>NC_133757.1:103093336-103786266 GCF_036562045.2 Rhinolophus sinicus
TGTATGCTGCCTGAACTAGGAGAATGCTTCATAAACTTGACATTATTACCAGCAATGTGTATGATCAGCCTGGGATTTAGGGCCCCTCTTTTTCATCCCTGGTCCCCCATAGTACCAAACACACTGCCTACCAAAATAGATCGTTAAGTACTTATTGTATGAAATTAGCTTTTTGGAGCTGAAACACATTTGCAAATTCCGGGGAAGTGAAAAAAATATATAGAAAAAAGTACAGCTACTTCTAGGACTGTGAGTTCATGAATGTGTGTGTCATAGATTTCACATTAAATATTTACTGAAACTTCTTGATCATTTCCTTCTACAATATAGTATTTAGTGGGTTACTATTATCACCTAGTTGTGAAAACTGAATGAAATTAAATGGAAAGCACATGGCACATAATGAGGACTTAGTAAATATGCACTGGTTTTATTTATTTACTACCATAAACGCTTCATTTCCTCACTTCATACATGTGAGAAAAAGGTTAACATAGGTGGGGTAGATAATGGTTATTTGATGTTACTCGTTGTTATCATACGGGAAGAAATCTCTGCAATCCTGGCCAGTCTGGGCTGTAGCACTCAAAAGAGAATGAGGAGGTGACCTGTATTAGGGACCGCCTAAAAAGAAATCTAAATACTATTTTCTTAGCGTTGCTTGTGAGATAAGATGAATTGAGGTGTTTGCAAAGACCCAACAAGTCATTTCCTTCAGATGGAAATTTTTGTCTTACTGTAATAAAAAATATAATATTTCCTATTTACAGCAACCTGTGCTGATTCAATTATCTAATTGAATGAAATCACCTCTTCCCTTGTAGCAGAAATAAAGCTGACTTTTGGAAGCTGGGAGAAAATACAGTACTATTTACTTTCTGAGATCCAAGAGGAAGGATCGAGCTTGGTAATCTCTTGAATATATTTATTTATTAAAAGGGTATGGTTTTCCCATATTCCTTTAAAACTATCAAATATCAATATAGATATTTGTTCATTAAATTTTCATTAATTTATAGTATGAGGGACTTTTAATTCAAATTAAGGACACTAAAAGCTTATAGATTGCCAGTTAAACTTCTAGTTTTGTAAATTATATCATCACTTGAAGGATGCTTACACTTCCAAGTAAATAGGAATTTAATGACTATTTTAAAACGTTGAAAACAATTTCCCTAGAAATTTAAATATTAATACTAAAAAAATAAATTTTTATGCAGACTTTAATTTCTGTAATCAAGAATATAGTGTTAATAAATAAACAATATGGCATTTTAGACTAGAAGGAGATTAATGTTTTCTTAACGAAAGAAAACAACTGTTCAGGGATAACAACGTTCCAAGGGTTTGTTTTGCATCACATTCTGAAAATATTAGTACTGCATTTGTTGTTTTAAATAGTATTGAAATTGATATTTTTCACAGTTGCCAAAGCAGTAGCTGATAGTAGTAAGGTGTCCACAGTTGTATGTACCTTAGAGTGATATAACTATTCATCTAAAAGGGAATTTAATAATTTAATAAATCTCACCCAAACTCTTTTTCTAAGTTGAAGAAACTGATTCCCAACGACTTGCCCAAGCTCACACAACTAACTGTAAGAAATCTAGAGTTAGAACTCAAATGTCAGGTTTCCCAGTTATACCCTGCCCACCATTCTGCAATTTTGATAGTCTGCTAAAATTTTCACACTAACTTTTGTAACCATGGTCGTTATTAACTTAACTTAGTTGACTTATTGTCTCAGATGTTTCTTATTCTTCCACTGCCTTCTCCATAACTACCCACCAGATCCAAACTGTTTGGGCACCTACACTACCGCTTAAAAAGTGGGGAAATATTCAAGTTTCTTAAGTCCTGAGTCAAAATACAGTAGAGAAAAGGAGTTGCACAAAATGGGGGAAATTGCATGTTAGTCAAGATAGTTCCCAAGTGTAAACTAGTACAGGAAATTATTATCCTAATTTAATCTTGGCTCTGGTTTCAATAGGGCTGTATTGAAAAATATTTAAAACCATATGGTTCCATTCCAAAGCAGAGATATCAATTTTCCTGCTTCCTAGGTACATTAGCTGACAGAACTATAAATGCTGTACAAATGCTTAACTGGAGACTTCTCTGACTTCTTACTTTAAAATTTCATGTGATTTGATTATTTTGGAGCATATATGTTACATGTGATTGTATAATGTTAACTTGGGTGAACTAAATTCTTGGTGTTGAATTTAGGATGTTGTTTTAAGAATTATTTGAGGTGTACTAATTGTCTGCTTTTTAGTAGCACATTTTCATGTAATGCTTAATTAAAGTGAACCATTCAAGATTTATCTTACTTGGTGATTTAATTTTGTGACTCTACCAAAATTTAATTTTACAATGTTAGGAAATGTGGTATGAGTTCTATTTGTGGGTTAAATGTGAAAGAATTACGTTGATATACCTTTTATTAGAAAAATGACCAAAAGTTTGTATATCAAATGCATTTACTTAAAACACTACACAATTACAAAGGTAATGTAATTATATCATTATCAAATAATTAGAAAATGCAAATAGCAAATATTACCCACACTCTCATCTCCCAAAGACAATCATAGTTAATATATTATGGACTCTTTCAGTTTTCAGTTTCCCATGTCTTTCCCCTGTACTGAAATTAAGCTGCGAGTGACGAAGATAGATACAGTTCTCTCTCTCTCCGTCTCGGTCTCTCTTCATGCTACCTATATGTGTGTGTATACATATATGTGCATGTGTATATAATACAAAATACATGCACATATATGCATAGATTCAAACATCCATGTTTTTATTTAAAATAAAAATGAGATTAAACTATACATTTGGAAACCAAATTTTTCCACTCAACAATATAGAAAGAACATATTTCCACACTATTTTACCTTTCTAATAGCAGGGTTGTAGCAGTGGAGGCAATCTTTGATGCTGAAACTACAATTTATTTAATGTTTTGAGGCAATGTGTTTCCTTACAAGACATTTGCTGTAGTAAAGTAACAATACAGCAAACATCCGTGTAGTCACTATCTTTGTTGTTAGAGATGGTGGACCTCATTAGCTCTATAAAATGAAAAAAAGAACTCACAAGATTTAAGGAGGTGTCAAACATCTTGTATCTAGTGTTAAAATGTCAGAAAACCCATAGGTTATAGCACATACACTTTGTGGTCATCACTCAGGAGCTTTCACACTCAGAATGACCCTCATGGCTGCAGTGTGGGTGCAAGATAGGGAAGATGTCATAGATCACTTGCAAGGTCGCATTGGTGCTGTGGATAACTAAAAGAAATTTCAAACTAGAAACAGTTGTATACTGCCAGAACTACAAGACGTGGGATGGGGCTGTTTAATGGGCAGAGAGCTTCAGTTTTGCAAGATGAAAAGAGCTCCAAAGATCGCTTACACATCACTGAACGTGCGTAACACTATGACCTGAACACTTAAAAATGGTTAAGATGGCCAGTTTTACCTCATGTATCTTTTCATGCTGGAGAGACTGTGGAGAGAAAGGAACACTCATACAGTGTTGGTGGGAATGTAAATTGGTACAGTCACTATGGAAAATGGTACAGAGTTTCCTCAGAAAATTAAGAATAGAATTACCGTATGACCCAGCAATTCCTTTCCTGGGTATCTATCAAAAAAATCTGAAAACATTTATCCATAGAGATTTATGTACCCTAATGTTTATTGTAGTTTTATGTATGGTGGCCAAGACATGGAAACAACCAAAGTATCCTTTGGTAGATGATTGGATAAAGAAGATGTGGTGTATATACACAATGGAATACTATTCTGCCGTAAGAAAAGATGTGATACTGCCGTTTGTGACAACATGGATGGATCTTGAGATTATCATGCTCAGCAAACTAAGTCAGACAGAAAAAGTCAAGAACCATATGACTTCACTCATATAGGTGATATAAAACTGAAAACAACAAAGGAACAAGATGAACAAAGAAACAAAAACTCAGACACAGACAACAGTTTAGTGGCTACTAAAGGATAAGGAGCAAGGGGGTGGTAGAAGAGGGAAAAAGCGATGAAATATGTGGTGATGGAAGGAGAACTGACTCTAGGTGGTGAACACAAAAGTGATACTGTGTTTCCCCGAAAATAAGACCTAGCCAGACCATCAGCTCTAATGTGTCTTTTGGATCAAAAATTAATATAAGACCCAGTTCTGGCAGTATAAAACTGTTTCTAGTTTGAAATTTATTTTTATCCAATCATCTATGGAAGGACACTTTTGTTGTTTCTATGTCTTGGTCACCAGGAATAATGCTGCAATGAACATAGGGGTGCTTATATCTTTACAGATAAATGTTTTCAGAATTTTGGGGGCAGATACCTAGAAGAAGGATTACTAGATCGTATGGTAATTCTACAAGATATATGAAAAAATGTTCAACATCACTAGCTATTACGGAAACGCAAATCAAAGCCATGTGATATCACCTCACCCCAGTCAGAATGGCTATCATCATCAAGACAAATAATAACAAGTGTTGGAGAGGTTGTGGAGAAAAAGGAACACTTATACACTGTTGGTGGGAATGCAGATTGGTGCAGCTGCTATGGAGGGCAGTGTGAAGGTTCCTCAAAAAATTAAGAATAGAATTTTCATATGACCCAGCAATCCCTCTCCTGGGTATCTACCCAAAAAAATCTGAAAACATTTATCCGTAAAGATATATGTGTTCCAGTCTTCATTGCAGCTTTTATTACGGTGGCCAAGATATTTTTCTTTTTTAATTAAATTTATTGGGGTGACAATGATTAGTAAAACTATATAGGTTTCAAGTGTATGTTTCTATAATACATCATTATATACTGTGTTTCCCCGAAAATAAGACCTAGCCAGACCATCAGCTCTAATGTGTCTTTTGGATCAAAAATTAATATAAGACCCAGTTCTGGCAGTATAAAACTGTTTCTAGTTTGAAATTTATTTTTATCCAATCATCTATGGAAGGACACTTTTGTTGTTTCTATGTCTTGGTCACCAGGAATAATGCTGCAATGAACATAGGGGTGCTTATATCTTTACAGATAAATGTTTTCAGAATTTTGGGGGCAGATACCTAGAAGAAGGATTACTAGATCGTATGGTAATTCTACAAGATATATGAAAAAATGTTCAACATCACTAGCTATTACGGAAACGCAAATCAAAGCCATGTGATATCACCTCACCCCAGTCAGAATGGCTATCATCATCAAGACAAATAATAACAAGTGTTGGAGAGGTTGTGGAGAAAAAGGAACACTTATACACTGTTGGTGGGAATGCAGATTGGTGCAGCTGCTATGGAGGGCAGTGTGAAGGTTCCTCAAAAAATTAAGAATAGAATTTTCATATGACCCAGCAATCCCTCTCCTGGGTATCTACCCAAAAAAATCTGAAAACATTTATCCGTAAAGATATATGTGTTCCAGTCTTCATTGCAGCTTTTATTACGGTGGCCAAGATATTTTTCTTTTTTAATTAAATTTATTGGGGTGACAATGATTAGTAAAACTATATAGGTTTCAAGTGTATGTTTCTATAATACATCATTATATACTGTGTTTCCCCGAAAATAAGACCTAGCAGGACCATCAACTCTAATGCGTCTTCTAGGTATCTGCCCCCAAAATTCTGAAAACATTTATCTGTAAAGATATAAGCTCCCCTATGTTCATTGCAGCATTATTCCTGGTAACTAAGACATAGAAACAACAAAAGTGTCCTTCCATAGATGATTGGATAAATAAGTTGTGGTATGTATACACAATGGAATACTATTCTGCCATAAGAAAAGATGAAATCTGTGCCGTTTGCGACAACATGGATGGATCTTGAGATTATTATGCTGAGCGAAATAAATCAGACATAAAAAGTCGAGAACCGTATGATTTCACTGATATGTGGTATATAAAACTGAAAACAACAAAAGAACAAGACAAACAAATGAACAAACAAAAACTCTTAGACACAGACAATAGTTTAGTGGTTACCAGAGGGGAAGGAGCGAAGGGGGTGGTAGATGAGGGTAAAGGGGATACAAAATATGGTGATGGAAAGAGAATTGACTCTGGGTGGTGAACACACAATGTGATATATATAAATGATATATTACAGAATTGTATACCTGAAATCTATGTAACTTTACTAACTATTGTCACGCCAATAAACTTTAATTAAAAAATAAATAAAAATAAATAAATAAATAAATAATTGCACAGCAAAACTAACAAATGAACAACAAAAAAGAAGCTTATGAGTTCATCTGTAAGAAAGCTACAGAGAAACCTCACCCCTAATTACAGAATATGTCTGATCAATTTGCCCATCCCAGATGACTCATTGATTAAATTACAGTTGCTAGGGGAATGTCATAGGGTGATGGGCTTAGACCTAGATTGACTGCTGAATAAAGAAACAATTCAACTAAACCTTCTAATAACTCTTTCAGATTGTTTTTCTTGGATATTCTTGCCCACTTAATTTTTTGAGATAAGCGTTAGGGTTCTTTTTAAGGGTTTAAAATAAAATTGTGATTCTTGGTAGAATTGCAGTAACCATGCATAAAGTAAAAATCTGTTAGTTTGAGAAAGATGAAATGAAACCAATTGCTTTCCAGAGAGTGATTGATATCTTTGTATGCATATCTATTTAACTTTTTTAAATAATTAAACCTGATGCTCATGGATTTTTCTCTGGGGAAAGTCTTCTGTGATCCCTACCCACCTTACACCCAGAGTAACTTAGTTACTCTCTTTTCTACATTGCTTCCTCACCCTAAATAATAGTATTACATGCCAAAGGTTTTTATGTGTATGTATGTATTTCCTCAACTTAATAAGAGCTTTATGAGGACAGGAATTATACTTTATACATCTTGATATTTATACTTTATCAGTGGGCTCAATAAATATTCCTTGGCTGATAAAAAAGCAAGTTAAAAATGTAATATAAAAGACTGCATTTCTATTTGTAATGACTATATAGTATGTATATGAACAGGGACCTATTATTTGATAAAACATAAATAATTCTATAAATATTATTAAAAAGGTGTTACAAATTGAGTATTATAACTTGCAAATAGCTTAATTTTTTATTGTAAATATTATACCATATTTTTCATTTCCAAACAAACAAAAAATTGTTAAAAATGGAAAACTCCCTGTGTGGTGTGTTTGTGTTTGTGTGTGTGTGTGTTTGTGTGTGTGTGTGAGAGAGAGAGAGAGAGAGAGAGAGATTGCATTAAGTTGGAAAAGCTCACATATATTTTAATATTTACAATTAAATAGATTGAGCCCTATCAAAAGAAAATAATTTTCTCACTTTCTTGGTGTTTTTCTGTGGTAATATTAAGCAACAGCAACAAAAAGGGAAGGAAGGAAGGAAGGAAGGAAGGAAGGAAGGAAGGAAGGAAGGAAGGAAGGAAGGAAGGAAGGGAGGGAGGAAGGAAACCTAATGAGTTGAAAGTAACCACAGAGTGACCATACACTCTACTCACCAGGACTGAGGTATTATTTTAGAGTCTGGTTTCAGCATCCACACTTAGCATATCTGAATTTCAGCTCTAGTCAAAAGATAATTGCACCTAAGATTCATCCTTTACACTGAATGAGCCAGTGAGCCCTAGGTTTTCTTTTATATAAGGAAAATACAATTAATTGTGTTAACCAAACCTGATTCAGGAAGTGACCTTACACACTTAAGGTCATCAATAACAACGTTGTTTTTTCCTGATGCTATATGAAACATTTTGGGATGCACAGCTCCATCCTTCCCCAAGAATCAATGTCTCATGTTTCATTAATAGAAAACCAAAGTTGTGACTCTTTTAAAACAAAGGAGATCTGTCCAAGTCGACTCATTTTCTCCATGCCAGTATTAGAGGCAGATGGCAAATTTTTCAATAACCTCTTCTTTTGTTAAAAGAAGAAAGAAAAGATGTTCAATCCCCTGTGTAGCAGATAAGCTAAATTTAAAAAATCCAAAGAATGAAAAAATAGCAGTGTGGTGAAATAATGAATGATTTTGATTCTATATAATATGGAAGCCCAGTCAGTGGAATGGAAGCGCCAGGTGTTAGTCTAGGCATTGAGTGTACCTGAATGAATAAAGTTCCTGTTCTCATGTAGATTATATTCTAGTAGGGGAAACAAACACTGAACAAACAAGTACATAGATGATGTAATGTCCATCATCTGAATAGAGTCACCTCTAAGCAGGGTAAGGAGATAGAGTAATAGAGGCTGCTATGTAGGATTATCAGAGCTCTGTCTGAAGAGAATAATTCTAAGCAAAAACCACAAAGGAGTGAATGATGAATCAGGTGAGCACCTGGAAGAATAGCATTTAAACCTCATTGGGCATGATGCAGCCTTTTGTTTCATTTTAAAAATCGTCGTATAAAACTAGAGAATTAACAGCCGTGACCTCACAAGACCTTGTGATATACAAAGTTCCATTAGACAGTTGTTGGATGGACAATAGACTTCAGGGAGAGAGAGTGAAGTATTGAGAAGCCATTGCAATTGTTTAGAGGAAAGATGATAGTGGTGGAAGGAAGTGCCATGTCATCAAATTCCAGATGTGTTTTGAGGGAGAAGCTGCAGGATTTACTGATGTGTTGGATAAGAATGTGAAAAAAAAAAAAAGAAGAATCAAAGATGGGCTGAGCAACTGAATGAATGGTGGTGTCATTTATCAAAATGGGAACACTGGGTAATCAAGTTTGGGGGGGGTACAAAGAGTTCTTTTCTGTAAATGTTAATTTCCCAAAGAGAGATCATTTAGTGAGTTTGGATATTTAAATCAAAGGAGAGAAGCTCTAAAAATATAAATTTGGGCATCATCAGCATACAGGTGGTATGGGAAAAAGTCAGGGGATTAGAAGAGATCACCTAGAGTGAGTAGATCATGAAGAAAAGAGGATCCCAGATGAAACCCTAGGGTGACCCAACATCTTGAGCTTAGAAAAAGGAAAGGACAGAGCACATGAGACTGAGAAAAATAGGCCAGTGTGGTTAAGAGTAAATTCAGGAGAGGTGGATTCTCTGAAATCCAATGGAATGAAGTGTTTCAAGAAAGGGAATGATACACAGTGTCAATCTTTCTGATAAATCAAGTGATCAGGAGACTGACGACTGACATATTTAGTAAAACGGAAGTCAGTGTAAATTAAAAATAAGATTTCGACAGAATGATGGGATGAAGACCTGATGAGAGTGTTTCCAAAGAAAGAGAGAAGAAAGGAAATTCAATTAGAAGTATAAACCACCCTTTTCATATACTTTGCTGTAACCAGAAACAGAAAGAAGTGAGAGGGGAAATCACAGCTGCTGGGCATGTGGGGTCAGGACTGGGTTTATTTGTTTTTAAGATGGAGAATTTATAACTTATTGGCAATAATTACTTAATAAAATAAAAAAATTATGCCTTGTGTGCTTTTACAGGCAATATATATTGTAGAAAGCAACGAATTCAGATGAAAATGATCTATGCCGTTCTGACAGTAATGTTAGTATTTACCCCCATAGCAAGCAGAATCTAATAAGAAAAAAATATCTTGAGTAATAAAATTAAAATTTAATGATTGTATATTATGAATAGTTGATACCTGTCAAGGTTCATTCAGGTCAAGATTACGTATTTTTGCCCTTTTTTTTTTTACAAATAGTGCCTTATGTTCACCAGCCATAAAATTTTATTTGGAACTTTATTTACAGATAAAAATTTAACTTGAAGACAAAAATTTGAAAAGAATTCCCTAAATAAAATATATGTTTATTTGGAAATTCATTTAAATAATTATAATTCACTATATGTTAACATGTAATCACAGAAAATGTATTAAATAAACATATTCACACACAATTATTTTTTATATTGAAGGAAACATTTGCAAGGCACATAGAATCTATGGATTCGTATATGATACACCAAACTTTTTATTAGTTGCTGAATGTCTCAGCTTAAACTTCCCCCACATCAAAAAAAGAGAAAAGTCAACCTTCAAATAAATGATAATTACTATCTATGAGTCATGACAGCAAGTGAAATCTGTCATAAATATAATATATAAATGTAGCTTCCAGATATTTTTGACTAGATGAAAGTATATGTTTTATTTGAGTCATACAGGAGAGTTGCTTAATTAGAAACTTCTGGTAAGATAAATCGAAAAAGAAGCTAATGTAATTTCTATTGCCCTTACACAAACTAAACAAAGAGATTATTAACTGAAGTTACAGACATTGGCACTTACCTAACCAATATTCATTCTCCAATTCTTCTTTGATAATAAAACCATAGCTATGTCTCGGGCAACAAGGTGACCAGTTAAATACTGACTTTCTATCCTGTCTGTGACCAGTGGTGAAAAAAATGCCACACTGGCAGAAGCCAGCAAGACTTGAGTTGATGATTGCTGAGTTTAGGTATGCTTTGACTTTTCTGATAAAAGGAGACAGATGCAGTGAGCTTTTCTACTGTTTTCCTGTCTTGAACATAGACGTGATGGTGGGAGTTACAGCAGTCATTTTTCAATCATGAGACAAAGCAAGAGATTTCCATAGATATTGGCTGCCAAAATAAAATAATAACTGCTACTTGATTGACAATGTGTATTGCTGTCACCTGTATAAATAGACTGTCAGGTTCTTCCTCCTACATATCCCCTTCTTTAGATAGAGGCCCAACTATATTTGGCCTTTTAGAAACTAAAGTGAATTTTTTGAATTGTTATAGAAGAAAATGTCTTTATGTTTTAATATTTAGTTGTATAATTTCTGAAATTAGCCTCAAAAATTTCTGCTTTATGAGAATGCAATTCATAAGGAATTGAGCAATACCGTGATGTGCTCTATGGTTCACATCATACCTGATTCTCTCTCCCTTTCTGCTTTCTGTCACTATCTAGATTTTCTCTATATCTTCTCTGTCCTGATAAGTATTACTGCTCTTCAGGGCAGTATTGTCTTTTAGTTCTATATAAAATGGTACTTGGCCAAATATCCATACAATTTCACAAGCTTGTAATTGATGTCAATCTGCTGCTTACTAAATGAAACACTTTTTCCCCCTTCTCCCAACTATCTAACTCAATAAATTGGTCTCCTATTTATAATAACCAAGACACTATGGTTTTAATGTAAATTGGCCTCCAAGAAGGTTCTTGGATCACTAAAAATGAATTATGCAAAATAACAATGACCTATCCCCACTTTTACATACATCTCACATAGTCCTACTGCTCTAAAGATGAAGCATAAATAAGGTAACAACTAGAAAGTAATGATGATTTTTTTGTTTTACATGTCAAGTTAAACTACCGAGCATATAAAGAATAATTTGCTTTTATTGCTAAGTGTTTCTGAGATCTCCAATTATCTTATTCTCTAGGCATCCCGAACAATTTGGCTAATATCAGTATCTCAGCTTTATAGATGTGTGACCTGAGTAAAACAGATACTGAATAACATGAATCCAAACTTATAAAATCATATTTTTACCCTGTTACTTTAATGTTTTCGATTCATGGGTGATTATCATCCACACACGTATTTCAAAAATTGACTGATAAACAAGATCAAGTAGAATTTACCGGAGTAGTTTTTAGTGAGCTTTAAAAAAAATTATTTCTTTTTAAGGTATCATTTACACACAATAAACTGCTTGGATCTTAAGAATATCATCCAATGAGTTTGAGAACTATGTTCTTGACACCCCTACAGAACATTTTTACCATACCAGAGAGTTCTCTTTATGTTATTTCCCAGCTATTACCCTCCCTCTACCTCCCAAGCAACCACTGATCTGTTTTCTTTCTTTCTTTTTTTTTTTTCTCTTCCGCACTGATCTGTTTTCTATCACCATGGTTAGTTTGGGCCATTTCAGTTGCTTTTTTTACTCAATGTAGCATTTTTGAGATTCATTCTATATTGGTACATGTATCATCAGTTTAGTGCTTTTTTTTGTTGAGTGGGACACTACTTAGTATTCTGTTGTATGAGTATATGACACTTGATTATCCATTGGAATGTTAATGGACATCTAGTTGTTTCTAGTTTTTTGGTAATTATGAATAAGGTTGTTGTAAACATTTTTATTATCTTTTAATAGTATTATTATTATTATTATTATTCACACAGTGTATAAAGTTGTAATTTGGTGGTATCAACAACCAACCAAAATGGATGGGGACAAAGCTATACAGAAATTTTGTAGGTTGTTGAAGCCAAGCTGATATAAATTTAGAGTGCTAAAACTTTAGGACATTAAATATAACCCCCATGGTAACCACAGAGGAAATAGATATAGAATATATGTAAAAGGAAATGAGAAAGGAATTTAACATTTCACTACAAAAACAAAACACAACTAAACATTAAAGAAGACAGTAATTCAGGAAATGAGGGAAAAATATAAGTAATATATAAGACAAATAGCAAAGTAATTGATAATTAAAGTAATTATCAATAATTACTTTAAATGTAAATGGATTAAACTCTCCAATCAAAAGACAGAAATTGGCAGAATGGATACAAACACATGATCCAGTTATGTGATGTCTATAAGAGACTAACTTGAGATCTAAAGACACTTGAGATCTAAAGATTGAAAATGAAAGAATGGAAAAAAAGTATTTCATACATAGTAACCAAAAGAGAACAAGGGTAGCTATACTAATATCAGACAAAATGGACTTTAAATTGAAAAAAGTTTGCAAGAGACAAAGACATCATATATTAATGAAAGGTTCAATACAGAAAGAAAATATAAGAATTATAAATATTTTATGCACCTAATGACAGAATACCAAAATATATGAAGCAAAAACTGACCGAATTGAAGGGAGAAATAGACAATTCTGTAACAGCAGTTAGAGACTTCAATACCCTATGACAATAATGAATAGAATGACCAGACCAAAAATGGTAAGGAAACAGAGGGCTTAACAGAATTAACTAACCAGATCTAATAGACATATACATATACACAACACTCTATCCATAACAATAGAATACACATTCTTCTTAAGTGCACATGGAACATTTTACAGGATAGACCACAAATTAAGTCACAATAGATTTAAAAGGATATCATATAAGGTAATTTCTGACCACAATGAGATAAAGTTAGAAACCAGTAACAAAAGGAAAACTGAAAAATTCACAAAATTGTGGAAATTAAACAACACAACTGCAAACAACCAATGGCTCAAGAATAAATCACAAAGGAAATTAGAAAATACTTAGAGATGAATAAAAATGAAAACACAACATACCAAAACTCATGTGATGAAGTGAAAACAGTGCTAAGGGGGAAATTTATAGCTGTAGCTCTAAATGCTTACATTAAAAAAATAAGAAAGATCTCAGATCAACAACCTAACTTTGCAACTTGAAGAACTAGAAAAAGAAGAACAAACTAAACTCAAAGCTATTTGAAGGAAGAAAGAATAGGGCAGAGATGAATGAAATGGGGAAGAGAAAACAATAGAGAAAAAGCCATAAGTTGGTTCTTTGAAAAGACCAACAAAATTGAAAAACCTTTAGCCAGATTGGGGAAAAAAAGAAAAAGACTCCAATTACTAAATCACAAATGAAAATGGGGACCATACTGCAGATTCTATAATAGTAAAAAAGATTATAAGAGAGAGCTAATTGGATAACCTAAATGAAATGGACAAATTCTCGAAACACAAAATGTACCAAGACTAAATCACAAAGAAACAGAAAATCTGAGTAGACCTATACCTAGTAAGGAGATGACATAGACACCTCCATAAAGTCTGGATTGACTGTCTAGGCTTCCATTTTATCCTGAAATATCCAGATATCAGACATCCAGGGCATCCTATCTTGTTTAGCTTTTCTGAATCTCCCACTATACTGTAAGCTCAAAGAAAGCATGGAAGTCTTTTTCTTTTTCCTGATTATGTTCCCTGTTCTCTGAACAGTCTGAGCTCCTAGTACCTGCTCAACACATGTTTCTTGAATGAAAGGGAATACATCACATGAAAGCCCTGGGGCTTTGTGCTACATCAAATGAGTGATCCCTGAATCCTAACCAGAGAAAAGGAACTGAAGAGTGTTTTTCAAGAGGAACCAAGCCTTTAATGAGAGGTAGGAGTGACTCTCCAGTCTTATCAAATCTGGCTGAGGGTTTGAGCTAGGTAATATTCTTATTGTAACCAAAGCTGTAGATTTCCCCTATAACTGTAAGAATCTGAAAAACTGATTATAGAAACCTTCACGTCCTTCAAAGAGAACTAAACTTGGAGTCTCTAAGCTTGCATTTGAATCCTGACTCTGATACTTCCTATGTTGTCAGACCTTTCATGAAGTACTAGCTTCCTCACCGTGTGTATAAAAGTGCATTAAATACTAAGACTTGTTATAACATGTAAGATATTATTAGTCTAAATGAATGAGAACTTCGGGTCATTGTTAACATTGTGTGGACCAAGGAGTAATTAGATTATCTGAATAAAGTGATCTCTGTTAAGCAGGCTGTATATTTGCATGGCGCCTATTACTGCAGTACTTGGATGTTAGAACAGACACATTGGGCTAAATTAATTACTCAGGAGTTGGGAAAAGGCCATCTTTTTCATTTCATCTGTACTGGAATCATGAGGGAAATAGTTCCTTCACTGTTCAGATGCCCTTTGTCAAGAACTGGGAGTGACAAAGGGGTAGTGACACTAGGATTAGATCTTTGATTACCTCACGAAAACTATGACGCTTGCCTCAAATCAAAGGAATGAAGGCATCCTCCACAACAGAAGCTGCCCTCTGAAATGACCCTTGTTTTACATCCTTTTGTCTCTCCCCAGGGACACAGCCACAGACTATCTGCATAAGGCAAAATTAAATCATGTTGCAATCCATTCGGTTAGGAAAAAACAGAGTAAGTTTTTAATGTATAAAAGAGTTAGCATCTGGTTAGGTTTTACCCAGACGTTTATGACTACAATTACCATTCAGAAATATATGTTGTCATTTTTCAATTCTGTCTTCTTAGAGGTGCATTGTATCATGTGACCACCTAGTAAAATCCTTTTGAGTTTCAGAGCTAAGTAAGAAATATTCGAGAAGTTTGTTCAGCATGCAGATTCTGGAGCTACAGAGAGAAGGATGTGTTGTTACTGGGACTTGACCCAAGAATCTACATGCCAAACAATCATCCCTTCTTGATTTGTAAGTAATTCTGAAGTCTGACAATGATTGTACCATGTGGTCTTCTACGATCGCTTCTCTCTGTGAGATCATACAAGTCTACAACCCACGGCCCACACTATCAAATCTACAACTTTAATACCTATCTTTAAATACCCTGTTTCCCTGAAAATAAGACCCAGCCGGACAATCAGTTCTAATGTGTCTTTTGGAGCAAAAATTAATATAAGACCCGGTCTTATTTTACTATAATATAAGACTGGGTCTATAATATAATATAATGTAATGTAATGTAATGTAATGTAATGTAATGTAATGTAATGTAATGTAATATAATATAATATAATATAATATAATATAATATAATATAATATAATATAATAAATATACCAGGTCTTATATTAATTTTTGCTCCAAAATACGCATTAGAGCTGATTGTCTGGCTAGGTCTTATTTTCAGGGAAACATGGTATCTGAGATAGGGAGAGTCATACATCCTCGCTAACAGGTGCCATCATGGAGACTCTTACTGCTATATGGCAGTACATAATGCTCTCATGTCTGTCTCCTCCCCTCTGAGTAGGAACAAGCTGCTGACAAAGTAAAGGGCTCACGATCTAAGTAGGCTGATGACAGCAGCAGGACAGAGCTTCTCCAGAAACACAGCCTCATCCCCATGAATGTACCTTGGATGTGCCTGCATCTGTACAGGTACTTGGCTTTTCCTCCTTCAAACCCCACTCTTCTATACAAGACGTCGTCTGAATTTTCTGAAATATTCAGAATAAACTCTAAGTTTAGAAAGTGGAAGGCAGAAGTGTAATGAGGCATGTCTTAGCTTTTCAATGGTATGTACCAACTATTGTTCCCCAAGCCAAGAATTGGAATCAGCCTCATGGTATAAGTACATGACAGAGAAGAGAGATGAATTGTGAAATAAGGTGAAAGGAAAATTGACTCCCTTGTATTAAATTATAATTCCTTAATCAGAAACTTATCTCTCAAGCAAACAACCAAAATAAGGTAAAATATGTCATATTCTATAAAGTAATTGCAATTTTCCCTGTGATATTGTTTTCTGCAATATTTATCACCAAAGAGAACAAAACTGATTGAGCTTACAAAGCTGCAAATGGAAATAATACTCAATAAAACAGTTCCTCTTAACGTTGAAATAAAAATGAATAATCAATACCATTTAGCCTTTTCCCTAATGATCTATTCCTGAAAAGAGCATTTGAACAGAAAACTCTAATAATTATTGAACTTCATGACAAACTCCACATTAAACCAGAATAATATTGCTTATATTTTTTAGTCTGATATCATTATAATTGCCTACATCTTCCATAAAAAAATAAAGTCATAGAATTTAGGTTTTCCTCCACTACCCCTAAATAATTAAACTTGATTAGTAATTGCCCATAACAGTGGAAACAAAAATCACAAAGAACACAGGCTTTGGGATTAGAACGACCTGGGTTTACATCTCAGCTCTTTTGCTTACCAGTTATGTGGCTTGAACAAGAATCTCAAGGCCTTGGTCTTTTTATCTATAAAATGTAAAAGCTTTGTAACATTTTTGTGAGAACATAAAAATAATAAGGATAGCATAATAATGGAGTAGAGGTGCCCTGCTGTAAATTAAACTTGCTTCTTAGCCAGTTGCTTTTTCTGACTTAGGTAGTGAGAGGGCTGCTGAGAATTTTTGCTTCTCCAAGGGGAGCAATTACTTCGGAAGTGAAATGTGTTCTCTTTCTTTTGGAGATCCTTAACCAGAGTCTATACTTTATTCAGATTGCCTTAACTTTTACCCAATGCCCCTCTTCTGTCCCAACAACCCATCTAGGAACCACGGTACATTTAGTTGTCATGTATCCTTAGGCTCCTCTTGGCTGTGACGGTTTTTCTAATTTTGCTTGGTTTTGGCAACTTTGTTTTGGTAACCAGTTTGGAAGAGCACTACTTACTGGTCTGGTGTTTTGTATAATGCGCCATAATTGGCATTTGTCTTATGATTTTTTTTTTTTTTTTTTTTTAACAATTAGACTGGGGTTATAGGTTTTGGGGAGGAAGATCAGACATGAAGTCGCATTCTCAACACAGCATCCACGGGTATTATCAACATAATGTTGACATCAGGAATTTTAACATGAGAGAATTCACCAGCGGCTCTGGAGAGGCAACCAAGAGGAGTGGACTCTAGTCTCGGTTCTAACAGAAGGAGCTGGATGACGGTGACCCATGAAATTGCCTTCTCTAGATTTTTTTTTTTACCCATCTAAAGACTAAATTCCTTCTAGTCCTAAAATTCTGTTATTCACACCCAGCAAGGGCATTGGGCCTGTTCTGTGGGGATAAAGCTCATGCATTTCCTTGGAATCTGGGCCATCTCCTTTGAATAGACATTGGTGTGATTCATGTAATGTTGGTAAGAAGCAAGCTGGAAGATCTGCATTCTAAGTCAAGTTGCACTGTGGTATATAATAAAGAACACCTACTTTGTGCCTAGTGGAAAATTTTATCATTTTTTTAAACTAAATTCCCATTGAGGAATTTAGTTCAAAAAAATAAAATGGATCCTTCCTCCATACTTCCTCTGCGTTGCCATGCCTTCTGCTTCCCTATCACAACCATCACCAAGCCATATCTGAGTTAAAGCCAACCTTCGGTACTGCAAGTTGAAGAAAAATATTCATTTAATTAGATTTAAATTGCTATAATACTTAATTGGTAAATATGTAGAGCTATTGTATGTTTCCATTTATGCACAGAAGTGAAAATCAGATTTTCTTGGAAGCATCATAGCTGAAAACAATTTTTTTTAATTCCTACTATGACCATCTGGTGTAGTTTCCAAAAAACACTAAAAAAGTAACAGGACAAAGGCAAGGGACTTGGATGGTCCACAAATTCAGTCATCGGGATTTGAGAGTTTAACGCATGAACTGTGTCATGTGTCATCACCTCATACACCCTCAACCTTGCAGGACTGAGGAGACTTTGTCCTTTGCACATGGTCACTGACAGTCACCACAAGAAATGTAAACAAGGCTCACAATACAGATTCCTGCAATGTTCAGGAAGTTTGATAAATACAGATGGTGTCCTCTAAGAGATAGGTAACTACATCAGTTCTCCTCTAGTGGAAAACTGCTATAATAAAGCAAAGGGAACATTCTCCCTGACATTTGGAAAATAGTTTCCACAGATGGGAGGAGTGGTCTTTTGGCAGTAGAATTAAACTTCTGCATTTCAAATAGGCAAACCACCAATCCCAGAGCGTGCATCGATGCATTGTTTGCTAATTGTTACTCTGAAATAGACTATTTTGTATGTTTCCATTAAAATTTGTATTTATCTTAACTCTTTGTATGACTTCCTTTTTTTATTATTCAGAACTAACCTTTGACCTTGAGGAGTGATTTTACTGTTCGGCAGAAAGGAAGCAGTCACGGCAGGAAACTTCTGTTTTGACAGTTTAGGTCTTTTTTTCTCTTCTTTGAAAAACAAATTTGGTCAATAGTATATGATACTATTATTTGCCCCATCAATTAGTGAAGTATATATCACATAGAGCACAATGTCCAAAAGGCTAAATCATACCCAGTTGAGAACACAGTGTAGAATGATAAAAACCTCTCCCTCTCCATTCCTTGTTTCATTAACCAGTATGCGCTGCCATTGTCTCAAAATGTACACTTACTGGGCAGCTCAGCATCCCTGCAGGGTTTGTCATCCATGTAGAGTCACTGTTAGATTCTCTTACCATTTCCTCATGCCAAAAGATGGGCTATGTGATAATACCTGTGAATCTCATGCATGTTGACTTCTTCCTCACCTGTTTTACTGGAAAATGGGTTCTTTGCTGAGGATGTCATGTGGAATAGCATATGGCATACAAACCATTCAGTAACTCCACAGATGGTAATACTGATAGAAGCACTGCAGGTAGGAAATGCAAATTCATACCCAGGGTAAGTGACTGTTAGAGAACAAATCTTCACTGGGGCCTCTATGTAATCAAACCACCACCAACTGGTTGGTTGGTTCTCTGAGGAATGGGGACACAGAGAGGGTTCAGCAATGGCCTCTACTCTTGACAGGTTGGACACTCAGCTGACCACTGAAGAGCCATATAAATCATCCTGTCACCTCATGACCTCAGACTTGGGTGACAAGCCATATCAAAATGCTCTCTGCTCCTAGGGAACATTCCAGTTGATTGATATAAGAAGAAGAATAGGCACCGCAAGAAGTGTGGGAGGAGGAGAAGGGCAGGGGTCCTAACAATCCTATGTTCTTTGACTCTTTCCAATGCCCAATCTCAGTTGTACTTGTTTTCTAATCCTGTCACTAACTGGACATTATAAAAAGAATTCAAGATTTGTAACTTGTTTAGACATATCAGTCTGACTTTCAGAAGTCCAGGGTCACAGTTAAAAAGAGCTTCATTGCTGCAGAGAGATAAGCAGTTTGAGATATAACAGCCTACAACTCAAATGTTTTTGTCTAGTTAATAGATAAAATAGGTTATCCTCATACAATAGAATCCTATGCATTAACTAAAAGGGGAAAAAAACTGTAGATACACATAATAGCATGGATGTATATCAAAAATATTATGCTGAGAGGAAAGAATCCAGAAACAAAATTAGACACACTGCATGACTTCACCCATATGAAGTTCTCAAGGAGCAAAACTAACCTATAATTGGCAGAATCCAGATCAGTGGTTGCTATGGCTGGGGATGGAGCAAATGAATGCAAAGGAACAGAAGGGATTTCTTTGGGATGACAGGAATGAAACCTTGATTAGGGTGGTCGTTCATGGGTAAATGTATTTTTCAAAATTCTTCAGTTGCTATTCTAAACAATGGTATGTTTCTCATGTAAATTTGCCTCGATTGAGTTGGTTTATAAAGAAAAAATACAAAAGGAAGAACAAGGTTCAGAAATCAACGCAATGAACTCAGGTTTCTCAAACATCACAGTGAGTAGCTGAAAAAAAATTCTTCAGGTTCTTAAAAGCATACATAGCAAAATTTGAGTTTAGGATCTTGAACGTTTAAAGCAGTATTCTCAACCACAGCTGCATGTTAGAACCATTAGGGGAGATATTGGGGACACTAATGTCTGGGCCGTACACCAGAAATTCTAAATTAATTGATTTGGAGAGGAGTGCAGAATATAATAATTTTTTTTGAAAGCAGCCAGGTTTTTTTTTTCGTATTCAGTCAGGCTTAGATACCATTAATATAAAAGGTTGTTGAAATTATGGAAGTAGATAAGAACTCTTTCAGATAACTCACAAAATGAGAAAAGAAGAGGAAGAAAAATCATAGCCTGGAAAATACTCATATTTAAAATGTTAATAAAAAAGTAAAAGTAATGAGTCTTTAATCAAAATTTTATGATGTTGTGCTTATAACAAAAACATTAAAAGGAAAATAAAATAATACTATGAACAATTTTATACAAACAAATTTAACAGCTTAGAAGAAATGAACCAATTTTATTTGTTCATTTGTTCATTTTGCACAAAGTTACCAAATTAACACAGGGAGAGATAGATCTACATCTCTTATAAAAATTAAACTTTTTTACCAAAAACCTCTAAAAAGAAAATTCCAGGTCCAGGTAGTTTCACTGGTGAACTATATCAAAAACATTCAAGGAAGAAATAGCACTAATCTTGCACAAATTATTTAGAGGCGATAGAATAAATGTTCAACTCATTTTTGAGGACAAAATAGCATTAATACTAAAATCTGATAGACATTATTAGAAAACAGAAGAATATTATAGACAAATATGCCTCATGTAAATAAGTGAAAAAGTACCTTGAAAATATTAGGATATCAAATCCAACAATACGTAATTCAAGATGAAGTGTTCTGTGAGCACAGGCATTGACTGCCACATGGGGTATGGGAGGAGTAGCATTTGAAAAAACAACAATAATAAAACAACAAAAATAACTAGCACCTACTACAAATGAGCAATTTCTGATTATTTCTAATATACCTATGCACATTTTTGCTCGGGATAATTAACCTGGATTTTAGAGGTGTTTGTTTATTTGTTTGTTTTTAATCTTCAGTAAATAAATGGACCTTCCTGAATATCAATGGAGAAGTGCTTGAGACAGAGAGAAGGCAATGTTTCATTAAAAAGATTCCTAAACCATTAGAGAGTGGTAGGAATAGGATCCTTAACTCCTCATCTTCATTCCATGACATTTCCTGAATTTACATAATTAAACTTTCAAAAATCAGTTTTATGTTCTAACAATGTTACTCATCCTCTACTATTAACTCATCCTCTACTATTAATGTGCACTTAATATACTGGTTACAAATCTGGTCACTGTGACCTAATTACTACATGATATCTTGCTTCTAAAGCAAGACACATTTAGATGACTGTTATCATCTCTGAGGATGTAATCATCATAAATACTTTCTACTCTAAAAACATACCATAATCATCACATCTAAATACTACAATACACAGGCAATTTAGCCTATTCTAAGTAGAATGTGTGAAGCTTCAAGAAATATGTTCTTTTATGTCATTTCAATTATAGTCCAGGGCTTACATCTTGGGATCAGGCATCCACTTTGCTATTTACGCTTTGTATTCTTGGCTGGTACTGTAGAAATTTACATTAAAACCACCATTTACTCATTGAGCTATTGTCAGTTTTAAACAAGTAACAAAATTGTCTAGTAGAGAATTCTTTTTGTATCAATCTTCAATCATCCACACACTGGAAAGAAAATTGGAACAAAGGCAATTTGAGATGCTGGACAGAGCACTTGGCCCGTCAAGGCTTACTTCTTCAAGATGTTCTAACGAGAGGAAAACAGAACTACTGTCAATTATGCTATCATATTCCATAGCTCAGAGGAAGTAGCTCTTTTAACCTCAGTGCCAATAATGGACTAGGTGGTATTCAGAAGTAATATTTACTTGGAAAGAGATGGAGGCAAGGGGGGTGGAGTTAGTGAAAGAAAAAAAGATTAAAGGAAAAGAGACATAAGGAGAAAATAATATAAAAAATGATGAAGAAATAGAAATGACCAGACACTCTACATAATCTAGTGCTATAAGGCAACTGGCATGGTAGTTTAGATAATACGGTAGTAAAAGGTCACCCCCAAATCTGAGACTTGATCACATACAAGCCATGCTCCAGGCCTATAATGATCAGCAGAGGAACTCTGCTCATTGTACTTACTCCCAGGCTTGTAAAACAACTACCATCTGGAACATTACCAGTTCTCTGCAGAGTAGCAAATGCTCACCAGCTCTTAGCTTTCCCCAGGAAATGACACATATCATTTCTCTCAATGCTACTGGCTGAAACAAAACAAACAAAAAAACATGGCCCCATGTATTTTCAAGGAGGTGAGAACATACTATCCTGAAAAGAGGCCTCGTAGGAGAATCGTAAATATTTGGTTAATAACATATGGCACTATATCTCCTGCCATATAGTGAAGTACATGTACCACATAGAGCACTGTGTTCAATTGACTACCCAGTATCCAATCTCCCTTTATTCCCTATCAACAAATATTGTTTTTCTTGAGATGGCGATTTTAACACCTAAGAACTACATTTTCCATTTTCTTTTGTAGATAGAGGTAGTGTTTGACACAGTACGGGCTAACAATACATGGAAGCCATTAGGTGGGGTTTCTGAGACACTTTGTAAGACAGGCACAGACCTAGCCACTCACATCTTTCTTCCTTCCCCCTGGAAATCAGTTGTGATACCAGAGGAATTGGGAAAAGAGACATCTTGTGACCATGAGAACAAGAGTAAGCCTAGGATACTGATGAAGTCTCATCAGTCGTGATGTTAATGTACTCACCGTGGATTACTAACTTTCAAACCCCTAGTTGATGCGGGGAAAAAACAACAAAAGAAACCCTCTATTTTGTTCAGCCACTTTAAACACGATTTTATTTTATATATGTCACTGAGCTTATTCCTAAGTGATGCAGAATTTGAAAACAAGAGGGTGATGAAACAAGGAACAGATTCTAAAGTATAGAATTGACTTCAGTGGAGCCCTTGCAGTAGCAGGAGCTGAGGTTGCACCCATTTTATTTCCCCTAAATCTCATTCAGCACTAGGGCAACAACAACAACAAAAAAACATTTTTTTTCCTCTGATGAATATCCAGAATCACTTTCCACATTGTTCAGTCTTTTTGTGATTCTGTTTCTATGTCATGAAGCGAAGTGGAAAAAGTGAGCACAGCAACTGCTTCTGACTAGTTCATGGTTCTGAGATGTTCCCACATTGATTGACTTTATTAAATATGAGGATTATCAACAAATCTCAGCTGTCAGCCATTTATTCTTTAAACCCCCTTCCCTCTTAGGACCTCACAACACCTCTGCTGCTTTCCATTATGTTGTCCCACTATACTCCTTACTCTCTCTAAAAATCCATAGTTTGCTTTCAAGTCATTAATTTATAAGACAGTTGTGTCAATATGATGACATCAAGTGAATTTCTAAAGGTGGAAGCAAACTCTGAAATCCAGGAGGAATAAAGTGAGGAAGCTAGGACAAGCAGACAGGAAGTTCTACTTCTTGAGTTATCATTGGGAGAATTACACCATTACAAGTAAAAATTGTCAGCTTTTGTATATTAGTCATCTTTTAAATGTCCATGATTTTCTTCCAATCATAGAAATATTGCCATATCTTGGTCTTTTAATAAATTTGCCTAATAAAAAAGTTATTTACATATTAAATATATGTGGTGACCATGCTCCCCATCTCTTTGTTATTCTTCTCTTATTGCTAATAGAGTGCCCCACAGGATAAATGTTATGGAAAGACTCTAAGTTGAGCTGCATTTTCAGGGAACTAAAGAAACAAAAATGACCAAGAAACAGCTGAGTTTAATGTTTTTCTGAGGGAAAAAAATGAGGTAATTGCATGCATCTCTCTCTCTTTCTCTAATTCCTTAATTTGCTATCTTTAGTATTTGCATATTGTGGAATGACAGGTGTCAATTAAGAGGCTTTCTGTTAAAAATAAGCAAAATGTCAATAGTCAAAAAAATGTCGATTGAAAATTCAGAGAAAAATAAAAATTTAAAAAGATAAATAAATAACAAAATTGTCTCAGAGAAATAGATAAAGAGCCCTCTTAAGATGTAGTGACATATAGCTTTCCACAAAAAGATGCTCCATAATCACATCACATTAAAGCAAACGTTTTACATTAAGACAAACTCTTATTTAAACAATAGTATACTTCTACTTACCTTTTTTCCACTAAAAAGCAATTTAAAATACTGGAAACAAATATTTTCAGAATCATGGTTTTTAAAGTATTGCTATCCAGCAAGAAAATAAGATATGTACAGAAGCAAACTAACACACACACACGACACCCAATCCAAATAAAATGACAAAGTGAAAGCAGATTTCTGTGAGGAAGCAAGTGCATAAGCCAGCTGCTGTCCTGAGGGTATTTTCTGAAGCTCAGAATGACAAACTTTCATCATGACAGCAATAGGAGGTAAAGATTAAGTTCCACATAAGGTGGGAAGATTGAAGGGTACCCATCCTTAAAGATGGAACTTCAATATTTGCAAGCTAATGAGAAATAAACCAACTCTGCAGAAAAAAAAAAAGAAGAAGAAGAAGAAACTAGCCATTATCGATTATAATGGTAGGCAAAGTATTAATGAGAATTTCAAGTCATTATAGAGCCCTCATGTAGGTTTTCAGACTAAATTCAGGCCTTACGTGTGTCATAAAAAATAAATAAATAAATAAAAAAACTTCAATCAAATAATTCTAATTAAATGATTTTAGGATAGTAACACTCCTAGGCAAATCTATTGGAAAGTATTTTCAGCCTAAACCTCAAAAGATTGCACAGAGAGAATTCTAAGGACTGTCAACTTCACAATACAAGTTACAAAGCTCACAAAGAAGCAAGAATGCTACTAAAGAAGTGAAAACCACAGGGGCTAATATTCCCGGGAGAAGGGAAGCTCACAGTGGTGACCTCAGCATAGGTGCTTGTCATGCGGGGTCTCAGCTCCCGCTCCCAGTACAAGAACACAGGATGCAGGATACGGTGAGGCCAAAAAGGAACACCAACGGAGCCATAGATAGGGGATTCATACCACTATACTCTGACTGGCAACTAGGTTGGAGATACAGAAAGCAGAAGCCACATGATCTGCAATCCACCGTATGCCTCTATGCCAACAAACCAACCAACCCCTTGCTAACTGCAATCCAGCTGCTAACCGCACTTGTCAGCAACAATCCGCCATCCGCTTCTCTGCTGACCAACGCCCAAGTACTTGCTACCTGCAATCCGTGCTTCTCTGCCAACCAACAAGCCCCTAGCGCAGCCATGGCAGTTATATTAGTGGCTAATGGCTAACGAGTAACCGCTAATGGCCACCCAGCCACAACAGACGGCCATCTGATTACAGCTGATGGCCATCAAATAACTGAGCCAGCACCTTTCCACGTGAGGCTGAGAGCCTGGAAACTGCTCTCTGGAACTTTGTCCCACAGTGCTGCTTTCCCACGAAGGCAGAAAATACTAGAAGCTGAATAAAGCTTTTGACCAGGAGGGATATCTCAGCCACAGAGTTTCCCCCAGAAGGAGCAAGAGACCCCAGACCAACACCCGGCTCCTCAGCCGGAGTACTGGTGCTGGGTAGGGAATGCCCTAAACATCTACCTATGAAAAACAGTGGGGATTCTGACCATCTGCATAGGACGGAAGTCTGTGGGTAAACCCAGTCATCCTCTTAAAGGGTCCCACCACTGACTCACTCACTTGTAGGTACTCACCCTGGGCTCCAGTGGAGGGACAGTGACTCAAGGGTTATCAGAGGCATACAGAAGGCAGACTGAGGTTTGTGGCTTCGAGGTGAGGGTTGGAGGACAGTTGCCATTTTCCCTGTGTAGAGTCCTTCTGCTGTGTGGCCAGCAAGAGGGCACCATCTTTTCTGTGTTAAGTCCGCCCCCATATGACCAAATCTGAACCTGATTAGTCTGATGAGCTCCACTGCTCCACCCTGCTGACTCACTGGGCCCCAGCCCACTTAACTCCCCCAATACCGGAGGCACTTTCTCAGTGAGCCCCACCCCCATTGCACTCTTTCTTTAAAAAATATCAGGGCCTGCAGGCCCCAGGTGGATGGATACTGGCCTCAAAGTGCTCTGAGACTTCTGTTGAGTAGCTCCAGGTTCAGCACTAGCACCAAACCAGAATCTAATTTAACCTGATAAACACAACTGTTTCCACTCCAGTAACTCCCTGAGACCATGCCTCACCCAACCTATGTACTACATGAGGCTTTCTCAGTGGCTGAATCTTAAAGCATATGGCAGGTGGCAGCAGGCCTCAAGGCATCCTGGCTTGTTGCCGAGCTACCCCCAGGCACAGTACTGGTAGCAGCCGTCCTCGGTTTGCAGTGTGACCTCTCCCACATGCCTTCAACTTTAGCAGAGGTAGCAAACAACCACGGATCACTTTGCAGCTCCTACCAGGTAGTTCCTGGCCGGTCACAGGCCGTGGGTGACATGGGCCTGCACTGGAACTCCTCCCAAGAAGCCCCAGAACCAACATATTTGGAGGTTGGCTTCAGACCACAGCAGAGCACTGCCCAATTAGCCCCACAAGTGGCATACACAAAGGGCAGTCTCAACAGGCACCAGAGTCCATAGGGGTGAATCCCACTCAGGAAGGTAAGCGCCCCCATACAGCAGTCCATAAGCTGTGGACGTGGCCAAACCCCATAGCCAATTGGCCTGAGGGCCAGTCCCCCATACTGATGTACCAATAGCAATCAGGACTCAACTATAGCACAATCCACACAAGAGACACTCCTGGATCACTTAGAGCAGGTGACCAGGGAGAGTGTGCCACTGGTCCCCACAGAGGACCTACTATATAAGCTCACCCAGCCAAGACTGGAATACATAGCAGAGCTACCTCATTGCATAGAAACAAACACAGAGAGGCAGCCAAAATGAGGAAACAAAGAAATACATCCCAAATGAAAGAACAGGAGAAAACTCCAGAAAAAGGACTAAACAAAATGGAGGCAAGCAACCTACCAGAGACAGAATTCAAAACAGTTGTGATTAAGATGCTCAAAAAAGTTAGTGAGAACTTCAACAAAGAGATAACAAGCATTAAAAAAAGGACATAGAAACTATAAAAACCAACCAGTCAGAAGTGAATAATACAATAACTGAAATGAAGAATTCACTAGAAGGAATCACCAACAGACTAGATGGAGCAGAGGATCAAATCAGCGATTGGAAGACAAGGTAGCAGAAAACAACCACTAGGAACAGCAAAAAAAGAAAAAAGTATCCAAAAAAATGAGGATAGTTTAAGAGACTTCTGGGACAACCTCAAGCATAGCATCATTTGCATCATAGTGGTAACAGAAGGAGAAGAGAGAGAGCAAGGGATTGAGAATGTATTTGAAGAAATAATCACTGAAAACTTTCCTAACCTGGTAAAGAAAATAGATGTACAAGCTCAGGAGATGCAGAATCCCAAACAAGATGAACCCAAACAGGCCCACACCAAGACACATTCTAATTAGAATGGCAAAGCTTAAATACAAAGAGAGAATCCTCAAAGCAGCATGAGAAAGGCAACTAGCAAGCAACTTATAAGGGAGCTTCCATAAGACTGTCAGCTGATTTCTCAACAGAAACTTTACAGGACAGAAAGGATTGGATTAAAATATTCAATGTGATGAAAAGCAAGGACCTACAACCAAGACTACTCTACCCGCCAAGGCTATCATTTAAAATTGAAGGACAGATAAAGAGCTTCCCAGTGAAGAAAAAGCTCAAGTTCATCGCCTCCAAACCAGTACTCCAAAGAATGTTAGAGGAACTTCTTGAAGACATTCAAAGAAAGATTAAAATTATGAATAATGGCAATAGCTACATATCTATTAACAATTACTCTTAATGTAAATGGATTAAATGCCCCAATCAAAAGACACAGGAGGGATGAATGGATAAGAAATCAAACCCCTTACATATACTGCCTCAAGAGACTCACTGCAGAATGAAAGACACACACAGATGAAACATAAAGGGATGGAAAAATATATTTTATGAAAATGGAAATAAAAACAAAAAAAGCTGGGTTAACAATACTTATAGCCAACAAAATAGACTTTAAAACAAAGATTATAACAAAAGACAAAGAAGGACCCAGTAGTCCCACTTCAGGGTATGTTTTTGAAGAAACCCAAAATGCTACTTCGAGGGGACATGTGCTTCCATATGCTCATTGCAGCTTTATTTACAATGGCCAAAATGTGGAGGCAGTCTGGGTGTCTGTCAGCGGAAGAATGGATCAAGAGGAGGTGGTACATGTATACAATGGAATATTGCTCGGCCATGGATGGAATGGGTCCTTGCCACCTGCAGTGGCATAGATGGACTTGGAGGGCATTATACTGAGTGGAGTGTCAGACAGAGAAAGACAGTTTCAATGTGATTTCGCTTATATGTGGAATCTAAAGAACAAATAAACAAACAATACAGAAACAAACTCACAGAGACAGAGACTATTTTGGTGGTTGCCAGTGGGAGGTTAGTTAAGGGTGTGGATGAGAAAAGGTGAAGGGATTAAGAAGTACAAATTGTTTGTTACACGTTATGCTATTTAGGGTATAGCGTAAGTATAATATAGTCAATAGTATTGCAATAACTAAGTATGGTGTCAGATGGGTACTAGATTTTTTGTGGTGATAGGTGGGTGGGGTTTGGGGACAGGGTGAAAAAGGTGAAGGGATTAAGAAGTACAAATTGGTATTTCTAAAATAGACACGGGGTTGTAAGTTAAAGCATAAAAAATATAGTCAATTATATGGCAGTTGTATAGTGCCAGATGGGTACTAGACTAGTCAGGGGGATCACTTCTTAAATTATATAAATGTCTAACCACTACACTATACACCTGAAATTAATATAAAATAATATTGAATGTCAAATGTAATTGAAAAATTAAAAAGGGGGGGAAGGTGAAGGGGAATAAGAGGTCCAAATTTCAAATTATAAAACAAATGTCATGTGGATGTAAAGTATAGCACAGGGAATACAGTCAATAATACTGTGATAGCATAGTACGGTGTCAGATGGTTGCTGGACTTATCATGGTGATCACTTCTTTAGGTATATAAATGTTGAACAACTATGATGTACCCCAGAAACTAACTCAATATTGTATGTTACCTATATTTTTAATAAAAATCTTTAAAAAAGAATAAAGAGCAACAAATACAGTGAGTATGTAGGTAAATTTGAATAACTATCAATACATCACTAGCTATTCTACAGAGGAACTTCTATCAAAGTAACTAACTATTTATCCTGGGGCAGGAAGAAATATTTTGCAGACCTCTAAGGGCTTGGGGAGAAGATAATAACCCCCTACCAAGCAATAATTAAAAGCAATGTGATTTCTTAGATGTCAGCATTTCTTAAGTGAATTTTATGAAGTACTTGTATCAGAATCCCTTAGAAATGGAGTCCTACCCACACAGACTGAATGAAAATTTGTAGGACTGAGACCCTGAAAACTGTACATTTCATGCACCAGATAATTCTGTTGCAAACTAGTGTTTAATACAAACTGTTATTAAATAGAGGGTGGGTGCTACTCTTTCTAGAATGAGTTATAGTCTTTGAAAAATAACATAATTGGAGTAATGTTAATGACCACACTTAAGTTTTAAAAATATCTGTTTCACGCCCCCACACACCCAGGTGGATCAATGTTTACTTTATCTACTACAAGTGAGAGTGTAAAACAGAACATACAATAAAGAAAGGACTTTCTATCACAGCTTAATAATCCTAATGGCCAGTAAATGCTTATTCTGTTTAAATGAAATCTGTCTTATTGTAAATTATAAGTTTTTTTTTTCTTTTTTGCTCATAACTTAATTGAAAATGGAAAAGTTCTTATCCTTCTTTTAAAGATTATTTAAACTTTTAAAATTCAGTACTGCTTATCACAGTTCTTGCTTGTGTACCCCTGAGAACTAGAGGGAGGAAGAAAGATTTACAAAGCACATTTCTAGTCTCAAAGCTTTCGAATTCAGGTAGAGATGGGTGAGCCATATAGACAACGAGGCTTTGGTCATTTTCGTAAAACCTTTTCAGATTTGTGTCCCAAATCACAATTTGCATAAGTTCCAAATTTGAAATCATGAAGACAGCAAATTAATGTGGGTAGCAAGAAATATAATTTGTAAATTCAGCAGCTGTGGGGTGGTTAACCTCAATTGTGTCTTGAAAATAAGCACGTGCTCTAAAGAACAAAAGAAAAATGCCTCATGTTCCTTACCTTGCCCTTGAATAAGGCAAAAATTTCAGCATGTCTGTACCTTGCTCGAGTCTCTCCATTCTCCCTCAACCAAATTTTGACATTGAAGTAGCTTAACCTAGTAGTTAATAATAACACTATAATTAGAACTAACTGCTTGCGTATAAACCCCAGCTCCACAGTTGATAGATTTGTGATGTTGGGCATATCAATTAATTCCCTGTCTCACTTTTCTCATCTGTAAAATGAGGAAAATAGCATTACCTACCTCAAAGCATTGTCATAAGAATTAAATAAATTAATATTTTCAACTTAGTGTCTGATAAGTAATAAATACTATGTAAGTAGAATTTTATTAAACAAATATTAGTATTTATTACTAAGTAAAAATTGTCATAATTTTAAATGAAAACTTCCACAGCTAAGCATTTCAGTGTCTTTGCTAATAACTTTTAGTTATTGCTAATTCTGACAGTGATAATTATTACTAAGTCCTTTATTTGTCCTCACTTCCCATATCACATAACTTTCTCCTGAATGCATTTCCATTCTTAGTGGAGTACATCCTCTTAGATTCCTTACAAGAACTATGTATGTGCAACATATATACTTAATAGTTTGTTTAGAATTTTTTTGAGCTAATTGGATCCCAAAGTGACCAAATCATGACCAAAGAGGGTTTGTTCAAAACAAGTTGCACATCAAAAAGATATACCAATGTGATTCACCATACTGAGTGAGTAAAAGAGAAAAAGTCTATCCTATCCTATCTATCTATCTATCTATCTATCTATCTATCTATCTATCTATCTATCTATCATCTAGCTATCTAGCTATCTGTCTAGCTATCTATCTCTATACTTGCCATTTTGCTAGATTTCAGCTGACAGCTTCGCCTTACTAAACCTTCTCCTAAGGTCTATTCTGCATTGCAGATAGCAGGAAGCTCATTTTCCAGATTCTTCTTCCTTACATAGTTTCAGGCTAGATTTGCCAATGAGAAGACCTTGCATAACATTTGGAAAGTGAACTGGAGGAGAGGTTTCCATTCCGGGGAGGTTTTGGCAGCCAGATACCGTGGCTTCACAGATTGCTCCACAAGGTTCCTACTTGGCTGCGACCGACCAAGATGAAGACCTTCCCAGAGACTTCACTATTGCTGAAGTTTTCTGGCAAACATGGAAGACTGGGAGACTCATTTGTCTCAGTGTTTCAGGCTGAGGTCATCAGTGACCTCTTGACCTTCCATTGCAGCAATTCCTGACCCTCACTCACCCAGCTCTTGCTACATTCATATTAGTCCTATTTTCTTTAAACACTCCTTTATTACAGTCATAGTTGAATAATTCCATTTTACTAAGCACACACCAAGACTGATAAAAATGATTTAAAAACTAGAAAACTAGGAATAGATCAGAATGTTCTTCCTCTCTTAAAAGCTACCTAAAAAATCTATAAATACATTTTAACAAGTGGATAAATTTAAATACATTCATTTTATGGTCATAAACAAGATAATGATGCCCATTATCACTGCGTTTAACAGAACTGGCCAGGAAATTAAATGACTTGCGACGATCAGAGTATTCATTATTTGTAATGACATAAACATTTACATTATAAAAGATGATCAGGAAATAATGCAAACTGATAAAAGCACTACTTTAATGGATGAAAATTAATAATACTCCTTTATGCCACCAATAATGAGTTATAAAACATAATTTAAAATAATATACCTCTTTAAATATCAACAACCCCAGAAATTAAGGCATAATTGGAGAAGAGTGTTATTTAAATAGTGTGGTGGCATCCCATGGAATGACAATAAGTATGCTGGTCTCTGGAACAGTTTCCTGACTGTCCCCCACCCGGTCTTAAAGCCATGGAACATTTTGCAGGAATCGTTATGGTAACAATGGGCTTCTAAACACCACTGTAGCAGCAAACAAACACCAAACTGTCATTGTCTTACAGCAACAAAATGAACATATTACGTGAGGGCTTGAGTTGGCTGTGGCTCTTCTGGGCAAAGCTACACTTTCCATGCCCTCTTACTGAAAGTCTTGGGCTGAAGGAGTAGCCACTGAGATCTGCTTTACTCATGGCAGAGGGCAGACACTGGAGGAGGCATAAAAAAGTGCAAAAGTTCGTGGAAAGTAACTGTTTGGACATTATATAGATCACCTCCCATTAGCCAAGCAAAGCTGACAGTACAAGGAAGTATACTCCACTTACAGGAAGTCATAGCAAATGCAGAAAAGGAACAACTGACCCCTATGTTTGTAAGACGGTAAACACTTTGTCCAGAGCACAGCAAACAGTCGATACCTTTTAGCTCTTATTTTCATGGTTATTTCTACTTTGTTGAATTATCACGATAACACTGAGAAATATTTTATTACAAGAAAATGTCATTTCAGAGTAACCGAATAACTCGCTTAAAGTTTTGTAATGGCCACACTAGAATTTAAATCTAGGTATCTTGACACCACAGAAAATGCATTTTCCACAACCACACAATGGAAACTGATCACAGAGTTGGTGGTGTGCTGTGAGAAACTCCAACCATGAACTGGAAAAAGCTCTACTAGCTTAAGTAGCTTCAGTTGTTAATTTTCTGTAGATTATTGCTTGTTCAAGTACATACGTTCATCCTTCAAGAATAATTTTCTCATTTCTTCCAGAATTCTAGCAGAAAATGTGACAAATAGTGAATGAAGCCTTACTATGTGAAAAGCGTGGAGAAAGAAATTCATTAACTGTCACGTTTGATCAAAATTTAGTTTCCAGTGCCATTTTTCATATCAAGACAACTTTTACTGATCTGTCAAGTCAACCATTATCTGCTTGACAACAATGTTCTCATGTTAAAATAATAACTTTACATTCTGGTTTAAAATATTTATCAAGCTGGAGAGTGTGCTTGGAGTGAATTTATTTTCTAGGACTTGTGCTCACCAGATTCTGATTAGGTTATGATTAGGCAAACAAATGATACAACTATATAAAATCCCAACTTCATGCCCATTTACTTTAATAACATTCTAACTTTGCAGAGTCTCGTGAATATTAAGTGTTATGCACTGAGTGTATGTGTCCCTCCAAAATTCATGTTGAGGCCCTAACCCACCAATGTGATGGCATTTGGAGAGGGGACTTTGAGAGATAATTAGGATTACATGAGGTCATAAGGGTGGGCTCTCATGATGGAATTAGTGTCCTTTAAAAGTAGAGACATCACAGACCTTTCTCGCTCTCCTGGTGTGCACACAGGAAGAGGTCATGTGAGCACACAACAAGATGGCGGCCGTATGCAAACCAGGAGGAGAGCTCTCCCCAAAACATACCCATGCTGGAGACTTGATCTTTGATTTCCAGTTCCTAGAACATTGGAAAATAAATTTCTGTTGTGCAATCCACCCAGTTTATGATATTTTATTATGGCAGCCCAATAATAAAATATCATAAACTGGTATTAGTGACTTAGTCTCAGTGACTAAGACACTAAGATAAATGAAAAACACATGGCATAGAACAGTTTTTTTGGGTTTTTTTGTTTTGTTTTTTTTTATGACAGCTGCTATTTTTTGTGAGCAGGGATAGGAGGAAAAATAAATGATGAGTAAGTCATAGTCATTAATCTCAAAAGTTTACAATCTAATTTTGAATTTTGCACATATAAAAAAATTAAACAGCTAGAAACACATTTTGTACAACGTGTTTAGGTATTTTTTTCACGGTGATCCCCAAATTCAAGAAATCATCAGATATCCCAGAGAAAGTATGTAGTTTTTTTCATTCCTCTCTTAAAATTCATTGATTCCTTAACACATTCATTTATCCATAAATATTTATAGTTACTGGAAGAGACTAACCAGTATTAGCACTAAAGATGCAAAGCTAGATAAGACGTAGATCATTTTATTTTTCTAGATTTTCATGTTGCCATTTCCACATCAACTTTTATAAGTGGATAAGCAAATAGTGTGAGTCTCTTTATTATTCCTATAGAAATTGCTGCTTTTATTTGAATATTAGTGATTCTTTAAAATATTGTGTGTAGTTTCATCTTCCTAATGTTCTATTGGAAAAATAGATATACCATTTAACCCCTCTAACCAGAGTTAAGAAGGATTCCTTTGTCCCACTCCTAGAAATTTTATAGGATATTATGTCATACATATTTGAGTGGAAACTTTATCCCTCACTTTCATTACTTTCACTAGAAGTTCCCTTCACCCCTAACTCCTTCCTTGTAAAATTCACAGATTTCTATGAGCCACTTCAAATCTTTTGTAGAAGAAGGCTTAGTATAAATAACAGAAATGTCTAGTGTATCTCTTGGAGAATAGAAGTGAATGTAGCTCTTTTTATAGATCATAATATTTAAGTTGTTTTCAATAGTTAGCCTAGGTTATTTTTTAACTTAAATAAAATTTCATAATTAAAGTAAACTCTAAGATCTTAAGAACTAAGAGTATAGCATGATCTACATCAAATAGCCTGAAAATAATTGGAAGGATAGATATTAATTTTTCTCAACAATTCACCAATCAAAAAATATTTAATGGGTGTCTGACATCTTCAGGTATGAATTATGCAAATTGTGAGCAATAAATACCGATAAAAAATAAAAGTTTTTTTATAGGTAAGAAAGTGGGCATGGCAGTGTTTTGAATGCACCCTTCCAACTATTTTCTCTGATCTCAGGGAATTTGGGGAACAAAGACTAATTGTTTTTCATCAGTGAATATTAAAGGAATCCATAAGATGTCTATAATATTTTTCTCCAAGTCAAGTAAGATTCCTATTATAAAACAATTTAGAATCGATTGAAATAGTGCAGATTTATTAGTCACAAGTAAAATTGCAGTATTCTAATTTGAATGAAAGAGACTTCTAACGCACTTTTAAGACATTAGGTTTTTTGCTAGGGGGTCTTTTTGTGGACCAGCCCATTCTGGTCTTCAAGATACTTATAAAAGTGGGGACCTTGTAGGATGGACAGAAGCTTCAGTAATATCTTTTAACGTTTATGTGTCTGTCTGACTGGCATTTTGAATATTATCCAAACAAGGGCAAGACCTGGACAAAGAGGGTAATGAAAGTCTTCCCCACAGAGAGACCTCCACTTTACATTGTGATCATGTGCAAAGGAATGCATGTAAATTAGGGAGGCGGAAAAATGCTAAGGGACTTCCATCCCATGTAGTAGTTCACTTTACTTTAAGTTTCTGGAACATGCAGAGGAGCTAAGGAGTCCAGTGGAGTCTCTTTTATAAGAGCACTGATCCCCTTCCTGAGGTCTCCACCCTCATGACATAAGCTTCCAATGGCCCCACTTACTAATACCATCATATTGGGCATTAGGATTTCAACCAGTAAATTTTGGGGGACACAAACATTCAATCTATAGCACTAATCAAGTGTCAAGTCAGTATATAAAGCTACATGCGCAACCCACACTAACTAACTTACTTTCTCAGAAATGATTTTTTCTGAGTTAATTTCTGTTGCTTTGCCTTTGGCTTTTACCAAGGGTTGACATTTTAAATGACCATCTTTCCTCCCAACAAATGCTAGGTTATTCATGAGCTGTTACTCCCTCCCACATACCAGGGATTGTCCCAGAAGGCACAATTCAAACTTATTTTTCATAAAACAAGTTGAACTTGCAGTTGCACTAATGATAATTACTCCAGCTTAGCCATAGAGACCTTACGCTTTGGTCACCTGAGGATGACATCTCTTATAGCTTTGCTCTGCCCAGTGATATATATGACAAATGTTGAATAGTTGTTTTGCCCATGATGATATATGTAGCCCATGTATACAGATATGATAATCTAATTTCTTCTCTCTGACCATACACGTTTAAATGATTTGTGGAATGGATTATGTTATTTACAGCAGCATAAGAAGATGAAATGTTGGCTCAAGAACAAATGACTTTTCTTGCTCTTTACAGTGAATCAGAAATAGCTCACCTAATCCTTGACTTAGACTGCTCATGAGAGTTCCTGGCTAGATAACTGGGAGAGGGGCAGGATGGATGAGACAATGGAGAAGCAGCATGTCACTTTAGTTCTCTGCCTCCAGCCTTCCTAATTATGTGAGTGGTCAGCAGGGCAGACTGAGCGCTAGAGACTTGTGCCTCATTACTCTGAAAGCAAATTAGGATTAAAGTGCTTTGGCTTCAACATGAGAAGTCAAAACAAAATGAAACAAAAACAAACTACCATTTTCTGAATATAGAGGACCATGCTTTTGGTTGCCTTAGGTCTAACTGAGAGTTGGATCATCCACTTTACAAGGTCTACAAATCAACAGAGAACTATTTATGTGAGCTGAAAGGGCTAATACTTATTACAAATGGCTCCTTTACAACCAGAGGTGGCTTAAGCAGTGGGGAAATCTGGACACTTGAATTATAATGGTGCAAACGTAATTTATTAGTAAGAGTAATAAAGGTGACTGGAGCCTCACATTTCTGAAGATGATATTTTACCTTGGCTTTTATATTGGCACCAAGAACCCAGGCCAGTGACTTGTGGTCAGCCTGGCATAGGGTGTCTGAAGTCCTTCTGGGGGCATTTCTCACATCCTTGATGAAATACTGCATTTTCTATAAATCATAGTGCCTCCCTTTCATGTCTGAAGCAATAGCTTGTCAACAAAAATCTCATAAATTTATGAGTAAGCATAAGAGAGCAAAAGGGCGAGGACTCAGTGTGCCCTTTGTGAGTGGGAAATAAATTGAGCATTTATGAAACGACTGTGTAAGAATCGTTAACCATCTGGAAAATGCAGACTGAGGTTATTTAGCCAAGACCTATCATTAGAGCTAATGCAACACCCCTATGGCTTCATTCACCCCAAAATATATCTAATACAGACCAACGTGGTCAAGTGTTGACTTACTGCTGTTTTCCCTAGTAATGAATTTAAAATAACTTGCAGCTCTGGACCTTTCAGTTCTGATAAGTGGGAATTCACACAGCTTAATCACTACTCACCTTACTGAACATATAATTCCATAAAGCCCAGTGGTGAAACCAGCCTCAGTCGCAAATATTCTGATTGCTATTGACTGAGGTAATTAGCGGTGGTTCCAGTTCTTTGCAACAGGCGGCCATGTTATGTTCCTATGTTCAAGAAAATGAGTTCTGCTCACAAAAGCATGCTTGTGGGTAGCATGCCGTTCTCGGAGTGACTTGGAATTATTCCCTTAGTCTTTAAAAATGCATTAAGATTGGTATTTTCCAGGTAAAGTGGCCTGGGAGGATTTTATTGCTTTGGTCAATTTAAAATTCAGAATATAAATTAGTAAGCCTATACTTTAATGTTCTCCCCTTTAAATAGTTGACAGGCAGATTGAGGGCTGAAAATCTCATTTATTGGTAATGAACCAGTACTGAAAAATTATTTTGGAGATGAAACACAGCATTTCTATATTGTTATATAACTTTAAACTTTCGTATTACTATTGATTTATCTACAATATAAGAACTAAAAGATAAAATAAATCCGTTTGCACTTTTTTGCTTTATATTTGCATAATGAATAAAATATATCAATATTAATGGCTTTCTGTCTTCTATTTCATTTATAGTTTAAATATTCCATCACAAAAACAGATGTATTGATATAAATATAAACTCTAATACACATAGAAGCCAGAACAGCATTTATTTTTGCCAAGAAAGATGTACATGTCTTTTGAAAATAGTATGTTCCTGAAACATGTACCTATAAAACAAATTATTTTGAGTAAATCAAGTATATTTTGCAAGTTGAAGACTTCTATAAATAAACAGATAGATCTATCTAGGCTAAAAGGGGGAAACAAAATCAGAAAGCAAATGAACAAATTGGTAAAATCACACTTCAGACTGGCTAATGGCAGGTGCTCTCGCTCTCATATCAGCTGTGTTACTTTGGAGAATTTACTTAACATCTCCAAGTCTCAATGTCTTCATCTTTAAAATTAGATAATAATTTTTACTCTACAGATGTGTATAAAGATTAAATGGAATGTTGTACAGAATGTAGTTCAGAATTTTATATGTAGCCTATTTTTAAAAAATAGGTACCCATTAGATTTACTCAATCAAAATTAATGTAACAAATATTTATTGAGGTCTATTGTGTGCCAGACACTATGGGCTAAGTATTTAAGGATAAACAGGTGAGCAAAAAAGCAAACGTAGTCTGTATTAAAAATAAAAAAAGGAAGAATAGTGCTTATCCTCCAAGAGATTGGAGATTTCCATTATAATGGGGACATAGTCCAACAATCTCACCAATACATTTAAAATTGTGACTGTCAAAAGCACATGACACTGTAAAAGCATGTAACAGGGAAGATAATTACTTAAAGAACAGGAACAGTTTCCTTGAGAAAGTGATGATTCAACTGAAATATGAAGGAAAAGCAGGAGTAAAGTGGGTAAAAAGAGAAGGTTGTTCCAGGCAGCGTTTATGAAGTCCCGTAGCATGAGGACACACTGTTCACCGGAGGAAATGAAAAGAGCCATTGCTATGGAACCACTGGGAGGGAGGGAGGAACAAGGAGTCGAGGTGAAGCTGCCCCAGGAAGGATTGTTTTGATCCCCAAAGATTTTGGACAGTTTCAAACAGGGTGGTAATGTAAACAAGGGGATGATTTCATAGACTGCGTAGATGCATGGCCAATGTGTTGTACATCTGAAGCTGAAGTAGAATAAGTCACCTATAGTAGTATGTCAACTATAAGTATACATAGTCACGGGCGGTGGAGCATAGCAGAAGAAAGTCTATGGTATTGTAACAGTTATGTCAGAGGGATAGCAGCTTGGGAGAGGGAGGTTAACACTTTGTGAGAGGTGTAAATGTCTAACTATTATGTTGCTTTGTACACCTGAAACTAATGTAAAATAAAAATAAAAAGATGATCTTAGCAGCAATGGGAAGAATCGATTGGAGGGAGAAGCAAGAGTGAACATGTATAAGCCAAGTCAACTTAGTGGTTTAGGCAAGAGGCAGTGGGAGTTTCTATTAGGGCAGTAGTGGAAATGAAAAAAAGTAAAGGATTTAAGAAAGATGTATGAGTGAAAATTTACAGGATTAGGAGTTGAACTGGATATGGGCTTTATTGCTAAAGGTCTGTAATACTATAAATAATCCCTTGTCTGTTCTTTCTCCTTCTTTTCTAGGTGTTCATTTCACACTATCTCCTTCATTTCCAACCCCTTACAATTATTTCCCCCTTCTTCTCAACTGATAACCTTGTTCTTGAGTCACTAAAAAAAATGGAAGCAATCAGAAGATGAGCTCTGGGCTCCCCAAACTTACCTACTTACATACCTGCTGCAGCACTCAGGTATCGTGTCCTCCTCCTCCTAGCCTGGTGACATTAATACCATCCAAACTCCTGTCTCACAGCTAGTCCTCCACATGTACACCTGATCTCATCCACTCTCAACTTCTTCAGTAATTCTTTTCCTGTCCTTCATCATCATCTCTCTCTGTCAGATCATTCTCATTAGTATGCAAAGATGCTCTTTTTTCACTCATCTTTAGAAAAATTTCTTGGCCCTATTTTTCCCAGTAGCTACTGCTCCATATTTTCGCTTGGTTTTAAGCAAAATTCCTCAAAAGAGTTATTTGTACTTTTTTTCTCTAAATCCCCTACTATGCTCTCTTTAAACACACTCCAATAGGACCTACAAAACTACAAAATACCATAACCAACAGAGTTTAGTCATGTATGGTTATATATGGTAGGCCTAGGAAACACAAGAAAGGACTTAGAAAAAAAAATGGAAACCCTTAGTCATAATGTTTTGCCATGTTAACTAATGGTTGTTAACAAACTAGTAACCTAAACCTTTCCTGCAAATTCACATTGATCGACCTACTAACTGAGAAAGTAAGGCAGGGGGGATGTTATGGACAAGAACACAAACATTTATAGCCTGTGTTGTCCCTCTTCTGTTGTCTTACTTCAGGCCTCTGCATGGTTCATAACTCAAAAGTTTAAGCATGGATTTTTCAACTATATTGCATTTAGGGTTATTTGTGAAAGAACTATACATATTCTTGTTTTTATAAGATCATTGCAAATATGAAATGTAAAAAAGATGTCATTATTGACTATCAGAGCAGCAGAATTTAGAACATATTAAGGGGGAGGGGGAGGGGGAGGGGAGAGGGAGGGGGAGAGAGAGAGAGACAGACAGACAGAGAGAGATTGAACTTCAAAACAACTGATTTCCTGAAACTATCTCAATCAAAGTGTGTCTCATACTGAAAAAGATGAAGGCAGAAAACAATAGAGTACATGAAGTGAAATAAACAAAGATGTATTATAATTGGGTAGATTTTGAGATGAGAGTTACAATGTCATAAATAAATGGGCTAAAAAAATATACTTTACAATGAATTTAATAAAATAAGCTGCAAGACATCTTACATTTCTGCCAGTATAGATCCCTGCAGTATTTCCTCTTAAATTCTATATTATGCATTCAAATACTCATTTATACATCAAGTATAAATCAAAACTAATGAATTTGTTAAAGGATTTTTGGTTGGTATTGCTATTTGAGCAAATAAATTGATTCATAGTATCTTACAACTTACTTCTGGTGGATTAACAGCAATATTGTTATTTTGGTATCGAATAGTAACAAGGTTCTCAGCACGAAGAAGCTGAAGATGTTTATATACCATTCAAAAATACTTTAATATAGCAACTCAGTTAGGCTTAAAGATAGGTACCAAAATACATGCTAGAAATACATGCTAGGGATCCAACTTAACAAGTTTTCAGTTCAACGAGGTACCATTAACACTCCCAAAACCTTCAGCTTCACAAAAAAAGTAATAAAGGTAAGATATGCATTTAGGAGAATACAGCATTTAGTTTTCCTCTATGCTCGGTCAAATGAGCACTTAGAAAATACTAAGAATAATCATGAAAACCCTGAAAATGTAAACCTTTCACTGTTCATAGGAATAAGTCCTGTTACATTAATTTTAAAATATATATACCATGCCTATCCTGTACAAAATATTCTGCAGATATAAGCTTAGGACTGCATTGTCCAGCATGGAAGCCACTAACCACGTGTGGCTCTTGTGCACAGGAATTACAGCTAATCGGAATTGAGTAAGTTACAGTGGGCACTTGCTGATTGCTTAAAGCAGGGTTATTGGATTTATATGAAGCCAAGGGACGTCTTGGAGCTGGGTATGGTAATTTGTGCTGAGCACGCAAGAGCTAATGGGTTGGCTGCGGCCTTCCTTCTCCAGGAGAGCCAAGCGTAGAAACTTAATTGAGTTTTAGATTGCTATTGTGAAGTTTAGCATGAGTGACTCCATTTTGGGTTGAATCTGGTTACTGTAACACTATCTTAGTGAAGTATGGAGTATGCATGAGAGTGTGGAGAGGCTAGAAGTAAAGGTACAGGTAGGATGGAGTTTCAGTGCTCCTATTAAAAGCAGAAACTGAAGCAGTGGTTCTAAGAATAAAGATAGACTCGTAGAAGGATTTGTATTGTAGAGGGTAGGAGAATTCAAGATCGCTCAATGGCTTGGGCTGTAGGTTGAATGCCAATGTTATGAAACATGATAGTAAATACGACCATGAAGAAAGGACTTATGAGGGAAAGTAGAGTTTTAAATTTGTTGAGCACAAGAAAAACAGGTTCACTTAAGAGTTGGAAATGTTCTGGACCAAATCTGGGTGCTTGTACCAATTTGTATCTTTCATGCCTATCACGGGCCATTTTATGTAGGTGACGATGATTGGTAATTTAATGATATAGTCTGAAAATCTGGTTATTTGAAAGTGAATTGTCATTGGTTATAGGCAGATATGAAATGGTTAACTTTGAAGGCATGGTTTCTAGCCATTTCGTGTGTGAAAATTTCTTTACGTGGTCTAAAACAATTTGGGAGCCCACTGGAGTCAAATTCTGTTTTGGTATGTGTTGACTGATAAAATGCCTAATGACAAAATGCCACCCTGAATTTTTGTTAATCAAAACAGAATCTCATGCATTTGAAATAGAAGGGTGCATTTGTGTATGCAATGCATTATTTATTCAATCAACAGACAATGTTTAGTGTGCATTTCAAGGAGTCATAGACCCCTTGAAATAACCCTAAGGACCAAAGACGCCTGCAGCCCATCATGTGGTGCTTGATTTTCTTGGTTTAATGATCACATCATAGAAATAAAAGCAGAAAAATCTTAGAAGGTAAGACAGAACTAACTTCTGATCATTGAAATGTTTTATAAACTTCAAAATCCAGTCCAGTTTAAAATGTTGTATTCAATGAGATTTTCACATATAATTGGAAAGAATATCACTCCATATAAAAACTCCTAAAATAAAAGATTCTTCTGACACACCACAGTTTTCTTGGCTCAAGGCTAAATTTTAATTTTCCCTTTACCCCATTTTATTAATCTCTGCATTTACTTGTTTCTCAATGCCTTATATTGCAAAAAAGATCTGATCTCCACAACATGCTCAATCTGAACTAAATATAGTTTCATACAATTGTAATCTTCTTTTATAAGTGCAATTTTTTTAAATCCTTAAACAATTTCTGGAAGTCTCACTTTCTCATTAACAAACTCATCAATCCTACAAACTGATGCTGATGTTTATTTAATTAAACAGTTATTCTCTAATTCAATAATTAGTTGAAGCTGCCTATAAATGTGTTTTTAGATAGTGTTATGGAGATATTTGGGTTAATATATAACAAAATTAAGAATAACGATGATTTCTAATTCAGCTACTGGATACACGTATTAAACTCCCTCCTAATGCTATTTAATGTTGAAATAGCATATAACCAAATTCTGAACAAAATGCTCATAAAAATCTTGCCTTATGATGGTCTATATTTCAGGTAGCTTTTTCATATGTAGAAGCAGAGCACACATGATACATAAAGCCAATGGAATTATATAGCAAGTTTTTTCTAATGTTCATCGTTTGATTAGTTTCACCAAAGTAACTATGTTTGTGTTGCTCCATACACTCAGTAAAAGGAGTGAATTATGTTTATTTTCTTATTGATATTCTTGGACTCTCTGTTGGCCAGAGTAAAAGAAATTTAATTTAGTCCATACTTTGTCTAACTCATAATTTTTATATCTTTCACAAATTCCCAAATAGAAAATTAAGTGACTATGTACCTGATCCATAGTTCAGCTCTACAAGGCCACCCAAGGAAAAGTGTCTCTGAAAAGATGTCTTGATTTCTTATAAAATCTAGGCACGTAGGTGAGGGCACTGATTGGGCCAGACATGTCCTAAGGTGAAGGAGTAAATGGTGAAGTAGAGACGCTAGAACTGGATGTCTAAGCTCTCTCAGCCTGCTTAGCTAAGCTGAAAAGACTAATAAATGTTAGCCAAATAGCTTCCTGTCAGCATTAAGTCCCTCTGTGTGTCTCTGGAGCCATGACAAAAATCTAAAGAAAACAGTCAACGCACATGAAAGAAAATGGGCCCGTTTACAAATATGTAGGGCATCTTATACGTATCCTGATCATGCGCAGAAGACATGCTATAGCACTACAGCCTGAAACGTCCTTAGCGGCCACACTGTCTCCTTTTACAGGGTTGCCTTAACAAGGTATAAGGAGTAACAAAAAGAACAGGCAGTGAGCTTAGACAAAGCCTGCAAGGCTCTACGTGCGATGAATTCAATGGGCCTAGACACCCCCCTTGACAAATTACAATTACAAATAATTACAAAAGTTCCTAATTTTTATTCTCCACTGATATCCCAATCTTTAGCAGTGACCATTCATCCTGCTGGGTTAAAAACTTTTTTTCGTATTGAAGTTCAAATACACCTCAATATTTTCATTTATTACTTACTGAGACTCCATGAGCTCCACCTTTTCCAATGGACCAGCCAGTTAAAAGCAGATCCTTAATGACAGAGACATATAATGAGGTGTGATAGTTGCATGGTACTCCAGAAATTAGCAAGAGACGATAGGCAACAGACAGTTGGATATGCACGATTGGAGGTGAACCGAGAGGTCTAATGTGGAGATAAAAACTCGGATTAATCAGCATGTTGATAGTGGATGAGACAAGGAACTGAGCTTAGTTGAGGATACCAGACTTTTAGAATATGACATCGTGTGTTTTTCTGAATACATAAATCAGATGCGGACACTGAGTTCCAGAATTCCTGGAAGACACTGCTCCCTTGGATTTGGCTGTTGCTCTGGACTCTGCAGCTTCTGCTTTAAGCCTTGCCTGATGCAGATTCACCCACGGGCCTTCTGGGCATTCTGGAATATATTACCTGACCCTTGGAATCCCACTCGCCGCACCTGTCCTTCCAGCCAATCTCAGGCAGTGGACAATAGAATCAGGGAGGAGGGACGAAGGAGAAGGAAACTGCTGAGAGGAATGTAGGTTGGGAATAATAACAGAACCTATTGTAAGAAATTATGTCAATTTGTTTAATGTCATGAATTTTCTACAAGGATGACATAACTTGGTTGCACAGTTATGCAACTATCTTTAAGAATGTGCTTAGTGGGCAAAGTGTATTCAGTAAGAGAGGGCAATTATATAAGAACAAATGATTAGCACAAGCTGCAAACTGCTCAAGATCTACCCACAACTATGTTTGGCATAAAAGTAGCACCATATCACAACACTGCGAGTTCCAAAATTTCATTCATTCATATTTTCTAATCATACCCATAAAAAAAAAAAAAAAAAAACCTATGGAGACCTGTTCTTACAAAAACAGTCCAATACTCATATGATTATAATCATCTGTTTCATTTTTGTCTTGGAATATAACAACAGATATAAATAATTCTCATGAGGGTTCTCCTAGGTAAGGAAGGAATGACTACATTTAATTTTAGACTTTTAAGCTAAACACCAGAAAGCAAGTATAAAATCCTTATCTTGGAGACAAACCAGATTTGTATAACTCTCATAGAGCTTTAGAGATCATAAACTACTAAGTATACCGTATCTGTCCATCTGTCAGGCTTTTTGTGCCTTTGAGAAAAACTACTGAGGCAACTGTTTACATGGGCTTGTCTTTGTAGCAAGTAGGAAGTTTTTATTTCCAGTAAATTATTTTTCCTGGAACAGAAAGGCAGGAGAAATCCTTAAGTGTCAAATTTTGCTGATGATTTCGTAGTGAATTTAAAACAACATGGTCTCTGTTCCCCCAGATCCTGTTGTTACATAAGTCAACAAGGTCAAGTCCAGCGGGATCCAGATATTATTGCAGACTATGTTGACTGATTGGATTTTGCTCCATCTTAATATACACAATGCACTCAGCAGTCCTCACCCTAGATACCTCCCTTGAATCCACTTTCCTCTCCTTTCTCAATTACATTCTCGAAACAAGATTCTGATTTGCTTCTATCAAAGAACAGGAATAATTGCACAGTAGATCCACGTGTCCTTAGAGGTTGATCATAGCTTATTCCACCCTAATAGATGACACTAAGCATTTTTAAATGTGTTGGGTGTTCAAAATGATAAACACCAATTTGACATGTGTCATCTTCATTTATCAACTGGTTGGGGAAAACATGTTACACTCACCAAGGAGCTTTTTTAAATGCATATATATATTCAAATCACTTCTGTTTGCATTCCAGAGTGCATCTCCCCCTCTCCTCATCCCAACCCACCCAAGGACCAGTGATAGTTACTTCTATAGGGACAATCTCGGGAATACGTTATATGGAAAAAGGCTAATAACCACTTTTAGATGTTTGGATGTTCTATACATAGACAATGTACAATATTGGATGGTAGTATAACTCAAGGAGATTTTTTTTGTTTGTAATTAAATATCTGTGTGTATACACAGACACATAATTTCTCATTTTTCTTTACAATGCAAGTTACTTTCCTATGAGAAGGGCAAAAAAATAAATTAAAAATATTAATTATTTTTTTTCTTTATTTTGCATGAAGATAGTGCAGCACATTTTCATTTTAATGTAACAACATGTGCCTACTGTATTGTGATCAACTTTGTGGTGTTTTGCAAGTAATTTGTTAGTGTTGAAACTTGGCATCAATTTCTTTATAAAGGAGAATATATTCAGAGTTAGTTATTTTCATTTACTTCTACGGTATCTAGTTACACATTAACTAACAAGAAAGAATAGGAATTGTAGCTAACATGTGAATTGTCATAACTGCAGTCTATCTTTCCAGTATCCTCTTCCATACCCAGGAGAACTTGGGAAGTTTGTGAACATCTGACTAGTGTACCGAGGCAGAAAAGGTCAATGGTCTAAGAGACAGGTATTGCTTACAAATCCTCACCAGTCAATCCTTGATAACCTTTTGTTTAATAAAATGCCTACCTTTGTTTAATGTAATGAGACATAAGCATGAAGATATTTGCGTTCTGCATCTTTGTGTTGTTTCTTTGTTTTCTTGAGGAAAAGTAAACTCTGTCTTTTGCTGCCATATTATATGTTAAAATTTCAACTCTTATCAACTTGAGAAGTTTAAAGACTATTTTCTCCCTGCAACATCATTTCTTGTGCTAATCTTAGGGAGGTAACCCAGAATTTATATGCTTCTGTGCTGTTTAGGTTGTGGTTTAAATCCTGATATAATTCTTTCCTCCTCCATTCTAATCATCCTACCAGAGGCGGAAGAAATGGTCTTTACTTGCTCTATACTCCTTAGTCCACCTGTACTAATGGGACCATTTTAAGAATATCTTTAACACACGGCTTTGATAATAGAAAAAGGAAAAAAAAAATAGAGTCAATCTGCTTCACTGCAATTTTGAAGAAGCCAAATAGGTACTGAGAGGATAGGATGAGATTGAAACTAGAAATTACTATTTGAGCAATTCTCAAAATTGTCAGAATTGTCTGATAGAAATGAAGCATCATATTCTTCTTTGTATAAAATTTTAGTTTTTTTAAAAATTATTCTGGCTAGCGGGTAAAAGTTGGATTGGATGGGAAGACAACAAGATACAGAGACCGATTAGAAAGTTGCTACATTAAACCAGCTGAGAGACAATAGTGGCCTGAGGAGATAATTACAGCCTGGAGTGTGGTAGGGACCATATGGATGGAGAAAAGGGGATTGAATGAAGACACATCAAACAATTGGGACAAAATGTGGGAATTAACTGGACATGTGTGATAAAGAGACAGAATAGTCAATGGCAACCCAAAAGTGTAAGACTCTTGAGAACTGAGTAGACAGCAGTGTCATGATTGGGACAGGAAATACAGGAAGATGAGGTAGGGTGGGGTGGGCATCACAATGGCAGGGTCTGTTTTAGACATGCTGGTTTTGATCTGCTGGTGAGACACCCATGTGCATATGTCAAGTCAGCTGACAGAGACCCAAGTTTGAAGTTCAGATGAAACGTCTGGTCTAAAAATAAAGATACAGGCATTGTCAGAATATGGATTATAATTGCAGCCATCGGAGCGGATCCATTGACTCAAGTTCATGTACAGAATGGAAAGAGAGCTGGACTAACTGTTGAGGAGCCATCATTTTGTTTCTTTCTTCAGCTGTGTCAAAATCTTACTATCTCGTCTTGAACAGGAACTCTGAAATAAAATGTCACACAATTTCTTGTTTCCCAAATTCTTTTTATTTCAACAGATAAAATCACTGTGTAAAAAGATATTTTATATTGAGTCAACAGAACTAATTAGATCATATATATTAATTGGATCATTAATTAAATTTTAATAATTAACCACTACAACAAATAATACAGTAGCATTCACATTTCCTACAGTGTAAAAATTCTCTTAAGAGAAAAAAAAACAAACAAAAAACCTTTAACCACAATTTTCTATTAGCAGCTAAAGCATAGTAACTACTATTTAAAGGGCAAAACTTTTCTTGAACAGTTATGTCAAGTACAACAGAAAAATGAATTCTTCAATTATATGATATATTACAGATATACAGTATTTTTGGATACTTCTTAATCAGTCTTCCACTTAATCTAAATTCTGTTGTTTTCATTCTTTTTCTGTATTCCAAAAGTGCAGTCTTTTATTTCTAGCATGGAAGTAACTCAATACGAGTCATAGAGTGAATTTTAAATATATCCATAAAATGAAACTGTCTAGTTCAAAAAGTTAATGTTTCTAACTAAATGTAATACACTGAATTTATTTAAAATTTCAGAAATGTATTCACAAATTCAGTCATACTTACAAAAATATGATTGCAATGAAATGTTAACAGCATCAAAGAAGTACAATTATTTTAACATCTCAATTATTTTTCAAGAACTTAATAGGGTTTTAAGCATCTTTGGCTGGGTACTGTTAAAATAGAAATTATATTCATAAAATCATTAAATGAAAAATACTATAGTATCTATGCCCCACTTTATACATACAATTTCATTATGTATATATTCATGTCATCCAAATAACATAGCTAATAATTTTGAGAAGAGCATAATTCATGTTGAAATTGGTCCAAATAGTACATTTGCAAGGTGGAATGAATCCAATGTTTTTAATACTTCTTACCAGATGGGTTCCATTTTGATGAAACTATCCTGTTATATTAATCATGAATGAGTCCTTTAAACATCAATTTCATAAAAAATAACACTATAGTGTTCATTAGCGTGTGTACCTGTGCAAAAACTGCTTACAAATAACCACAAAATATTACAAAATTCCACAAAACATTATTTTCTAACCTGATTTAATTTTTAATGAAGACAAACTCAGTGCCAATATAGGAATAATACATGTTCAAAAAGTGATCACAATTAACTAAATGACTAAAATGTATTATATTTTATGCTTGTTATTTAAATAGTATCGACATAAAGCAGCGACAACTTGAAATGAGAAGTTAAATGATAGTTTACATTCCTATAATTCTGAGAAATTCAACCTTTGACTCTGAGTTAAAGAAATTTTCACTATGCATTTGGTTTTAAGAACAATTGGCTAACTGAGCATTAAGGATTTCCCCCATCTTGTCAAAATACAAATTATGTAGCAAATTTCACTTTATTTCCTTGAAGTCATTCTAATAGTTAGTAACATTTATCTGCAGCATTCCCTGATGGAGTTAGTCCATAGGAAAATTCATTAAAAAAACACAAAATACAATGGAGAGCCTGTGGCTCCCTAGGGAAATTGGTGTTTGGTCATCTGTTCATCAGCTAAGTGGGAGCCATGAATTCTCCTTAATCTATTCCCCAATGTGATTTGAAAGTCAACTTATTTACCAACCACCTTTTAGTGATGCTGATAATTCCAATCCTTTGTTCATGTTTCCTTCACTTTGAGAAACAGTCACAAGCATTTCTCTCTGCTTTTACTCATCACTCACCCTACCACCCAAGCAACAGGAAGTGAACTGTTTTGTTGCCCTCGCTTTAAATATGTGTTTTTACCTAGGCTCTGCCAACCACATTTCCACAAATTACACCACAGGTGCTTCCATTCCGATGCTCTTTTCCTTCCTTAAAATGGGAAATCAGGATGCACCTGGGAGCCCTCCTCAACCAGAGTTGTGGCTCTGGTCAGAATTCACCCATATATTTTCACAACAGAGCTTCCTTAGACGTTGGTAGCCTCTGTGAAAGAGTCATTGGGGCCATTGTTCTTTGTGACTTCCAGGTTCTTTTTAGCCTTGAATGTCACGGACACCTCAGAGTGAATGGCATCCAACCTCTGCTCACAGCGGAAGGCTGAGAGGAAAGCCTTTCTGTAGTTGCTGTTCATCCAGCCATAGAGGAAGGGGTTGGCAAAGGTGGAGCACATTGCGATGATGTGGAAGACAGTGAAGATGAGTTTGTACTCCTTGAGGTCCAGAACATGGCTATCAATGTCAACAGCAAGTTGGAAGGCATGGAGAGGCAGCCAGCTGACCGCAAACACCACCACCACACACACCAGCATTTTAGTGGTCTTCTGTCTTCGCTGATGGTAGTGATCATTAGCAGCTCCAGGGCTGACGTGGTTCTTAAGTTTACTCCAGATACGAGTGTAGGAAAAAGATATGATGCCCAGGGGCAAAACATACAGGATTAACAATGAGGAAAGACTGTAGACCGTGCCATACATGCTCTTCTCCTCACCAGGCCACTTCTCAGTACAGGCCACAATCGCAAAGTCGGGAATAATCTCAATCAGTGAATACTCCCGGAAAATGGCCAGGGGGCTTGCGAGCAGGGCACTGATGCCCCAGGCTGAGCCAATGATCAGGAAGCTGATTCGCTTAGAGATCTTGCTCTCCAGGTGGTAGACGATGCAACGATGGCGGTCCAGGGCAATTACTGTCAAGGTGATTGTGGACACTTGTACTGCCAGGCCCTGGGCATAGGGTACCAGGTGGCACAGGACAGGACCCATTTTCCACTCCCCCATCAAGGTATAGGTAAGAGTGAATGGCAAGCACAGGGTGTTCACCAGAAGATCTGCCACAGCCAGGTTGGCAATGAAAAAGTTGGTTACGGTGCGCATGCTCTTGAATTTGATCACCACATGGATCACCAAAGAGTTGCCAATCACCCCGAGCACGATTATGGAGCAATAGGCCAATATGAGGACAACCTGTACCTCAATCAGCTTGGTGCTGTCTATCAGCTCCGGCTCGGGGTCAGGGGCCAGCTCACCTCTCGCAGTGGTGTGCCCTGGACCGTACTGCTCCACTTTCATTTCTTCCACTGTCTGGTTCTCATCAGCCTCTGCACCTATTGGGCCCATTTTCAGCAACTAGCACAAGAATGTACAATAAAAAAAAGAAAAAATGGAACAACGAAAACATAAAGGGGAGGCAAAAGAATATCATAAATGGATTAGTTTCATTTGGATTGGGGCTCAAAATACCTGTCTTCTGATCTCTCAAACTGCACATAGTGTAACATTTTAATAAAGCAGGCCCTTTGATGAGTCTACTCTATGTGACTTTATTTAGACATTATAAGTCTAAGTATGGATGAATTAAATCAGGTCTGCGACATGTATATTATGATGGTAAAATATTAGGCAAAATAAAGGCAAAAACTGCAATTACTTTTGCACTAACCTAATATGATACCTATAGTGTACATGTAATTCCAATGTGAATTCTACCCTATTGACTCAATCTACTTTAAATGGGATGAATATTAGAAATGCTATCAATTAATTTTATAACTGCTATAAATTCATCAAATTAATTTTAAGGTAAAGAAATTTTCCTTCAATATCTTGACTCTTCAATTTATAAATATAGCAACAAATTGCATGAAAAAAAGACATGTATTAAAACCCTTTACCTGATGCCTGGATTTTGGGAGTATAAAACATTTAGGAGAAACTGAGTAGATTCTATTTCATAGCCATTTTTCTTAGTATAAGGGTTACTATTAAAAATAGGTAGCTTGATCAACAAACAAGTGCTGGCGAGGATGTGGAGAAAAGGGAACCCTTGTGCACTGTCAGTGGGATTGCAGATTGGTGCAGCCACTATGGAAAACAATACGGAGGTACCTCAAAAAATTGAAAATGGAGCTACCTTATAACCCAGCAATTCCTGTTCTGGGTATCTATCCAAAGGAATCCAAAACACTGATTCGAAAAACTGTATGCACCCCTGTGTTTATTGCAGTGCTATTCACAATAGCCAAGATATGGAAACAACTGAAATGCCCATCAATTGATGATTGGATAAAGAAACTGTGGTACATTTGTACAATGGAGTATTACTTGGCCATAAAAAAGAATAAAATCTTACCATTTGCAACAACGTGGATGGACCTAGAGAATATTATGCTAAGTGAAATAAGTCAGACTGAGAAAGACATATACCACATGATCTCACTTACACGTGGAATCTAAAGAACTGAATAAATGAGCAAACTAAATAGAAATAGACTCAGAAATACAGAGAAAAAACTGATGGTTGCTAGATGTGATGGGGGTGGGTATGGGGGGAAAGGTGAAGGGATTAGGAAGTGCAAATTAGTAGTCATAATGTAGTCACAGGGATATGAAATACAGTATGGGGCATATAATCAATAATGTTGTAAAGATTATGTAGGGTGCCAGATGGGCACTGGACTTATCAGGGGGATCATTCTGTAAACTATGTAGATGCATGACCAATGTGCTATACATCTGAAGCTGAAGTAGAATAAAATTGAATGCCAACTATAAGTAAAGATATATAAAGAGGGTGCCAAAAATGTATACACATTTTAAGAAAGAAAAAAAAAAACTGTATTAAAATTACACTGATGGTAACCACTTTGAGCACCTCTTGTAACTGCATAAGTCAAACATGACCTGTATTCCTCTTTTGTTATCAGTATATATTGAGTATTTCAATTTTAATACAGTGGTTATCATCAGTGTAATTTTAATAGTTTTTTTCCTTTCTTAAAATGTGTATACATTTTTTTGGAGATATATATGCACACATATATATATCTACAGGATGTGGAGTAGAGCATAGTGAAGATAGTCAATGGAATTGTAACAGCTAAATGTGAAGTTAGAGGGGTAGTAGATTGGGGGGAGGGGCATTGCTTTGTGAGGGGTGTAAATGTCTAACTATTACATTGCTTTGTACACATGAAACCAATTAAAAAAATGAGTAGCCTGTGTAAAATAGTTGTTTTTCTTTGATGATCTAAAATAAAACTCCTACCTGACATATAGTAGAATCCTACACAAGAACTATATGAAAAATACATCCAAATCTGAACTACATCTCTCTCTCTCTAACCCTTAAATATTAAAGTTTTAACATTTTTCTTTCCCAATCGCACTCCCCAACCCCAGAATTTTCCTTCTTCAGTCAATGCTATCCTCAATGATTAAGCCAAATAAACTTAAAAAGCATGTAACCATTCTAGGCTTTTTCATCTCCTTTAGCCCCACATTTAAGAAAACCCTCAGAATGATCTTGTATATAGCTCTCCCAGTGGTCCTCTTATCATTTCTACCACATTAGTTTGGCCTTGATCTCTTACTACAATTAATCTAATAGTCTTCTAACTTATCTCCCTTCCTCTTTTCCTGCTTTCTTTCTTTCTTTCATTCATTCATTCACTTACCAAATGTAATTGAGCATCTTCTAAATGCCAGGCATGTCTCCATTTTCACATTCAGCAAGCACTTAAAAACTTACATCAGGAACTAGGATTTGTGCTTGGGGTAAAGACAACAGGTAGGGCCTCTATTCTAAGGCTCTTACATTTTATTTTACTGGACAGAGCCCACTCTGACATAAAAATAGTCTTTCTGACATGCAATTGTGATCATATCGCTTCCCCAGTGTCCCCAGATTGCTTAAAATAATATATTGTTTTCTAATATAAAGTTCCCTTTCAAAGTCTATAAAAACATCCAGAGCCCAATATCACTTTTTGAATATATTCATCATGATAAAAGATTTCTGCCATTAATTCAGAACCTCTTCTAAATGAATTTGGTTTTTACTAATCATAACAGCATCTACCTACATTGTTAAGTGATCACATTTATGAAGCCCACAGACCATGCCTGGCTGGGTATGTGCCCCGAGCTCCATTCCTCAGCCTTCCCCCAGCCTTCCCCGGGAGGGCTGACTTGCAGACTACATTCTCACACTCAAGTCTTCAGGACAATGGCCAGGTTTGGCCAATGGGAGGCACTGGCAGAGTGCAGGGATAAGGCAGAAGCCACTGTATTCTCCATTCCCCTCTCTCCTCTGGGCAGACTCTCAGCAGTACCTCCATGGCTCTGCTTCCCACAGGGCTGGCCTGTAGTGATTCTGTTTCCAGTGGATGGCCCTGGTCCCTGGGCTTCTGTCACACTGCCTCCCCCCTAAGTCCCTCCAGCTGGAGGCAGTAATGACTTCATGTGTTTACTAATCCCTAGGTGACCTCAACATCCCCTGTTTAGCTTCCTTCACTTGTGTATCCAATTCTCTGCATTTAATTCCTTTTTACATTCTTGACTAGCTTCTGTTTTGCATGATCTGCTGCTTTCATTGATTTGCTCTTCCAATAAAAGGTCCGCATGCACAGGTTGGTAACATTGACATATGAAGAAAATCCCAACTCTATTGTATATGACATTCAAAGTTTTTCTCGGACCCATCCCTGCCTGCCCCTCTGGCTTCACCTCTCCTGACATCTCAATATATACCTTAGGCTTCTGTCATACTGAACTACTCCCAATTCCAGCAACACATCAGCGTTTCTTGTGCCTCACTGCCCTCCCTGTTCTGCTCTGGGAAGCCTCTCAGTTCCCCCAACAACCTGCACTCACTTCTGATGATAAAATATTACATGCCACATTGCATTTTTTTTCCTTCAGTACACAGCAATCTCTTTGCGGACAGAAACTGGATCTTTTCTATTCATTGTTTAATCCTTAGCACATAATCTAACACATCAAAGGTACTCAATAATTTGGCAAAACAAATATGAAGCTAAAGGAATTTTGATCCCTTCCTTATGATCATTGCCTATACAAAATTCCTTGCTCTGATACACCTGCCCTCTGTGTGATTGTCCTGTCCTTTGTCAGGTAACCACCCATACAAGAAAGTTGTCCCAAGATCCATCGTCAATCGATCCCTGATAAGAACATTAAAAACTGTCAGTCAGTATACCCATAAGGAAACTTTCTGTCTCAAGGGCTTACCCCCCGCCCCTGCTCCCCCCACCCCCTTACACACATAAGCCCTGATAGGAGCCTTATTACAAAGAGAGAGTTCCATGTAGTCATGTATTTACTTTACCAATATATTCAAGTTCTTTCTGCATAAATTTCTCATCAAATGTTCCAAAAAGCCCAGGTCCTCTTTGCATTTGTCTCCACTCTTAATAATTAGAGAAAATGGAACTAACCATTCAAATCTTGGAGTGTATAGTTGTTAGGCTGTACCTTTCCCTTAGACTAAGAAAGAGACTTTACAGAGCACAATTAGTCAGTCCTGACAAGTCATGAACAGAATTAACAAGACTCCCAGAAGTCTGAGTTTGAGGTTTGCAGCAAACTAAGTTGAGAGTAAACCTGAGATAGAAGGTTAGTAGGACTATATTTGATGGATTAACTTCTTTTTCTTTTCAGCCCCAATTTCTTTATTTCAAAGCCCCTTTATTTAAAATTTCTCTGCAGGGATTGTTACTGGTCTACAAGCTATTAGCACAAGGGCAGTAAAAACTGTTTGCAAGTACACTACTAGCCTTCATCCAGGTCAGGGCTTACCCTGAGAATGTATTATTTTATGATTGCCCTTCCAGAAAAGTGGAAGAGGAAAAGAGTACATAGTGCAAATTGCTGGATTAAAAACTCAGAAATACAAAAATTAGAAGTAGACAAGGGAAAAACCCTTTCTTTGAAATAGGGCAAAATGAGGCAATCCCATTGTTCAAGACATTTAAGGAAAACTGTGAATGGTACAGTTTTCTTGAATAAATAAATCTGTAGAGATTCTGTTATAGAAATATTTCTTTGTAGAATAGGAAAATGGCTTCAGGGTTTTTATCCCCTCCCAGAGATTCAAAGAACTTCAAATTATCTCAGTGGGAAACCAGTTTCTGCTTTAACTGTGTGTTTAAATTTGTGGGACTTTTTGTAACCGTACTGTTATTGTGACAGGTGGGCCTTAGAAGAACTTAATATCTTATCAAGCACAAGACCCTCCAGGAATTTTTCCCAGGGAAAAATCCCAGAAATAACACCACAGGCCTTCCACTTGTTAGTCCTGGGTGAGAGGGGTATGGAGGTCCAAGAAATGCTCCATACAAGACATGGCTGTTTGCCCAATAAGCAGAAAGTTGAAAATATTCACCAAAGGGTTTGGGAATGTCTCTCTTCAGTGCATTTGAATTTGTGGCCTTTCTCTGAAAAGAACAGTGTCTATTTCATGTTACTGATTTTAAATGATGTGTCCCTATTGCAAAAAGAGTCTTAAAAGATTTTTCTTTTGCCTCCTTCTAGTCCACCATATGCTCCTACCAGTGGGTGAGTCCTTCTGGTGGAAAACCAGTGACTGCTTAAACAAATGTGTCTATTCTTGAACAGCTTGGGAGAATCCAACATGACCTTCCGCTTTAGAGAGGGGTTTGATTTTTAAAGAAAAGGCAAGAACAATAACAACATGCTCTTCTGGAAAGACAATGACCTCTGTCCAAGAAAGGTCAAGGAAACAGTCAAGAATCTTTAGTAGAAAAAAGAAAATTCTAGCGAAAGTAGAAAATGGGAATGGTATCACCCCCAACCCCCTAAATGGGGGAGAAGGGAGTTCCTACATTGATGAGGATCTCGCTCCCCCCATGCCCTCTTCCTAGGACCCGAGAGCTTCTTTGGGAGGTATTCTCGTTCTCAGAAAGTGAATCAGAGTTAGGACTTACACTTACTGACCCGACCCTCGAGGAGACTAGCAAACAAAACGTGTGCAGCCCGTCAGAACGATGATTCTATAGCCGGCCGATCCGGAGAAGGCTCTGGTAGGTCCCCAAAGGCAAGTCCAGTTCCCTCGGCTCAGAAGGTGCAAGGCAGCCCTCGCAGCGCGGGAGAGCAGTCGGAGCGTGCGGTGTCGCCCCGCAGTCCAGTCCGCTGGGAGGCTGGCACTAGGAGCCCGGCGCTGGGAGGCTCTGCCGCCGACCTCTGCGGCTTTGTGCGCTCGGGTCCCCCACAGAGCAGCCGGGGTGCCCGGGCCAGGATCGCAGGCTGCAGAGGGGGTGGTGGAGAGGATGGAGGGAGAGGTGAGCCCCTCCCTCGAAGAAAAGGATACAGAGGGTGAGGGAAGATGGTCCCGTAGTGGAGAGGACTGGAAGGGAAGTTTCCGTGGCCAGGAAGTGGGGACAGCGACCACTGACTCTCCGCTACTCTCTGGGCTTGGAAGCCACTCAGCGGAACCTTACCCAGCGCGGCGCCCCCTCGCGGGTCCACACCACCATCTGCAACTGCTACTCTCACCGCCCCGCCCCCTGCGACCCCTAAGTTGGAGACGCTGGGTAAACCTTTGCACCGCTTCTATCCTTTTCCCTTCCACGAACCCCTCGCTTTCTCTCCGCTCTCCAGTTCCGCGTGAGGTGACCCGGCATGGAAGGACCCCTGACGCGGCCCGGATTCACCAAATCCGCCTGGGAAAGGAGAAGTTCAGAGCCAAGGAGGGCGGGCAGACTTAGTTGGGAGCGAGGGGCTGCGGTCCCCAGTGTGGCAGGCAGACGGAGACTTCAAGCTGGCGGGAGGCGGACGTGGGAGGGAGAAGTTGCTTCCTGTTTTCCCGCCCCCACCCCCGCTTGCAGGAGCAGAGGTGAGCCTCTGGACCCGCGCAGAGCCAGCAGAGAGCCGCCCGGCTGCGCGGAAGACAAACGCGGGCAACCTGGTCCAGGGCTGTGGAGCAGGGCGCTGGTGCAGCTCTAACTGGGCGGTCTTTGCGCTCCCACAGGAAGGTACAGCAAGTTCAGGTCCTCGTTACCCACGACCAGCAATGCCCTTAACAGGTGTTGGCTGATAGTTTGCAAGTGGGGTAGCGCGGATTCAAATTCAAAAGCCTGCAGCCTGTGGTGTGCACTCTGGCTCCAGGGGAAAACAAACAAACAACAACAAACCCAGAATAAAACAGGAAGAGGAAAACAAAGGTCACAAATAAAACCTAATGTTGCTTTCTCCCTATAGTGACTTCCCGATCCCCAGGCTACTAGTACCACGATGAGCCATGAGCGATGAGCCATGAGCGTGTGTCTCTGGAGCACGCTCACCTTCCTCCTAGAGGGGAAGCCCTGTGCTAATGCGTGGAGCCCGCTGGGCTGAGTTCGTGGATCAAAGCAAAACAGGGCTGTGGAGGCTGTTTCCGCAGGGTTCCTCCCAGAAACTCTTTATTCTGAGCCATTCCTTCTAGAAGTTTACAGTTAGTCTTTCTTTCTCTTGTTCATTTGTAGAAGGGACAGCAGACCCTACCAAGTTAGGAAAACAAAAGCCTGAAACTAGAAACAGACTTCTGTCCTAACTACGCTCTGTTGAGTTTTGAACACATTACTTTCCCTCTATGTATCAGTGAATTCGTTTCTGAAATGGGGATGGTCATACTGGTTCGTGTGGCATTTCTCTGAAATATTTTTTAAAAGGACTTCAAAAAAAAAAATACCCTCTCCAATATATTGTTTAAGGCCTCCCCATTGGGTTTTCAATCTTATGACGGTTTGCCCATACCCTAATAGTACTGCATTTGATCTTTGGTGAATTTAAAATTATGCCCATACGACCATAGAAATTACTTATAAAACAAAGCAGCTTGGACGTTTCAATTTCCAACAGACAAAAGTAAACAGAACAGGAAATATCCAAGATACTCTATACAGTTCCACTTAAAATATTTTTGTCCATATTTGTTACCTTGGGGAAATAGTCCCTGCTCACACATGTGTTTTATGCAACAAGTTCCATGCTTCTTAATATATTTGCACCAGCGAAGAATGAACTATGTGCCAAGGACTTGTAACCATAGAAAGGAGGAGTGACTTGAAATAACCACCATAAAAACAAATACGCAGGAAAACCGATGAGTTCTGTCCTTCAAAGTAATTGCTTTGGAAGATTCAACTGATTTCACTGACATTGATTGCACAAAACATTTTTGCCTCCTTTAGAACTGCCTTTCAAAAGAGTCTTAGGCTTTCTTCCTGTAAGCAACCTGAGGTGACCTCTGAAAATAGTTCACTATTCATTTGACCCAGAAAACCACACAAAATCATGCAAATCAAGAAGTTCAAATCTTGGTGTTCGTTTTAAGATCACTCATGAAACTGCCCAGGGCAACAACGGTATGCATATCGGAAAAGCCACCAAGTGTCTAAAGGATGTCACTTTACAGAAACAATGTGTGCCATCATTACAATGGTGGAGCTGGTAGGTATGCCCAGGCCAAACAGTGGAGCTGGACGCAGGGTTGGTGGCCCAAAAAGAGTGCAGAATTTTTGCTGCACATGCTTAGAAATGCAGAGAATAATGCTGAACTGAAGGGTTAGATGTAGACTCTCTGGTCACTGAGCACATCCCGGTGAACAAAGCTCCCAGGATGCAGCGCAGAATTTACAGAGCCCACGGGTGGATCAACCCCTACGTGAGCTCCGCCTGCCACCTTGAGATGATCCTCACGCAAAAAGCGCAGATTGTTCCTAAACCAGAAGAGGAGGTTGCACATAAGAGAATGATATGCCAACAGAAACTGAAGAAACAAAAACTTATGGCCTGGAGTAAATTCAGCGTTAAACAAATGCTAATATGTTTTTTTTGTTGTTGTTTTTTAAAAGCATCTTAGCAGTCCTACACAAATATTTGCCTCACTCCCTTATCGACATATATGTGTCTTAGAAACATCCCATAGTTCCACAGGCATCTACTCAGCAGCTCTAATAAGATTAAGTGATCTGTGTGTCTTCCAATAAAGAACAGAACTGGATGAAAAACTGATAGGTTGAAATTAAAGTTGCCTTATTGTATATCATATTTTCAAGGAGTTTTGACAATTAACTCATGATATTGTTATGCATTAAGGTCTAACTGATATATTTTAATGTGCATATACTGTGTGCTGTAGGAACAATGAACCACTCTGCTGAATGCCCATAAACTCTATCAAGGCACTGACAGAAGTTTGTGGAAGTGATGTGAAATGGTGATTAAGCCAAACTGAGATAGGACAGGATTGTCGCTGCCTGATCTATGTCAAATTATTTAGTTCCTCAGGCACTTCCACATCTAACCAGAATATGTGGTGACTGCTCTTCAAATAAGGAGCAGACTCAAACTTGGATCCCTATATGGTTGTAGCCAATGACTTATGTCACCAGCCGGCTCAGCCATGGGAGACAGTAGGGAGTGGGGGGAAGGGATTTCAACACTTCCAACAGCACAAAAGCACATCCCTTTTCTGAAGGATGAGGCTGCTTCTTACATTCTACTGAGCTGCCCTTCAAAACTCTAAATCTAGTAATGTCAGATCTGAAATTTTAAGAAAAGCAAAAATCCATATTCTTAAAAATCTTCCACATTTTAAATGAAGGAAATGGATTTTTAAAAAGTCAGATCCCCTCCCACCAGAAAAAAAGAACATAAAAGGAAAAGGAAAATGTTGTAACATTGAAAACAAAAAGTCAGACCCCCAGGTGCACCAGATTGTGCAGACCAACATAAATAAGATGAGACAAATAAGTAAATAGATGTTTAGATAAAAGATATGCACAGCCTGGTCCATGCATGGGTCTCCAATATTATAGCTTCTGATATTAGTATGTGATGTTTGACAAACTTCCTAATATAGCTCAATCATTACTCCACTATCATTTCCCCTACCCCACTGACCATTCCTTAGTGCACATAAATGTAAAAGGAATGCTGACAAAGATTAATTGCCAAGTAAGTAATTGTCTTTTTCACTTCTGGTTGAATAGATGGTTTCTCAATGAGACTCTGAAGTAAAGGACCCAGTGAATAACTGAACACTTCAGTATTTTAGATAGTTAGAATGACGAAAGTACAGAGAAGCTCTTCGTTAAAAAACAAACAAACAAACAAACAAAAACTAGGTAACATCAGTATAGAACACCATTTATGATGCATATTTTTTAGATACAGTAAATCATGATAATCATGCTATGGATTTCCCTCAGTCTAAGTTCATATTGAGAGCAAGGAAGCTTCCCTTAGGCTGTAAATAATCTCATTGTTAGTTTGACTATAAAAGTCGTTTGTAAGCACTGTAAAAGTTAGAGAAAACAAAGAAGAACAAAGAAGGAAACATTATCTAAAACAACGCTGCCCAATAGAACTTTCTGCAGTAATGGAAACACTCTATGTCTGCATGTAGGATAACCTCTGACCACATGTGGCTACTGAGCACTTTAAATGTGGCTGGTGCAACTGAGAAACTAACTTTTAAATTTTAACTTTTTAAAATTTAAGTTAAAAGAATAAGTATGTTTTGATTCTTGACGGAACGTTCTCCTGGTTTCATTCTGCCAGAAAGCTAGTTGGGTTTTTTGTTTTTTTCTCTCACCTTAATGTAAGCGTTTCCTGAGAAATTATTAAATAACCTTCAAGCCAGAGCAATCTAATTTAAATCATAGACAGAACGAGAAAGAAGTAACCCCGGGTCCCAGCCTGAGGAAGACATCTGAGGAAGAGAAGAAGAGCACAGGACCAAAAGAGAGAGGGCAGCAAGACCAAGCAGAATTCTCTAAACCCCAGTAATGTAAGAAAAGCTCAGGGAAGTTATTAAATAACTTAATTTCTTAGGCTAAACAAACAAACCCTACTAACAAGTCCTTAGTTAGGAAATATTAATAATCAAACTAGCTTACCAGTTAGTTACAATGTTTAGTATATTTGAAACTGATTTTATCTTGCATTATTTAAATGCTCAATAAATTTAATTATTTATCATTAGGTTTATTAAGTCCTTACAGAAATTCTTTTTAAAGTTTCAGTAACATCTCCTTGTATAACAATATATATTATGGAACGTAGATATACTAATGGCCATTTGGCTATAATGTTGATTCTCAGTTGGTTGTAGGTATATTTCTGATTGGATCTGTGCCTATTTTTCAAGTAGGAGAAGGCACAATGGGACTTCAGTTAATACCTGAACAGATATAATAGAGGTTGCATCAAGTAGACAAAAAACAAAAAAAACAAAAAACAAAGAGATCAGTTTATATGAATGGATCTGGAAGTACTATAACTTTTTAAATGTCTTCCCTTAAAAAAAAGAAAGTCAATTTTTTAAAAACTAGCCAGTCTAATCATGCTTGTTTTGATGAAAAGGTAATACTACTTCCTTCTACTTCATTAAAAACTTGGTTCATTTGTAACAAGTGGACCAGCAAATGTGTGAACGAGTAAGAAATAGTCACCAGATAGTGAATTTCACAAGCTGATAGGCTAGATTTTCTTAACATTTTTATATGCAGTATGTAATGAAGACAGGTGTCTCATTCAAGAACAGCAACTAGTCATTCAAAGTGATATGAATGCTGAATCCTAAATTCGGCATAGATACCATTTGCTATGATTTTTATTTCTATGGATTTGGGGATTTTATTTTTGTTTTGAATTTTTAATTACATATTCAAAGTAATTAACTAGGATTGTAAGCAATATATGCAACATTTTGCTGAGATTTTTATCTTTCAGTGATCATGTAAATGAATATTAAGACTGGTAATCTAAATCTGAAAGGATATTTAAATGCAAATGATTCAGTGAAAATTTTAATATAAAACAAAGGAAGGGAATTTTTTTATGTGGAATTCAGATTTAATCAGTGCAAATTTCATTTGATTATCTGAAACATGCACAGAAGGCCCATGGCTACAGAGGAAACATGCACCCTTTTGGGAATTTCAGTTTTACATAATAAGTGTTTATCCTTATAGCATATGAGGTCTGACAATTAAGTTCGTGAACTTGCCACCATGCACTTACATTGGCAGCATTGTGCAAACAGCCCGGTAAGGTTCCATAACCTTGTACGTCAGTGTCTCACAGCTGTGTTCGTGTTAATGTGTGGTGGTGTCTTGCTGAGTAGCGTTCATTATTGTTGCGTGTTTTTGTGTGCTGTCGCGAGAATGTCTGAGCTTCAGTTAGAGCAATAAACAAACATTAAATATCTTGTTAAATTTGGCAAGAGTGGAAGTGAAATCAGGGACATGTTAGTCCAAGTTTATGGGGATAATGCCATGAAGAAAACAGCAGTGTACAAATGGATTAAACATTTCGTTGAGGGCAGAGAATGTGTCATTAATGAAGAGAGGTCAGGGCAGCCAGCAATGAGCAGAACTGATGAAAACATTGCAAAAATTCATCGAACTCTGCGTCAAAATTGTCGGCTGACTATGAGAAGCATAGTAGACCAAGTAAACATCGATATAGAAACAGTTAGGAAAAGCTTAATTGAAAATCTTGGCATGAGAAAAGGTGTGTGCAAAACTGGTCCTGAAGGAGCTCACCAATGAACAAAAGCAAAGGAGATTCAATGTTTGCCAAGACCTTTTAGAGAGGGAAGACTGTGTTTTGGGCCATGTTATCACTGGTCATGAAACATGGGTGTACTGATACGACCCTGAAACAAAGCATCAAAGTGCACAATGAAAGTCAGCCAATTCTCCACAACCAAAACGTTCTGTCAGTCCAAATCAAGAGTCAAAACGATGTTACTAACCTTTTTTGATATCAGAGGGATTATTCATTATGAGTTTGTACCAACTGGACAAACAGTTAACCAAGTTTACTATTTGGAAGTGCTGAAAAGGCTGCATGAAAAAGTTAGATGAAAATAACGTGAACTTTTTGCCAACAAGTCATGGCTCTTGCATCACGACAATGTACCAGCTCACTGTCTGTGAGGGAGTTTTTAGCCAGTAAACAAATAACTGTATTGGAACACCCTCCCTAGTCACCTAATCTGGCCCCCAATGACTTCTTTCTTTACCCAGAGATAAAGGAAATATTGAAAGGAAGACATTTTGATGACATTCAGGACATCAAGGATAATACGACAAGAGCTCTGATGGCCATTCCAGAAAAAGAGTTCCAAATTGCTTTGAAGGGTGGACTAGGCACTGGTGTCGGTGCATAGCCTCCCAAGGGGAGTACTTGGAAGGCAACCGTAGTAATATTCAGTAATGAGGTACATAGCACTTTTTCTAAAATAAGTTCTCGAATTTAATTGTCAGTCCTCGTATGTCAAAGTAAAAGTTGCAAAGTTAAAAACATTACTCTCAAAGTATATAATGTACAGGTCATAGTTTTATTTGATTAATAAGGAGGCCAGCACAATGGCAAAGCTGGTTCTAATAGGATTCCACAAGTGAATACACATACAGTCAATGTAAGAAAGTTTCCTGCACAGAAGTGATACCTTAGATATAAAACTGGCCAATAGTCTGCTGTGTAGTAAAGCCATAACTTAGGGAGTTGTATTTTCCAGACAATATTGGTTGGTCATTTGCATCTCTGCTAGACAAAAGTCAAACTTAATTTTCTGAGTTCACATCAAACTTTATAGAAACTGGGTTCTAATCAATAGTAAATAAGTCAAATTCAGTAAGCTACCTTCACCTGGCAAGTCATCTTCAGCCTCATAAGACAATGCTCCGATCTGACACAGAAAAAGTGTGTGATCATCCTACTCTGCTTTTTTATCGCTGCCTGCAAACCACCCTAAAACTTAGTGGCATAAAACAGTTATTTCATGCGGCTCATTGTGGGTCAGAAATTGAGGAAATAAGTTCGGTGATTCATCTCTGATCCATGTGACATCAACTGGAGAGGTGCGATTGTAGATTCTCTTCTAAGATGGTCCCGTAACGCACATGTCTGATCCTGGGCCGGATGGGCCACAGTAGCTGGAGAATGCTGTCTGCACACATGGCAACCATAAGTACTCAGGCTTATTACATAGCTTTTGGCTTCCCCTGAGAACAGTTTAAAAGAGAGTGTTCTAAGACACCCAGGCAGAAACTGCACGGCTTCTTAGGACCAAACCTTCCAAGTCCTGAACATCTCTTCTGCTACACTCTTTTGGTCAAAAAAGATCTAATGTCAACCTACATACAAAGGAAGAAGAGGAGTGAACACAGCCCACCCCTGAATAGGTGAAGGGCATATGTGTACAGGGAGGAAAGAAACTAAAGGTCTAAGAGAAATGTCATCATACATCCCTTTGCCGTAGTCCATATTTTGGATGTTTGCTTTTTATGTATGTGTTTGTTTGTTTGCTTGTTTTTTTTTAATATATCCATTAAATAAGGACTTTTCTGGGAAAAGAACAGCAGCCTCAGAAATTCCACAATGATATTTCTCTTCTTTGACTTACAGTTGGTGAAATTATCAGAGCCAGAGAGGGCAAAAATCTAATATTTTCTCTGTCAATGGAAGCCCTGAGGTAAGAATACGTGATTAAAATAGAAAGGGTGCTTCTAACATCTACACTTAGATGAACACAGTGACACTTACAAATAAAAAACTTTGTAAAGTGGAAGAGCTATACGAGGAGGAAATTTCCAACTTCATACCGTGGGTTTTAAGTAGGTTTCCCCTTAATGATTTACTAGTGTTTAAACTTAGTCTTCAAAACACCAGGTAATATGACAGCACGACATTGCCTGATAGCCAATTCCAATATTTAATGACCACAGTCTCAACACTACTCTCATTGAGTGACAAACTGTGGACACCCCTACTCTCCAAATGGCCGTACTGCTGAGTAATGCTCAGAAGCTGCTCTCTGAGGACCGGGGGCACTGTCTTGAATCTGTGGTTTGCTCATTGTGTGATTAGGAAATGTCATTTAATCTCTAGGAGCCTCAGTTTCCTCAACTGTAAAATAAAATACACGTTTTTTAATACATATAGACTAACATTCCACAAAATTCCATAGCAGGAACATGGATTGACTTTGGCAATCCTCAAAGTATTCCGATCTCATTATTACTTAATGATATCTCTTGTTAGCGTTTCCTTAATTTATTATCCATGTTCTATTTTCTTATGATCTCTAAAAATAGACCCACACATGTAAATAGTCTCTATTATATTTTGAAGAGTATAGTAATATTTTTAGATTAACCTTGAGAAATCTTTAAGAAAAATGGGGGGAAAAAACAGGCATGTACTAAAATTGCTAAGGGCATCTGACAGTGAAAGTTAATGAAATTACTTAGCTTTTACCCAACTAAAAAATAGATCATATATATTACTTTATATATCAAAGGGATGTTATATAACTGTTAACAGCAGTGTGTATTTACAGTAAATTAATCGTGACATTGAGTAATTTGGTACTTGATTTGACCTACCTGAAAGGAGGGTTATTTATATATGTTCATACCATTTAATGCTTTCATTAGATACATACTATGAAACATACAGGAGAAATGAAAATTTTTAGATGAGCCTAAGCCCAGACACCCTAGGTCAGCACAATAAATGTGCACGAGTGCTGTGGGATATTTTAAATTTGAGAGGAAAGCACAGCTATACTTAACATCTGCGGATACCAATACTTGATGTCGACACTGAACAAAGTACAGCTTGAATTTAGTTCACAGTTTCAACATTAAATTACCCTACGTGACTTTCAATGACGTCTTATCTTTGGGAAGCTGGGTTTGTAGTGGCTGCTGTGATAAAAATTAATTACCATGTGAACAGTCAATAAATAACAGGAAATGAGAGTGGCAGTTTCTAAATTAATTTCAAGGTGTGAGAAGTTTCGCAGGGTCCAACAGGCACACACATGTCCCATTGGTAAGTACTGTGTTTATTGAAGAATGAAATTATACTACATTTTTTCAATTTATGTGTATTGTTTTTTAATGGCTATTACGCTTTTAGGACATAAATCCTTATAAAGTTGTTTGGATCTAACTACTTAATAAATGGCACTACTAAGTGTCTTTTAGCCTAGAAGTCACCATGAAATTTCGGCTCCAGGCCATATCTATATGGGTGTAACATTTTGTTCATGTAGGATGAGACCATTTAATTTAGTTAAATGTGTTAGTTCTTTAATATTTGGCTACCCTAGAAAGATTTTTTTTCAGTGAAAGTTACTACTGGGAATCTATTTATTCACTTACATACAGAGGATTTAATAAAACTGTGTGTGTACGTACAAGCATGTACATATCTTTATTTTATGGAGTTCTTTGAATTGTTCTGTTTCATCCCACTCTAGCATGGACAACAGAGAGCTCCTCCTAGTCAGGAAGGAAGGAAGAAAGGAAAGAAGGCAGGCAGGCAGGCAGGCAGGGAGGGAAGAAGGGATGGTGGGAGGGAGGGAGGAAGAGAAGGAGGGACATTTAAGCACATAAAGGACAGGAGAGACGGTACACTTAATAGCATGAATCATAAAAAGTGTAAATTAATTAATTTATATTTTATTGTGGTAAGAACACTTAACATGAGATCCATTCTCTTAAATTTTTAAGCATACAATACATTATTGTTGACTAGGTACAATATTGGACTAGAGCTTATTCATCTTGATTGATTGGAACTTTATGCCTGTTGACTAATAATTCATAAGTAGTGTTTACACCTCCATATGTGACCTTAACTTTGTCCAGAAATATGATACCTTCACATCATATAATTCAAATATTATGTCACTACTAAAGTAACTACTAGGAAAACTATATAATAACATGGAAAATGTTTACTACAAAATAATACTCATTTTAAATGCAAGATATGATGTTGTATGTATCATATTTTTAAACATGACAATGAATAACTAAAAGGAAATATACCCAAAGGTTAACCAACTATATTTATGCCATGCAATCTATATGTGATTTTGTTCCTTCATCTTTCTTCTTGAATTTTCTTAATCTTATTATTTTCAATAATTAAAATAATGTATGTTATATAGAATTTCTTTAACAGAGCTGCTTCTGGCAAAGTGAAGCATAGAACTAAATCTATTATCCAGACAATTCATGATCTCTCTTAAAAAGAATGAGAAATGTACTGTTTAAAAGGTAAAGTATGTGAATTTTTCTCTTTGGTGTTTTTTCTTTTCCTTTCATCATAACCTACTCTCAGGAAAGTCTCAAAGGAAATTCACATTAAGGTGTTAGTAGCCTATAATGGTAAGAATTTCAGCAGAAAAAAAGTGAAGCTGAGGGAAAGGTGCTGTAACTATGGAATGTTATATACTACCCAGCATGTAAAAGTGTTGTAGTTTAGGTTTTGTTTCCATTTTGGGATTTTAGCAATAGAACCTCCTAAACTTCTGAAAACTATATTATCATGCATGGGTGATACACTCAAGGTTTTCTGTTGAATACTTGGAAATAATTACTGAGGTGTTCAATTTAATCATTTAACATCTAGACCACATTTGAATAAAAATTTAATTTGCTGGGGTTTATCCTGCATTTTCTTTATTATCACTGAGTTACTCTCTCAAGACTAACAACTAAGAGCAAATATTATAGAATCGTAAACTCTTCTAGCAGTCCTGTCCTCTGGCATCTTTTTGATTTCTTCTATTTTGTGGTAGTGTTAAAAACAGCTATAATTAGGTTTTTGACTGATTCATTCATCTTGCTCTTGGTTTGCTAGCACATCAAAATCTGATAAAGAAATTGTTTTGTTTGGAGATGTCAATTGCTTAATTAACTTTACCTGTCACAAGGGAAAGCATACAGAAAATGTAAATATTACCTTCTGTTAAGTGGATTATATATTGTAACATGGGTGTAAGACTAACATTGTATCTAGATAAGCATAGTGGAAAAAATCCAAGTGTGGAATACAATTATATAAAGTAGGCCTGTGTTTGTCAAACCACGCTCCTAGGGTTCCCTTCGTAAAAATCACCTGGGGTCCCTCATAACAGTGCAGATTCCAGAACTCCATTCCAGACCTTGCAGCCAGAGAATCTCTTCAGGTGAGAGAAGCATTCTGCAATTATCAAACTCCCCAGATAGTTCAAATATATGTCTACTTTTGACAAGTACTAAGCTAGGGGAACTGACTGCTCATATGCCAATAAATAAAGGAATAAAGTGAGAATGAGAGAGAGAAAAAATTTTACTTGATTTACTCAGACATTTATGTTCTTCAGAAATTGCTGGGCAATTCTTCACTTTCCATTGCAGATTTAATGTGATAATATATTTTGTTTTCATAGAAAAAATTACTGGGAGCTATAAATCATCTAATGCAAATTCCTGGGGATACATTTCTTTGCTTAACTGACTTTCTAGTTACAGGTGATGATACTTTTTTAGCAAAAGTCCCTCATTCAAAGCAGGTCACATTTCCCTATCAGAGAGCTCTTAGCCTTTGTGTCTGTCTTCAATACTTGTAACACTTTCAAATTTACATTTTTATGTGATTACTTTACTACACCATCACACCTATCTTCCCAACTAGACCATGAGACTCATGGTGGGCTCTGTTTGTTTTTATCACGTTGTATCATCAGCATCTAACACAGTGTCTCTTATACCCAGATGTCAATAAATGTATCTTGTACATTTGTATATACTAGGAGGTATGGAAAGGTAGTTAGTCTTCCAAATATACCTCCTTTTAACTTGTTAGCTTATGATTACACAAACTATTTGAGACTCTTCTTTTTCTATTAATCTCCGTCAGTTTCCTACTCTGATCCATCATTGCCTCACTCAATTTGATCTCACTTCTCTTACAGAAGATACTGAACAGGTCTTTCCTTCTTTTTTCACCTCCTCTTCTAAGCACAAGTCACTCTTCTCCACTTCTAAGAAAACTAGATATCCCTAAACTGAGAAGAAAGTACATACTCTGAACTGCTAAGAAAAGCTGACATTTCTCTAACTCAGGGACGCACTTCACCAGTCACTAGAATAAGGGATAAATAAATTACAATTCTTGCCCTAAAGGGTTTAAAATCTGGTTAAAGAGCTGATGTGTGAAAAATATTTAAGTTGCAATGTGATAAGTGTAACATCAGAAGTCCACAAATTTAGTCTAGAGAAGTCCATGCCTCTCTCTTGTCACCTGGGCCTCTCTACATTGAAGCTTAGTTCATCAAAGCTAGCAGGGGATAATCTGCTAACAACAGGGACATTATGATCTTATGTCACATAATCATGGAGGAGACTTCCCATCACCTTTGCTTTCTTCTACTGCACAGAAGCAATTCACATGGTGCCCACAGTCAAGAGTAAGGCATTGCCCAAGGGCTTGAATACCAGAACGCAGGGAAAATTAGGCGCCATCTTGGAGTCTATGACACACTTCATGTGATTCTGATACTTATTCAGGTTTGAAAACACTGACTTAGAGACTTTGGGCACACACACACATACACACACACACACACACACACACACACACACACAAATGACAAGGATGAAACTTAGAGTACAGACCCCAAAAACTTTGAAAAGGAAATATGTATAAGCAGGTGATTATTTGTATGGGGGGTTAGGGAGAGGAGAGCTTGATTATCGAGCTTTCAACTTGAACGTTCAGTACACAGTGATGCTATTAAACAAAATAAGAAATCTGTTTTGAAAGAATGATAATGTATATAGTTTCAGATTTGTTGGAGTTGATTTGCCTATGGAGCATTATATGAAAAAGTATTTACAACTGTGAAATATTGGAATAAATGGGTGACATGTCTTTTCAATGATACATAGTGCCACTGTTGACACAGATCCACCAAAGATTTATTTTATTATCTAGGAAAATATTCTTTGTTCAACCCTCTGTTTACAATGGATTAAAGATCCCTGACTTAGTGAGGCGAGGTTACACGTGAATGTACGTCTTTTTGTCCAGGAGAGTTGCAAATAATTTTTTTTTCCAGTACAAAAGATAATCCAAAGGTTGTGGTTTCTTTTGCCGTGGGACATTAAGTACTTTTGTAACTAAGTTAGTAATCTTATGTTAATATTCCTTCATCAAATTGACTATAAATAACTAAATCCTCAAATGTTCTCTGAACCAACTTTACCATCTCACTGTTTCTGTAATTACTTAATAATTTAAGTAAAATATTTGACACGTTTATATTTTTGTGTCATGTTTTTTATTTTCTTTTTGAAAATTATGCTTTAGTGGTTGCGGAGGAACCACCAAGATGCCCAAGTGAACTCACTGAATGGAGTGGGTTACATTGCATTGACCAAGAGGTTTCTCTCTCTCTCTTTCTGCTTCTGAAATTTATGTGGCAATCAAACTTTACCTTTGCTGACTCTGATTCTTTAGGTTTTATTTCTATTGATTTCTGTCTTTGTTTTTGTTTCTGGTTCTTGTCCTTTTTAGATTCTGGTTCCAGTTTGCACATAGCAAATGTTATTCCTCGATAATGGCAACAGTGACCAGAAAACTAGTTTTATGATCTGACGGTTTGTTGATCCCAACCAAACGATAGGGATCTATTTTGTTGCATGATAAATGACAGGGAATTCACTTTTTTATTATTTTGTGATTATTTATCTACTTTGTGCACCAAATCAATTAAGGAATCATTTCGTGTCCACTAGAATGGTAAACATGTTTTTGAGGTTGGGAGCAGAGAATTTTGTGTTTCTGTGTTCCCTTTACCCATCGCTAAGGCTGTAGAACTAAAACTGCAAGTTGTGTGTCTGCACGTCTGTAATTGAGAAAAGCCTTTATCTTTTGTTGTGAGTGTAAAATATGTCCTGCTTTTGTTAGGTACTAATTAATTAGATTTTCAAGTTCCTCTAATTAAAGGAGCTCTGTTGTAATTGGTTTATAGAGAACAGTAAGACTAAGATAAATTTCATATTCCCCCATATTTGTAAAAAATAAAGATGCTAAACTTTTTGTATTTCCATGGAATGTAAGAAAACAAATTCTTTTCACTGATAGCTAAGAAATATTTTTATATAAGAATCCAAGTTCATACAACCAAGGAAAATCTTTAGATAAATCAGATTGCTTAAATAAGTTTGATTTAAAAACACAGTTATATGGCTTTTCCTTGATGTGCTTATCAGATGTGTGTTTGTTTTGATACTAACTGATACGAGTTCATCTGAACTTCCTAGATTTCTCACCCTGTTTTACTGATCAAATAAGCTATCATAATGCTTATGAGTATGGATAATGTAAAATTGTGTTAATCTAAACTGAATCACAAGTCTGACAAATTGTTTTATGTTAACGGTAATCATGTTTTCTAATGTGTGAGCTTAAAATATGATATCCAAGATCCTCAGTTAACTTTACAACCTTGGACTAATATTAAACCTAGTTAATAAATAATCTTTGATCCCTGAATATTTATTTTATGTAAGAAAGATACTGATACCTTGGTCCTATGGCATAATTTTTAATATATGTCACTTTGAGCCTTAGTTTAGTGTATTATAGAGTGGCTATAACTTTTGAGTTTTACTCATGAATGTATACTGTTAATTCCTGTCACTTTTCAGGGGTTGAAAAGTAATGTGCGTGGCTCTGGTGGGTAAGCTTTTCTTGTCTGAACATTTACCTGTGTATGATAAACAATTATCAATTATGTACTTCCTAGTTAAATAATTTGGTTAAATGTTATAGTTCTTATGGGTAATTTACCCTTTGGTAGGAGCATATATGTGAATGAATACAGTTGTGTATGAAATATGAGGTTTTTCTGTTGTTTTCAAAAGAAGAGAAAAGTTTTGTCCTAAAATGTGAGATTCTCTCAAAATATAAAAGAACACAGTGAAGAGCAAAGCTGGATTTATACAATAAGCTGAAGAAGGTTTGAGAGAAGTGACATCTGTTTGCCTTGGTTTATGTTACCTGAGATATGAAAGAATTATGTAGTATGTTAAGATATCGGCAAAGTTGACCCAGGTTAATGGGCTTATTCAGAAGGTATTTTTTTTAGGAATTTACAATCTTTTTATTCCTAAATATTACATTAATGCATGGTTTTCTTTCTGGTAGGATAACTTTGTTGAAAGCATTTAGTCTGCCTTTAGCAAACTATAGGAAATTATTTGTTTGTTTGTGTGTTTTACCTTCTTTGAAACCTACCCAGATTGTAGATAATCTGAAATAATTTTCTGTGCTCCAGATTGACTGTATCATGCCCTTGATTATTTAAGAAAACAATAGAAAACATTTATTTATCCACATTAAAAGGAGAGATCTAGAAATAGGTTTTTTTGCTATGCTCCATATTTCTTAATTAGCTCCAACAGTATTTGGAGGTAAGATATCCATGGGTAGAGTTATTAAATCAAAGAATAAATTTGTACAGGTAAAATGCTACTAATGTAATCTTTTAGAGATTACAGATGGATTGGGAGAATTTAGAGGTGTTTTAATACCCTCGCTGATTATAATGTGTCCTTAGGCTCAGGGGAAATATTAAAGAAATTCTTAGAAAAGAGTTACTATATGTTGTACCCAACAGCGGATTTTACTCTCTCCCATCCCAATGTTGTTGGTTATGTGAATAAATGAACCACGGCCATGCTGTCTCATCTGCAGGTACGAGGATTACTCTGAAGCTTATGGCTCTGCTACAGGCTCAGATCAGAACTTTTGTCTTCAGCCCTGAAAAAGTTTCAGAGCCTCCAGGAGAGGACTGTAACAGACACTCAACAACTGATATGTCAAAGGATAAACTCTTACATTCGATTCCCTGGCTTACTTGCCTCATGTGTGTTTGAGATTGTGCCAGGGGCCAAAATCAGGATTTCCAGAGCTCTTTTTAGTCCAGAAGCAGACAATTTCATGAAAGCAGAGGCCTGACCCAAGGTCCATGGGGTCAAAAATTAATTGCATAGGACTAAAAATAACTGATATAAGACATTTAATTTTGATTATTTATTTGTAATATTGTTGATTGTTTAATGTGTTTTTTTCTAACAAATATATGTGGAAGTCTTGTTTCTTTCTTCTTAACCCTCAATTTAGAAGACTATGCATTTGTAAACTGAATTTTAAACTATAAATTTGTAAAATGAAATATACTTTCAAATGGTATCTGATTTTATTGACCCCTCAGAATTCAATACAAATACTTTGACTGCGTCTCCTTACTTTTCAAGGCAATACAGTTACTTGCATGGGTTTAATAATAATGAGCCCTACATTTTACCAGAGCACAATTGGACAAATGGACTGTGCATGGCAGGTCATCATACAGTACACTATTTGAGAACGATTCCCATGTATTCAGATATGACAGGCCCAACACTAAGAAATTGCGATTTTACTTTATCTATGCAGCCACTGCCTATCTTACTATCATAAAAGTCATTCCTGGCAAACAATGTATAGTTTGTAGGGCCTCTAAGAAAGAGAAATTCACCCACATTTATTCATAGGTTAAGATAGTTCACTGGGTTTTGTTTCTTAGCCTTGAAATGAAAGCAAATACCATGGGCTTTTCAAAGTTCAACCTAAGAGATCCCAAAACATTTCCAACTAGAAATTATTTCTTTGGCGTAATTACTCAATGCTATGTGGCTCTAATCCATTAAGGATAGGTTCAAAGAATGACCTTTGGATTTCCATGGTAAAAGGACACTTGAGAAAGTGGGGACAGCCAAGTTAGGCCACTCTGCCAAGTTAGGCCACTTAGCTGCATATGAAAGAAGAAATATTGATGGGTAGATAGAAGTGGGGTGCAGTGACAAGAGAGAGTTCTTTGTGAAGATAGACAGGACTCAATTAAAACTGAAAAAGCCCTATAGAAAGGTAAAGAAATAATAGATGGAGCCAGGCATCAAATAAAATAGAACAAGATAAGGTCAAGAGCAAAGGGGAGGTATTATCTCTAGACTAGATGGACAGATTTTAATCTGAGTCTAGAGAGGAGACAGGAGGAAGAAAGTTGACACGGGTACATTTGTAGGTAGGGGAGATGATGAAATTCACTAAGGATAGAACTTTTAGTTTTATTTGAATTGTGAAGAAAGTGGCTTGTTGATTTGTTTTGAGTGTGGATTTGGGACGTGGTTCGGGGATTTGAAGGTACAGTGTTTTGCAAAGGCGATCCATGGTGTTGAGTCTATGTGTACATTCATCCCCATTGCTATTGACATTTTGTTCATGAACCTGTTAAGCAAGCCCTTTGTAGAGCAGGTCAACTTATCTACCTGTTATTGGGTGCTTTCAATCTTTGAGCAAGCATTCACATGATTCACAAATATCCTCACTCTTCCTCCTGCAAGCCTCCTTATCACCGTTCCTCCAAACCCTTCAAAAAAAGAAATTGCTCATAAATTCATATAGACTCATGCCTCTGGCCATCTCTTCTTCCAGAAAAACTAGTGAAAACTTGACGTAATTGTTTCTAGGCTGTCTCTCAGGGCCATAGCTGGTGAATGCTACAGCATTTCACTCCTGAATGAAGCTAGATTATTATGCAGAATAATTGGGAAATTAAGCTCATAGTTTTCATCACTGTGTCAAAGAGGACTCCCCCATGAGGCCATAAATATGTACTGAAAGAGAGGTATCAGTTTAGCAAAACAGGCACAGCACATGGAGAGTATGAGACATACACATTGAAGGGATACGGTAATTTGTTTATGTTCTTAACTTTACTAAAAAGTTACTTACTATTTTGGTAAATTACCACTATTAGGTAATTTCATTAGTTCACATTTATAGGTGTCACTAACACAGAGAATCTATCTATCCATCTATCCATGCTTCTGTCTATCTATCTATCTATCTATCTATCTATCTATCTATCTATCTATCTATGTATGTTTCTGTCTATATCACATAATTTAAAATGTCAAATATAAAGAAAAAGGTCAATATTCAAGTGAATATTTAAAATTGGGTTTCCTAATTTTGCATAAAAATGGACAGCTTGTAACATTCCTACTCTAATACAGGATCTATGAAAACATGAAGCTTAATATTTTGCAAAGAAAAAATAGTCATGAAAAATCAAATATATGTTTTAAAGCACCAGATTTAAAGGAAGACTTAGGAAATTCTATTTTTCCCCTAGAATATTAAATATAATCTAGTCAGAAAGATAAAGATTTCATTGTTTCTTACTAAATAACAGAAAGAATCCCAAACTTTATAAGCCCCACAAGTTGGTGAAAAATTAATCTTGCCAGCTACATGAGAAGTACAATGATGAAAAAAATCCAAGTAAAATAATTCCATCTATTTCACTGAGCAATTATATTGTTTCAAGATGAGGAAAAATGTAGAAAATCATCTGCATAATGAACTGCATTCAAGCAAGTTTTCATGACAAGTGGATATGAGCATCCTTTGTGCTAAGAGGGGGAAGAAAAATCCCTAATTGCATATGTAGGGCTTATAAGGAATAAAATAAAAATCATAGAGGAAACAATATCTTCAAAATTACTGATAGCAGCATTTCTGCTTCCATGTGGAGGCAACAGAGTCTGGAATTACCCTCTTGCTATAAACAACTAGAAAATAGAATAAAATATATAGGAAACTATACTTATATAACAGAAAATAGACAGTATAGGACTGTGCTCACTGATGGAAAGTAGACAAATGAAGTGAGCACTATGACTACCAGCTTTCTTCCCAGAGAAAATCTCAAGATTGCAACAGAGGAAATAAAATTCTAAACATAGCCCATTGGTTTCACTATATTGAGGAAACAGTGATCAGAGTTTGGGGAGGTCAAGAATTTATAGGACAGAGCATCAGAATAAAAAGAGTTTTGCAGTGAGTTACAAAATATGCATAGGAAGCTCTTGAGTCTTTGATTGAACACCAATTCTGTGCATGCATAGAGTGAGATTTCATGAGACTAGTTAGAAAAAGAATAACTTCCTTGGAGAGAATAATTACCAGAGAAATATAAGATGAAAACTCTACAGAGCTCACGCTCAGTGGCTGGGAATTATTGTAGTTCCAACTAGGCAGAGTTGAGGGGACTCATTGGAACAATCAATAGAGATCCAAAAATGGTCATGTCTCAGAAGTAGAGCGAAATAATCCCAAGAGTAGAGGATACTCTAGACGAACTAGAAAGGATACTTTTAAAAAGCTTAAAATCAAGCCTTAAATGGATCAAACTCTCCAACAACTTACTCAGCTACCTACCAGAACAAATTCTAACACTATTCAAAGGCATACAACCAAATCACGTCCTCAACAATGTAAAAAAATCACAATATCTGGCGTCCAGTCAAAAATAAATTAGACAGAGGTAGGAAGATGTGGCCCATAACAAGGAGAAATATCAATTAATAGAAACAGACACAGAAACGGAAATAATGATAGAATTAGCAGATAAGGACATTAAGATAGCTATTTTAAGTATGTTGCATAGTCTTAGGGATGTAAATGGAAACATCTTATTGTCATAATTAAGAGGGAAATGGAATATATGTAAAGGGCAACTTCTAGATATGAAAAATACAGTATCTGAATAAAAAATTTACTAGATGAAATAACCAGCAAATCTGACCCAGCAGGGAAGAATGGAAGGAAGGAAGGAAGGAAGGAAGGAAGGTGAATTTGAAGGTAAAGCAACCAAAACTAGCCAGGAGGAATAGTAGTAGTAGTAGTAGTAGTAATAATAGTAATAATAATAATAATAATAATAATAATGAAAGATTAAACATGCACAGTGACTCAGTGACCTGTGCTTTTTTAGAGTATCCTTTCTAGCTTGTCTAGAGTATCCTCTACCCTTGGAATTAATTGTCAAGTTGTCTAACGTGTGTGCTATTGGAGTCCCAGAAAGAGAAGGAGAGACAGCAAAAATATGTGAAGATGTGATGTCTGAAAGTTTTCAAAATTTAATGAAAACTAGTATCAGACAAAGTAGACTTCAGAACAAAGAATGTTAACATACACAGAGGATCTTCTAAAATAAAGATAAAAGGTTATATTTATCAAGAAGTCATGATAAGCCTAAATGTTATGTACCTAATATACTTCAAAAAGACTTCAAAATATATAAAGCAAAAACTGAAAGAACTATAATGAAAAAGAAAAATATAAAATTATGGTTTGACTATTTCAACTTTTTCAATACTTATAAAACAAGTAGAGAGAAAGCCAATACATTTATAGAAAATTTAAACAACGGTACCAAACAACTTGTCACTGTTGACATTTATAGAACAATTTACCCTAAAAGTTCAAATACATATTTATTTAAGTATACATAGAGTATATATCAAAATAGCCCATATGCTGATCAATAAAAGAAGTCTCAATAAGTTTAAAACCGGTTTGAGTTCAATTTATGTCAGTTGCAACAAACAGAAAAGTGATACACACTTTCTTGAACATATAACCCAGGAGTAACTAGTAGTTTACCATTTGCTATTTTTGTTAGCAACTACAATTTAGACCAGTCTTTTAACAAAAAATATGCCTAAAAACTGACAAAACTATCACCTAGATATTACAATTACAGTTGACCATTGAACAACCCTTGAAAATGAGTATGACTTTTGACTCTCCCAAAACTTAAGTTGTCCCTTGGTATTTGCAGGGGATTGGTTCCAGCTCCCCCATGGATACCAAAGTCTGCAAATGCTCAAGTCCCCTGAAATAAAATTACGTACATCAATGCATATAGTTGGTCCTCTGCATCCCGAGTCCCAACCATGGATCAAAACCAGTACAGGTATTTAGTGAAAAAAATCCCCATACAAGACCAGCACAGTACAAACCTGTGTTGTTGAAGGGTCAACTGCAAATGTTTTTACCAACATTAAAATATACCAGTTACGTATGAAGCAAAATGATCTCTTCACTTTCTCAGCAATACTGAGGAAAACTGACGGAAGACAAGATTGTAAGACTTAGTAAAAAACATGATCAGACAGCACAGCTGAGGTTGGTTTTAATGCGGATAGAACTATTTTCTTTATTGGGGTTTAGTTGGAGTTCACCTAGGTCAATCTTATTTTCTCTTCAGCTTTTAAAAACTTTTAAAATAATGCACTTTTCACTGATTGCATTTCCCCCCTGTATTAACAGATACATGAGCAGATTTTACAGAATTTAACATCACTTCATACTCCTTGGGATTATGTTAAAACCATAGTTTGTTTACCTGCAAATAGCACCTGGTTAACCAAATCTGGGTTTATAATACCCTAATTGCTGCCGCATGTTTCAGTCATATTCTGTACAAGACTTTCAGACTAAATAATGGAAAATTGAGATAAAATGAGGTATCTCTTCCCTTTCATGTAGAAGATTACAATTCAAATCCATTTTGAAAGATTTTTAAATTCTCTATCTTTTAGAGAATAGTTTCAAAATAACTATCCTGTGCAATTTGACCTCCGTGTAATGAAACAGTTATAATGAACAAAAATTACTCATGGCCAAATTTGTATTGTGGGATGATTTTTGTGTTATCATAAGTAATTATTTAAATCATGTCAATACCTGAATATCAGAAAGTCAGCATTCATAGCCTTACTTCCCTGAACTTTCCAAATTGTACTTCCCCAGACTCTTCCAGACTTCTGGTCTTTATTCTCAAAATCCTTTCCCATTATGGCTATGTCTCAGAGTTTTTAGGGACAGAGAACATTTTCATAGAATGAGTCAGTATAGCTTCAATTCACAAAATTCATTTTCCTCCACAGTTTTCCTTTATACTTTATGTAATATATATATATATATATATATATATATATATATATATATATATATATATATATAATGTGTACTTAATGAAATATACCTTGATCTGAAGACTTAAAACAGATTTTAAGATAGGAATTTGAAAATATCTATAATTTTAAATATAGTCTATGCTTTTCCAAATATCCCCATCCAGATTTATCTGACCTCTGTCACTCACCAGGTAGGGGAACCTATGTTTTCTCACTTGTAAAATGGAACCATAGCCTTTGGAAAATAGGAATAAAATATTTGTGAGAAGTAAATGAGATAATAAAAGTACCTAGCATAGTACCTGGTAATACATGTTATATGATTTATATCCAAAGTTAATTAATTAAGACAAACTTGCTTCTTAATTTCTTCACCAATGACAGTTAGAAATTCACTATTTCCATAATTAAGCCTAGAGTTTTCTTAAATAAGATCTACGTGAAACTCTTATTGGAAGGCCAGGAAAAGCTTTTTATCTAATCCTCAGAAATGAGCTCAACTACCTAAAGATGTCCTAAAATTGCATTTTATGCTGATATTTGAAAAAATGATTAAATTGGACTTAATCCCAAAATGATTTGGACATTATAAGTCCCTGTTTTGTGAAGCATTAAAACATTTATTAAAGCACATGAGCACTGTAGTTAGAAAAATATCCATGTTACTGGCATGAATTCAGACCCCAGGGGAAATGAAATCTTTCCTTAAGTAACATGAAGGACATAAAACAAATTAATCAAAACTAAAAAGATACTGGGTCCAATTGCCAGGGTTCAAATCCTGACTGGTTTTTACTTGCTGTGTACACTTGAACAAACTGTTTAACCAATATGACATTTACTTTAAGTGATACATAAGTTATTGCTTGACATATTACAGATTTTTTTTGTAATGCCATTTATTTATATTTTCCTAAATATATTTAAATAGACAATCCTTCACTGTGTCTTGTCAATATATATGTTCCCCATGGACACTGTCAGTGAAAGCTAGCATGAGAGATAGAGGTCATCACTCTGTTAATGGTTATTTGGGCAAAATGCTGCAAACTGTCCACTAATGAGTGTGGTACACTAGTAAGATGACTGTTAAGTAACAGGTGTTAATCATCTACTGAGGACTCACTTTCTGTCATTTATTTTATATTTCCTAGAACTCAAATCAAAAACATAGTAAGAATTCACTCCTCATGATCGCAATGACCTGTGAGTACCATCACATCCCTTTAAAGCTAGCCTACAGCTAATTAGTAATAAAATGTGTAGGATCAGGTCATTTCTATCTCATTTTCCTTTTAGAAATGTGATGAAAAGATAATTCAAAAGTGGGCTGAAAAAAGCCTACTGTTTGTGTTGTTCATTCAGGTTGCAGCTACAAGAATTCAACCTGGATACCTGACAGCATTAGCTACTGAATCCACCAAATCTGTAACTGCCTTATTCTGGGTTTCATGCTGTGCAACAGAGTAAATACAGTAGTTTCCCCTTATCCAACGAGTTGTCCGTTGTTGCATAAAACTGCTGTGGGGCTTCTGAGAAAGTTTTATTCTGTCTTAATAAGTAACACAAGACAGGTATTTACACTCTTTTTTGCCTTTAGACATCATCATGTGAGAACAACATCTAGAATCCATGCAGCTGCTTCAGCCAGCTTAGATGGTTGTTTGTGTTGTTCAGTCAGGTTGCAGCTAGGAAGGGAAGGAAAGCCAAAAAGAACCACAGAGAAATCAACTGGATACCTGACAGCATTAGCTACTGAAGCCACCAAACCTGTAACTGCCTTATTCTGGGTTTCATGCTGCGCAATATAGTAAATACAGTTCTCCCTTACCTGTGGTTTCGCTTTCTGCAGTTTCACTTTGCCTGGTTTCAGTTACCAGCAGGCAACCACAGTGTGAAAATATTAAATGGAAAATTCCAGAAATAAATAATTCATAAGTTTTAAGTTGCACACCCTTCTGAGTAGCATGATGAAATCTCCTGCTATCCCGCTCCATCTTGACTGGGACATGAAGTATCACTTCGTTTAGCATCTCCACTCTGTATATGTCACCCACCCATTAGTTACTTAGTAGCCTTCTTGGTTATCAGAGAGAGATACACCACATTCACACGATACTTATTACAGTATATTGTTACAATTGTTCTGTTTTATTATTAGCTATTGTTGTTCATCTCTCACTGTGCCTGATTTATGAATTAAACTTTCTCATATATATATATATATATATATATATATATATATATATATATATATATATATATATATATATAATTTCCCATATATATAAGAAAACATAGTATATATAGGTTTCGGTACTATCCATAGCATCCACTGGGGGGTCTTGGGACATATCCACTGTGGATGAGAAAGGACTACTGTATCTTTATTGTTTAGTTGGATTTTCTGTTATTTGCTCCTGTAATCATGCTAATAGAACATATGTGAAAGCAACAGAAAGCTCAAGATTTTCCGTGTCTTCATTCTACGGTCCACAGGCAAACAGTGCCTGGGAGCCCTCTCTCAGTTGGGCTCTGTGAGCCTCACTGTGTTTTCTGCTAGAGGATGCCAGTTGGTACGGATAAATCAAGAGTGTTTCTGCATTTCAGGTTATTCATTTTATGCAAAATGTACTTGGCAATATTTTTACATTATTTAGTAAAGGGAGCAGCATAGGACATATAAATCATACATTTTGGTTTATAACAAATGAGAACATGAAAATACTTAAGTTTTTTCAACTATTTGTTCCAGAAACTGCCTTTGTAACTGATGATTTCTGACAATCATTTTCTCTCTATTCCTCAAACTCTTTTCTGATACCCCATGTGGTTCAAAACCTAAATATCATAAAACTATCAGGTTTGGCAAAGAAAAATATTCACTTAATCCTACCACACATCTGATATTTGAATTCTCACTATAATATCCTTACTGAAAAACCATAATGTCTTTTTATTATCCTCCTAGGGACAGGCAACTCACTTCAATTTGGGAAGGCTACTCTGTAGTCAGAGTTCTGATGTATGAAAAGTTGTCTTTCCAAAGTTAAAATGACTCCCTTTGAGTATTTTATACTTTAATTCTATCCCCCAGCACACAGAGAAGTTTAATTCCTCTTCTATGTCCTTATTATTTGAAATCAGCCACCGACTAGGTCTCCTCTATTCTCATCGACAGATTTTTTAAAATCTCTATTCCTTCCAGTTGCTCTTCATACAGAGGGAAACTATGCAATTTATACTCCAACCTGCAAATTGCTACGGTGAATGATAGGAATTTACATATTTGAACATTTCAGTAAATGTCAAACAGAATAAATACAAAGAATACATGCCTGATTAAAAGATTTGAAAAGCAATGATAAAGAGAAAACCTTGAAAGCCATCAGAGAAAAATCACATGTTAAATATCCAGGAAGAATTATTCAAATGGTTGTAGAATTCTTAAGAAAAACAATAGAGACCAAAAAAGACTGGATTAACATCTTTAAAGTGCTGAAAGAAAACTTTTCCACCGAGAATGCTATACCCTTATGAAAATAAGCCTTCAAAAATAAAGGAGAAAGATATTTTCAGATAGAAGAAAGATTATTTTTTGTCTCTAGCACATAGTTGCTCTATGCAAAGGCATAGATACATGGGAAATAAAATGTGAAAAGTTACACAATACAACCAGTAAGCTTAAGGAGGTTAGAATGCATATATTAAAACCAGTTAAAGTGAAAAATATCAAAACAAAGATTATTATTAGAGATAAAAAGAAATAAGTTACAATAGTGAGTTAGTTTATAAGAAAGAATCATATATAGGTATATAGCTAATAACAGAAATTCAAAGTTCATGAAGCTAAAATTGACAGAAATTAAAGAGAAAAAATAGATAAATCTGTATTAATGATTGTAGATCTTAATTGCCTTCTCAAACATTGGTAGAACAGTGTAAAAAAAAAAAGAATTAAGGATATAGGAGGCCTGAACACCATGCACAGAATTGACCTAATTAATGTGTTTCATCACCTATGTGTCATTCTCAGAGTAGTTGGTATACGGTAATACCTAGCTGTCATAAGATGTAAAAACATTTCCCGTTTATTTTGCCCTGGTGTCCGACTAAATCAGGGAAGATTACACTTCCTTCAGCCCTCCTTGAAGATCCAGCCCTGGGCTTCTGACCCTCACCTTAGTCTGTAGTTTTCATTGTTTGTATCTCACAGGGCTTCACGCTTCCACTAACAAGTCCCATCTCTGGTTCTACAAATATTTTCTTCCTGGTTACCTGAAAATTTCTCTCTTTTCCTTTCTTAGATTGCTGAATATTAGAAGTAGTTACATGGACAGTTGGTTAAGTATAAGGCTGAACCCAAGATGGTGACATTTTATCTGAAATATGCCAGTTTTTTTACTCTGGTATCTGGCATGTATAACATTTCAGGCAATGTGGTTCAGTATGTATGAATTTAGCTTTATTAAATTGAAAGAGGAAAAAAAAAAGCTCTCTCAATTAAGGAAAAGTGATATCTGAGATTCTATTTAGCAAGGAGGGGTATCTCTTCCAAAATATTGCTGATGGCTAGGGGTTCCCATTCACAGAGATTAGGTTTGTAGTCCGTCCTCCTTTTGAAATCAATTCTTTGTGTTGAGCGCATCATTAGTCATAGGAGAGAAGGCAAGTCCTTTCTGCCTACAGCAACAGAGACCTTCCACTAGCTCATCCAATATCTCAGTTTTATTAAACTATTGATTTCACTCAGCACATTCAAGATTGAATTTTTCACAAGAAAAACAAACACAAAATGAAAGACAGTGAAGACTGTTTAAACAAAATAATGATACTACGAACACAAAGCACAGTAGATTCCCTCAAATGTGAGTTCTGGAAATGACATTTAAGGGAGTCATGGATTATGTCCCCTTTCAATGTAATGCAAAATTGAGAAAGAATTTTCTAGCACAGCTGAACTTCTAAAAATCTATGCAGTCTAAACACCTTCCATGCCCGGAAAGTAAGCAGCAAAACATGTTGCAATTAAAATATACATTTACTGAACATTATTTCATGAACATCAACTCATTTGAATTGAGAAGTCACTGGGTGCATCCCATGGTATTAAGCATTTGACAAGGGTAATTCATTGACAAAACTACATTCCCTTCTCCCAAAGAATTTGGATTCCAAGAGAACAATGCTGAATTGATATGCATGCATAAAAATTTTTAGTCTTTGTTTCTCACCCAGAAAGGACAACAAAAGCCTTAATACTCTTCTCATATATTCTAACACTTACATCTGGATGGATGAAAAACAATATGACCACCGCCATATTTTTACTGCTTTCAGCCTGTGGTCCAACACAAACATTTTATCATGGCTCATCTCTGCATGTTACCTTCTGAATAAGCCCCTGCTGGAGCACCCCAAGCTCCTTGGTGTCAGGAGCAGGTGGGTCATAACTTGTCCTTGCCTCATCTCTCTAGGCAAGTGTTGCACTTAACCCCCTCACCCTCTACAGTTCAACCATATAGAACACCTGATACTCCATGAACCTTGCGATTCTTGTCACTCTGAATCTATTCATGCTGCTTCTTTTGCCAGGACCACTTCTCTCACCCTTACTTCCCCTTAATTACAGCTTCATAATATAACACTGAGCATTGCAGCATGTTTCCTTGTGCTCCCTCCTGCTTGGTATGTGCTCGTTTGTGCTGGTCAGTGTACTCAGTATATATGCTCATTATTGCATTGGGAATACTTATTTTTGTGTTTGTATTTGCATTTGTTTTAAATTCTTTTTCTCGTATTAGAATGTTGACACATCAAATGACAGACATGTTTTGTGTTAATACGTTTTTCATCAATTAATGCATGAATTCCATAAGTTAGAGCTCGGAAAGTTAGAGATGAAGGATAATTATTAATCCGGCAACAAAAAGGTATGTTAAAAGCCTTAACTTGCATTTTTAAAGACATTTATTGAATACCTCCTATATACTCATATGCTCAAAGAGCTTAGTATTTTAATTAGGGAAATGACATTATCAGTTTTATGTTTTTCAGGGGCAATCACAGTTACCTTCCTAATCATCTCCAAGACAGTATACCAGGAGCTAGGGATAAAGAGGTGACTAAGATATGATCTATGACAGCATCGTGATGATAGTACAGTAATAGATACAGACCTCTAAGCAGATAATTAAAATATCATGTGATCAATGCTTTAGATAAGGTGCACATCACTTAGTTTTTTCTGTATAACAAGACACCCCCAAATTTAGTGGTTCAGACAATAACCATTTATTAGCTCACAATTCTGTGGATTGCCTGGTTGGTTCTAGCTAACTTCTGCAGAAGTGTCTCATGTGTATTTAGTGAGGAGGGTGGCTGACTTTATGACTCAGTGTGCTAGCAGAGCCTCTCTCAGATGTCTAGAGGCTGGCTGGGGCATGAAGGGTGACAGGGGTCACTGGGCCACGCTTTACTCATCAAACATACTGGCCACAACTTCCTTACATAGAGGAAGCAGACATCCAAGACCAGGAAAAAGACAAGCTCCAACACAAAGCACTTTTAAGTATCTACTTCAGTGAAGTTTGTTAAAGTCCCATTCACTAAAGTAAATCACATAACAAGCCCCAAGACTGTGTGGGAGGATTCTACCAACAGGGACAGATACTGGAACAAGAATTCTATCAGCTATTTTGCAGGCAATGTCTTCTCTATGCTTCTTAGCTCTGCCCTCTGGCTCCTCCTTCTGAGACATCCTCCTTTTTCCATAAAAAATAAATGGCCCAAGTTAGCAACTGAGTAGCTTTCTAAGTCTGCTTCCAATAACATTTTGGGAGTCCAGATTTTCATTTGAAGTGACTCAATTTCTTCTAGTCGAAGTTAGCAACGTTTTTGTCGATACAACTCCTTTCAAAAATATATGAGCTTTCTAACCACCTTTTACTAAAGGTCATACCCACAATTATTTTCAAGACAGGCCTCTCTCTGCTTGGGGCAGCTGGTTAAGCTGCTATGAGATAATGCTATTCAGAGTCTTTGAGGTCCTTTTTTCTAGCTGAGAGAGTCCACTAGACATCACCTTCAATTTTTCTGAAGTCCTAACAAAGGGACTTAGAGCCATATCCTTGATTTGATCTTGATACAGAGTCCTTGCTTTACTGAAAGTGCCCTGAATTTTAAAAACACCCTCAGGATTTAATTTACTTTGAGACTCTTTCACTGGTTGGAGAGACTGCAAATGAGAAAGTTAATCCAGCACATGCTGGTTCCTCTAAATTCTATATAAGTTCTTGCAAGTGATCAGTCCTTTCTTTAGGTCCTCTCTCTTTTCCTATAACTTACCATAAATAACTAAAAGAAGCAAATGATATTTTAAACCGTTTTCCTGAAAATTATTTTGCTGAGGTCCACATTTTTTAATCTTCCAAATTACTGCCAGCATTTACAAATTGTTTCATAACATTACATAACACATGTCACTAACAGCTGGCTTGCCAATTTCCAAACTTCAAAAAAACATTTTATAGCTTCTGCCCACTAAATAGTTCCAAAGCTACTGTCACATGTTTTGTTTTATTTTGTTGTTATGGAAACACCCCAAGTGTAGATATCACTTTTTATCAGTTAGCTTTCACTGAAAAAAAAAACAAAAAAAAAAACACCCTAAATGTAGTCACTCAAAACAACAATAGTTTCGTTAGGTCACTAAAGCCCCAATATGCAAGGACTTTAAATGTATGCTTCCTTCAGGTCTGCTAACATTCCACCAGTCAGTAAGTTATATGGGCAAGCCCAGAGTCATGTTGGAAGGCACTAGCAAAGGGTATAGCTACAGAATAATAAATTACGGTAGCTAAAGGAGAGATCCAAGATGGCGGAGTAGGTAAACACTGTGCTTGCTTCCTTCCGTAAACACATTAAAATTAAAACTAAATTATAAAACAATCAAACGGGAGAATCATCTAAAGTCTAACTAAACAGAAGTTTTATAATTAAGGCTATAAAGAAGCCATGAGACTCGTAGGAGGTGCAGACATTCAAAATGGGCTGGCCCCAAACCTCGGTATGGCAGCTGAGAATTAGGGGGGATATCTCAGCTGTGAAGGTTCCCCCTGAAGAAGTGAGAGAACCCAGGCCCACACCGGGCTCCACAGCCCAGAGTACTGGTGTTTGGGAAGGGACCCCTTACAACATCTGGCTGTGAACAACAATGGTGATTCTGACCATCTGGGTGGGACAGAAGGCTGCGGGAAACCCAGACGTCTTCTCAAGGGGGTCACGCACAGACTCACTCACAGGCACTCACCCTGGACTCCGGTGGAGAGATGGTGATTTTGGGGGTGTCGGAGGCATACAGGTGGCAGACTGAGGTGTGTGGCCTCAGGGCAGGGGCTGGCGGAGAGTTGCCATTTTTCCTGTCAGGGGCCTGCTCTCACGCAGCCGTCAGGCAGGCACCATCTTTCCTGTGTTGAACCCACCCCCACAGGGCCAAATCTGAATCTGATTGGTCTGATGAGCTGCATCCTGCTGACTTACTCAGAACCCACCCTACCCAACTTCCACAGCAGGAGCCACTTTCTCCACAAGCAGAAACAGTTAATGCCTGCCCACATTGTACTATTTCTAGGAAAACTATTGGGAGTCCCTGGGCCCCAGGCAGGTGGTGACAAGCCTCAATGTGCTCTGAAACTTTTGCTTAGTATCTCCAGGCTCAGCACTGGCACCAAAACAGAGTCTACATTAAACTGGTGACCACAACTCTTCCCACTCTAGTGACTCCCTGAGACTGTGCCTCACTGTGGGGACAGAGTCCTAGAGAGCAGTTTCCAGACCCTCAGCCTGATGTAAAAAGCTGCTGGCTTGGTTATTAGATGCCCATCAGCTGTAATCAGATGGCCATCCACTGTGGCTGGTTGGCCATCAGCTGATACCCGTTAGCCATTAGCCACTAATATAACTGCCGTGGCTAAGCTAGCAAGTGCGGATTGTAGCTAGCAAGTTGGTTGGTTGGCAGAGAAGCTGACGGCAGATTGTGGATCGTGTGGCTCCGGCTTTCTGTGTCTCCAACCCAGCTGCCAGTGAGAATATAGTGGTATGATTCCCCTATCTATGGCTCCGTTGGTGTTCCTTTTCAGCCTCACCATATTCTGTGTCCACTTGCAGGGAGCGGGAATAGAGACCCTGCATTACACTCACCCAAATCATGTACCACATGAGGCTTTGTTGGTGGCTCAACCTTAAGGGAGCTGGCAGATGGCAGCAGGTCTCAGGGGGTCCTGGCTTTTTGTGTAGCTACCCCAGGCCCAGTACTGGTGGCAGACATCCTTAGTTCACAGCATGCCCTCTCCCACATGCCTCCAGGTTTAGCACAGGCAGCAAACAACCATAGATCTCCTGGTAACTTCTACCAGGTAGTCTCTGGCCATTCATAGGCAGTGAGTGACCTGGACCTTCACTGGAGCCCCTGCCAAGAGGCCCTGGAACCAATATACTAGGAGGTTGGCTTCAGAACACAGCAGAGCACCACCCATTAGCCCCATAAGTGGCACACACAAAGGGCAGTGCCAACAGCCACCAGAGCCCACTGGGGCAAATCCCACTCAATGGAGTAAGCCCCCCACATAGCAGCCTGTAAGCTGTGGACATGGCCAAACCCCACAGCCAATCAGCCTGAGGGTAAATCCCGCACACTGACATGCCAATAGCAATCAGGGCTCAACTATAACAAGAGAGCACACACAACCCAAACAAGGGACACTCATGGAGCACCCAGAGCAGGTGACCAAGGAGATTGTGCCAGGATCCCATAGGGTACCTACTATATAAGGCCACCTGGCCAAGACTAGGAGACATAGCAGATCTACCTAATACTAGAAACAAACACAGAAGACAGCCGAAAATTAGGAAACAAAGACATACATCCCAAATGATAGAACAGGAGAAAACTCCAGGAAAAGAACTAAACAAAATGGAGGCAAGCAACCTACCAGAGACAGAGTTCAAAACAATGGTTATAAAGATGGTCAAGGAACTTAGTGAGGTCTTCAACAAAGAGATAGCAAGCATTAAAAAAAGGACATAGAAACTATTAAAAAGAACCAGTCAGAAGTGGAGAATACAATAACTGAAATGAAGAATGCATTAGAAGGAATCACCAGAAGACTAGATGAAACAGATAATCTAATCAATGACTTGGAAGACAAGGAAGCAGAAAGCACCCAATTGGAACAATAAAAAGAAAAAGTGAATCCAAAAAAATGAGAATTTAAGAGACCTCTGGGACAACATCAACAAGCATACCATTATATGCATCATAGGGGTACCAGAAGAAGAAGAAAGCAAGGGATTGAGAATGTATTTGAAGAAATAATGACTGAAAACTTCCTAACCTGGTGAAGGAAATAGACATACAAATCCTGAAAGCACAGAATACCAAACAAGATGAACCCAAACAGTCCCACACCGAGACACATTATGATTAAAATGGCAAGGGTAAAAGAAAAAGAGAGAAACCTAAAAGCTGCAAGAGAAAGGAAACTATTAACTTACAAGAGAACCCTCATAAGATTGTCAGCTTATTTCTCAACAGAAACTTTCCAGGCCAGAAGTGATTGGCACAAAATATTCAACATGATGAAAAGTAAGGACCTACAATCAAGATTACTCTACCTTGCCAAGCTATCATTTAAAATTGAAGAGCAGATAAAGAGCTTCCCGGATATGAAAAAGCTAAAGGAATTCATCACCACAAAACCAGTATTACAAAGAATGTGAGAGGGGTTTTTTAAAGATGGAAAAAAAAAGATCAAAATTATGAATAATAAAATGGCAATAGCTACATATCTATCAAGAATTACTTTCAATGTAAATGGATTAAATGCTCCAACCAAATGACACAGGGAGGATGAATGGACAAGAAAAAAAAAACCCTTACATATGCTGCCTACAAGAGGCTCACTTCAGATTGAAAGACACACAGATGAAAAGTAAAGGGATGTAAAAAGATATTTTATGAAAATGGAAACCAAAAAAAAAAAAAAAAACTGGGATAGCAATGCTTATACCAGACAAAATAGGTTTTAAAGCAAAGGCTACTATAACAAGAGACAAACAAGGACCCAATGATCTCACTTCTGAGTATTTATTCAAAGAAGCCCAAAATGCTACTTCTAGGGGACACGTGCTTCCTTATGTTTATTGCAGCATTGTTTACAATGACCAAGATGTGGAGGAAGCCTGGGTGTCTGTCAATGGAAGAATGGCTAAAGAAGAGGTGGTACATATATACAATGGAATGTTGCTCAGCTGTGGAAGGGAAAGTGTTCTTGCCATCTGTGGTGGCACAGATGAACCTGGAGAGTATTGTGCTGAGTGGAGTGTAAGACAGAGAGAGACAGATGCAAAGTGCTTTCCCCTATATGTGAAATCTAAAGAACAAAATCAACAAAACAGAAACCAACTTATAGATATAGAAAACATTTTGGTGGTTGCCAGATGGGAGGAGGTTTGGGGCGGTGGGAGAAAAAAAGGTGAAGGGATTAAGAAGTACAAATTGATAGTTATAAAGTAGTTATGGGGATGTAAGTAAGGTATATATAGCATAAGGAATATAGTTGGTAATATTGTAATAACTCTGTATGGTGTCACCTGGGTACTAGACTTGTTGGGGTGATAGATGGGGGGGAGACTGGCCAGCACAGTGAAAAGGGTGAAAGGATTAAGAAGTACAAATGGGTAGTTACAAAACAGTCATGGGGTTGTAAAGTAAAGCATAGGGAATATAGTCAATGATATGGTAATAACTATGTATAGACCCAGGTGGGTACTAGACTAGTCAGGGGATCACTTCTTAAATTATATAAATATCTAACCATTATGCTGTACACATGAAATTTATATAAAATAATACTGAATGTCAATGGTAATTGAAAATTTTTTAAATGGGGGAAAAGGTGAAGGGGAGGGAGTAAGAAGTCCAAAAACATATAAGTCATGGGGATATTATATACAGCATAGGGAATATATTTAATAATATTGATAACATATTACAGTGTCAGATGGTTGCTGGACTTATCATGATGATCACTTCTTCAGGTATAAAAAAGTTGAATAATTATGGTGTACCCCTGAAACTAATACTATATTATATGTTAGCTATATTTTTAATAAAAATCTTTTAAAAATAATAAATTATGGTAGCTATTTTTGTGAAAATTTACCATAAACTATGAGAAGACTGCAGATAGGAAAAACAGGAGAAATTGACTAGCTATTAAAGACCAAATCCAAGCCACAAAGTTTTTCAGAGCACAAATCCTGAGAGAGAGAGAGAGAGAGAGAGAGAGAGAGAGAGAGAGAACAACAGTCCAGAATCAGCCTGGTTTGAAAACACTCAATTTAACTAGCCACAAACCACAACTCATGTGCACAAAGTATCACACAGAAATGCACAGGTCAGAAAGCAGCTTCCTACCTAGGTTATCTTCAATCTCACACATCCCAAATCGTATCATTAATGCATCCTGGATACAGCAGTGTTCATTCTTATGAGTCACCTCTCTGAGGTATTTTATTGTTCATTTTTTCTTATGGGCAAATTAGAGTCCTAAAGGCTCTGATCTCACAGATTTCCTCCACTCATGAAGTTTATAGATGGAGGGTTTCTTCCTTCAGTGTGACTCTTCTGAAAAGACTGACACCCTTGCAACTATCTAGCTTTGATTATCTTTCAAGATTTAGCCTTGATATCAAAGGTGCCTAAGCCTGGGTTAGCCTTCCGGGACTCCAAGGAAATTTCTATCAGGACATTTATGAACATTTCCCTATAACTTACCACTTTTAACATCACCATGATCATCATCATCATTGTCATTATCATCGTTATCATCGGTATTAGTAATATTTACTGATATGTCAGGCAATTAATTGAGCCATCCACATACATTATCTAATTTCAGCACCTAACAACCCCATAATGTAGAATTTTGCAGATAAAGGAATGGAAGCTTAGCAATATTAGGAAATTGCTCAAGTATTCACACTATTAACAATAATAATTCTATAAATCAAAATCTCATAAAATAGTTAAATTAAGAATTAAATGGATATAACTTTCAAAGGATTTGGATGTCACCTATTGATCCAGGATTGTCCAGGAGGCCTGGCATCTGATTATCTTTGTTCTAGAAAGATTCCAAATCTATGAACCAATTTGTAAACACAGCAGGTCTCAGAAACAAGCTGCATAAAACCATTTAAGAACCAGAGACAGTTCTTTCCAGGTTGCCTGCTTCTCCTGCTGCTTACCAAATCATATAATCCCTTATCCTTTGTGAAAATGTTTTATGTTGAGAGGAGTTTCTTATCTTGGGAAATTTTGATATAAGAATTATGTTTCTTTAGTAAAAATGTCCCAAGATTTTACGGAATAAATGTCCAGAAGAGGCTCTAGATCATCAGGTTGGGTAATATTTGCATTATTACCTCATGGTATTATAAATAAGAGCATAAAACCCTCAAATAAATCTGCATCAAAGAATGAGAAGGATAGGAAAGAAAAATAAAGAAGTGGTCAGGAAGAGTGAGGGAAGCTCAAAGGAGAAAGGGGGAGAGAAAGGGGAATTTGTGGGGAGACTAAAAAGAAGAAAAAAGGAGATGGAGAGGGAAAGGAGGAAGGAGAGGAGATAGAGGATAGGTAGATGATTGATGATAGATAGATAGATAGATAGATAGATAGATAGATAGATAGATAGACAGATATAGATATAATAGATACAGATGTATGCAGATATATATATATATATATATATATAATAAAAAAACATTTTAAATAAGCCCCAAACATGTTTAATTAATTCTTGATCAAAAATCTATTTAAACAGTCATCAGTTTCAATTAACAGTCAATGAGAAAAACTTACTGTATTATGGCAAAAATGTTACTTGTACTAGTGCTTTGAGAATATAAAGCTTTATTTAGATTAACCATTATACTTCTTTAGAGAGTTAAGAAAGAAGACTGAAAAGTGTTTACATACCAATTACCATAGCATTTACATTAAATTATATTTATTTGCTATTTTATCATCATAAAGTTGAGCTTTTCTAAGTCTGTTTACTAAAGGAAGGTAAAGAAATTTCCCATAACATTGAGTGCCATGATGGAAATATTACTATAAAATGATAATTTGTGATGCTGAGATTTATAAATGTTTATTTCAGAAAGCATATTTGTTAGCATTTCTTTTTTGTAGAAAACTGTTTTGGTTCCGTTTTGTAAACCATGTTTGTCATAGGAGATTTAGTTTTCTCACCAAACTTGTCATAATTCATCCTCTGATTCTTACCTCCCAGATCTAGTTCTAATATATCCAATGAGTGAAAAATATAGGGAGAGCTGCCTAACACTAGAGGGTTGGAGGATTTGTTTAGGGGAAGAAAATTTTCTTCATGGCATTTCTTCAAGGTCTATAATTTTTATTTCTTTTTAATGAGGCTCCGTGCTATGATGTGCAAAGCTTGGTTTATGGTCAAAGAGATGATTTTCAATTCCACATCTTCTACATAGTGTGAAACTTTGAGTAAGTTGCTTATTTTTCAGAGTCTCAGCTTCACCATTCGTAAAAGAAGGATAGAGAAAGCCATATTAGAATAGTGTCTAGCATATGTAGACACAACATGAATGAAATGAAATGATGAATGGGCCTAACATGATGCTCTCAACTCAAAAGCACTCAATAAATGCCTATTATCTTCCATTCTAAGAATCATTTTATTCTCATCTTAAGGCTACAATAAAGACAGTTCTCATTTACATGTTTGAATTATTTAGAACGTGTAGGCAAATGGCTAATTTCCAAACGTCTACCTTTATCACCTGTTTCAAATTCAACTCAAACCATCCTTTCCAAGAATCTCTCAAACCCTGAGCCGCATTGCCTTCTATTGATACTTTACGTTCCTTTGCAACATGACACTTTGCTTTTGTTAACTTTTGTCATTATTTTCAAGCCATTTTCCATGTCTCTGTTTTGTCTTCTGATGCAGATTCCTTCTTTAAAGACAGGAATGTATCTTTCATCATACTACCAATGTGCTGTACGTCTGGACACACAGCTGGCAAGCAGAAATAAAATACATGCTCCCTAACCCTAGCAGACACACACAACGTCATCAGCTCTGGCCTTGCAGGGACCGTGTGTGACATTGCTGGCTTCAGTGGCACTGGATAAACACTTGAATGATGGTACCAGTGTTACTCTGCTAAGACACAGACTAAGAAATGATTTTAATGCCTATTTCATCCACAACATACGGTCATTATAATGTGAGAAAAATTGAACACGCTGGTTATACCAAATCAAAAAGAAAACCCAAAACCAGACCTCCTGGCGTACTGAACTGGATCAAGCCAACAGTACATGATACAATTACCAATTATTTTATATTTAATATGTGCTCAACGTGGCACTGAGTACTTTCAAACATTACATCATTAAATGTTCCCCACCACAACCCAATGAAGAGGTCACTATTATTCGCATTCTACAAATGAGGAAAAGGAGACATAGATAAGTTGCAGACATTTTCAAATTCAGCCCACAGGTATGTGGCAGAGTTGGTACAACAGTGTTTCTAACTCTATATACTAAAATGCAAAGAATAGGGGAGGATCTGTATACTTTCTGATTCATCTCTAAATGAAACTAGGCCTTCAGTTAATGCTAACAAGAACTCAAGGTAGAACCGGAATCATGGTTCATTGCTGGTCTGTTTCTACTCAGTTATTCTTAGCTCCAGAGGGTTTTCAGGAGTTCAGTGTAATAACAAAATTGAACAAATTTCCCACATGCAGCATAGTCACTCTAACTCCCTGAAAGGAGCTGCTGTTTACCAATTTATTGGGTTCATCAATGTGTCCTGTGGAAGGCTTCACAGTGTAGATCATGTTGAGAAGAAGGCAGAGCAAATTTATGTGGTGTCTTATAAATATGCTGGACCTAACCATTCCAACTGAAACAGTATGCTTCACCCAAACTTCTTGTCAGGTCGAACCAATTTCAGTGTGGAGGCTGTGCTCCCTACAGCCATTCAGACACCAACCTTGTTTTAAGACAACTGCATTTCCGTGTCATGACGACAGAGCTGGCTTATGATTCAAGGATGAATATGTCATGGTTTGACATTCGCTCTGTTCATTCATTACTGAAACATGAGCTGGGAAGGGCTGATTCTTCTGATGTCTCTTGTAATGTCGTGGCAGCCAAGAAAATATTTCAAGCCAATAACTAAGTTAATAAAAATGTGTGTTTCCATGATTGTGTTCTAAAGTTTAAGAAATAATGCTTTTCACAGATACCTTACTTTCAAATACCAAGCCCAAAAGCCCCACTTCAAAATAATGTTGAGAATACCAGGCCATGACAACTCAGCTCCTTTGATGTCCACGTCCCCTTTTCTCTCACTGATCCAAAAGTTACACCTCAGTTCAGGTTAATAACCTTTTCCTTAAGAAGAACAAGGCACATCTATATGTGTAGGACTCCAGTTCCTTAAGAAATTGCTTCTCAATGGAGCATAATTTAAATATCACTCACAAGCCTGTGGTTTCACAGAGAGTGCAGCAGACTTACCCATTTGACTTTCTGATTGAAACATGTGGTTTTGGTCTATTTATTTCCTCAAAGTCTGAAATGTCTACCTTGACAATTTTCTGCAATTCTCCTTGACTCTGAGTAGTATCACACTTAACTCCCTTTCTCATGCTGAGTTCATCTTCACTCCTCTGTTTTACCAGCTTCCAAACATTTCATAACTTTAGCAAGTTTTCTAAAATATGTAGAGTCAGGTTTAGGGTGAGGGTTATGGAAGCAGATACTATCATAGAATATGTAACAATTTGCCAACCTGTATTAGTTTCCCAGTGCTGCCATAGCAACTCGGTGCTTACACAACAGAAATGTATTTGATCCTCACAGGTCTGGATGCTAAAAGTCCAAGGTCAAGGTGTTAGCAGGTTTGATTTCTTCTGAGGCTGCTTTCCTTGGCTTGTAGATGGCCATCTTCTCTGTATTCACATGCTCATGCCTCTGTGTCTGTCTGTGCTCTAATCTCCTCTTCTTGAAAGGACACCAGTCATTTGATTAGGGCCCTGCTCAGTGACCTCATTTAACCTTAATGACCTCTTTAAAGATCCTATCTCCAAATACAGCCACAATCTGAGGTATTAAGTGTTAGAGTTCCAACATATGAAATTAGGGGTGGGTGAGGATACAATTCAGCTCATAATAGTTTCATCTCTTTTCTTTCTCTCCCCATATGTACCTGAATTGTGTTCTTCTGTCTTGTGAAAACTTCACTCTTGACACGACTTCTCTCTTCTCTAAGCAGCCTGTGGCTAAGTATAATCCAGCACCTCTCGCCACCTGCTTCATCCACCGTCTTTTCATACTTAGTCTCACTTTCATTGTACTCTCAATATCTTCCTACACTCAACTTGAGCCATAAGTGCTAAAAAAAAAAAAAAGTCATTTGAGTCTCTCTCCTTTCTTGCCTTCCAATATTATCAACAATGAAATGAAGAAGTAATAAGCAAGAAAATCAAGAAAACAAGAGATCCAGTTGCCCTCTGAACAAACTACTCTTAAGGTTGGGATTGGAACCAAAATACAACCTAAGTGTCACTCATGCGCCCATACTAACTGTGGAACATTTTGTAAATTAAACACATTCTGTAGTCATATGTTTAAAAACATGAAATGACCTTTTCCTTTGCTCAGTTTTCGTATTGTTTAAAACCTCAAACCTATTTCCATGTAAAAATATGGCTAAATCAAAACAAAATTGTTAACATTCATTTTCCCCAATTAGTGAGTTCATTTATAAAGAAAATGTTTTAGTTAGGTAATTGGTAAAGTAAATAATTAGGGTTTAACTGAATTTTGAAGTCGCTTCAAACTCCTGAAGTTTAGATCACTTAAATATCAATAATTTAACATTTGGCATTTAGATAATTAGGACAATATGAAAAGTACACTCTTTATTAGCACTATTTTTTTCAGATAAGCAAAAGGTATCCATGGGAACGTATTGTATATTGCAGTACCGATTAAAAAAAAATACTTATGGATGTCATAGCAATGTTAATATTGGTAATTTTCCCCCGGATAATTATCTTAATGATGACACACTGTATGATTAATGTTGTTTCTTTCTTGTAAGGAACCTCAAGGGCTTTTCATAATATCTCTATTCAGATTTTTCATTAGGTAGTTCAAATGATTCCTGTTTTTCCACGGATACATCCTTCACCCCTGGATAAACTATTTGGAGTAAAATTAAAGAAAGCTTAAGGTCTAGGTAGTAATAAGGCTCAGGTGAGCAACTTGCAACTGTCACCCCAGGTCTCATATGTATGGGCCTTTATCACGCTCATGTTGAGATGATTTTAGTTTTTATTACTGTTAGTGGATAGTATGATGAAAGGAACATTAAATGAATCCTGTTTATTTGTCTAAAATGTCTCTTTTTTGTAATTATACATTTGAATTATGTTACTCTGACAGTAAACAAGTATGAGAGAAGAAAGAAATTTAATAGGAGATGCTGAACAAGCATAAAGACAGGGGATTTGTTAAACTTAAAACAAATGAGAGAAGATGCCTAATGAATTATGCTGGAAGAACTGACCAGTCTGGGAGTGTCTCAGTTTTTGATGCTGTTCCCCAGCAAAGGCTGATCCAATGTGTGAATGTTCTCATGTCTGAAGTCCAAAAGCAGGCAGGTGGAAGTTAGTTGGCAGCAAGTATGCTAAAGGGCCAGGATGTCTCCTGACCTTTCCATTGCCGCTGGGTAAGAGCTGGTCCTGCCTTTCCACACCATCCCTTCTTCTCTGAATGCCAAAGACAGTGGTCTTACCTTTTATTATCTAAAGCCTCTGTATTTATAAAAATGCAAGAGTTGAAGGAGGGTTCTATAGGCTGAATGTTTGTGCGTCCCCAAAATTCACGTTATATCTTAACACCCAAACTGATGGTATTTGGAGATGAGGCCGTTGGGAGGTGACTGGGTCACGAGGGTGGAGCCCTTGGGAATGGGATTTGTCCCTTAAAAAGGAGACCCCAGAGCACTCCCTCATAGCCTTCTGCCATGTGAGGACACATGGCATTTTTATTATAGCAGCCCAAATAGACTAAAACAGGGTGAAAAAGAGAAGGGCTAAACGCTTCTTGACTACTTACTAAGATCTTCACAAGAATTCTCAGAATTCGCTGTTGCCACTGTCATGTTCAGAATGAAGAAATGAGGGCTCAAGGAACATAAATATCTCTCCCAGGGCCATGTAATTAGTAAGTGATAACAAATGGTTTGAACCCACATCTGTATGACCCAAAAGTGCATGCTCACCCCATTCACCCTCTCCCTCCAGCTTAAGAGAGTAACATATATAAAGACATAGGGCCATGAAAGAGCAGAAATTTGAAGAATTAGAAAATGAAGTGCATTAAAGACATAGACTATAATCTTAAAATAGCATCCCTTCCAAAGGAACTTTCTGAACTCTTGAATTGTGACCAAGAGAAGTGACAAGTCACAAAATCCCTGTGACAATACTGCTAGCCTTTAGTCACAGCATAATATTGTGTGTGTGTTACACACACATATTATATACTTTTATTTACTTTCATGAAAAACCAGCAATGTAAAGGTTGATTTTCAAAGAAATGAATTTATATTCTGTTTGAGAAAACAATATCTAACATATCTTTAGAGTTAGATACATGGAGAACAGGTCACCTCCAAGAAACAGCTTTCTCCTGTAACCTCCTGGTTCCATGCCTGGGTTCCATAGAGATAAATGCCTTCATTAGCAACAAGCATAATAAACTCATCCTTTGAAGAAACAGCCTTTTGGAATTAAGTGAAAAGAAAATAAGTTTATTGATAGAAAACCTTGGAAATAAAAAAACAGGTATAAATATTCCTTTTGCAATAATCACAGTGAATTGCAATAACTTGAAACTTGATAAATGCATGGGTTTATAGTCACAAGTGGGACCCATTATAGTCTTTTTCTTTTCTTATTATTTTTTTCCTGAATTAGTAAATCAAGTCATGATCTCAATGAAACCAAAGGAAAGGACATCTAAAAACTCTTAATTTTATTCATTTATCATACTTGCTTAATGTCGGATCACATGGAATCAGACACAGCATTCACGAACAGCAGTTTTAATAGTGTGATTTACTGCTTGTGCCTGGGCTTTTGGGGAGGAATTAAATGTGGCAAATTTATTTTTAAGAGGTTTACTCATTATTTGTCTTTGGAGTATACTCTTTTCTTTTATTAATTAAATATATTTTTTTAATTTTTCAATTATAGTTGACATTCAATATTATTTTATATAAAATATACTCTTTTTCTGATGAAGAAAAAAATCACATACATTTACTATAAAAATAGGATAATACTAAGAAACAGAAAAAATTATCTGCAATCCCAATACCAAGAGGTAATTTTATCACTGCTAGTTTTTCAGTACATACAAAGGGTGCCAAAAAATATATACACATTTTAAGAAAGGAAAAAAACTGCATTAAAATTGTAATATTCAATATAGACCGATAACAAAGGTTGAATACAAGTCACGTGTATACATTTTTTGGCACCCCCGGTAGTTGACCCTTGAACAACACGAAGGTTAGGAGCACAGTCAAAAACCCATGCATTAACTTCCAGGTCTCTAAAAACATAACCACTAATAGCCTACTATTGACTGGAAGCCTCATGCATAAATTGAAAGTTGACCTCAAAATTTTTATTATGAATTTAATATTTAAAAGGATATAATTTCTGTCACACTATAAATAATTGACACTTTAAAATAAATTTATTATATTACTCTTTTAAATGTATCTAGAGAAATGTAAAGACCACAGAAGTTTGATATCTATCCTTTCAAATAATCCGTTAATATTGTTTAAACAGTCAGAAATTTTACACCATTCCTTCAGTCTTTGACTTTGTGTTTCCATTCCTTTAATTCCAGATAATTTTACCTCAAGATAACATATTATTATGATTCAAAGTATTTTGTTGACCCCCACCCCCAACAGAATATAAGTTGAAATTTAATGTTTTGCCCATGAGTATATGACCTAAGGACTTGATAGCAACAAGATCACCTCCCTCCAGGACTCACAACTTATCTCCTCCCAACTTAGTAACAAGCCATCCCATGTGTTTGGGAATTTTGTTTCCCAATTCAGATTCTAAAAACATGATGTGATTAGAAACTACCAGGTGCTCATCCGATGCCTCCATTTTTATCACCAACAGATTCAAGCTCCGTTATCAGAACAGCTACCTAAGTAGTCCCTGCAGGACCGGAAGCCTGAAAAACTGGTCTTGGGGGAGAGAACTCTGCCCGTATCATGATGGAAAGAACATTATCACATACTACTAATAACTGACCAGGCAGCAAAACTTCAAAATGATCCCTAGATTGATGGTTCTTAATTTAAAAAGACATATCCACTCCATTGGTAGGCCTTCAACCGACGATTCTCAGGAATTGCCCAGAAACAGACAGCTGCTGAGAATAAACAATGTCCTCCCAAGACTCTGATCAAGCTGCTTACTGCAGACATGACTCTTTCTGTCCAAGCCAAAAGAACATGATTCTCTGATTCCCTGGTATACTTTTTCTTTGCTTACTTCTAATCTTCCTTATTGTTATGCTTTGACACCCTCTATTAACTGAATAAAGGTTTTTCAACATATTCTCCATTATTTTCATTGTTATATTTTACCCCCTGAGGTCTCCTGCCACTTAAGGAAAAACAAACCCTCTTGGTCATTGTTCTCTTAGCTATTATGATTGTTCATTTTATGTATCAACTTGATTCCATCAGGGGATGCTCAGGTATCTGGTAAAACATTATTTCAGGGTGCGTTTGTACTGGTGTTTCTGGACAAGATTAGCATTTGAATGGGTCTCAGTAAAATAGATGGTTCTCCCCAATGTGGGTGGGCATTATCCAATCTGTTAAGGGCCTAAATAGATCAAAAAAGTGGAGAGGAAGGAGTCCTTTGTCCCCTTTTTCTGCCTCATTGCTGGAGCTGGGACCTCACATTTCACCCTTTCCTGCCCTCAGACTGGGATTTACGTCACTGACCTCCTGGTTCTTGGGCTTTCAGGTTCTAACTGAATCACACCACTGGCTTTTCTGAGTCTCCAGCTTGCAGATCATGGTACTTCTCAGCCTCCATAATTGCAAGACCCAATTCCTCATAATTCATTTCCTTTTATATCCTGTTGGTTCTATTTCTCTGGAGAATCCTGACTAATGCAACTACTATTCTGAATTTAATTCATTGCTGGATCTGTCTTCCTCCACTTGATTCTGCTGACAAAAAACTGTAATAGTCGTTCCTCTCAACATTTCTGAAGGTAGATTTCATCTTATAGAACCCTCTGGGCCTTACATTTCTATCACATAGTACATTCCAAACTTCAGCCTGTAAGAAGTGGACTTTGACCCCACATCAACAAAATGCTTCTTCTCAGGTCATCACAACCCTATCAACAAAACCTAGCACACCAGGAATAGGAACGAACATTGGAGATATAATAGCTATAATCATCAGTCGGTTCTCTTCAGAGACCCTCCAGCCAAAACAATTTGCTTACTTTAAAGGAATGATTGGCTCACTACTGTTGATATAAACACTGTATATTCTCAAGGTTATCTTTAAGGTACTTCTTATGAGGACACCTTCTGCTCTGGAAGCCACACAAACCGGGTTAAATTAATTATCCAGTGTTGTCACCAATGATCACATAGCTGTTATTTCCTCTCAGCCAGCCAAGGGAAAACTGAGATAGCAAGTACTCCTAACATAAATATTATACCTATGTCAATAGCACATGTTAGCAAACACATATAATTTGGATGCACTACTCACACCTAAAACACAAAAACAGTTCATGGTCATTTAATAGGTCACTACCATCTTCACCCTCACCCCCTTATCATTTGCCTCTAAAACAGATTTCAATAATGGACCAAAAGGGGGTAAGACTGAGGATTTCAGTGGAGAAGTGAGGGAGGGTTAGAAAGCAACTTACTGAACCTACATAACAGTACAGATAGCTACCTTCTGAATACGAAATTTTTATCAGTATTTGTTTTGTTTTCCTAAGTTTTTAAAAATCTTTTCTTTGATTTCAAACAATCCAAAGGAAATGGTTTTGGGAAGCACTGATTCACATCTCACTTTTGATGCCACATCTCATTTTACCTTGGGCAGAGAACTGAAAGGGGGGAAATGGTTTTATGGGAAGGGGGTGAAATCAGCAAGTCACACCTGTGAGCCACCTCTACATCCCTGCTTTCCCCCCTGACCTCCCAACACACTTGAAATCCTTCCAATCCAGCTGCATACATGCGATGTGGTTCTAATGGCTCTGAACAGTTATAAGAACATCTCAGCAACTGAGATTTCTTCTAGAAAGAAGCCTTTTTATTTTTATTTGAGAATCACTAGTTGCCCTCAACATGTCCGAACATTCAAATCTTTGAAAGCCCTCAATCCATATTCTGCTCTTCTCTAGGAAGTTTTTATGTTGAAAACATTACCTTTAAATAGAGAAAATCATGTAAGTCTACTTATTCCATCTGTAATATTTAATATTTACTGAATTATTTTTAAAAGACAAAAATGAACATTTATTTATTTATAAATCACTTTTTTATTGTTGATTCTTTAATGGCGTTACTTGTACTAAAGGTGCTGATCTAATAACCTTGGATGAGAGTAAAAGCTAAATTAAAATTAAAAGTGTGAGACTTATTTGTGTTTATGCTCACAGAGAAGCTTAATGTGAGAAGAGCTTGGACTCTGGAATCTAAATACATGGTTTCAAATCTCAGGATACCATTTGCTGTGGCCTTGAATGAGTTAATGAAATGCTCTGTACCTTATTTTTTTAAAAAAATTGAATATGATCCAAAACAATTCAAGATGAGGCATTTTACTCGTGTTGATGAAACTGATAAAGGGAAATTGTATTCCAGAACACTTCACAGACAGATTCATGCACAAAATGTCCTTTCCAAGAGAGTAGTCTGCCAGTGATGAGTCTGCCCCATGCCCTTGAGGGTGCAGAACCTGGTGGGGGATAATTTAAAAACAGACCCCACCTGGAAATTCTAAGAGCAAGGAGAAGAGGAGATCTGAATCTGATGACAGATTGAAACCTCAATACCCATCAGATTTTTCATACTTGAAAATGAGGTCTGAGTGACGCAAAACCTCTGGTATTTAAGCACAATCACCTTTCAAAGATGAGAAAACCAACAGAGCTAGTCAGAAGGGCAATCGTGAGAACAGTAATAAAGCTCATTCTTCATTGTGCAACACTCAATAGGCAACCCAGCAAATAGTGCTATCTGTAAATCACTTGACATGTGGCATGAATTCCAGATATGCTAGTTCTGCTTGTCCCCCATTTTCATCCTCTTACTAGTTCTGGGCCCTGCACAAGACTCAGTGCCTATGGCGCAGAAGAGTCCTCACCTATGAAAGGCAGGGAGGGAGTCACTGTGAGTTCTAAATGAGATCCGGGGTCCAGATGTTGCCTCATTCACACACTTTCTAGTTCCTTGGGCTGCTTTACTTCCCCGTGTCCATTCTTAATGCAAAGTCTCAAAAACAGGGTCATAATGCCCAGGAAGAACAGGCAGGAAAGAGAGATGACCATGTTCTGAACCCCATACAATTAGGTCAAACATGGTTGAACACCGCTCAGGTATTATGAGTTTTCAATGACACGCAGAAAAATTTTTTTTATCTTTGGCACTTATGTCAAACTGAGGCTTCAATTCCTATGGATTTTCTATTACATGTGCTTCTATTAACTCGCAAATGTAAAAATGTCTTGATTAACAGCTTTGAACTATTTCAACAAACTCTTGCTAATGTTAACTAAGTGAAGAGGAACAGCAGGGTATTTGAAGGGAATCGATAAAAAACACATCTGTAAACAATTTTAAAGGACATACAATCTTATCAATCAATGAAGTAAATAGAATTTATTTGAAAAGTATTCCTTAGAGGATGTGCTCTGAGTACATGAGGTTCCCAAGGAATGCATTAGTATTTGATGTAAATAAATCAACAGAGCTTGGATGTGTTTGGAAAGTTTATTCTCTCATGAAATTTAGGTAGACCGGATGCCTCAGTATTTTGTGTAGCAGACTTTTGTCCTTAATTAATATGACATTAAAGTTTAGGTTAGCCATATTCTAATTATCCTGAATTGTAAATCTGTAGAATTGAATGTAAAATCAAAAAACGAATACAGTTTTGTTTCAGTTATAATTCCCATCTCCCTTCAGGAAATACAGGGTGACTGTACAAGGCAGGGCTGAAAGGGGAAGAGACCGGGAGAATGCAGAAACCCATAACACAACTGAGCAGAAATCAGGCCCTGAAGCTCTGAAACCACCGTGATGGCGGGCTATGGTGAAAGACAGAAAGCCTTTCCAGCAGGAAGTCACTGGGGATCCAAAAAAACCCAGCGGCATGGCTCCCCAAATCAGAGGAACAGAGCCGCAGGAGCTAATGTGGAACCTGCTGGCAGCAGGAAGCAAAGCACCCCGACACGCGGCTGGGGTTCAAAGCAAGAACTCCAGTTTTCGAGGGAGCCTGAAAATGGCAAAGCAGGGTCCTGAAGGTTCTGGGAGGTTCAGTCCCGGAAATGCTATCAGAACAAGCACAAAAGGGAGCACCAGATTCGCTCTGAGTGTGTTTAGTCTCACATCATAGCACTAGATAAATCCCTTTGGCTTAACGTCACAAATGGTTCTAGTGGTCGGGGTTATGCTGAACCTGCAAGTGGGCTCAAGAGAGCAGGAATTTAGTGGGGTTTTTGATGTGTGCTTTCAGATTTATGTTATAGCCTTGAAAGCACTGTTCATCATTCTGACTCAATTTTTCCAGCTCTAAGATGAGATTATTTTTGTGTACATTCCTTAGGGAAAAGTTGAGAGAATTTAATGTGATTATGGCCCTAGAGTGCTTTGCATTTATTTTCTAGATTGGAAAGTCTCAAAGTCGAAAGTTGGTTTAGACAAGGCCTAACTGGAAGCAGTTTATGTACATATGTGCTACTGTGAAATGTGCCATCCTTAGAAAGTGTCACATTAGGCTCTACTGAATGTATTCTTATCATCACCAGGGCCACCCAGATTGTATATTCACACACACACACAAACACACTGACACAGTTTATGCAATTGTACTCTCTCTTTGTACATAAATATTATGTATGCTTAAATAGAATCTATATACCATGCAAACTTACTCTTGATGCAGTATGGAAAAGAGCAAGTTCCTAAAATTACATAAACAGAAAGAGAAGTGTTTGCTTTGTCCAAAGCCCAATGCAATCACTTCTTAACCTTTTACAAGAAACAGGCCAGAATTCAACGGCAAATTTTCCACACAGTTTATTAAGATGGAAGAGAAAATACTCCCTCCAATCAGAAAGAAAAATTGAGAGTGAAAAAAATATAAACTCTGACAAGAGCTGCCTGGGATCCTTAATGGAGCATAAGTGTTCCCAACATCTAGGGCAAAAAGAAAAGTGATTTCTACAGCATGGAAAAGGGAAACAGACTCATTTCATTGAAATTCCTCTTCCCCTTCTATGCCTCCTTGTGAGACCTGAAAATCCACTCTTATATCTCCCCTGCTTTACCTTTTCATTTCCATCATCTTCTTGAGAAGTAACCCCAGTTATTATAAATTCCTTATGTGCTCAATTATCCTTTGATTTTTCTTTATTCTCTCAGTTTTATCCAATTATATTTGCCAGTTTCCTTTCCCTCGTTTCTGTTGTTTTTAACTTGTTGCTGTAGAGTAGAATACCACTCTATTATGCATTTCTTGTCTATCTCCAAACTTGATATTATTCATACTTGAAATATGTCATGAGGATTTGTTTGAATGTCAACTATTAAATGGAATTTTTTTTTCTCTGTCTCTCATAGCAATTAGAAAAGATGTTATATTAACTACATTTTCTTTTGCACCATGATTTTATCATAGAAGAAATGTAGTGTATTTACTTTCCTTTGGGCAGGCTTCCATTTATAGCAGACATTTTAGATTTCCTTTTTACCAGCTCCTAGAGCGTTTAATTTTTATTGTCTAGATATTTTTCGTAAGTGTCTTCAGTTGCCATCGAGACTCTGTTAGTCGGTTTCTCAGTGAGATGAAATCATCTAATGTGCTTAAGGACTGGTCCACCTCCCACCCTGACCTCCCTTCACTTTTAACCTTGGATCCTGACCCTTCTCACAGTCCCCATCCTCGGAAATACTATAAAATCCTCTGCACAATGAGACCTCATCGCTCTCATAGTTTCAACTATTTGAGTTATTTTCAAATCTACCCCCGGTCTCAAAATTATCCACTCATTTTTTTAATCCCACATTCCTAGTTTTCTATGTTACTTTCATCTGTGCTCCATCAAAATTTCAAACTTAATGTGTTCTAAACCAGTAGCTTTCAAATTTTTCTAAACACAGATGTCTTTCTACATTGTGTCTTAAACGGAAACCTAATATTTTATCAGATTAAAGCTAACAGAATAGTAGACACTTACTACGAAGTTCTTAAATGTGACAATTGGGCCATTTTGCTACATAGATACATAGTATATACCTAAAGAGTTATGAATAACAGTTGATTTGTATTTCTGTAGCTTGGTTATGCATGCATGCATAGTATAGATCTACAGTGTGCCCATTTTAGCAGACCTAAATTCAGAAAAAGACCATTGAAAAACAACAATCTCTCAACAACACCTTTGTAAAAATTCTAAATTTGAACACACAAGGGAAAGGGAACATGCAGCTTCATTCTGAAGTCTACACAAAGAACAAGTTAGCGTGGAGGCTCAGTTAATGCCATGGGTGGCCTCCCAGGATTTCAAGTTTATATATTACATGTGTGAGTGAGTAAGTGCTTTTGTAGTAAAATCTGTTCATAGCTAATTTTTAAATTGTGTTCTATCATTTTGAAAAATTCTGAAATGCTTTTAAGGAACTATAATAATTTATAAATCACAGTTTAAAAGCCATTCTTCTATTTTTATATCATGTTCATCCAGTTCATCAAAAACTATTTTCTTATCCCAATCTCTATATTCTTTTGGTAAAATGATTGCTGCCTCTTATTTTTTCTTCACATATAATCACAAATCATCTTATTGCTAACTCCAGTGTACTCAAATTTCCTTCGGTCCTTTCTTTTCTGCTGCATTGCTATTACCCTTATCTAGACTCATACTGCCTTCCATTGTCAGGACAGCTCCTTACATAGCCTTCCTGTTCACTACCATCTTTTCTTCCAATTTATCCTGCAATCTGTCACCTGATGAAAATCCTGCTGCTCTTGCATTGATCCCTCACTCACAAAACTTCAATAGCTCTCTGCTTTCCAGAAAATAAATGCCAAATACTTCCGCCTAATTTCTAAAGTTATTCATTTTTTAAACCCTTTACTCTTTACATCTCCAACATTAGACACAGAAATACAAAACGCACACACACACACACACACACACCCCCTAACTGAAGCAATTTCCTCCTCGCTTCACACCTATCACATCCATCTCAAAATCTGTTCTAGGATCTTCCTTTATATCTTTCCTAACCAGTCAGAGTCACTTCATTTTTTCCCATCTCTGAGTTCTGTTGTCCTTATGGTCTATGCCATTTTTTGGCAGATAATTATATACTGTGGATTTGTTCTCATTTCATATATATATGTCTCCTCCAAATTGGGGGCATGCCGTTTGAGAAAGGGAACCTCTCTTTTCTTCATCTCTACTCACCACCCCCACCCCCACCCCACACTTGCTCAGAGTGACTAACATAGGCTGGGCATGTGGGAGTAACCTCTCAAAATCATTTGAACATTGTCATCTTTATGTCTTCTTATTGAATACCGTACTCCTTTCATTGTTTTCCTCTCAAAGAACTTTTTTGTTTCTTATTACGAAAATTCCTAAAGATCCAGGAATACTCTAAATGAAAGGAGGCCTTTTGTATTTCAAATTGGTTTTGACCTCATGGATCCCCTCAAAGACCTTAGGAACCTGCAGAGGTACATGGATTACACCTTCAGAACTGCAGGTTTATATTATTCAATTTTCTCAAAGGTTTATTTTGAGACTAAAGCAACTTCTCATGGAACCAAAGAGCTGGAACTGGAATTGAAGGGAAGGCTGTTACATATGAGTGACCTGGAGCGAAGAGATTCGAGAGTTGAAGCAAAGTGCCACACTTACAATTTTATTTCTTCTCATGGAATTAGGCCTGAGTCTATGCAGGAGAGTTTAGAGACAAAATATGAAGCAGCTGCTCACACAGGGATTCTGTGATACATGTGGGAGCCTTGTTGCCCCATGACAAGGCATCATGCTTCAGCGCACAGAAGACCCCAATATCCTCAGGGATATTTGGAGTATCAAGAATTAGAACCCCTGATGCAGACATCAACATTCTCAGGGCGGGTACTCCCAGATGCAGTCGTGAGATGTCCTCATGGGGTGTGGAGAGCGATGGGCATCTGGAAAGCGTCAGAGCAGCACATGGCATACAACACATTCACACCCTCATGTGTGGCATCTCCAGCGATTTTCATCAGTAATCCCATGAGAAATTGTAGGTGATGCTACAGATGCTGCATTACCAAGTGGATCCAGGGCCAAGGAAATATTGGGCTCATATCATTTGTACTCAGAGCTGGCAAAAATCATGTAGATGATCATCTACTTGAACACATCTCCTGCTTTTACCTTCAAGACTCTGAGAGGGAAAAAAAATCCTTAGTTGACACAGTTCATTTTTTTTTTTTTTTTTTTTTTTTTTTAAAGATTTTATTGGGGAAGGGGAACAGGACTTTATTGGGGAACAATGGTCAAATTGTTGTCCTTTCAATCTTAGTTGTGGAGGGTTCTGTTCAGCTTCAAATTGTTGTTCTTTCAGTCTTAGTTGTGGAGGGCGCAGCTCAGCTCCAGGTCCAGTTGCCGTTGCTAGTTGCAGGGGGCACAGCCCACCATCCCTTGCGGGACTCAAACGGGCAACCTTGTGGTTGAGAGGACAGGCTCCAACCAACTGAGCCATCTGGGAGCTCAGCGGCAGCTCAGCTCAAGGTGCCGTGTTCAATTTTAGTTGCAGGGGGCGCTGCCCACCATCCCTTGCGGGATTCGAGGAATTGAACTGGCAACCTTGTGGTTGAGAGCCCACGCTCCAACCAACAACTGAGCCATCCGGGAGGCAGCTCAGCTCAAGGTGCCGTGTTCAATCTTAGTTGCAGGGGGCAGAGCCCACCATCCCTTGCGGGACTCGAGGAATTGAACTGGCAACCTTGTGGTTGAGAGCCCACTGGCCCATGTGGGAATCGAACCGGCAGCCTTCGGAGTTAGGAGCATGGAGCTCTAACCGCCTGAGCCACCGGGCCGGCCCCCGACACAGTTCATTTTTTGATCAGTAATTTCAAGTTTAATATTTCCAGAGTGTCAGCAAACTTGAGTTCTTTTAAAAATGTGGAATTATTGTGGTGCTGCTGTGTTCCATTTTCTAAGGGATAACGAACAAGATTGTGGTTCTTTCCATTTAACGGGAAACAAAGCAAAAAATGGCCCATATTTACTTCTTAATTTACTCTTCCTAGAATGGGTTCTTATGATGAATCTTGAATTGTCTTTTTCCTGGCAGAATCACTTGGGTTTCCAAGGTATTTTCAAGCCCAGCTTATGGAACTTCAGCATGAGTCATACAAGGTATATGATGCACCAAGTATGAGTAAAATGCTTAATTAATGACTAAATTACATTCACGGGGACAGCTTTTTCCTACTGGGAAGAAAAACAATTATCTCTCGGCCTTGGTTTTAGTCATCTGCATTGCTAAAACAACCCAAATTGTTTCTATTCGATAATGATTTCCAAGGGCAGAAGAGAAAGTATGTTGCCAAGGAGACTGCTGACAGGCAGAGGAAGGGGGGTGATGCTACCTGTGACCATGCGGTTATCATTTCTCCTGCCTCTAGCTCTGACCTGCAGGAACTCTTAAAAGCTCCTCCATGTGTCCCTGATAACATGAAGACACTGGTACATCCTTCATGGGCCTCAGATCATAGTCCATGCCAGTTCAATAGCTTTGACATATCTCTTGAATAACTTTCTTGGTAGTAACAAGAAATATCCCAGAATGAGCAAGCAGAGAGCACAATTTTTACAACAATTTTGCTGCATCAGTGGAAGATCATTTATTCAGAGCCATAATGTAGATGAAAAATAATGTAGAAGCAATATGTTATACTGGAGCTATCGAAGAACTTCGAGAGACATATACTTCACTGACACTGTAGCCTGAAAAATCATGCTGGTCTTCCATATTCATCAAACCTCTTTTAAACAGAGCTCAAGGTTGTAAGTGCTTCTGTCTCCTTTTAAAAAACAGTTACATTTTTAAATATCACTTAACTAATCATTTTTATTATTTTGATGATTAGAAAACCTAAAATTCCCAAGGCAACTGAAAACAGCTCATTTTCCACACACTAGCGATGTGAAATTATACTGCAAAGAGAAAGAACTTGCCCACTGTCTGTTCACCAGATGAGTAATGTAAGAAAGAGGTAAAGAGAAGAACTCTTAGGGGTAGAGAAGTTCAGGTGGAATGATTACCTAAAGTGACCAAAAGTAGCAAATTGATAGGCAAATCTAAAATCACAGTTTTGAAGAGAAACCAAAGATCATGGTCAGATAAGTGGTTCCAAATTTTCAGACCAATACTGAAGGCAAAGCTAAAAGGACAGACATTAGTTGAAAGAAAGGATACCTACAGCACACATGCTGAACTAAAACTGTGCACAATAAATGGCTATTGAGAAACACGTCCATGTGTTGCTGGATGTATTATGTGGGGCAGCAGAGTTGCTGTCTAAGTACGTGACCACAGACAAGAATGAAGAGTTGCTGTAACATTTTGCTCATGTCACTTGAAGAGGTCTTTTTATAATCTTGACTCCATGAAAGAAATCTCACTATACACTATGCAGTTGGGTTCTAATTTGGTCAAAGGTGTATCAGACACCAAAGTCAGTTAAATTTTCCGGATTCTATAATGAACCTAGTCAGAGTAGAAAACACATCTTTCAGTAACCGGCATATTTTGCTAAGCCAGGTGTACTTCTCTTTATGTTATTTCAAGAGTAACATTATGAGCATTTGCCTCAATAAGGTCATTCAATGCAGTAATAGTAATTTTAAGGAATACTTTGTAATTATAAAAAAAAATTGCTCTGTGCTTAGCTTTACATTTACAATATATAGTGTTACTACATACAGGTGTATGTCTATTCAATAGAACTTTTCTTTTTTAAAAATATGTCTCTACCAAAATCCACAATTTATTAGACCACATCAATCATTACCTTCAAAGCCACTCATAGCACATCCTTCTTCCTGGAAGCCTTTGGTGCTGGAGGAACACGGTGCACTGTTTACTATAAGAGGGACACTGAAATGCCTTCTTCCCTGGTTCCACACATGCTTACAAATACATTCTGGCCCAAATGTTTTCTAACTTCTAATTTTGTAAGTGTTCCAAAGGCATTAGACTAAATCCTATTTAAGGACCACTTCTTATGCCTATTTTCTGTTTTAAAAAACCTAGCAAAGCGCTGAACAGAAAAAATAAATGACTAGACTCTGAAAAAATAATTGAATGAACAAACAAATGAATGAAGGGTATGCATTCAAAAATTCTTATGGGTTGGCTGATTGTTTCACGCTAACTGTACTTCAGTCTTTGGCATTGTGTTTGTAGCATATGTAAACAACCATGATGACTCTCTTCTAACCTACGGACCGAGCTCTTGACCTGCATGAACTCCTGAAAGCTTCGCCACGAGGCTGTGATTACATGAAGACACTGGTACATCCCTCACGGTCCTCAGATCATAGTCCAGGCCAGTTTATCTCAATCCAATCACATGATTTCAATGTCTTTCAACTCAATCAACACAAAACACACTATCACAGAAAGCCTGATGTCCCTCACTTAAATGCATCCTCAAGATATTGGTACAGATTGAGGTTTACTCAATAGGAAACACTGAATATATTTAATCTGCAGATCACATGACGAAGCAATAGAGTCTGCAAAACCCCAGTTATCATTCAAAGTATTAGCACTTCATTTTATTTACAGGGAGCCAGTGTCGCACAAGTGGACAAGCACAGGATGTCCTTCTCTCCAGGGACACGATTTCACCCTGCAGAGCTGCTGTCTGCTGACCAGGTCGGAGTTCATCATTTGTCCCTAAAACAACAGGGTTCCCAGAAGTACCCATGTCTTGTCTTCCCTTCATAACTTCTGCCTTCTTCATGCCATGGCCATCGTGTCCCTTGTGTCCCCTGCTCCTCCCCAAGGCAGCCAGTGTGCTTCCCAGTCACAGCCTGAGCACCAGAACCTAAGCACCGAGACCAGTACTTCTATGACTCTCCAGTGAATCTTCCCACCGTATCCAGATTTGCAGGTTTGTGTCACATATAGAAAAAAAGAAGCGACTAAAGGTCGCTTTTTAATCTAAAGGTAAACAAAATGTGAAATGGATTCTGGATGGCTCAGTAATAACAGCTCGGGGGTGATCCTATCCACAGGCAGGGCTTTACTGGCCTCTCTTTCAGAGTTGAGATGCTAGGTCTACATTCCCTTTAGTTTATACTTTTTAATCACAGGTTCAGTCCTTCAGATTCCTTTCAGCTTCGTGCTCCATCCTGAAAGCTCTTTACCTGGGAAACTCCAATTTGTCATTTAAGACCCAAGTCACGTGTGCCCTGTTCTCCCCTAAGCAGAGTTAGTAATTCATCTCTGTGCTTCCTCAGCTCTTAACTTGTGCCTCCATAACAGGTGTTACTATGTAACTCTATGTTTTCTTCCCTTCTGGCCCCTATAACAAAAATATCAGAGACTGAGCGCTTATAGACACTAGAATTGTATTTCTCACAGTTCTGGAGGCTGGAAAGTCGAAGATAAAGGCTCCGGCAGATTCAGAGCCTGGTGAGGGCCCACTTGCTGGTTCATAGCCAGCTATCTTTTTTTTTCTTTTTTTTGTCTTTCTTTTTTTCTGCCTTCCTTCCTTCCTTCCTTCCTTCCTTCCTTCCTTCCTTCCTTCCTTCCTTCCTTCCTTTCCTTCCTTCCTTCCTTATTTAATGTATTGAGGTGACAATGGTTAGTAGAGTTACACAGGTTTCAGGTGGACAATTCTGTAATACATCATCCATATGTCACATTGTGTGGTCACCACCCAGAGGCAGTTCGCCTTCCATCACCATATATTTGACCCCCTTTACTTTCTTCTACCATCCCTCACCCCTTACCCTCTGGTAACCACTAAACTGTTATCTGTGCATAGATGGCTGTCTTTTGGTGGTGTCCTCATATGGCAAAAGGGAGCAAGGGAGCCTCTGCTGTCTCTTTTATAAGAGGCACTGAGCCCATTCATGAGGGATCCATCCTCATGACCTAATCACCTCCCAAAGGCCCCACCTCCAAATATCATCACATTGGGCCTTAGGTATCAACATAGGAATTTGGGGGAGTAGGGGAGGCACAAACACTCTGTCTGCTCCATGACATGTGTTAACATGTACCTTATAACATGTATGAAAACGTACTCTTGTATCTCAATGACTCTACATGATTTGGTTCTTAAGACTGGCTGATTGTTTCACTCTAACTAACTGTACTTGATGTCATTGAGAAGAAAAGCTCCCATTTACTCTAAGCCAACACAATTTCGGGATTTATCTGTGATAGAAGCTCTTGCTGCCTTATTTAATACATGTCTCTTTCATTCATTTTGTTTGTTGCACATCTATTAATAATATGTTTTTGGCACTGAAGATACTACAATGAATAAGATATGTAAAGGGCCTTCACAAAGCTTACAATGCAGAGGACAGAGATCTAGTATACAAGTAGACAAACAAACAAGTGGTGATCAGTCCTTCAGAGGAAGCGTACAAGCACTGACATAGCAATTACTGTGGAACTCAATTTATATAGGGCAGTGAGAGAGGGCCCCAGGAGGAGTCATTTGGGCAGAAATCTGAAGGTCTGGAATGAGTAAGTTACTTCCTTTCCTGTCTGAGCTGCTCTGAAAAGGCTGCTACCGGCATAGTATCTCGTAGGGTGCTCATAGATGAATCTAAGAACACTCAAAACATTGACCTCCTGCAAAAAATGTTTGTGTTATAAACGGATAAGTGAATAAATGAGTTGTGAAGTTGTATTTGGTGAAAGCTCCCTTAAACTTAAAGTAATTACTGCAACATGGTCTAAATTAAACTTAAACATGTCACTCTTCTTTTTAGTGAGATTTTTATTTAATAGGTAAGTAACATGTGCTGATCATTTCACAACACTTGTATAGATTGTTGATTACACTTGATAAATGAGCATTGTACTATGAATAGTTAATATTTTGCTCATAACAAAGAGAATTCCACATTTTCTAAAATAATTTATAGTCACAAATTGCTTTCAATCATTTTTCTCTCGAATTACTGCTGCTTTGTTTTGATACTATATCTTTATAGTCTTTTCTTTAACATTTACATTGCCTAAAATCTCCCACATATACCCACTACTAACTTCTCAATTTTGAGTCAATTACCTGTGAAGGGATGTTCCTACTCTGGTTCATTTAATTCTGTATCTTAAAGGATAAAATAACTTATAACAATACTTACGTTATTCTAACAGGTCCTATATGATCTAAAAATTGAACCCCTAATTAAGATGTGTCCATTTAGAGAATCACCATTATACTTATATTCAGAAGGCACAGTTAAAAATATCAAATTTTAGTCTTGTCTTGAAAAGGTTACCTACCAGGGAGAAGCAGATAACATAAAATAAATACATAGAATACACTTTTTACTCCAGGTTGAAGTGAAGAATAAAATGGATCTGAGTTGCTTCTTTATCTCTTTGAAGTGTTAGCCTTCTCAAGGGAATTTAAATTTTTTACAACACAGACCACACAGAAAGACTAATCCTTGTCAAAACAATAAATAAATAAATAAACCAGTAATAGTAAAATGTCAGGTCTCAGGCTAAGTTTTTTAGTGACAGTACCCATCAACTAACAGCATGTTGGTAATACCTAGACCACTTCCACATAAGCCACAGAGTAGGTAATGGGTGTGAGGAGGAGGCCATCTTTACAACTTGGTCTTAAAACAACTGTCACATTTCTAACACTATCCACGCAAGTGCACAAAACAGTGATAATAAGTTTTCACTTATTAAAACTTATTTCACTTATAGAAGGCAAGAGATCTAGAAATAAAATGGCCTTTGTATGTCCAACATTGTGACAGGCTAAGAAAAAAGGGAACAAGAAACATTCAATTTAGTCACTGTACTATAAGGTATCACATATACTCTGCCTTCCTTATAATCTTTTAGGCTGTATTTTTCTACCCTTCGTGGTTGAGCCTAGACTATGAGGAAATGTGTTGGAGGAAGATCCATTGTCTTTTAGTCAAGAGGCCTAGAAAGAGATATTTGGAAAGAGTTTGGAAATAATTGGTAGAAATTAGGAAGAAAGAGAAGAAGCTAAAAGAAATAGCCAAGGAAAATATCAAACAAAAATTCAATAATTATGCACCATTATTTTTTTAAAAGCAATTTGCATACTTGAACCATTTATTCCTGTTAAAAGCAATTACAGCAGCAGTTATTAAAATCAATCTGGACCTGTAGTTAAAAAAAAAAATACATTTTCTTAAAAAAACCAAAACCCCAAATTTCCCATGTAATTATTCTTCTTAGTGCTATTAATTACAGCATGGTGAGAGAAGAGCATGTTATTTTGCATAATTTTTTGCTTAATGAAGATATTTATAGCATGATTTTCCTTTTATTTCTCTGATGCGAGAAGACATTTTGGATACTCAAAAAAGTGGTGACTTTGAAAACTTTTCCTCTTAAATCCTTGGAACTTACAATAAAACTGTCTCCTAAGAATGCATTATGGCACATACAGCAAAAGGAATGTCCCATTTGGAAAGGCTTTGAAATGTACCGCTGGTCACGGAGCTGGTTTAGAAGTTAGAAATACAGGTTTTACAACAAAAATGACAAGACAACCCTTTGCAAAGTCAAAATAGTTCATTAAAATTTCAATGTAACGCAAGTATAGTGTGCTCATTGCTTGCATAAAGATGATTCTTTCAGAGAACTGCATGTGTTTCATGAATATTTGTTTTTTACCCTTTTATAAGCTCCCTATATAACTGGGCTCGAGCTCACATAGTAATCTTGCTGCTTGTCACATTTGTCTTCTTGTTACTTCTTTTGGTTAGCAATATCTATGCTCGTGGAAACATGTAAGGGCACTGGAGAAACACGACACTTCACCTCTCATTTTAATTCACCCTGCAACTTCAACACCTAACCAAAATAACTGGAATGCGATTTCCCAGGCCTCCTCAGGTTAGACATGCTCGGTGCCAGTGTCTGGTTGGTGGGAAAGCAGGCCCATTCCCTCCTTCCTAGGCAGATAGCTTCACTATCTTCCCTGATCTTCCTGACCGATGTGTGTGCTATTGTGACTGACTGAATTGTAGCCCATGGAATGAGAACAGAGGTGGCTTGTGCCTCTTCCGGGTCCAGTAGAACCTCCCAAGTGTGATTCCCCCCATGCTCTTTTCCCTCCACAGAGACTCTGGAGGCCAAATGAAGATCATGGAGCTGCAAAGTGGAATGAGCCTGGATCAGGAACAACTACTTTAAGCATCATGAGAGGAGAAATAAACTTGTATTGGATTAATGGATGCGATTTGATAGTTTGCCTGAAACAGTTACCTCAACTAATCAATACCTGTAAACAAAACACTTTAAAAGTTGTGACTTGAAAGGAGCAGAAGGCAGTAGACGGAGATGTGCCAAAGGTAAATAATAAAAAAAATATTGGGAAAAGAAAATGAACGTATAGATGAAGATATAAATTAACAATATATAATATTTACATTCAGGCCTCCAAAGCCACCTTTGATCCCTGGATTAGAACATTAAGGAGACACAAAATAGCAGGGTGTCTCACCTCCTCATGAGTGGGTGCCACCATGGGCAGGTGGGCCCCACCATTGGAGGTGAGGAGAAGAGCTACAGGATGAACAAACTCTGAGACCTGTAGAAACTTGGCAGGAGAGAGACACTGGTGGAGTCTCACCAACAGAGAAAATAGAACCTGGAATATTCTGACCACCTATCTAGCCAAGTAGAAGAAAAACAAAGTTTAAAAATCCATAGATGTTGGCTACTAGTTTTATACCAGCAGATGGTTCCCTACTGTATTATTCATGTTAATGTCATATGATTTAAAAAAATCAAAAGTGCTTCATGTCTTAATAGCTATGGGAAAAGCTAGATTAAACAAAGTGGCCAAATTCTTTACGTAGAACGCCTCAACCTTTGACATTCTGCTCTGCATTCTAAATACCCAAGAGCAACCTGGCATATGCAGTTTCCCAAAAGTATTTGATTGTAGACCTCTTTGATTGTGGAACAACTCCCAGTGCACAGATAACAGGAAAAAAGAAGTAAAGGACATGGAAACACATGAAAGAAAGGTGTAGGCGAATACCATCCTAGTCTTGCCAGTAAATTGATGCTTTTAATATTATTTCCACTATTGGACTGTGTAGAATTTTACCCCACTATGCTTATCCTTGTGTTTGATTTTGTATTGCAAGATAGCTAATCATGCTGATCAAAAGACCTCTCTCTTCACTGGGACCTTAGTTCTAAGCCACATTTAATATTTCCAGGGTGTGTTAGAGAAGAAACCACAATAACTAGTTGTAGCTATCTTTGATGTCTGCTTTTTTCTCTTCCATCTATCTACCCTAATATGTGACATTGTGTAAGTTAATATTTGGTTAACATTTGTGCTGCTTACAGAACAATCTAAATTGGACACCGTAGTCTGGGAAATGACCTTGGGCAAGAGACAGACAAAACAGCAATTTCCTCAGTCTCATGCTGCAGCAATGGAGAAACTGTTGCTATCTCACGCCAAAAACAAATTTCAAAAATGAAGGGGCTGTAGAAGTGTAACCTTTTGAATTAATAGTATTCTTGACTTTCCGTGCTCCCATCCAATGACAGGGGACTGTGTCGGCACAAATACAACATCAACATTTCTACTATAATTTATAGGTGGGTGGGGAGGGAGGAAGATATTGCAGAAAACAAACAAAACAAAACAAAAGCTATTCAGTGCACAGGACCCCACTCCATGCCTTCTTCGTTGAGCAAAACATTTGTAAATGATAATCATACCTGATTTCCTCAATGAAGATGGCAGTATGTCCATTTAACAGTCGTAAAGGTTAAGAGTAAAAGCCAATCTCTTCTTTGGCCAATTTCCTTACTTACTAAAAGGGAAAGTGAAATAAATAATGTGCCTACAGAGTTGCCCGAGAAAATATATTTACATTCTTTTGGCCTTGTTTCTAATTTTTATTTTAATCTGTTTTGCCATTATTCTTTCTCTCAAGTAACAACTTTTGGAGGTGACACTCCTATTTAGAGAGTGATTTTTCTTAGCCTCTGTGAGCTGAAATTGTACTGTTCGGATGCAGTGCACTTTAAAATGCTCTGGTGACTAAGAAATAGGAAAGCATATATAAAAACAACAACAACAACAAAAAAATAACCCAAGGAGCATTAGGAACAGATTTATCTGCACTTCCATTTTGATAGAGTCTGTCACCTTTATTTGTATCCAGTTTTTGAATGCCTTAGAATAGATGCACTTCATATATGAAAAGATTTACACTGTCAGAATCTCTTAGTATGTTAGAAGTGGGGTCTTGTAATAACGATGGGACATTGAGGTTGACATCCCCATTGCCAGCAGAGAGAATGGGACCTCACTCCATATGGCATTAACATCCAGTCCTTGCTTCCTAGAATGTTGTATTCAAGGACAGGTCCGTGGCTTTGGTTACTCTGGTTCATAACCACAAGACTTAAAAAAAAAAAAAGTCATAAGAGAAACTGTATTATTTCCATTTCACAGATGAGAAACATATGCAGAAAGTTGGGTTTTACATTCAGGTCTCTCTAGCTCCAAATTTGCATTCATTGCCATCAAAATGCCTCATATACACGTCACTGGTGAATTGCTGCCATCATATTGATACACATGCCACGTCCCACAGCTCTGCCCTCAGTGTGTAGGACCTATGTACACAAGATGACTTTCAGGATCAAGAGCAGAGTCCTTTCCTCTTATTGATTTTTACTATGATTGTATCACTCTTCTGTTAAAACCCTTTTGCTTGAATCGTCTGTTACTTTGAGTCATCTCTGCTTTGATGATTTGCCAAGTTATCTGCAGGCCGCTTTTGCAAGACTCATTGTAGATTGTAAAGATCTTCCTTCCCTCCCTCCTTTCCCTGTCTGCCACCCTTCATCTTGTTCTTCTTTCTTTCCTTCCCTTTCAGCCACCAGACATTCTTGGAGAAGAAAAACACATTATTGGGCTGAGCCTCTATTTCCCTCAGTAGATACAGATTTCTACGCAAACTCTGTATGGTTCTTAAAAAAGAACCTTATCCTGTCTCTGTTTTGGTGAGATTGTTTGACTTTTTGCAGTTGTGAACGTGTACCATTTTCTGTTTGATTTTGTATCATCTCTCTCTCCTACATTTTTAAATAAATACAAATGAAAAGAAAACCCTGTTTTCTGGGGGAAGGGTCAAGAAATTGCATGACACTCTCTGAAGTTAACTGAAGAACAGCTGACCTAGTGCACAGATAAAGAAGAATTTCTGAATTTGAACCAATTGCTTCTGTAATTGAGCCATACAGATCCCCCTCTTCCAAGTTCTTGTTCTGTCCCCTGCAAATATGAGTGCAACTATGCTCACTGCTGCAGAGGGAGCCAAGTGGCAAAAGCACATGGCCTGGTCTCTCAAGAGACTTTCAATTCATTGAAAGATTTCATAATATCCTTCCAGTTATTTCCCTCAGTAAAAATAACTGAAAATTCAATCCAAGCAGGAAACTCCCAAGTTTAGGAGAAAAATCCAAGTTATCTGTGATGGGACCTAGAATCGGTCCCTTTATATCTTAAAGCCCAGCTTCTTCCTCAGTCAATTTCCCCAAAATGCTACGGAAGAGTTCAAATTGGCACAGTTTGCATCAGGTTCCCCTTCCTGGGTCAATCAACTATGTCCATGAGCTGCAATCATATTTTACTATGATGAAGTTTCTGGAACAATCAGGTTGTGGTAAGAGTGGACATTTTTTCAAAAATATTAATATGTGCTGCCCCAAAGCAAATTCTTCCCTCCCTCCCTTTTTATTCTATTCAGGCATTCAATGAACTGGATGAATCCCACTCACATTGGGGAGCAAAGTCTACTTTCCTGAGTCCTCTGATTCCAATGCTAATCTCATCCACACCCTCCTGACACCCACAGAAATGCTTAGCCCATGGCCAGTCAAGGTGATATATAAAATTAACCAACACATATGTACTGTATCCACAAGTTCCATTCCTGGAAATTATATATCCATAAGAGTAGTGTACACATGTGCCCCAAAGGACATGTAAAATTTTATTCATAGCAGTATTATTCATAATAGACAAATATTGGAAACAACCTGAATCTATAAACAGTAGACTATACAAAGCATGGTATAGTGTGTGTGTATTCTGCAACATGACTAGATGCAATAATACAGACAAATTTCACAAATATAATTCTGAGTCAAAGAGACTAGGCACAAAAAATATTTATTTTCTGATTCCATTTATATCACGTTCAAAAGAAGACGAAACTCCTCTCTGGTATTAGAAGTCAAGATATTAACTACCTCTAAGAGGAGAGAGAGTTGCTTATTGGAAGAAAGCATGAAAGAAGCTTTCAGAATTTTATTTCTTGTGATCACTTTGATGGGTACATAGGCATTTTTATTGTACACATTTGTACACAACCTGTTATATACATATATATATACATAATATATATACATATATAAATACATACATATATGTGTATATATATGTATGTGTGTGTATATATATATATATATATATATATATATATATATATATATATAAAGTTTGTGTATGTAAAAATATATATTTTTCATAAAAGAGAAAAAATAAGCCAGAGACCTGGAATGAGGACAGTTCATGAGCATTAAACTTAATGAAGAAACTAAATCCATAAGCATGAAGGAACATGAAAAATAATAATAAACAGCAGCTGAAATCAGATCAAGCCCTTGCTATATGTACTGAACTATATAGAGGGCGTCATTAGGAGAAGGAAGGGTGAGAGCAATTTGGAGTGCAGCAACTGGGTGCTGGAAAGGAGACAGGACCCTTTCTGAGCGCAGGCAGTCAGACTCCTAGCAAAAGTGCAGATTTACAAAGCAAACAAGGCCCTGCAGAGGAGCTGCAGCCCTGAACTAAATGTCTGGCAAGCCGAGCTGGTTCAACTCTAGCTTATCAGTCACAACCACAAGCCTAGATAACACAGTGGAGTCTAGCTCTGCCAAGATGAAGGGTATGTAGTTAAACCACATGCAGGGACCTGGTTTATTTACAGCATCACTCTCTTCTTCCTGTTGTTAAGCGATAAGAATGGTTCAGAGAAGTTTCATGTTCATCGGGAAACTTGATTATTCTATTGTTAAATCATATTTGTGCTGGAAGCCCTTCTTCAGAATTGTTTTCCTAGCCTTTCACAGTCCGTCGACAGTACTTTTTTTGTTCCCCCTCTCTATCTCTTTCTATACAGAAACTAGGTTTTTCCATCAATCAAGTTGACAAATTTTATAAATGTTTATGTACTGGCCCTAGGTATCATGTGTGTACTGAGTTAAGCAAAATGGCTTTTATTTAATTCAGTTTCACAAACATCAATATATGTCTACCATATATTAGATAAAACTGAGCTTTAGGTAAGGGTTTAGCTCTAGAGAATTTCTCTAATTTATTTACATTGACCACTCAGATGCTCCCTGAGACCTCAATGTTTTCTGAACTTGTGTAGTTCTACCTGTTTACACTTTTAATAAACTGTTTTTTTATGTCCACACAGAGCCCGTTTCAAATGCAATAATCACAAACAGAAGTCAATACAAATCTTTAAAACGTTTGCTTCTAGAAGATACATTTTCAAAGCTCACAAAAATTGCTGGATCACCTTATTTTGTTACCTAAACTCCTACTTACTGAAGTAAAAGGGAATAGAAAAATGTTGGGATTGTTCTCAGTTATATATCTCTGTCAACATGTCATCCTTTCCAAGCACCTCAGCAAGAACTGTTAATCATCTGAAATTTAACCCTATTTACAAGCTAACACGTTAGCTTGCCACAACTCATTGGCAGTTCACCGACACTAGCAGAAGAGACGAGATTCCTGGTTCAGTAACAAAAGGACTTTATTACTCATGGCATAGCAAGCAACATGAGCATCAGCATATTTGCATTTTTTTACCCTGTCCCAGGTCTCACAGGAGGATATGAATGAGTTCAGAAAGACGGCTGTACTCAGTTTGAATTAGAGGAGAGGCATCTTAATATTTTATAATTGGCAATATGCATGCTTGTCCTTTGCTCTAGAGAGAGACTTCTTTTTACTCAATAGCAAGCATGCCTGCTCTTTGCTTTGGAGAAATACATTATCTTTTCAAGGCTGTTTGCCATAAAAACACTAAAAGGTAGTTCAGAATAAGAAGGCTCTTAGTGCCTCTGTCATGAGACACAGAAACATTGAGAGACCCATGGAGGATAGTTTCCCAAAAATACAAAGAAAAATTGGTAAGAAATCAACATTCTACTGGCTTGGACTGAAACCCACTTAAAATCTCTAAATAATAATTAGAATTGGAAGACAAACTCCTTGTGTGAGGAGAAGTGATTGTTTTGTATTTGACAGTTCACTGTTTTCATTGGATGACTTCATGAATAATATATACCAAGCAATTTGTGTGTGAAGCAGAACCTCTTCTGGGATGATGATAAAAATTGGCGATGAGCTTGGCTTGCTCTCCACCACTTCTCACGCTGTCCTTTCCTCATCTCTTCCATATCAGGAGGTGCACCAAAACAAACAAACCATCATGTACTCACCAGAGATTATAGACTGAAATCAAATGAGGATTTGTCAGAGAGAAGGATATTTCCTCAAGTGTTTGAGAACAATATTGAATATTTGCACAAACAATGCAATGAATGCTAGTCCTTGAAAGCTCCAGGGTTAAGCATAAAAGAGATTCCCGTTGTCTGGCAGTTCTACTTTTAGCCTATATAAAGGTGTTGTGTTACTAAAGCAGACCTTCTAAAGCCAAGCTCTCAAACTCAGCTTCGCCTTGTAGGAAATGCAGTGTCCTCCAGCTAGGCCATCCCTCTAATGGAGAGAAAGTGGTTGGTGACAAGAGAGGAATCTTTGAGGTCAGACACCTAAATGTTCCTTAAGCACTTTGTGATATTGGGGGTGTTATGTAACCTCCCAAGTCTCCATTTCTTTGTCTGTAAAAAGAGCTTCATACTGCCTCACTGAAAGATGCAAAGACTAAAGGAGATAAAAGACACTTATGCCAGAGACCTACACAGAGAAGGAATTGAATTTCCATTCCCTTTGTTGCTCTGTTATTTCACAGGTGCTGACAGCTCTAACAAGCTCTCCTGCCTGGTGTTGAGGTAGAGCCTAATGCACTCATTCTGAAATACTAGATTTTGTATCTCAGATTTTGCTCTTTTACTCTGTCTAGTTTTTCTTCTGTCCGTTTGGCCTGCATTTTCCAGCAGAGCCGTTTCATCCAGATTGGACTCAGCAGTTGCCTTCTGCAATTATGCCACGTCCAGCTCCAAAGTCGAGATTTTTAAAAATTGTTTTACTATACTCGCCACAGGTCTCCTGAATAAACCCTTCTTTATGAACTTCATTAACCAATGGCCCAGATTAAGTCATTGATGTCAATCTTCATTTTAATTATGTGATTCACTAAAACATTAAGCCCTTTTCAGAGTGCAGCATGGCTCATTCTTAAAAAAAAAAGTCATACCCTAAGTTATGTGAAAAGGCTGTAAAGGAGGCATATTAGAGGCTGTTTGATCCTCTTCCTCTGACACCAGGACATTTCCTTTGAAGCTGCCTTTTAAAAGGCCTCCTAAATTTGGTGAGACCTGTTTGACACTGGGTGTTTTCTTCCATTTCCCCATAAACATTTTATGTCATATAAAATTTTTCTCCATTCATAGAAAATGTATTTAAATAAATTTCCTATCTAAGTGGGCTCTAAACTCACAAGAGGGACATTTTCGGTATCAGAGAATGTTAAATATGGAAGGTGATTATGGAAGGATCTAGTTCAACACCTTTATTTTATAAATTAGGAAATTAAGGGACAAGGTCACTGAAGGAGTAAGAAGCAGATATTGGAACAGAATAGGGTCAAGGACAGCCAGGTCACTGTGCTTACCATTTTATGTAGATGAAAGCAAATTCAGTCTGACAAACAAGGTGTGGAACAATTGCTGCTATGAGTTCTAAAACAGGTTTTATTTTATCCAGAATATTGTATTATTTATTTAGAATATTATAATCAGAGACTCAGGAACATCCAAGTCCCAAGCTATTACTCAGCTTTCTGTCCGAAGGGAACTATAGACAAGGAAGACTAGGCTTACAGGGAAGCAGACAGTTATTCATAAGTGAGCCAATATTCGATACTGTCAATGTATGGACTTTTGGTGAAAGTTGAGTGGAAATATATGACTCAGACTTGAGCCTAAGTAGGTTTATTATCTTCACTTGTGTAATTTTTGCATATACCTAAAAGGACTGGGGTGACACAGTATGAAAAGCCAGGAATCACAGGAATGTGAACCCTCTTGGATGCTCAGCTATACTATATTCAGAAGAAAGAAAAAGGGAGAAAGCAACCCGGTCAGATTTCCATACGAGAGCAGAAGAGAGGGTCATAGACAAGGACCAACCATTGAGCCACAGTAACCCATCCATCCCAGGCAATAAAATAGGATCCAATCCATGTTCCAAGCTCTGCTTAGTCCAATCAATAACTAACTCTCTCATAGGAAGGACCTAGTAAGGGGTTGGCACAGAGGAGAAGCAGAACCTAGAGGACAGGAACATTCTTTTCCCAATAGTGGTGTTGGAGTAACAAATCACTGGTAGGATACAAGATTCCAAGGACAGAGGCCAAGTATCTTTATTTGATGAGATAAGCCTAAATATATTAGATTAATTTAAAGTAGTAATACTATTAAGCTCTCTCATTATTCACAAACATAAGGACCCACTGTGATTAGAACCAAACTCTCATGCCATTATCTGAGCTAATGATAGGGTGCTCTCGTAAATAATTCTTTAAATTATTTTAAACTATACTGACCTGTTGGTTAATGAATCCAGCCAAGGCAGAAAATATAAAACCTAATTAAACAAACAAACAAACAAAAATTCCTGGAAAAAATAATCTCAACTATCCCCAGATATCTATCTGTAGGTTTCCATTACACCAGCTGTGGACCAAAAAAGATTAATTTTAAGTAAACCCCAAGAAGGAATTTATCTGCTGAGATGGATTCCCATAGTTGACTGAGTGTTCAAATTTTATAAATAATAAGAGCCTAGCCACCATTTGCTGACAGGGTCTTCTTACATACTTTGTATACAGGGAATAACCTTAGACTGAACTCTTAGCTTCCCAAACTATGCCCTGCTCATTTACCTCTGCTGAGTCAACTATTATAAGGGAGTTCCTGGTTTTGTCTTTCAGCCAATGGACTAAGACCTGCCCCATACAATCAGAACTGCTCCATAATGACCGATCAGGATACATAATGCCAAGCAATCAGGACTGTGAGATTTGGGCCAATCAGAAGTGTATGAATTTGGACACCTCACTTACATAAAATGGACCTATTTGGGAACCTGAGGGGAACTTTTGCTATAAAAGTTAAACTCACCCTTGTCTTGGTGGAACACAATTTAGGTTGCTTCCTGAATCTGTGTCTCTAGGGCTACAGCTCCTCTTGCTCAAAGAAATGCTTTTTATCCTTTATTACAGTATAAAACTCATTTTAGACTACTTAGTTTAAATAGAGAGATAGAAGGGTAAAGGGGACCATTAGTGCAGAAAGGTGGTAAGACCCCAGGCTCCAAGCTTCTAGCTCAGCATTTTTTCAATTACACTTCACAGCCTCTGAATGCAGGGGAAAAAAGCACAACCATCTTTCATTGTTTAAATCATCAGCATTAAGGTCTGCTGCAAATACACAGGATCTGGTCTGCCCAGAAGCAGGAAAACAAATTAATGATCAACTGGTCACAGTTACGACCTTTAGTTTATGAGCGTGTCACTACATTCCAAAACAACTCTCCTTCAAAATGATCCGCAGAGCCTTCTTTGCTACCGTGTCAAACCACGGCTACCCAAATGAAACAAATGTTACATTAGCACATTCAGGAGCTATGAAATCCCACAGCTACCAGAATGTCATTGAACATACTTGTCGAAATTTCAGTACTAATGTTAAGAAGACATCTGCCAGCCATCCTATTAGAGCATTCAGGAAAAAGTCCTCCTCCACCCCCTAATCAGAGCAAGTTGAAATCAAAATCAAATCATTTCTCCTCTTCCCTTTTGCCACTGAAGTGAGTATAACATAGACATAAAAGATGAACCCCACCTGACTAAAGCGTGACATTACAATTTGAAGTGAGCTGTCGAGATGGGTTAATTTTTCAGAGCCTGTTCACCCAAGCAACAGCTGTTGCCACAGCCAGATTTCTGAAAGATTTGCAGAACATTAACCTGAGGTGGAGGTGAACGTTCCATTGGCTGAGTATACTCCAAACTATCTTTTGTTCTGCCACCATTTTTTTTTTTTTTTTTTTTTTTCACAAAAGCCTAACAATAATTTTCTAAAAAGAATTTTGTTAAATGTCAATTATTTAAAACTGGGCTTAGCTACTCCTCAGGCACCAATCGGAGATTTGAGAGAGAGAGCCATCCTCAGACTGCAGTGGAGGTCTCTCAACTCTAAGGGCTGGTCTGAAAAGAGAGTTTCTCTCCCAGAACGCTTATTATTCCTAGAGCCTCCAGGAATCATGGTAATCTAAAAGCTGGGCCTCTGCTGTGATTTTAATCTGTTATTGTTGGTATTCCACCACCTTCTTATGGAACATTGCCATTCACAAGGCTTTTTGAGACATATTATCTGAGCATGAATTTCACCACAAGGCTGTAAAGAAGTCAGAGAAGATATTATTTTTCCCTCTTATAGATGAAGAAACTCTGACATACAGAGGTCAAATGCCCCCAGTCTCCCAGTCAATAAATAGCAGTGTCAGAACTCAAACTTAAGGTTGTGACATTTCTACTGTCACAATCTCTGAAGTGCCACACAGCATAGTCATGGGCTCTAGCAGCCATAGTTAAAGTAACTAGCAGCCTCTCCTTTCACCTTCTGCCTTCGCTGGTGATTCTGGGTATTATTGGGGCAGCAACACAGTGGGGTGGTTACAAGGCACTGAACAAGGCTGCACATTTGAAATCCTGGCTCCTTAATGCACTGGTTATGTGATTTGGGACACACTAATCTCTCTGTACCTCAGTTTCCTCTTTTGTAGTATTGAATTTTTTTTTTTTTTGTAATTCTAATATTGAACTTGAGATATTGCACTCACCATTGCATTGTCTTCTAACTGTGTCCCATCTCCATACCCACCTCCATACCCTGTGAAAATTTTAAAAGCCACTAGGCTACCACATGCCAGGGTTTATTGTTATTTCACCTATGATATATATCATCATTGCCAACCAGGTAGTGGGTGATTCAGCTTCAAAAATACATTTTAGAAGTTTCACACAACCACATATTATGCTCATTGTCACAGATCAGGTTCTCTGGAAAACAGAGAAAATTACTATCAAGAAATTGTAATCTTTTTTCAGTCCGTTTTAAAGTGTTTTAACTACTTGTATGTAGCATTGTTTTGAATGTATTTAAAGTTTTTCATGGGCTGTATCATAGTATCCATTTTATTTTACAAGTTGCTTTTACATTCTGCATTATTCATTCATTCAATAAATATGCATTTTGTATCTACAATGTCTATGCACTATTCTAGATGTTAAGTCCAGAGATGAACAAAACAGTAAAAACTAACCTGTCCTTGTGGAGTTTATAATGGGTTTGAGGAAGGAAAACAGGACTTCAGATTTATCTCTAATGTGTATTTTTCTACTAAACGAAATCAGGATACGGCAAAATTTCTATTTTAAAATTCTGTGTGAATTTTTAAATTAAAACGAAAGTAACCCAAGTCAGAAAATTACAATGTGCCGTCCTTTACATATGGTTGGGCTAATATTCCGAATTTCAGAAGCTGCAGGTGGTGTATCATGTTTCTCAGTGTAATTTCACCAGGAACTAACTTCCAACTGGCATCGCTGTCAGCTTCATTACCAAGTGTCTAATGCTTTGATTTATTCTATTTGAACTAATAGACAAAATTCTTCACACCAATGAACTAAATTTTAGAAATGAGCTTGACCGTTTGCCAGAGATGGACTGGACCACCTTTGTATTTGGCTGTGGCCTGAGTGTTAAGAAATGGCCACACTAAGCTGGGCAGGTTTCTCAGGGAGAACTGGCCAGGGGAGGCCTGCAGTGCTTGCGGAAGCTCCAAGAGGTGAGAGAAGACAATCTGCCTTAGAAGTGCAATGTTGGCTCTGAAAGGCCTTTTAAAGTTTCCCACTGAGCCTGGCTCCTCAACCCTTTCAGGGTGCAGGTGTGTGGTGGTATGCTCAGCTCTGCTTCCTCTTGATAAAAGACACCAAGTTCAAAGTCCAATCTGAAATACAATCAGCCCTCTGTGGCTAATCTTTAATAAAATCAACCTGCCCAAAACTCTGTGGCCCTTTGAACTGACCAGGTCTCAGGATTAATTTATATAACTCATCACCAGAGCAGATGTGTGGGTGAAGGATTCAACAACTCTTTCCCACTGAGGGCCCCTTTAAATAATTTTCTCCTTATAGACTCTGTATTGTGAAAAATATGCCTATTAAATGCATTTCAAAAAAAATCATTTTGCAATTATTTGTTGACCAAAGCTGAAACACATAAAAGCACATGAGAAGAAGCAGAGATCACCAATACTATACCAGCCCAAAGCTCAGAACCCTGATACTCTAATCAGCCCAAGTGGGAATAAACATATAATTCCCACCAGGCTTTTTAAGATCCTGAGCACAGCTCCAGAACCCCATCACTACCTTCAAGAAATCGACTGACCAAAATCTCACTGATCTGGACTTTATTTCCGGGGGAAGGCTAAAATCAGATCTGGGGAGGGGAATTTTAAGTAAACATAGACAGTCCTTTATTTCACTTAACTTCTTCCCAATATTGGACTTTTCAAGTCATGGAACCCAATTGTTCCTTTACTTCTTAGTGCTTTACAGCGTCACACAATGAAGCCATTTCCAAAGGGCATGAAGAGGATCACATCTCTTGCACAGTACATCATCAAAAGACTGAACGTAACTCTGGGGAGAGGCTGCAGTGATAATACAGCACTATCAAGAGCCCAATCAATGCAGCGCTTTGTTCTCCTGGTGCACGTGAGTACCTCAGATAGAGAGCCCCGCATATGACTGACCTGCACACAGATATACACCGGGAATAAAAAAACAAAACAATAATAAGAGGGCAAACTGTCAAGCTGCTTTGAACTACACACAAAAAAACCACATAAAAATTTAATAAATGTTGAACCACATAAAAAAATTTAATAACTGTTGCTCAGAAGAGGTACATGAATAATCACTAGGGCTGTTTTAGCTCTGCCTCGCTCTGACAGCTCACACCTCTGTCCGGGCCTTCTTTATCTGTAGAATTGTTCCACTGAAATGACTTCGAAAATTATTTCACCGATAATCCAAGCATAATGCCCTGACTTGATAATCAACTGACTATCAGCATCAGGGAGTTTAATGCCATAAAGTAGGTGATTAATTCTACCAGAGGCCTTCTATCTCAAAGCAAGCAAGCACATATTTATATATTCAACGAACGATAACCAGACACGCTTGAAAATGCTACGTGTTGTTCTCCCTCATTACACAGGTAGCTGAAGTGTAATTACTTTAAAATGTCAGGGACCTAGGTAAGCGACCTCCAGCAATATAATTAATCAAGACAAAGTGTATAAGAATTGACAGTCTTTTTTGCTAGACTCAAAAGTAATAATAACATTTCAAGTAAGCTGAAGGCTCAGGATTACTCGCTCTTGCCCTTAGCCTATAAAGGAAACTAAGCAGTTTATTCGCTAATGAAATTTGTAATGCTGGAAAAGACTGAATTTTCAGAGACGTGATGTTGACCAAAATAATACAGTAATTGGCTGACAGTAATATACTCAAGTCTGGATCATAGTATAGTCATGGTTGTGAATTTTTATGGATACACAGATGCATTTCCTCCCTGCTGCACTTCTGCACACATCTTGCAGGATGGCTAAATGAGGCAGAAGCTGCAGAAGGTGATACAGAACTATTTGGTCCATCTTGGGATAAGACACATACATGGTCAGATTGGATGAAGTGACTACCAGCATATGGAGTTCATTGGGAAGACTGTAGAAAAGCCAAATTTTCAATCCTCCTGAACAACCTTTCTGTGGAGAGTGCATTACTGAGCTAGCATGAAAAGTGGTCCTTTGCAGAATCTGAGGATGTGCCAACACCAGGCTTGTGCACGTCCTCACAGGTGTCTCCTCTTCCTTACGCCTAAAGATACTGTTCTTACAAGGCAGCACTTCAGACCTATCCAGTGGTTAAACAGAAATAAGAAGAAAGAGGAAAACAACCCGAAACTGGACAGCAATCAGTACCTGATTATTTCTAGTAGTTTTGTGTGACGATTCCACTGAGCTTTACAAACAGGGAAGATCCCAGTGCTGACAACTAACTGTCTCCTCCTCTGTGAGGTAGCGGCTCTGAGGAAGCAAAGACGGGAAACTCCTTGGCCTAGAAGAGGAACAGAGTCGGACGTGCTGAGGCCTAAAGCCTTCTCAGAATAGTCTGGAATCAGAGCACAACTATCACCACCAGGAGCTGGCAGAAATCTTGGCAGATGAGCTCTGGAAAGAAGGGGCCAATTCCATGTGACAGGAGGGGGGTTCTGCGGAGCCAGCTCATCTGCCAAAGTTAGAGGGAGGGTTTCCATGAATATTCCAGGGGTTCTACAAATGCAGTTCAAATCTGATGTCTCCATACCTCAGGCAATTATTCCCAAATGCCCTGCTCATAAGCCTCTGAGGGGTCAGGGGTGCCTCTCCCTCCGCTGGGGAGTGTAGTAACATGGCTTCCGCCTTCCCACCACCACCACCTGGCTGCCCCTCTGTGTGTGTGTGTGTGTGTGTGTGTGTGTCCAGGCTTTCATCCTCCTGAACTGGACAGCCTCTGCTGCCCTTCATTCATCTTCAGCAGAAAGCAGGCAGGAGAAGGATTTAGCTTTCTGCATTAAAGTCAGTACGTGCCAGGGTGAAGGCAGAATTGCCATAGCAACATGGCCACTGGAGTGATTTCAGACGCACGCCAGTTGAAATGCTGCTTCCCTGCTCCCTCTAGGCTTCCCTCCACACTCAGTATTTTTACCCGCTAGACTGTGTGCTTCCTGAGGGCAGGACCATATTACTCATTTTCATAACTCCTGGCAACTGGCAGGAGGCTCAAAGAATTATTTTTAGTTGAATCCTGTCCCAGCATTTTTCTGGAAGGATATCCAAAGACGGGTAAACATTTGCTTTAAAGAGAGATTCCAGGAGTCAGTGTGCGGAGGGGCAGGGGAGGCAGAATTTTACTTTTTATCTTATATTTCTGTACTGTTCGAATTTTTTTCCATTCTGTACATGAATGCTTTTATGACAAGAAGCTCACTTTCAGTTTTATTTATTTGGCACACTCTACCTATGCTGTAAGAGGCGAGGAAAAAAAGAGTGGGTTTTGAGGGTTTCAGTCAGAAACGTTAGTGACAAAGGTCAAAGGCAGGAGAAGAAAATGCTTTCCAGAGGGACATCACACCTTTCCCTCTTCCAAGGCAGATATGTCTAATTACTCATGACTTTCTCCTTGACCCAGAGACCACCTCTAAGTCCTTCTCAACGCAGCATACCTGGGAGTTCTGATGAACTGACTGGAGTTAACCTGTGATATGAAACCTCTGCACCATCCTCTGACTGGATAACGTCTTGACAGCCCTGTTGGAACTGCAACTTAACACTAATGAATCTATGTTAAAAACTGGAGAAACAGGCCCAGATGAAGACAGACGGAAAAAAAAAAAAAACAGGTGGCACAGAACACAATAGAATATGATGGGATCAAACTGCAGTGCTATACTCAGTCTCTAGAGAAAAACTATCCGTATAGAAAGAAAAAAAAGTTCAAAGATGCTGCCTTGAGCCTGTCTGGAGGGCTGCCTCCATGCTTCGGTGCTCTCCTGTTTGGGGCAAACAAGCAGGTGTCACCAAGGCAGAATACTGCCTCCTGTAGTAAAATCCTCGTACAGTCTTTTCTGCCAAAAAGACTCTGCCCTAAAGGGCCATCATTTCACCATCTCCACTGTCATTTCTCAAACTCTGTTGTAGTCTCATCAGAGACACCATAGGGTGTTAGTAAAAAATAATCGTTTCCATATGTTCTGTTAGTCCCATGATGACCGAAGGCAGAGAAATGCTTCGGAAGAAAAATGGCTACTCTGGAAGGGTCGGAGGTTGGGGAGGGACTTAGCTCTCTGGAAGTGGAGCAATTCATCTACTAGCTGAAATAAGGCCCTCTCAAATCTGGTGGAAATAGTACAGGAAAATCACATTGCAGTCCAATTCCAGTACAAAGGAAATGGAGTACTTGTCTGAGAGGTCACAGTTTCTCCAGCCAATGGGTACAACTGGGGCCACTGGTGTGCGGTCCTTGTGTGCTTTTCATCCAACTGAATACCTGCTAAGTGACCTGAACAGTTCTTACTACTGAGAGGGGAAAATCCCCAATGTGTTCCCAGTGATCAATTCAGATATTCATCTGGTAAGCACCAACTATATGTCAATATTTCTTCTATCCCTGGGACAGAAAAGGTACACAGATTTTGCAACAGCAGCTGAGAACAGCATGCATTTCAAGGTCAGGAGTCTATGTTAGATTAAGTGCAGGCCTTATAATTTGCTCCAGGCACCAAATTGCCTTGTTGTGCTTTAAATTTTCAGCTACCAGTAACTATTTTATAAGTTGAGAGGGTTAAATTTGAAGAATGCATTTGAAAATATGACTTATTACAGCTTTTTTATTGCTGTAAATTCCATTTCCATTTAAATGGAAGCAGAAACAGATAAATTGCTTTCATGATGCTCTTCCTATTTGTGTTTCTATGGAAATGGATTGTTCATTAGGAAGGAGAAAGCTAATATCAAAAGCCTGATAGTCAGGCAGAGCATAACTGAGTGTGTTTTATTGAGCAGTTGGCCAGACTACATCCAATCCAAGGTAACATAATGTTAGTGGCCCAAACTTACCAAAATAAACATGCATGCCCCCATTTAGCTCTCACAGAGCCATCTGACCTCCCGTACCCTCCTCATCCCATCTTAACAGAGGTCCATCAAACATAAGAACCCCACAGCGTTGATTTACAGATCGTCTCTACTTGGCATAGTAACCCTCACTGGATCTCACTTTTTAATATTTCTCTTCATTAGCTCTCAAAATATGATGTTTGCCCTAAAGTTTGTGTTTAAAAGCAATGGAAACTTTGGGAATGTTAGTGACAGAATGCAGACTTAAAAGAATGAATGAATGAATGAATTTGAATTTCAAAAAGTAAATAATAATTTGGTATCACTTTTATTTTTACATCCCAACCATTTTTTAATGACCCACATTTGAATTAAATAAATCAGCTTTAACTCTCCGTGAAGAACTGCCATACAAAACCTATTACTAAAAACTTCCATTACACAAACCATATCTGTCAACTGCTATCTATTTCCATACCTTTTTGACTTCAAAATGGCTAAGAATTTGTCAAAAGTGCTAATACAGCCTCACTTATGACAGAAATTTTGCATCTGTGGCAGCCCAGGCACAAATTACACTCCTATTTTCTACAAACGTTCAATGCTAGGGAAATGTACTTGAGATATATTCATGAAATAAAATTACAAAAATCTTGGTCTAAAATAAATCCACATAATTTTATAAAATATTAAACAATAATTCAACCAAAATGGAATAATTTATATCAGTCTACTATGAGAGATAGAAATGTTGATGTCTCAGCTGTTTGACATGAAAGCTATGTTGCACAACATGTATGAACTCATTACCTCTAAACTTCAGAATAGAATGAACTTGTATGCTAGTGGAGACTGCCTAAAATCTCTCTGATTTCCTCAATTCCAAACACCGTACTAGTATCTCCATACCATAATTTTAAAAGCTAGAGCAGTTAAGAGGAATTGATTATTGGTCACACAAGACTTAGAATTTAAGTGTATAGTGGTTATGTATAAAGTAATTATATCACAGTACAGTTTTGTTCAGGATGATAATTAAGGGGGGAAGAAAGGACAGAAGAGATGGAGGGAGGGAGGGAGGGTGAAAGGGAGAGAGGGAAGAAGTAAGATAGGAAGGAGAAGAGAGAGAAGGAAGGTAAGAAATTTGGAGATCACTGAGCCAATAAATATTTTGAAATAGAAAAAATGAAAGTAACCAGAAGCTAACACTGATCAAATCTCTTTTTATGTATTGACCATATGAATAATGTTATTTAAAATTAATAGAGAACCAGATGCAAGTAAGTGAGAAGGGACAGATAAGAAAAGGTTGGAAGAGAAGGAAAAGAGAAAAACTCCAGTAACACATCAGTGTCTTTTCAACATACTCGTATACTAGTCACTGATGTTTCTGCTGCTGGGAAAACAAAAGGCATATACATCAAGTCTATTGAAATAAAGTCTCTCTGGACACTGGACATAGAACAAGGTGAGTTCTATGAGTAAAAATATAGGAGCAGAAAAAGCCAATATAGTTGTATAATACATGCCACAAAAAAATAACCACATTAATATTTCAGACCACATGTCTGATTGTACATTTCAGATCATTTGTTGAAACAAAATTATAACAAATACATATACTGCCCATTCCTTTTTTGTCTCTGCCATTGAGGAAAATGAATAATCAGCAGATGAAAAGAACATTAATTAACTTAAAAACTCTTTCGAAATCCACTATATAACTTTTCTGAAGGAGCAATGCTTTCTTAATCTCATCATTTTATAAAATTTCTCAATGTGAGAAAGATGACACAGTCATTATAAGTTGCTGATTGGTAAACAAATGACTGGCTGCCGAAACAACAACAAACATGCAAACAAAAACTTGAACTTTATAAGAATAATAGATCATTGAAAAGTAGTCAAACATTCCATTATAGAAAACCAGAGATCAATTTCCATTTGGAAATATAACTCCTTTCAGCCCAGACCCAAGGTAGAACAATGCTAAAACTGTAGCTTTCCATGAAGCAGTCCTATACCTTCCCTGGACTCTAGTCCATATACTCTCTTGATTTCTTCCTAAACTGGTCTACCATGACTTACTGGTGTCTTATGAAAAAGTTACTGATATGCAAGGTATTTCTTCACTCCCTTTTTCTAAGAGGTCTAGAGGAAGTGGTGGTAACTACAGTGGACAAAAACAGAGACAATGATAGTATGTGTGAGTAAAATATGGTGCAGTTAGGTATAGGACAGGCACGTGGAAGATGAGATAGCAAAGATATGTTCTATTGAAGGGACCCAAAGCGTTCAGGCATAGACCGTGGTTGAGGATTCTACTCTAGACTTAGAAGGGATGGAAAAAGCAAAGGGATCCAAATGGGGGTTCCTCCAGGAGAAGGGCAACAACAAATGGTGTTTTCTGATATATTCTGGAAGGTGTTTTCTTTACTATCACTTGGAAGGCGGAAATGAGAAAACATGTGGTGATTATTACCTTTATTGGGAATGGGTGCTAAAAGGATGATAATAGTCAGATAATTAAGTATAATGAAACAATTGCTGTGAAGCAATAACTAAAGTTTCTGTTCATTTCCCCTAGTAAGTTAATTATTTGAGGGCCTACTCTTCATTTTGGTCCCAAATGAAGTATACAGTGATAACTGACATTCATCAGGAATACGGCAAATAAAAGAATAAAGCTCAGCAGAGGAATGTACACTTTCCTCAATTTAAAAGGACTTTCAGCTCTAATCAACACATGGGGAACAGCATCTAGATCATTCCCTTCATGAGTAAATAGGAAAGCAACTCAGAATCAGCAATTCTTCTACTCAGTCACACTAATCAATATAAAAGGAGATTCACGTAGATCAAAGAGAGAAGGGCAGAAGCAGGAAATGGATCTGGGAGGAGAGAAGGACCGAAAGGGAGATGAAAGGAAAAGAGGCTTTATGTATTACCTGTAATAGACCACAGTCAACTTAAAAATGATCTCTCCACAGCTGTGTGACAATTTAGAGAAATAGAGGTACACTCAAATGAACTCAATTCTGCGAATCTGACCTAAAAAGTTTAACTTGAAACATTTTCATATAAAGCAGAGGCTTTCAAACTTTCTTGGTTCATGGTACCCTTTGTATCCAGTAATTTTTCATGCCCTCCCCAACAAGGTCAAAAGAAATATCTAAGAGTTAGTTTGATATAGGCAACTTAATAAGGTTTTGTGTCCTAACAGCTTAGCAGCTACTATATTAAAAAAAAAAAAAAAAAAATGAAGGTAAAAGTAATATTTTTATTTCGTCTCAGCCGTCATCACATAAAAGAGTTGCATGAACCTAGTGGGTATTATGCAACTTCTCAACACTTAGAATCATGATGGACACTAACATTGTCATATTCTGGTCCATATTCGTTTTCATGCAATACTTGCTTATCACAGAAACCATTAAATTCCAGCTTCACAAAAATGCAGTGTCACTGAAAGGAATGGAGCACAGTGTAACATGGAACCAGGAACTACCTCAAGCCAGTTGTTTATGCAATATGCACAGATGTTGCTGTAGTTGCCTCAAACATTTAAAATAGCCTGCAGTGCCCCCTGTGAACAATGTGTGGTGTTGCAAGGTACCTTGGTGCGCAGTTTGAGAACCATGGATAAAAATAATCCTTAGACAGGCATGAGAGAAATTGGTTTACTGATAAAGTAAATATGTCAACTAGAAGTGGAGAAACAGTATTTAATACCTAAGAAGTAGCATACACATACCTTTAGAAGCTTAAAAATGAATATGATGCTTGAAGAATGGCAAGTAATGAATGAAAAGAATAAAGATGTATTTGATACCTATGGTGCCAGGTGCTGTTCAACAGGGAGGACGCTGAGGTGAGCAGAGCTGACATCATCACTGCCTTCCTGGAAAGGAGATATAGATAAATAAGCATGCAATCTCAATACAGTGGAATAGGATGAAGTTGGAAGAAGAAAAAAAATCAGGAAAGGATTTCTGAGCAAATAATGCTAAAAAAAAAAGTAAATCTTAAAGATCCACAGTAGTAAACCAGGTGAAGGAGGGCCTGGAAAAAAATATTTCAGACTTGGAATAAAATATAAGGAACCCCAGAGGTCCATTCAATTATTCACTCATTCAATAGATATTTATCAGATGCTGTTCTGGGTTCTGGGGCTACTACAGTGAATAAAATAAAATCACTGAACCCCTGGAGCTGCATTATAGTTGGGGAACCAAACAATAAACAAATAAATATATATTACATCAGAGGTTGATAAATGCTTTGAGGATAATTAAGACAGGATAAAGGGCTACAGAGTAATGGAGGAGTTCTGTTAGAGTAAACCTTGAAAGGCTCAAATTGTTGATAATTATTCTGCATAACTGGAACTCAGAGTGGAAGGATAGGGTTGGGGTGGCTGAACGTGAATGGTAGAAACATCCAGTTGCACTATTTCCATTTATCTCACAACTATGGCATTGGTCAAGGAGGTTAAGCTACATCATCACATTCAATTGTCACCAAAACCAGTTATGGGCTAGTAAATGTTTAACAACTAGAGACAAGAAGAGGGCTGGACAAGATGGGGGGAGCTGATTTATAGCATTTGTCTCTTGCCAGGCATAAATATCTCATCATGGCCAATATCAAGCTATGACATCAGTGAACATAGAGTTGGGAAGAAACGTGCAGAAGCATGCAATTACATAGTACTTCCACTATAGCGATACAATAATAAATGTAAATAACCTCAAGAGCATAGATAATAGTAAAATAAAATAAAATAATCAGGAAGTGATGAATTTTGAATATTATTTTTTATAATTTATTTAATTACAAGTTTATGAAATATACATTAAGATATATATTATATATTAAAATATAGATTATATTTAGTAAATATATTATACATTATATATGACTTTCATATAGCTTATATAGAAATATATGTTATTTACATAATTAATACATTATATAAATATTAATCAATATGTTAATATTAATACATATTAATTATAATCGATATATTATTTTATATATTGATGTTGATTAATATTAAATAGTTAATATATTAGAATGTTAATATGTTATATATTAATTATATATATGTACATATATATATATATATATATATATATATATATCCACAAAACTTTTAATAATGTCTGTGTTTAACAACTAGGTCAAAAAATTCTTGAAAATTCTGGAGCCAGCTCCAATGCACCACTGAAAATGAAAAAACTGAAATAGTGCTATTCTTTTACTAAAGCCCAGAGATAATATTTCCCAAAATCAGAGAGTTAGAAAGTAGAAAAGCCAAGATGTAAATCCAGGTCCTCTAAATCCAAATTCTATGTTATTTCCTCCGCAACTGGCTATTACACCCTGAGCTGCAACATTTATCAATGTAAGTTCTCCACCAACATGTTCTCTGACCAAAGTTTTCTAAGATACAAAAGTCTGGAAAATACAATAGTCTCTCCCCACTCTTGGAAATTCATTCTTGATATTAGCATAGTATGTGTTATGAAAATTCGTGACGTAAACATAGGTAGTTTACTGAAAGTAATTAACCCAGCGTTTCCTATATCTATCTAACCTGGACCCTCCTCCTCATACCCTCTTTATAGTACCAATTGAATTCCAATAGCACTCATGGTCCAGGAGACCCACTGTCAAGTATACACGTCCTTTTCACACGAGTGTACTTGTGCCCCCACGATTGTTGGAAGCTTACTAACCATCGGAATTATACACAAAACTACTCAAGTGCCCTCCTCACCATGTGAAAGCTTAATACAGTAGAAACTCTGTACAGTGTTTTAAACTGAATCAAATTCAAAGAAATGCCAATCAGTAACAATGGAAATACAATGATATTTCCCTGAGGTGACAGTTTCCCTTTTGCATGATACAAAGACACTTTACTGATATATTTTAATTCAAGCTCATAATTTCCCCAAGCTATCATTATTATCTCCACTTTATGGATATTGAGCCCAGAAAGAAATTAAATCTTGCCTAATAAAGAACTGTTTTCATATTGTAGATTCTTCAGGTACCATTTAAATCAGTCAAGCAATAGAGAGAAAACATCGGAACTCTCAAATGGGGAGAATATGAATTTAACTACCTTAATACAGCATTTAGGGGCCACTTCACCTGTTAAGTTTATTTTTTTTTAATTAAAGTTTACTGAGGTGACAATTGTTAGCAAAGTTACATAGATTTCAGGTGTACAATTCTGTATTACATCATCTATAAATCCCATTGTGTGTTCATCACCCAGAGTCAGTTCTCCTTCCATCAACATACATTTGATCCCCTTTACCCTCATCTACCACCCCCCGCTCCCCTTACCCTCTGGTAACCACTAAACTATTGTCTGTGTCTATGAGTTTTTGTTTCTCATTTGTTTGTCTTGTTCTTTTGTTGTTTTTGTTTTATATACCACATATCAGTGAAATCACATGGTTCTCTGCTTTTTCTGACTTATTTCGCTTAGCATTATAATCTCAAGATCCATCCATGTTGTCACAAATGGTCCTATTCTATCTTTTCTTACTGCCAAATAGTATTCCATTATATATATATATGTATATCACAACTTCTTTATCCATTCATCTATTGAAGGACATTTTGGTTGTTTCCATATCTTTGCCACTGTAAATAAAGCTGCAATGAACATTGGAGCACATGTGTCTTTATGGATAAATGTTTTCAGATTTTTTGGGTAGATACCCAGGAGAGGTATTGCTGGGTCATACGGTAATTCTATTTGTAATTTCTGAGGCACCTCCATACTGCCTTTCATAGTGGCTGCACCAGTCTGCATTCCCATTTTAAGAGCTATTGTCATGCCCCTTAACATTCCTTAATTGGATGTCAGTCTGGCTTCCAGTGTTTCTGGCTATTAGATCATATAGCTTCTAACATAACCAGCAACTGCACTCCAGCTATTTATCAGAGTGTATAACCCCAAACTCACAGTCATTGAATATTTATCAGAAGCTTAGTTAAGGGAAGTAATATTTATGGAGCTTTCCTGAAAGATATGAGTATATGATAGAGAGAAACCCATTTCTTATTAATTCCATCCTTCTCATTAAAGCAGGATTTAGAGAGAGGAAAAGAATATATTCACATCATGTTGTATTGTATTACATTATATTTTATTATATGAATAATTTTCTTTTGTTTGCCTAATAAAACAAAAGCTTCTACCCACATTAACTGATGGATGGGGGGGGGGGGTTGTGCCAGGCAGCACACAAAAGTTACTCTCATTATAAATCTGAATTATCAAACTTTCATAAACCAAATAACAGCCTATTCATGGGAATAAAAAAGGTCAAATCTGCCCATCACCAACAGATGGCATCAACAGTCACTTGCATAAGTGTCACATTGCCCTAAATAAATATAAATGAGACCACTTGAACCTTTTTTATTTGTAAATAGAAGAATTACTATCTATTCCTTGAAACATTTTGTGTTAAATTATTTCCAGATATCTCATCATTCCAGTTGCCTGTCTCATATTTTATGCTATAAAAGTATGATTGCAATTTTTTTTAAATGTATATAACTAGAGAATTGAGTCTTAATACTGAACTAGAAAATGTTTTATGTGGATAAAACAATTAAAAAGAGAGTCTATAAGAGTGTTTGAAATAATGTGTTTGAAGAGTTGACTGGAGGAAGAATTGAAGAGAAATGCTCCTTTGTTCATTGATTCCACAAATATTTAGTGACACCTCCAATGTGTCAAACACGTGACATCCAATGCCTGCAGGAAGAGTTCTGCATTTAGTACATTTCCGTGCCTTTTATTGCACTTCTTTCTCCTTTATTTTTGTTTTATAACTTTTTTTATCTTGTTGACTCATTTTTAACTTAATAGCTTGCTCACTTACTTTTTTGTTATTTTTAACTTTTTTTCTAAGGATACACAATATTCATACAAAAGCATGTACAACTCATAAGGGTACATGTTTATGAAAAGTGGACATATCCCTGATGCCAGCACTGAAATCAAGAAACAAAATCTTACCAACACCTTCAGAAGCCCACCTCTTGTCCCTTCCATGCATCTCCCTTCCTCCCATGTGTAATCATTTATCCTGATCTCCACAAGCACAGATCAGTTAGCCTTTTTTGTAGTTTATATATAAATGGAATCATATTGTATATACTCTTACACTTCATTTGCTCAACATTCTATTTGAGAAATTCATCCAGAGCTGTGCTGATAAAATTTTAACAACTGAATTATTCCAAGCTATCAGCATGAAGTCACTGATCACAGAGTTGGGAAGTGAGCTGGGGCAAGCTGACTCCAGCACAAGACTGAATTCACCCATATTGATGCAGGTTCATGCCCATGATTGCAGTGCCTAAAAAGTCACCATATTAAATTATACGTGCTAATGTACATCATCCTCAGAACAGTTCACATCTAAGAAATCCACATGGGAAGTAATCACTTAGCTGTATTTTTTCTCGTATTTTTCTAGTTGTCTTATATATAAAGGAAGGGGGATTCTGGAATATTTTCTCAAATACTTGAGAGGTTTATTTTCCAGGGCCTTATAAACCAAATTCAACTGTTCCATACTCATAGAGCATGGATCTTATAAATGCATTCTCACTTTAAACAATTAATTAAAAATTCAATTTTTGAAAAAGTGCCCATGGAAGAACAATCTGAATTGTGAGCTCTGACTCCCACCAATTTCTTTATGTTAGTGAGCTCTGTAAACTTGGACCCATCTTTGCTAGGTCTAGGATTAAATGTATCCCATTTTTAAAGGGAAACATTTTATTTCTAACAAAATATATTGTTATTAGACACTATAACTATAAACATGAATAAATAATTTTATTTCTACTGCAAAATTGTTTTTGAAACACATGTTCATATTATTGCACGATGTTCATACTATTGCACAATGAAGATCTATTGGAAAAATGTCTTTCTGGATTGTACTAATTGCATCTCCCTGTTTTTGCACTGACTGCCAACATTTTTAGGACAAACTAGTGGTCTACCTCTAGCGGAGAATCAGGACTTTACAGCATGTATTTTGTATTGAAACTTCATTCCTGTCTCCTTTATCTTTTCTCTATTCTGATTTTCCTTTGTCCCATTTCCTTCATGCCGTCATTTAATTTTCCATTTTCAATTGTTACTTAGGTTAAACCATCTATATTAGCTATCAATTGCTATGTAGCAAATCACCCAAAAACTTAGCAGCTCAGAACAATGAACATTTATTTTTCACAGTTTCTGTGGGTCAGGAATCAGGGACCAGCAGATGGTTCTGGATCAGAGTGATCTTTCAGGAGACTACAATCCAAGTGTCATCTGAGGCTGCAATGAGCTGAGATTCAGCTGGGGCTGGAGGTTCTACATCCAAGCTCACTCACGTGGCTGTTGGCTGGAGACCTCAGCTTCTCACCACACAGCCATCTTAATAGGGATGCTTACAACATAGCAGATGGATTTCCCCGGAGGAAGAGAGATGAAGGGAAGGAGGAAGAGAGAAAAAAAGGGGGGAGGGAGGGAACTAAGACAAGCCCAAGATAGAAGCTCCAGCCTTGGAAATGACATGCCATTTTCTATGTATGCTGTACCAGACCAATCTGGTTCAATGTGAGAAAGAGGTACACAGGGACCTGAATATGAGGAAGTGGAATTGTTGGGGGCCATCTTGGAGGCTGGCGACCATACCCTCCAAATATTCTGTGAAACACTGTGAACACATGAAAGTGTCAAACACGGTGGTGGAAGGAGATGGATGCTTTGGATAATTGTACTGTAAGTATAATTTTATGTTCATTCAAAATTTATCTTGTGGACTTATGATACTTAAGGCAACACACACACCACACTTTGGTGAGGTGGGGGAGGGAATAATGAAAAGAAGGAACACTAATTATTTGGGATTTTACCTGGCCCTAGCAAATTGATGAAGTTTTTAGAAACAAAAAGAATAACAGTAGAAGTAATTTTATTATTTCGTAACAGAGAAATCGTACTGAACACATACGTCAGCTAAGATGGTTTTGGTTTTGAGTGTCAGAAAATTAAACACAAATTGTCGTAAGGAAAAAAGTGGGTGACCTATGTATACTGACACACAGAACTGAGCAGTTTGGTGAGTGGTAGGAATAAGACTGGCTTCAAGTGCAGCTGGATTCAGGCTCAATTTGTCTTTCCCTCTGTCTCTTAGAGACTCCCAAGATGCCTTATCTGCAAGGGAGCCAGCAAAAGTGGGTATCTGGCATTTTCATCTTCAGTAGTGGTTACAGACCCTGCCTCCTAATTTGAGGGATTCCTCAATAACATTAAATCAGCATAAGCTGCTGTACAGGGTCTGCCCTACATCACAACTTCCTTTGCAGCACTGCTGGTTCGGTGGTCAAAGCTCTGCTTCTAATCATCCTCTCTTGTGCTCCTTTCCATGACTGACACTGGAACAATTCATCTCTTTCCTACTCTCCCATGCTGGTAAGTGTGGCCATAGCTTCAGGTTTCTAGGAAAGAGAGAAGAGGTGCTGCTGACGATCAACCTTTACTCTACCTTGTGCACAAACACCATGGGAATTACATCTGGAGCTGTGGATCCTGTTTAGGCACCATGGGACAAAAAATGTGAGACTGCAAGGCTGCGGAAATGAGAAGGGTACAGCCAGTTTCTTGGTGCGTCAATGAGCAGCTGAACCCATGCTACCAACCAACCCACCACTCGGAGACTTCTTTTTATGAGAAGCAAACAAACCCCAGTTTTACTAAGCCACCTTTAAGGTGGAGTCCCTGTAACTTACAGCCAAAAATATGCTTTAACTAAAACAGGTGGTGTCCCAGGATATAAATTTAAAAAAAAAAAAAAAACACCATCAAACTGACCCAAGCAGAGGGGGTGAGCATCATGGGAGGTGGTTTCCTTAAGGTGTGAGCTATTTCACTCCCTCCACCTCAGCATTCAGCCAGAAGCTACTTGCCCAAAACACCACAGCCCTGGTGACCTAGAAGAAAACAAAGGGGCCCACACACAACAGTCCCGGGAGCTGTGTTGGTGCCAAAGCAGACTCACTGAAAGCAGTTGTGTGACATCTAAAGAGCTAAGAGACAGAAAGCTTGCAACATACCTCAGGAATTACTCCTGGGTGATCTTGAAGGGAGGAATGGATTGAAGGTCAGGGATTAGGATCAGCCTGTGATGCCTCCTTTCATCAGCTATCCCCAACCCTACACTCAGGCAATTATAGCCCAGGGAAGTTCTTATTCCAGGAAAAGAATAAAATCATCCAAAATTTGGGTGCCTCGAGGAAGAGTTGTCTATCTAGATATCATGAGGCAAAGCTGAACATGACTTAGCAAAGCAGTACAGTTATAAAAACTATGCAACGAAAGTCTGCTAAGGATGAGTGGTTACCAAAAAGGCACTTAAAACCCTAATATGACCTTGCATTGAACAGACTCTTCACAGAGCACTGAGTAGTAGGCCTACATGTAAAGAAAGATATGAGGATTTGGGAGAGAACACAGTTTCTCCCCCAGGTTTGGAAAATAGCTCATTTTTAAAAGGCTGAAAAAAAAATGTGTTTATTGTGCTAAGAAAAAAGGAGGTCGTTTCATGATTTTAATCATTACCTCCATGCTTATGATGTGCTGTTATGCCAAAATCAGAACTATATTCAATTCTGCTCTTTTCCTTGGGAATGAGAACTGTGTAAATGCTTTCTTGGGGTGTGCATCTGTTGTTTTGCTTCCTAGGGAATATCATTTCCTCCTTCCTTCGGAAGAGTGACTCACCGAAATGTAATGAAAGCTTCTTCTCTTACCTACAGGAGTTTCTAAGAAATTAATCCCGTGTTTCTAAGAAGTAGTCCTGCTTTCCTCTAGAGAATCACCATGTTTTGTGTGCTCTGCACCACTGAAGATAAAAGCCTCAAGAGGAATGGTGTGAAATATGGAAGAGCTGGAGGGGATTAGGAGATGGGAGCATATCTGATACCATCTCTGACCTATGTCATAGCAGACCCTGGAGCTGGAACATGTGACTCGGAAAGGGAAACCTCCACAAAGGTCCAGAAGCCCCACAGAACTAATTCTAGCGCCATGGAGGCCTGGTGACAACTCAGCAGAGCACTGCAGGCCAGGAACAAACCTGCTGTCCGCACAAATCTCAGGATGTCTCCTGGCAAGCTGCTCACCGTGCAGTTAGTGGGACTGATGGGTCTCAGGTTTGAGTCCACACACACCAATAACTTAGCCCCTTTGTGAGGATTCGTGGCTACCACACCCCACGGCTAAGGCCCTGAGCAACCTACCAGATGGGCTGGGAGCCTCTCCCATACATGACATGACATTGGACTGGGATCCCAAGAACTGGAAACAAGGGCGAGGAGAGAACACTCCCCGAGGCAGAATAAAAGAGGGACTCCTATTACTAAAATGTCACCTATGAATTTAGGCTAAACATAAAGAAAGTCCTGACGAGGAGCCCTGTCAAACATCAAAACGCGTCACAAAGCTGTTTCTCCTGGAAAGTCACTAAAACCAGACCGAGGGGGTTAATTACATCCTACCCTTTGACAGATAAATAACCTAGATATTTTCTTCTTTGCCCTCATAACTCCTTATTTAGACCAAAGAAAAAAGTATTATGTATTAATATTTTACTTCCTCCCCAAAAAGATTTGAGCTGACTTACAGGAACACATACACTCAAGTGGAATGGTGAGATAAGGTTTATTTTAAAAGGAAGGAAATAGGTTGGCTTTTGCTTTGCTAGGAGAGTAAAATCATGCCAAAAGATGTAGCCTGTCAATTTGTGGTGGTAAGTTCACTGCAATGGAGTGACCCTAAGAAATTAGTAAACTTAATGACACTGTCTGCAGGACTCATGAGAGCACCTTCCCATTCCCCGCCTGTCACTGATGAAATACTCAGAATGCCAGTGTTCCAAAAGAATGGCTGATCAAGGCACCTAGACATAATTCTCCTGTTCAGTCTAAGAACTAGTAAATAAACCCAGAGATTCACACTGTGACATGTTCCTCAATTCCCAGCACAGTTAGTCCAGGCCATGGGAGGCCACCCAGGATGGTCACAAGTGCCCCATCGGTGTATCATTTCACCTGTTTTCCGTTATCTGTGTCACTTGCTTTCCGAGAGAGGCCCCGATCGGTAACCTGCCTTAAAATGTAGGCAACTGGAACCATATCATGTTCAACGATCTCTTTGTCTTTTGTGAATAAAGGGAATGAATGAACAATGAATCAGTAACAAGAAACTGAATTGTAGACGTGTTAATGGCTGAAATAATCAATCCCAAAGGACAGGAGAAAACAGGGATTGGCTTCCCTGGGCCGGCATTCATATACTAGAGTATTGCTTGAGAGTCTTTCAATCCTTCATTCCCGTTCTCCACACACATCCTGTCTGTAACAGCCCCCGGCACTGAGCTGGTCACCAGGTGCCGCCGAACGCCTGCTCCTGGGGTACCCTAGCCACAGTGTTCCTCATCTGAAATGCTTCTCTCCTCCTTTCTAATCATCTCACCCCTGCTCCCTTCTTCAAGGCATATTCCTTCCACAAAACCTCCTTCTTGTCTAAAGCCACTGTGCTTATTAGGCTTTTCACCGAATTCACTTCCTCACAATGTAATTCTCAATTCTTGCCTTGAACTTTTCCTTCGTTGTCTCATTGATATGTCTTCTTTTCCCAAAAGCATCATAAACTCATTGGGGTTGGATCCCCAGGACCAGACATGCCTGAGTGTTTTGATTGATTAGGCCCAGCAGGCCTAGCTCTGGGCTGTAAACTGGATACAAAAATGAACAAGAATCGTATAGAGGAAATGTGCTTTGGAAACAGGGACTGCATGCGAAATCATCTTCCTTCTTCCCCACCCCTCCCCTTCTCTTCACTGTGGGTATGACATGCCTAATCCTTTTAATGCCAACGCTAAGTGGTCCAGATGGCAGCAAACCCATCAGCAGTGACATGCTGCTGTATTGTATGGTCCTCGTGCGCCCGGAAGGGTGACAGTGGCTGAAGCTTTCACACAGTTACTTTGCAAGCACATCTCCAGCCTTGCCTGTGTGCCTCCTGCCTCTGGGTCCTGAGAAAAATGCTTCCTTGTAGATGATTCATCTCCCTTTGGCCAAGGTCCCCATTTTTCCCTGTGGGCTTCTAACAATGTCATAGTAGCATATCTTCTATGTCTCAGCCGGAGGCATGGACTGTACAATAGGAGAAGTTCATTACCTAGAAAGTGCATTACCTACCTAGAAAATGTCAGTATTCTGAGAGTGGATGGCTTTTGGAAAAAAAAAAATAATAATAAGAGGATAAGGAAGGTTAAGTCTTCCTTCAAAGAGTATTAGCTCTGATTTAAAATAAAATCTGCTAGTAATCACTAGTAGGTGTATCATTTTGTTTCCTTCAGAAAATGGACATTTTTGATCCTCAAAGTTTAGTTTCAAAGTATTATGTCCTCTGAAGCTTTTCAATCTTTGATTTTTTTTCCTTTTGAGTCACTAAGAGTCCTGACATATACGAAAAGGTATATATTAGTCCCCACCCCCCACCCCAGAAATACAGACTTTTAAGGGATAATTTAGAAAAGAGAAGTATTGATAAAATTTCTGCTCAAAAACTATATAATACAAACTGCTTATTTCATAGCTTCAGAAAACAGTGGCACATAATTCTTAGGCATCAAAGGGACATCTGGCTCCTGATTCCTCACTGAATTTCAGCTATAAGATGAGAGCTCCTTCATTTCCTATGACTATGGCTCCAAATCCATCTGCATTAATAGCCAATCTTCCTTCTTTCCTTTCTCTAACAATTAAAAAAAAATGTGTCCTTTGCCAACCAAAGGCCAATCCTTCCACACATAGTCCAAATCCTTTTTCTTCTTCCTTCTCAGAGATCTCACTCTGGCCACAGTATCTGCAACGTCTCCCTTACCACCAATTGTTTCCCATTAACATCCTAACATAATAAATGGACTCTAAAAACCAGCAAAAAAAGCAATGACTTTCCCCTTTCACTTTCTTCTTTTCCTCACTCTAGACAATCTCATCCACTCAGTTTCAAGTACCTACATCTTCCAATGTTAGATCTGCTGCCCAGCCTTTCTTCCTACACTGACTGTCCTATTGTCATATCTACTTAGACATCTCACAAGACATCTCAACCTTGTCCAAAACTGTACTTGTGATTTTTGTTCCACTACTATCCTTCTTGTATTCACTATCTCAGGAAATAATGCCACCAATTTACTCAAGCCAGAAGCCGAAAGGTATTTTTGTCACAGCCCTCTCTTTCACCCGTCCACCCTCAAACCCTCACCTAGTGTTGCACATTCTACCTTCTGAACAAAGCTCAAATCAGTTCCCTTCTCTCCATCTCTACTGCTTAAAAAGTAGCCCAAGCTACCAATACCTCCTGATCACTATTTCTTTAATAGACCCTGAAACAGATGTTTGTAGAATCTCTTCATTGTCTTGTCATTGGGAACTGGGACCCACGGATGAGGACTGAAAGCTGTAAAGGACTCCTCATGGTAGAAAGAGTCACAAATAATTGAAGGTTAGATACTCCCTCCAGCTCTTAAGTGATATCTGAATTCATTCTGTTATGTTCAAATCTGGTTTTAAATGCTGGTTATTAGTAGCAAATACCAGAAACACCTAAATGTCCAACTGTTTAAAATATATCATCTCATTCCTGTGGTAATATGACACTAGGGACACTTAGGATCTCTGGTAAAAGATTGTTTCCAAGGACTCCTCTTATCTGGGAGGAGAGAGAGGACTATTTCCTCCTAGAGCAATGGTTCCGTTCCTAAGCCCACCTACACGTTGCAGTTCACCTGGAGAGTTTAAAAACTACCGAAGGCTAAGCGGCACCTGTAGAGATGCCTTTGTAATTGGCCCAAACGTTAGGATTTTTATCAGCTCCTGGGTGATTCCAAAGTACAGCCCAGACTGAGAACCCTACCCTAGAGAAAACAGATGTTTCGTAGCATGTCTTAGGACCAACTGTGTCTAAAAAGCAGTGTAAAGCTTGATCACTGTCCTGGATCAGTGTAGGCTCCATGCAGAGAAAATTTGCTTTTAAGAGTCAATCCATCCTCAAGGCAACAACTTGCGTTAGTCAAATAACTAATTGAGAATAGCTGCGGACTTGATGGAATTTGGTGGCATTCCAGCTCTGCTGGAAATTACTGATAATAATAATAACATGGATAAGTACAGCTATACTTCCTTTTTAAAAATCTGCTAAAAAGTACCAAAATAATGAATAAAAATGACAAATAAAAAACTTCCAGGCTGTCTTGGCCACCCAAGATTAGTTGTCACAAATCCTGTTTCTAGTCTCAATTTTAAATATCTAAGTGATTGGGTGTCAACCCCAGAATTTAATTTGTTTTATTACATACTTACGCCAAGTATCAATAAACATTTCCTGATTCCCACTCTAAAAATGGATGTTTCCTCTAAGCATGGAATTATGGTCATTAAACTTTATCATTGTGATACTTAAAAAGAAAGGAAACCCGATATGTGATGTAAAGGGAAACTTGAAAACGCAGAAAATTTAACATGGCTACAAAAACAATCCAGTCACGAATTAAGGATATCATTTAGTAAAGTCCTATTTATGATGTCCATTCCCTATGACTTTACAAGTTTTAAAATATCAGTGCCATCCATTTTAATGAACAGTGTGTAAAACTTTCATTTTAATGTATTAATAATTTAACCAATTGTGCGAGTCCTCTGAAGTGATTAAAAAAAATGTTTCTCAGACAGGGCTGACATTCAAGTATTACACACAGCTAGTTCTCAATGCAACAGTAATCTCCTGGTGGCATTTGCTCTGAAGGGTTGTTTCCTGTGTCACACCATTTAAACATTTTTATTTAACACAGGATCAGTGGTCTGTGGGCAAACTAGCACTCCATAAAATAAAATAAACAAAACAAAAACTATGTTATATCTGTAATGAGCTGAATGATGACCACACCCACCCACCCAAAAGAAAATATCCATGTCCTAATCCCCAGAACCTGTGACTATTACATTACACTGCAAAAGAATGAATGTCACTTGATAGGGCAAATTATGTGATTAAATTAAGGAGAAGCTTATTCTGGATTAGCTGGGTGGGCCCTGAAAGAAGTCGCATGTATCCTTATAAGAGAGAGACAGTGGGAGTTTCGAGACAGAAGACATAAAGGTACTGTGATCATGGAGGCAGAGAGACTGGAGTGACGTGGACACAAAACAAGGAATACGTGGAGGAACCAGAAAGTGGAAGAGGCAAGGAGATGGACTGCAGCTCTGCCAATAGCGTGATTACAAAACGCAGTCACAGCAGCAATTCTATATTAGGAAATGGATACAGCAGCATTTGCTGATTTAGGAGGTGCAAATAATCCCACCTTGGCGATGGTCAGTTACCAATGTATAGTCACCAACCAGATCTGGGAAGAGATGCACACAATTTTCCACCCTACATTCTAGCACCACACCGGTCCTGGATACAAGTGCATCTTTTCAATTCCCCTATAATTTCTTGTTTGGCTTTCTTTTCATTTCGTTTCATTTCTTTCCACCAGAGACAATGAAATAAAGCATCCTTTGCATTCAATTATGTCAAAGTTACCCAGAAAAAAAGACAACAAAAAATGAAAAAGCAAATTCACTCAAATTAATAAACTGGAAGAAAGCTGGTAACTTCATACAACTCAAATTAATGCATCCTATTGATGAATTCAAATGACATTATACTATAAAAAGTATAAGCTATACGCTTACCTGCACTAAAATTCTGCCTTCACTTAGTAACTGAGTTTGTTTTCTTACCTGCATGCTAAGTGCTTCTCTAGTACTAAGTGTTCACCATAAGTTAATTAGAATTATTTTACTGTCATCTACATCACTGGTGAGGATGAGAATATCAGTAATAGTGATAACAATAGTCATAGCACTTTATTAAAGATGGGATAGACAATTTTATTCATCTGTTGAGATAAAGAAAAAAAGTCAATTTGGGGATCAAAGACCATTCTCCAGGAAGCTGTGCAAAAGTAATTGTCATTTGTAGGGGATCTGGATTTTGGAAGGAAGAGAAAGAAGAGGTAAGGGGCAGCCCAGTGTGACAATGAAGGCCCTGCAGAGAAAGACAAGAGAGATGTTAACAGTTACCTGGGGGACTTTGTGAGGCAGACAACTAAAGAGAACTTCGGGGAGACTGAGCCATGTCACATGCTGTGCCACTCTTACAAGGAAAGGTGCAGCAAGAGGTCCCCGCTGTCTTTAAACTAACCAAATTAATCTTTTGGAGATGAGTTGACAGGCAGAAACAGACTTCGAGGTAGTTAAGAATTATTCAGGTAACACACTGCTGCTTCTTATTATTATCTAGGCTGACAGAACTGAGCAATGTTTTGGGGACCTTATCAATGAAAACAACTAATTAGTCTTTTTTATTCCATAGAAGAACCATTAACTTCATTCCTCCAACAACTTTTCAGCATAGATACCTATTTGAAGACCTAGTAAAAGTGAAGAAGAGGGTACATTTTCCTTCGGTCTCTTCACACGCCATAACCCCAAAGTTTAAGGGGGCTCCTTTCGCTTGCCCATTGGCTGCAGAGAAAATAAAGCTGTGGGTTCACATGCAGTCCTAGCTTGGCTGATGTTCAAGCCAGTTCTACATGTGAACAGGCAGCTTTTGGCTAGAAGGCAAGAAGATGGAAACAGTCATGTCGGAGCAGTAAAAGTTGCTGGTGGATAATGGATCACCTCAATTGTGATTGAGTGTGTTCCAAGAAAAAGTACTTCTCAGTGCTCATTCTGACTTCTAATTTCCTCCCCAAAGTGCATTATGCCAATCAAGAGATGTACATTGGACAACAAAGTTGCTCAAATAAAATAGGGAATGCAATATATCTAATCCCTGACCTCACCTCCCACCCTCAGTCCCCAACATAAGGGACTTTTCTCACACATGGCCCTACAGCCTGCTGGCCAGCCCGCACAATTGGACTTCTCTCTGTAAAAAAATGGTAAAGGAAACATCGTTCGGCCTATCTTCTGTGAATAATTACCAACTGCTCTCTTTCACTCGGATAACCAGTCCCAAATTCTGCTGTTAACACCACTAGGCAAGGATTCCTAAACAAGATTTACCAGCAAAATCGAGTGGGAAAAATTTTAGAAATAGAGATTCCCATGATCATCCCAGATATACTGACCCAATCTTGGGGAATAGTTTATAAAGTTTGCCAGGTGATTCTGAGCCTCACACAGATTTGGGAGCTACTGTTGTGGCACATGTTACTCACTATGGCGACGGTCCTTCCTGGAGCACTTTCCAAGTGTCCACTCAAGTACAATGGAGGATGGCAGAGAGACTGCAGGTCTCACATAAACAAAACTTCAGTTTTCAAATATACTCTCCCCATTCCTCTTCATCCTGCCTAAGGCCTCATGACAATCTCACAACTGCCTTGAACTGACTGCAGGAAGGAGGATGAGGGAACATACAGAACATACTTCCACAAGACATACCAAAAACAAACAGAAAAACAGAAAACTTTTTTTTTTTCATTATGTGGATCATCTCTTTGCAAATTCATCCCATTTAATCCTCACAACACTAAAGATGTGGTCCATTATCATCAACCTGATTTTACCTCTGGGGTGACAAATAGAAAAATATATATCACGGAGTTACATAGCTATTTGAGTTGTAAAACTAGGAAATAGATGCACACAACCTGAATTCAGTTACATGCTGAACCACCAAGCTATAGCTCCAGGGTAGTCAAACAAAGACATTTTACACTTGATGTGAGCTAGAGGAATGAAAAGAGCTCATCTTATTTTCCTACACACGCAGACAGAAGGACTGGGGTGGAGGCACCTTCAAGAGTCATGGGAAGGGCATGTGGGAGGGAATATTAGGCCCCCTAGTCAGCCCCCCTTCCAAATCTCAGGGTGGCAGGCAGGCTGCAGCTTTGCTCCCATTAGTGAAAAACAACCCAGTAAACGTGGAAACACCGCAAGTACCCTTCTAAGACTAAGGTACACCAGGACATGACATGTGGCTGTCCCCAGGGAGTCACAACCCGTGCGTGGACCTGAGTAACAGTAAGTTCCAGCCAACGATAAGCAGATAGGATTTCAGAGCCCTCTCTGTGGAGACACTGGGTGTCCTGGAGCCCTCAGTGCTGCTTCTCTCTGGAGCCCTCTCAAAGCTGAATGGACAGCAAATAACATAATAATTCATTAAAATCAGACACATGAGGAAGACACTCAAGTGATTCTTCAGGCACAGAGGAGGGAATGGATTTATCTTAGAAGATAACAGGATTATATCTGAAAAAATGCATGTCAAACCAGTCCTAATTTGGGGAGTAGGCAAAAATTTCAACTGTCCAAAGGACTTGTTAAAATATGACTTTGAAGATGTGATGGCTTTTGAATTAAAATGTACTACACTTGTGCATGCCTTTTCTGTGCTCCAAGTCATTTTCTTTAATGTTCAAACATTGTTATTAAAATGATCCTTGACTAGAATTTCTGTAGCCCTGGTGCCAGAACTACTCATGACACTTTAAAAGACCTGGGCTATTCATGGACATCATGATTCTTTTATTACCATTTCTATTCCGAGACACAGGAAAATCCCCCATGAGATATCCCAGGACACAGATAGATACCCATTCCTCAGAATGTAAAACTCAGTGTAGCAGATGAGAGCTTCACTGGAAGGGAAATTGGGGGCAAAAATCTCTGTAACCGTTTCCTAATGAACTGCTACATCTGAAAGGGCGGACAGGTACATAAATTACCAGCTGAAACAGTAGCTAGTCATGAACGTGCCTGGCACAAAATACTATTCCATGCTGTTTTCAAGGGTCATGTTCCAGTCCACAAGGAACCATGCTCCAATGTCTCAATCAACAAGAATTGTGATACTGTCTGTCAGAATAACTCCGATGCATAATTATGCTAAAAGTACCCACTTTCCTTCAAAAATGAGGAAGAGAAGAAACACAAAGCTGAAAGGGGACAGAGCACCTCTTCCTGCCACACACCCCAGAAAAGCCGAAGCAATGCAAATGCCCCTGGATAAAGAATTGCGTTCAAACCTGCATCTTCAGGATGCAAAGCCCATTCCACCAAAAAGCCTGCTGCACTGCCCTCTGCTGGAATATCAGCTCACCCCTCAGCTTGACAGGGTTTGGCTCCAGCTGAGACTCCATGTTGATAAGACGAGGAATCTCTTGCTTCCTTGCTCTTTCAGTAATAGCCTCTGTCCTTTCCAATAGTCATAACGTGATCAGAAATGCCACCGACTTTAGGACAACTTAGCTGTTTAAGGTTGAGCTACACATGACTGACAAAAGTTCATGTAAAATGGGGTCTCCTTGACTCCTTGCTGAGGTTCTCCTTTATCATTGCTCTTCTTTCTGGACACCGAGAAAATGACGATGGGCTGCAGAATCATGGCCCAAGATTCATTCCCATTCAAAAGGCAAATCCCTAACTTCCAGGTGCTGGCGGGCAGCCCACTCATTCTCTAGTTTATGCTCGAAATTCTCGTTACAAGATAGGAATAGCTAAATAACTTAGGGCTTTCTGACACCAGCCCCAGATGATAGGTGGCTGCTGAGATGGAGAGTGTGTAGAGGGAAGGAAACTGTCTTTAAACCTCAAAGGTTAGACCCTAGAACTTATTTGCTTTATTTAAATAGAGCCAAATTAATAACTAATTCCAACAGCAATCCAGATACCATTTCTTTTCTATGATGAGCAACGCTCCATTATTTTATCCAAAAATATTCTCCATAATAAACCAAATTATTTCTTAAGGCAAAATATTATAAGAAAGTGGAGTATTTGTCCCTCAAGTTGTATTTCCAAAGATTTATGCTATATCATTTCCTGGGGAAATAGTCATTCTCTCTAAATTGTACTTCCTCTCTCTTTGTTTCTCTCTCCTTGAGGAAAGATAAGTTTGAGAGCAATTAATCATAAGAACTTAGCAGGTCCCCAATTTAGTTATAAATACTGCTTTATACCTGATTTGCCAAAATCACTGGCCAGGAAATGTGTCAGACATCTGCTATTTGTTTCTCCTAAATTTCAGGTAATGCTTCTCTCCTGCCTTCCTTTCTAATTTTGTCTTGCACCCATACGCAGGAAAATATCAAATTTACATGTCCAGATATGGCATCTCTCTCTTCCCAATGCCACATCGCCCAGCTGCTTCTGAACGTGTCCACTTGGATGGTAGCAATGGCAACCATGTTGGAGTTTTTATCTAGCAACAATTACCTCCTTTCATCCTTAAAACTACTCTGGAGTAATTACCACAAAAGCTTTAACTGAAGGTCAGAGAAGTTAATGACTTAATTCAAAGTCACATCACTTGCAAGAGAGTCAAACTGGGAATAGAACACAAATATCTCAGATACCAAAACCTACACTCTTTACACCACCTTTGACTGCCCCAAAGGCATGAAAAAGTATGTTAGACATTGAACTTAACCATTCCTGCCACCAATTTTTCCACTGCCATTAGTAGTATCATCATTTTCCTTAAGTGACTTTGCTTGCTTTCTGACTTGTATTACATGTTTCACCCCCTATTACTAAATACTGAAGAATTTTGATCTGCAGCTCCTCCAAGATTGTCTCCCAGACACCATAACCCTAGTACAAGCTTTCCTCACTTATTATATATATTCTGAGAGCAGTCGCTTAATAATCTTTTTACCTCTAGTCTTCAAGCACCAAACCATGCTTCATAGGGCTGTGCTACTGTTTTAAATGTGCCTAAAGAATGTATAGTACCTAACTTCATATTTCATCAAAGTTGATTAGTAAGTAGTATTACTACTCTAGTATCTTTTTGTGTCTTATATTTCCAAGTTATTTGAAATTCCCCTACAAGGTAGGTGATTGGTCATCAACAAAAACTCAGGAAGATGCAGACAGCAAGGGGATGTAGATGAATGACAGCCAGGAAAGGACCTCTACCCAGTGGCCATTTAGGTCTCCATTTTAATATCCATGTGAAAACTGCTGTCTCTTGACAGAAAAGAAGGCAAACCTGCACAGATAGTTGAGACTTCAGAAAGAGAGAAAGAAAAGGGCTATAGTTCTTTTTCTAAAGAGAAAGATGGATCCCTAGGTGTCTTCATTTGGGTTCCTCTGGAAGCCAAGCCTAAGACAAGAACTTGGCTGCAGATATTCCCTTGGGGTGTGGTGTGAGTAAGTAGAGCTGAGGGAGTAGGGACAGTGACAGACTGAGAGAGGAGAAGGCTCTCTCTGCGCAGGAATGGTTAAGTTCAATGTCTAACATACTTTAAGGATATGTGACCAAGGTGCTGCTGTGGGCAGAGGGGCTCGCTCCATGGGACCAAGGGAAGCGTACGGAACGATGCCAGCTTTCTCCGTCTGAGGACAGGAGGCTGGGCATTTGTCCATTGGCTCCCACGCCCCACTGCAGGCCCCGCTTTGCAGGCAGACAGACTTGATGTGTCTCCCTTAGGTTGGAGAAAGCTCTGAGGTAGAGAAACAGGGTGTCTTGACTAACTTTATTATATCAAACATGTTATCCTGTACCCATATCCCACATAAAATGTAATTGTGTGCCTTAAACTGTGAAAAAACATTTATAATTTTGTTTTTGAAGTTACTGTCGACTTTGATATTGCAATTTTTGTTTCATATTCTTTAACTGATTTTCTTTTAAAGTCCTAAATATTTTTTAAGGTTTCAAATATGTTAGCCAAATGGATAAAACAGCCCTGAAATCCCCTCAAAAACTGCCCAATAGGAACAAGTAGCTACAATAACTACACTTCAAACCCTACCCTTTAAACAGTTGCAGATGGGTACTGAGAATTCATATTCCTGGAAACTGATATTAGCACCAAGCAGCAATCATTCCCAGTGCAAACAACAGTGGAACAAGAACAGTGCAGGCGAAGAAGAAAATGATGAGAGAAACAGAATAACAAAACCAGACTAGAATAGAGCAGACCAGGAAGGAGAAATTTCTATCCATTTCACCTGGTAAAGACTCAACAATTTCCCAGTAAAATGAATTATAAATGACTATTAGAACCATAGAAAATTGATGTAATCATCATAATCCATTTAGCTGTTTCATGAACTGTTCAAAATTCCGATTCCATTGTGAGTTTATATTTTCAAATTAATCTTTCGGTTTTCTTTCTAAAATCCGAGTCAGGAGACTTTCCGGGCATTGATAAAGAAAACTGACAATTGTAAAGGCATGTTCTGCAGAGTAAATGGAACTAGGCAAACTAGCCTCTATAAAATACCACCCTAGCAAGGCTTTTCTTGTCTGCTTCTATTTCTTAATATACCCAGACTGAGGACCTTGTACGATCACTCCTCCATTTCCCAGTTCACAGGTCTCCCCAGTGGTAGTTCTGGTGCTCCACCATCCCCAGCAGAGCTTGAGAAAATCATTAGCCATCTTTAAACAAATAAATCACCAGTGGTGCACAATCTGGACGCTGCTACACAGTGTTGTCCACGTGAAAAGCTTCTCAGCTGCGAAAACATGTCTGTGATTCAGACAGGCCCCGGAGATTTTGATTAAAGTCTATATTTAAAACTGCTCTTTATTTCATCTGTCTGGGACCCTTAACCATTACAGACACAAGCTTTTCATCCAAACAATAAAAGTCTGTGAAAGCAAAAAAAATCGTTTTTAAAAATCACTGCCCTAAATCTTTAGAAAACCTTCATCTGTAAAAAGGTCAGGTTTTTAGCCAAGCACCAGGGGTAGGAAGCCAACATGTTATGCGATTAGCATGTCAGGCTGCACAGTGGAAGTTCAGTGGGACAACTAGGCTTTGCATCAGGTTTTAAATTCTGTTGTTTCTTTTATTTGATAAATGAAAAGTATACATATTTAAGGTGTATACTTGATGTTTTGATATATTTATATATTGTGAACTGATTATCACAAACTAATCAACATATCCATCACCTAAAATAATTACCATTTTCTTCTGTCTGTCTGTGTGTGTGTGTGTGTGTGTGTGCGCGCGCGCGTGTGTGTGGTGAGAACACTTACGCTTGATCAACTCTCTTAGTGAATTTCAAGTATACAAAACAGTATTACTAACTACAGTCATATTGCTGCACATTAAATCTCCGGAACTTACTGATCTTGCATAACCGAAACGTTGTACCCTTTGACTAACTTCTCCCTCTTACCCCCTTCCTCCAGTCCCTGCCAACCACCATTCTACTCCCTGCTTTTATGAATTTGACTATTTTGGATTCCACACATAGTGACATCATGCAGTATTTTTCTTTCTGTGCTTGGCTGAGTTCATTTAGTATAATGTCCAACAGGTTAGTCCGAGTTGTTGCAAGTGGCAAGATTTCATTGTTTTTAAGGCTGAATAATATTCCATTATATAGATCACATTTTCTTTATCCATTTATCGATTGACGGGTTGTTTCCATACCTGGGCTATTCTGAATAATGCTGCAATAGACACAGGAGTACAGATATCCCTCCAAGATCTTGGTTTCATTTTTTTTTTTTTTATATTTACCCAGCAGTGGATTGCCTTGTGGTTTTATTTTGAATTTTTTGGAGGAAACTCCATACTGTTTTCCATAATATCTGTACCAATTTACATTCCCACCAAAAGTGCGCTAAGGGTTCCCTTTTCTCCGTATCCTTGCCAACACTTGTAATCTCTTGTCTGTTTAATAACAGCCATTCTAACAGGCATGAGGTGATATTTTGTTGTGGTTTTAATTTACATTTTCCTGGTAATGATTTTGAAAGGCAAGTGGTGTCAAGTGCTTTTTCATACACCTGTTGGCCATTTGTAAGTCTTTTTTGGAAAAATGTCTATTCAGATCCTTTGCCCATTTTTCAATCAGTTTATTGTCTTTTTCTGCTATTGAGTTATATGAGTTCTTTATATATTTTGGATTATTAATCTCTTATCAAATATATGGTTTGCAAATATTTTCTCCCATTCCATCAGTTGCCTTTTCATTTTGTTGATTGCTGATTGTTTTCTTTGCTGTGATTATTAGTTTGATGCAATTCCATTTGTTTATTTTTGCTTTGGTTGCCTGTGCTTTTGTTGTCATATCTGAAAAATAATTGACCAGACCAATGCCAAGAAGCTTATATTCTCCAGGGGGAGATAAACAAGACATAAATATAATAAGTGAGAAAATTATACCACATATTAGAAGATCATCACAATGAAAAGGAAAGCTAAGTAAGACTGATTAGCAGGCTCGGGGAGTAGAGCATATGCAATTTTAAATAGTATGACCAAAGTAATCCTAATTGAAATAGAGACATTTTCGAAAAGACCTAAAAAAGATGAGAAAAAAAAGTTTTTTTTAATTTTTATTAAATTTATTGGGGTGAATTGGTTAGTAAAATTATACAGGTTTCAAGTGTATGTTTCTATATACATCATCTATATATTGCACTTTTTTATCTTCTGTACAATTATCTCAAATTAAAAAAGAGAGAAGGTATATTCTTCTGATGTGATGGCCAGAAGACTAAAGGATAAATAATTTAGAGAAAGTATAAAATTTCCTTTTGAGAGCAGCTTTCGTTGACATTTGAGCCCATCCTAAGGAAAATATATCTAAGAATAGAGAAAATAAATACATACAACACTGGTACACATTACTCAAGACAATTTTGATTAGAAAGAAACTTTCTATGGATTTCTTTTTATCTTTAAATGCTTGATCAGATGGAATAGAATATCAAGTTTCAGAATCTCAGCTCTGGTGACACTCCTGGAATATACAAAATATAGGAAGGTGGTTTTGAGTTGTGTGGTTGAAAATTGAATTGTTATGATTTTTGTTGTTGTTGTTGAGTTGCATGAGTTCCTTGCATATTTTGGATATTAGCCCTTTATCGGAGGCACTGTTTGCAAAAATCTTCTCCCATTCAGTTGGTTGCCTCTTTATTTTGTCGATGGTTTCTTTTGCTGTGCAGAAGCTTTTAAGTTTCATATAGTCCCATTCGTTTATTTTAGCTTTTACTTCCATTGCCTTTGGAGTCAAATTCATAAAATGCTCTTTGAACCCAAGGACCATAAGTATAGTACATATGTTTTCTTCTATGCAGTTTATTGTGTCAGGTTTTATGCTTAAGTCTTTGATCCATTTTGAATTAATTTTGGTATATGGTGACAGATAGCATTCCAGTTTCATTCTTTTGCAAGTGGCTATCCAATTCTCCCAGCACCATTTATTGAAAAGGCTGTCTTTCCTCCATTGTATGTTTTTAGCTTCTTTGTTAAAAATTATCTGTCCATATTTATGTGGTTTTATTTTTGGGTTCTCAATTCTATTTCATTGGTCTATGTATCTATTTTTTCTGCCAATACCATGCTGTTTTGATTATTGTTACCCTGTAGTACAAGCTGAAGTCATGGAGTGTGATACCTCCAATATTGTTCTTTTTTCTTAGGATTGCTTTGGCTATTTGGGGTCTTTTCTGGTTCCAGATAAATCTGATGATTTTTTTTGTTCTATTTCTTTAAAAAATGCCATTGGGATTTTGACGGGGATTGCATTGAATCTGTATATTGCTTTGGGTAATATGGCCATTTTAACTATGTTGATTCTTCCAATCCATGAGCACGGAATGTCTTTCCATTTCTTTGAGTCTTCCTCAATTTCTTTCAAACATGTCTTACAGTTTTCAGCATATAGGTCCTTCACATCCTTGCTTAAGTTTATCCCTAGGTATTTTATTATTTTTGCTGCAATTGCAAAAGGAATTGTTTTTTGTATTTCTTTTTCTGAGATTTCATTGTCGTATATAAGAATGCAATGGACTTTTGTATGTTGATTTTGTAGCTAGCAATTTTATTGTATTCGTTGATTGTTTCTAATAGCTTTTTGGTGGAGTCTTTAGGGTTTTCTATATATAGCATCATGTCATCTGCAAAGAGTGATAATTTAACTTCTTCATTCCCAATTTGGATGCCTTTTATTTCTTTCTCTTGCCTGATTGCTCTGGCAAGGACTTCCAACACTATGTTGAAAAGCAGAGGTGATAGGGGACAGCCCTGTCATGTTCCTGAATGTAGAGCAAAGGGCTTCAGTTTTTCACCATTAATTATGAGATTAGCTGAGGGCTTGTCATATATGGCCTTTATTATGTTAAGGTATTTTCCTTCTATACCTATTTTATTAAGTGTTTTAATCATAAATGGATGTTGTATCTTGTCAAATGCTTTTTCTGCATCAATTGATATAATCATATGATTTTTGTCCTTTATTTTGTTTATGTGATGTATCACATTGATGGATTTGCGGATGTTGAACCATCCTTGTGCCCTAGGGATGAACCCCACTTGGTCGTGATGAATAATCTTTTTAATGCATTGTTGTATTCGATTTGCTAGAATTTTGTTTAGGATTTTTGCATCTGTATTCATCAGAGATATTGGTCTGTAGTTTTCTTTTTTTGTGTTGTCCTTACCAGGTTTTGGTATCAGGGTAATGTTGGCCTCATAAAATGAGTTAGGGAGTACTGTCTCTTCTTCAATTTTTTGGAAGAGTTTGAGCAGGATTGGTATTAGATCCTCTTTGAAGGTTTGGTAGAATTCACTAGTGAAGCCATCTGGTCCCAGACTTTTGCTTTTGGAAAGGTTTTGGATGACTGATTCAATTTCGTTACTGGTGATCGGTCTGTTTAGATTTTCCAGTTCTTCATGGTTCAGCCTCGAAGGACTATATGTTTCTAAGAACTTGTCCATTTCTTCTAGGTTATTGAATTTGGTGGCATATAGTCCTTCATAGTATTCTTGGATGATCCTTTGTATTTCTGTGGTGTCCGTGATAACTTCCCCTTTTTCATTTCTGATTTTGTTAATTAGTGTCTTCTCTCTTTTTATCTTAGTGAGTCTAGCCAAGGGTTTGTCAATTTTGTTAATCTTTTCAAAGAACCAGCTCTTTGTCACATTAATTTTTTCTATTGTCTTTTTGTTCTCTATTTCATTTAGTTCTGTTCTGATTTTTGTTATTTCCTTTCTTCTGCTGACCTTGGGTTTCACTTGTTCTTCTTTTCTAGTTCTGTAAGGTGTAACATGAGGTTATTTTTTTGGGATTTTTCTTGTTTCTTGAGATAGGCCTGTAATGATATAAATTTCCCTCTTAAAACTGCTTTCCTGCATCTCAAAAGTTTTGGTAGGATGTATTTTCATTCTCATTTGCTTCTATGTATCTTTAAATCTCTCCTCTTATTTGTTCTTTGACCCAGTTGTTCTTTAAAAGTATGCTGTTTAATCTCCACGTATTTGTTTTTTCCTGCTTTCTTTTTTCAGTTTATATTCAGTTTCAAGTGATCAGAGAATATGCTTGGTATGATTTCAATCTTCTTAAATTTGCTGAGGCTGATTTTATGTCCCAATATATGGTCTATCCTTGAGAATGTTCCATGTACACTAGAAAAGAATGTTTAGTCTGATGTTTTAGGATGAAGTGCTCTATATATGTCAATTATGTCCAGTTCATCTAATGTGTCATTTAGGGCTTTTATTTCATTATTTATTTTCTGTTTGGATGATCTATCCATAGCTGTCAATGATGTATTTAAGTCCCCTAGTATAATTGTGTTTTGGTCAATTTCTCCCTTTAGTTCTGTTAGTAATTGCTTGGTATATTTCGGTGCTTCCTGATTGGGGGCATAAATATCAATGACTGTTATGTCTTCTTGTTGTATAGTCCCCTTTACCATTATGAAATGTCCATCTTTGTCTCTTGTTATATTTTTCACCCTGAAGTCTGTTTCATCTGATATCATTATGGCTACACCTGATTTTCTCTGGGTACCATTTGCTTGGAGTGTCAATTTCCACCCTTTCACTTTGAGTCTATGCTTGTCCTTGTAGCTGAGATGTGTCTCTTGGAGACAGCATATGGTTGGGTTTAGTTTTTTGATCCAATCTGCTACTCTGTGCCTTTTTATTGGTGAGTTCAGTCCATTTACATTTAGGGTGATTATTGATATGTGAGGATTTCCTGTCATTCTATCTTTAGTTTTCTGGTAAGGCTGTGTCTCCATTGTTTCTTTGCCTTTTTGTTGTTGTCTATTATTTCTGTGTGGTGGTATTCTATGATGTTTCCCTCTGTTTCTTCTTTTATTACAGTATATATTTCAGTTCTGGATTTTTTTTGAGTGGTTACCCTTCAGTTTATGTAAAAGAAAGTTTGATATTTAGAGTATTCCATTTTCTTTAGCATGCTTACTTTCTCCATTCCCATATTCCGGTTCGGGCCTTTACTCTCCCCATTTTTATGTTTTGGTTGCCACAAATTGTCCCTGTTGATGGTGGTTGAATAGCCTCCTTTAGTATTTCTTGTAGTGCAGGTCGTGTATTAGAAAATTCCCTCAGCTTCTGTATGTCTGGAAAGGTCTTTATTCCTCCTTCATATCTAAAGGATATCTTTGCTGGATATATTATTCTTGGCTCATCATTTCTCTCTTTCAACAGTTTGAATATTTGGATCCACTCTCTCCTGGCTTGTAGAGTTTCTGCTGAAAAATCTGATGATAATCTAATGGGCTTTCCTTTGTTGGATACCGTCTTCTTTTCCCTGGCTGCCTTGAGGATTCTTTCTTTGTCGTTGATTTTAGACAGCTTCAATACAATGTGCCTTGGAGAAGGCCTGTTGGGATTGAGGTAACTAGATGTTCTATTTGCTTCTTGGATTCGAGGATCCAGTTCTGTCCACAAGTTTGGGAAGTTCTCATCAACAATTTGTTTGAATATATTCTCTTTTCCCTTCTCTCTTTCTTCTCCTTCTGGTATGCCCATTATTCTTATATTGCTCTTTCTGATGGAGTCAGAAAGTTCTTGTAGAGTTCTTTCATTTCTTTTAAGTCTCAAATCTCTTTCTTCTTCTATCCGTGTAATTTCCAGGTTTCTATCTTTGATGTCACTGATTCTTTCCTCCATCTGGTCAACTCTACTACCTAAGCTGGCTATTTCATTCTTAATTTCTTCTATTGAGTTCTTAATCTCCAGAAATTCTTTTTGGTTCTTTTTAAAAATTTCAATCTCTTTCGTTAAATGCTCATGGTGTTTTTTGATTGTGTTTCTGAGTTCATTAAACTGCCTTTATGTGTTTTCTTGCATCTCGTTGAGTTTTTGAGAACTGCAATCTTGAATTCTCTGTCATTTAAGTCACATATTTCCATATCTTTAAGTTCCTTTTCTGGAGACTTTTCACTTTCTTTCTGAGCTATCTTGTTGCCTTGGTTATTCATGGCAATTACTGATTTATTATTTCTCTTCCTAGACATCTACAGGAGTGGCTTCTGCAACAGGATGATAGGAAGAGGTCTTTCTTTTGTTTTCCAGTACTTGTTGGTAGAATGTTTTATTTTCTCTCCGAGTGCAGCCTTTTTTTTCTCTCTCACACGGTAGTGCTATGTTTTCTCTGCATTGTTCCAGCTTCTCACACAATGGGGGAATTCTCTGGGAGACAGGCTTCTCATCTGTTAATAGTTCGCCTGGGTCACAGGGCGCAGTGTCCGTATGGGTATGCAGAGAGCTTTTGAAGTTCCAAAGGTCTTCCTGCACCAGATTCAGAGCCCGTATGTTTCAGCAGTTCTGTTTACTCCTGCAGGGATCCACCCAGATAGGTGTGGCCAGGAGCGTGGTGAGTTGTGAGAGGTGGCCCAGAGCAATGGCTGCGACCACCACCACAGCCCATCCTGCTTCCACTGCTCCCTCCCCTTTGCCGGAACTAGTTGGGCTGCAAATCTGTGTCTGCAGTCCACAGTTCTCAGAACAGCAAATATTCTGATCTGACACCGCTACTGTTCCACTTCTAGCACCAGGCAGGTGGGGGCGGGGTGAGCTCTGGGAGGGGAGGGAGGGGGCGGCTAGTCTCAGTGCCTAAGGCTTCTGTTCTCTGCTAGGCACTGAGGGCTTAAACCACTATTTTCAGCCTTCTTCCCTCAGTCTTTTCTCCGAGGTCTCTGCCATGAGCATTGGGTTCAGCCGTGTTATATGCTGCCCCTCAGCCCTGTGGGCCATAAGTGGAGCCCTAGCAGTACGAGATCTTCCCTCTCCCGCAGCTGCGGTAGTTCCTGGAAGCAGCGAGCTCGGAGCACTGAGCTAGGTCTGCGTCCTGCGCCTGCGTGGCTCCGTTTCCGCACTTCTCCCTTTCCTCCTCCCCCGCTCACGCGATTCGCTCACCTTTAGGTGAATTCAGTATTGGGCCTCTTCGTCTTGCCTGTCTGCTGTGCAGGGAGTCCTTTGCGGAGTTATTGTTGTTCGATTAGTTGTAAATTCCAGGGGAGCTTTACAGAGGCTCACCTCACCCCGCCATTTTGATGACGTCCGAGATATGCTGTTTATAAAAGCATTTTAATTTGTTGAATCTTTGGATAGATGCTGCTATGTTCCTATCAAAATGTTGTTTTATTAATATTTCCAGGATATTCTGGGATTAGTAAATTTTTGAGAGCATGGACCATAACTCTTAATGCTTAGCATTATATACTCTGTAGTTCTTTGGCCCTCAATAAGTATTTGTTGACAGATATTCACAAATATAAAAGAGAGATGAATGTGCACGTGTTGTTTTCTTTTTCACTTCATTTGGGAAGTTGTAGATGCAGTCAGAAAGACCTGTTTAAATAGAGCTAGTAATTACAATAGTCTTTACATTGAGCTGATATCTCCTTGTAATTCTATCCATTGACTTAATTCTGTGAACTCCACTGTGAATAAAGGCAACAAAAGCAAATATTTTCTCTTTTTTGGAGAGTTGTCTATGTTCTGAGAGAAGGTTTTCCATATGTTATTTCATTAAAACACCATACATCTCAAAATAATTCCCATTTACTAATGAGTGAGTTGAGCATCAAAAAGGAACTCACTTTTTAAAAATTTTAAAATAAGAATATAACATTAGAGATCAGTCTTTTGAAAGCCCTTTTTTTCCCTTTCTTAAATAGCTAATGCAAGAACTGTAATGGCATCTTTCGTGCTTCCTGTGACAACTGAAGAGCCACTTTTCTGCCCCCAAGTGGAGACTGGGGCTGTGGCTATAGCACTATGTGTGGTTTTCTCGGGACACTGGGTACCAATTAGTCATTAGTTGCTTGAAAGAACAGTAGCACGATGGGTACAAGGCATCCTTTCTGCCTTTTTCATCTTTATTCAATGTGTCAAGTGAACAAATCCAAAGAGTAATTTCAAATATAAGGAGAAGTGAAGTACGACATGCCAAGACAAAAATCCCTTTCAAATAAATTCTAACTTCCTCCTAAATTCTTGCCCTTATCTTGGCTCTGGTATAATTAATCCCTTATAATTAAAATAAAGTTTCATTTATAAAAAGTTTTAAACAGAACATTTTACATAACATAGTAATATACATAAACATTGTTTTTATTTTTTACTAAAATTTATTGGGGTGGCAATGGTTAGTAAAATAACACAGGTTTCAGGTGTACAATTCTGTAATACGTCATCTATATATCACATTGTGTGTTCACCACCCAGAGACAGTTCTCCTTCCTAATATACATAAATATTGAATCATTATATTATACACCAGAAACTAACAATGTTTTGTCAATTGTATCTCAGTAAAAAGAAATTTAATAACTTAAGTACTAAAATAAAAGACTCTTAATTGGAATTATGACATAAGATCAACTGGCATTTCAAGTCTATATTGTGTTGAACACCTACAATGTTTTTCACTGCATTCTACCCTGCACGAAAGCACAGTCTGGATAGGAGGACAGGGCCATGTGTGATCAAAGCAGCTGACTGAGAAGGAAGGGCTTGTGCCTCAGGGGCCTGTAGACCCAGGTTTGAATCCCAGTTCAGTGACCTACAATCTGTGTGACCTTCACCTCTCCGTGTCTCAGTTTCCTCATCTGTAAATTGGCTTTCATACCCAGCTCACATAATATCCGACATACTCTCCATTTGCCCCAATTCATTCTCTGTACTTTTCTGCCCCTGTCTTGGCTGACCTGTAAGTGCCACATCCCCCAGGCTGTCAGGCCTGTACTCTGGCTAGTTCTAGCCAATGGGAGACACTGTCAGGAGATGGGAAGAAAGGAGTGACAACTGGGGGGAGTTGTTCCTCCTGCTCCCTCCTTTGCAGGGACCTTCCCTGATGACAATTCAAGTTGAGCAGCCTCTCATAATAGCTCCAGTTTCAATTCAGCAGGGAATGGTGTTCCTCCCACAGTCCTTTATGTCAGGGGCTGACAATGAGTTTCTACTGTGCTAGTACCAGGATGCTACAGCATTCATTTCTTCTTGGTTCCCTTTATCCTGCCCAGCCTTCTGTAAATAGTTACTTGATAAAACATGCCTTCAAAACTCCCAGCTAAGTGTGCCAAAACCTGGGTTGATTACAGTGCTCAGTAAATACTGGGTACTATCATGAGTCCTAACATTTTCAATCCTTCCACTGACATTATATATATTTGGAAAACGTGGTCACAAATGAAGGGAAGAGAAGTCATGGAAGATTCCTCTAGAAAACAGGCACTGAAGATATAAGCTCAATCTGGCTGCAACATCTGTGACCCCATTGATTGCCAGGGTCAATCCAACTGATCTGCCTGGCTAGGCTGTACCCCTTCTCACCATTCCATGTGTGTCCCTCCCTGATTGAGGGACTGCCCAAGCTCACATAACTGTGAGAATGAGGGCTTGAACCTGGCCTAACTGTCCCCCACTTCTAGTTCATCATGCTAACACTGTGATGCTCTCTAGAGGCCCCAAGGCCTTAAAATTCTGTAGAAATATCAGCTATAAACATGATCAAAATTACCACTTGCCCAAGGTCATACTGTGTCATACTGGGGTAAACGATAGAAAGCCCAATGATAGATACTACCAAAGAAATAATAATCCTACTTAATGGGATTTAACATCTCCTTATACCCAAGGGCTTAACAAATGCATGAGACCCAAACACAGACTGTAACTCAAGCAAGAAAAGCCACCAAACAAATTAATAACAAAATCTAAGCCAAAGGAAATTAAGAAGAGATAATAACCCTGGGAAGATGCTCAAGATAAAAATCTAGTGATCTACACTAATGGGAAATCTAAAGAGAATTTTGAAATTCTATTTTTTCTGAAATATTGATACAATATTAATTAATGCAAAAGAGAAAAACTATTATATTAGAATGATGACTAGAAAATGGGAGACCATGGGAATTACTTGAGCATCATAATAAACAGTTATAATATTTTCATTAGATGTATTTGATAGATCATGGCTCTCAAAAGAAATACAAACTGAAATATTTGGTCTAAGACCTAAGTATAAAGGATTTTTTAACAAAGTAAAATAAAAATTAGATATATTTTTCATGCTGACGCTTGTTTTCAGTATCTCCCAACCTCATGAGACATTTCTGCCTAATAATAAATGTTCATTTCCCTTGTGAATCTTGTAGAAAGCTGGAGAAACTTGTAGAAGTGTGGAGAAAAATAAAGAGTACACTGAGAAACAATTGTCAGAAAAATGCATTATTTCCTAACCTGTCTCACAAAAACTACTCAAACTTCTCCATGGCAATTCATTATTCTTTCGTTCACCTAACAAAAATTTATGGAGTTCCTAAAAAGCAATTCTACTAAGCACTGAAGTTACAGCTGCCAATAAAACAGTGTCTGACCCTACACTCATGCAGTGCTAAGTCTGATGGGAAAGAGGAACATTAATCACCGAAAGCAGCGAGCACATAATTACACACTGAGGTAACTGCAGTGATAGACAGTAAGATAGTCCTAGGACAGCAGGTAACACAGGGTCCTCGTGTAGACTGTTGAGTCAAGGAAAGGCACCTAGAGAAATGATAAGAGATCTCTCTGAAGAGAATGTCAGGTTTAAGTACACAAGCGAGGAGGGAAGGAAATCCCTGGCAGAGGTACCCAGCAAACACAGAGGCCCTGAGGCAGGAGAGAGCGTGGCGTATTCCAGGAAGAGAAAAAGGCCCCAGTGACTAAGTGTAGGGATCTAGGGAGAGGGTATGAGAGGAGATTAAAAAGGTAGGCAGGGTCCAGATCAGATGGAGACTTGGGATCAGGTATTGGGATTTTTTAAGCTTCCTGACTGATCCTAACATACAGCGAGTTTCTAGAACCAGTGTATTAGGCCATGTATTTCTTTTTTAATTTTCAGTGGAAAAAAAGGGGTCAAATATTTGGTGATGGAAGGAGAAATGCTTCAGGGTGGTGAACACACAATGTGATATATAGGTGATGTATTACAGAAATGTACATTTGAAACCTATATAATTTTACTAACAAATGTCACCCCAATGAAAATTTTTTTAACACGTAAAAAATTTTTCAACCAAGTTACCATACATCAATTTAATCTATAACCTTATTTTTATAAACAGCAAAAACACAAATCACATATCAATTAGATTTCATGGAATAAGTGGTCATTGGAACTTGTAGTCCAAAGACCTGGGCCCCTCGGTACAAGAGGGTTGGAGGCAGGATCAGAGCAATTATCAGATCTGCAGTTTCTAAAGGTCACTGGCTTCAATGTGGAGAAAGACCTGGAGGGGCAGAGGGCGTGGTGTCCCATTAGGAGGTGACAGTGGTCGTCTAGGAAACAGGTGATGACGTTTGCTCTCTTTGCACCTTGGCTTTCTTATCTGTGAAACACAGGAAGTTGTACTGGACAACCCCTAAGGACCCTTTCAGTTTAACACCATCAGACATAACGTGGGATATTTTCATTGGGGAAGGATGTATTACAGCCCAATGCACATCCCCAAAATGGTGAAATGAAAATTTGGGGTGCTCAAAAGGTAGATTTCCTCCCTATTAGTCCCACCAGCATCAAAAATGCTATAACAATGAATATTTTTTAAATGCTTTGAGCCCTATATCTTCCTCTAGTTCCTGATACTCTTTCCCTGCTTCCCATTACAGCAGCGCTGTTTGAAATACAGCTTTCACCATAATTACAAGCTGATGGGCACCATATTAAGTCTGGAGTTTGTGAAAATAATGTGCTTGGCTAGAAAAGCGAATATCCTTGGTTTAAAGCCTAGCATAATATTGTTTTATGTGTTCCAAATTTCTGCTTTAACTCAGATGATAATGGTGGGAATGAAACACATTCAGAAATATCTAGGATGACTGGGGTAATAGCCAAAGCTTACAATGTACCAGGCATTATGCTTTACATGCATTAACACAACCCCCAAAATAAATGCTACATGATTTATTATTGCTGATAATATCATTCCCATTTTGCAGTTGTGGAAACTGAGGCACAAACAGCTTTAATAAATGTCCCAGCATAAAGAACTGGTAAGTGGGAGAATGGAGATTCAAAACAAGAAAGTTGAGCATAATAGCCAATATTCTTAACCACCAGCCAACGCTCTCTGTGGAAGTCACTAAAATATTAGTTCAGGCCAATTTACTAGATTTCCCTTCATTTTGCAAAATAAATTAACTGCATCCCATTTAATTGACCAGTAAAACAATGATACCTGAATACTTCAACGTATTAGATATTTCTGGGGTTAATAAATCACCCGTTTACCTTAAAATTCATTGAAGCTTCCTTAAATTTTGAACTTGTGCAGTTCAAAAATAACCACCCCAAACCAAAGGATCACCACCCACAAGAGAATTGAAATTCCATATTATCAAACGTAACAACCCAAAGACAGACTGCCTAAACAGTGTGGCAATATCTTAGCTGAATCCTGATAGCAGTCTCAATATAAGGATTTTTTTAGAGAAAACAATCGATATTTTAAAAATCCTATAAGTGAAATGGAAAGGAAATCTCATACACAATGTTTTGTGAGACTGGTGAACTAGAACAAATGTTTTTTTCCCAAATAATTACAATTCCCCTGATTTCCAACAAGTTATTTTCTTAACTGCTTTTTTAATGTTAGCTACTTCAAACATATGCACCATTTAAGAAAGAAAAAAAAAGGGGGGAATTAACTTGTTTTCTGTCTGCCTCATCCAAATGTTGAAATTTCCATCCCCCAATTCTGAGTCTTTACTTCATAAGATGGGGATGAGAATACTTGTATCAGTTGCTCTCAGAATGAGTTCCTTCAGCAAAACAGACATGACTCAATCTTCCAAGTGCTTGCTGAGTATCACAGGGGACACGCTGTCTACTGAAGTTTATGGGGTACAGGATTCTGCTTATTTGGTCCACTCTCCTGTGAGTGCTTGCTGAGTACTAGAGAGAACACACTGTTTACTAGGGTTTACAGGACATCAGGATGGTTCCTGCTTCCAAGGTCCTTATATGGTTTGCTTAGCTGGTCTAAGCAGCTGTGTTTATGGTGCCAGAAAACTCTGAAGGTCTTGGCAAAGAGCTTCAGTGGGGATTAATAAATCGAAAAACATGAAAACTACATATAATAGCCCTCAAAATAGTCTTATACTTGGCAAAAATTCCTAACAGTTTTGCCATCTGACAGCTGGACCCAAAAAGAACCCTAACCTAATGACAAATTCCTAAATCTAGAAGTAAGCCACGTTTAATGCCCAATGGCAAATGCACCCAAAACAGTGACATCCTGGAAGCACTTTCAGTTGATTATCATAATTACGATCTTTTTAGTCCCACTTTAGGGGCTAGAGATTTAAAAAATGGAGAGAAAGTAGAGTACACTAGACTAAAAAAATGGAATGAAATTCTAGAAATCATCAATAACATCATTTTGTAGAACAGCAACCCATGTTAGTTGACTTAATGAATGAAAGTTACCGTAACAGAGACTGAAAAGCCAGAGAGGTCTCCTGACTCCTGGCTACTCTCTGTCCTTTAAACCAGAACAAAAGCTGAACAGTGAATTTATAGAAGGAAATGATAAGGCACATCAGAATGTGAAACACTGCTTGCACCACGGGAGTGAAGCTGGTGACAGTGGCAAGCAACAATCGCCGAGAGACAGCGATGCATGTGTGATTAGGGTAAAAGCTCTGTTGTTCCAAATCAAAGTGAGTGAGCTTTAAAAGTTTATCCTTGCTTATGGAGACATTACTCCCAGCAAACAAATTACAAAGAGTTTATGAGAAAGGCTACCGCTAATGCATGGGCCATTTGGCCATTTCTTATGCCCTTAGACACGAGGTGAAAAACAAGATGATTCAACTTCCAAACAGAATTTAGCATATTGTCCACTTTTATCACACTGTCAGAGGAGCAGTATTGATTTCAGAGTCTGTTTCCAGAATCATCTGTATTCAGAACAAGAGGTTTGTTAAAATGGTAGATTCCTAGGCCTACTGAATTAAGATCTCTAAATCACTTGATTCCAGGCAGCAGCATAAAGTCTGAGAACCCCTGAAAGGAACCTCTTACCTCTTGCCTACTTTAAATTCTGCTTTAACTGCTGTGACTTTTTTTTTTTTTTTTTTTTTTGAGTCAGTGAACGAAAGTTTGAAATGCTGTGAAAACTACTTAAATCTTCATACATTTTATCCTGAACAGTTTTTAAAGCTTGCTTTGTAGTTCTCAGAGCCTAGGATAATATTGTTTTAAGTGTTTCAAATTTCTGCTTGAATCGGGATGATAATGGTGGAAATTAAACACATTCGAGAAATACCTAGGATGACTAGAGTGATGTCCAAAGCTTACAATGTACCAGGCATTATTCTAACGGCTTTAGATGTATTAACTCAACCCTCAAAACAAATGCTATAAGATTTATTATCACTGGTAACGTCATTCTCATTTTGTAGTTGTGGAACCTGAGGTACAAACAGCCTAAATAAATGTCCCAGTATAAAGAACTGGTGAGTGGGAGAAATAAGACAGTTGAACATAATAGCCAACCAACATTCTTCACCACCAGCCAATGCTCTCTGGAAATCAGCAGCATTTAGTGACCAGTTGTATCTGAATTGCAACATCAAAGGTGACCCTTGGTTTCTGGATTAAGATATAATCTTGACTCATATTTACTGAAATAGGAATAATTGCTAACAAGTGCAATGGCACATACAGAATGGTTTTTAACGTAACACTTAACATTGTAAAAGAAATTGGCAATTTCCAGTACCAAGATGGAGTACGCCCATTATAGACTCTCTTTCCTACTGATTACGACCGTAAACTCTAGAGAAAATATAAAAAGCAGCTATTTGAAAACTCTGACAATTGAATAACAGAAGCACAATTAGAAAGGAAAGGCAAAATGCCAGGAAAAACACCCTGTGTCTGGCCAGAGAGCTGGACAAGAAGGCCTCTGTGTGCTGGTCAGTGCACAGAGATCCCCCTTTTTTCTCTTTCCTTTTCTCATCTGGCCTTCCTAGAGGCCAGTCCCTTTTAATGCTATCCCCACTCTCAACCCAGGCATAATACCCCCAAGTGAATTTCCTAGATGCCCACTAAAAGCTTATTTATTCCTATCTTCAGGTCTTGCGTACGCCTAGGTATCTCCTGGAACTCACCAGCAACTTTCACTCAACCACGTTTCACATTCCTCCCAACTACTTTTGATTTTTGTCTCAAGATGTATTGACCTAACTTTGATTTGAACTTTCAGAGACCATCTGTTACTCCAGAAATCTAGACATCTCTCTTTAATTCAGAAAACAATGAACTCCTAACAGTTATACATTCTGCACAGATACACAAAAACAGTAAAATTACACTGGAAAGAAATCATCAACAGGCTATACTAGGCTCAGCTATAGTAGGTAAATCAACTTCTTTCCTTTGAAGCTTGGATGCAGCCATGAAAAGACAGGAGAAGCAAATGCAGCAGGAAAGAAGATGGCAATAGTGAAATGAGAGTTGAGATGCAGGAACTCAGTCAATGTTTTCACAGATAAAAATCTGAATAATAGTAATGTTTGGGTGTTGTAGTACAGAGCTGAACTGAGACTACAGGGCTTTCCCTGAATGACTCTGGAAGTCATGGAGTATTTTGAGTTTCCCTGAATTATGTTCAGAGATTCTTCTTTCATTTCTGGAGTGGCCAATATATTTCTCATCTATCTATTACTGTTTTGTTAATTCAATTAAATGCCAACTGACTCTGCAATCGGGAGTTTGTTAAATTTGGATGCATAGTGAGCCATCTGATCCTGGCTGGGGGCCATCGATGCCAGGAAAGCATTTCACAAAGAAAACTGCTTGCATATGAATATCCCCAGGATAGTTCTCAAAATTATGGTGCTAAATGCACCCATCGGCTTTGGATTATATTAGACAATGCCACATTCTCAGAAAACAAAATCATCAAGATAGAATAGGTATCGACAGATTTAATCTAACAAATATATATATATATATATATATATATATATATATATATATACACACACACACACACACACACACACACACACATATATAAACATATATATATATATATATATATATATATATATATATATATATATATATATATAAAACAAAGGCAGAAGGTGAAAGACACGGGTCACATTTCCAGGAAAACTTACTCACATGCACTGTCAGAAAGATCAGAACCCACATACCTTACACAGAAAAATGGGGGAGCAATGTGGGCATCACTGACAGGGAAATTCAGCCAAACAAAAATCTAAGAAACAGCATGGCCTTGGACAAGGCACATAAACTCCCTGGGCCTCTGTTTCTTCATTGTTAAAATAAGATAGCAGTGAGACTCTTTCTGTTCCAAAATGCTATAATTATACTTTTGAACAGAAGGATTCCAAGAGAAATTATTCACTGTCTTCCTTTTTCAGTCCTTCCAGAACAGTGATTTTTAAAAATCTTTAAAACATCTTGGTTTGTATTTAATAATTACCCCCATTAAGGGGGCGGAATTTTTAAATCTTAAGTTCTTTGCACACCTAGGATAGAAGTGGAGGATATATATTTTATAGCAAAAATAATATTTGGAATTAAAATATGTACAACACATATTCAAAAAAAAGAAATGTAGTAATAGTATGTTTTTAATTCAAGCCTTTCTTTCTGGAAAAAATAATAGCTCAGATGAAGATTACCAAAATATTAAAAGTGTCTCACTATGTATGGTGAGACTGTGGGTAATTCATACCTTTTCTTCATTTTATTTTCTAAATTACTTTCAATGTCTGTGTATAGTTTCTGTAAGAAAAAGAAAATGAATTTGTTTATAAAGGGAATAGGAAAATAACCTATTTTGTATATCAGCTATGAAATATCCTTTTTCATATAGAATATGTCAATTGAAATGCTATGTGCATAAGTTCTCTTCCATTATGTGATATTTTCTATTTCTTAAAACAATTACCTCTGTTTTAAGAAAAATTGAGGTTAATTACACTTCAATTTAGACTAAAATTAAGGATCGAAGGACATGTCGAACCTGAAAATAATTTGGTGCCTGAAGAGTTGTAAACATCACTAGTCAGGACAAACCTTCTTTGACCTAGTTGGTCTGTGCAAGGAAAGAGGATTTTTCCAAAGTAAAGGGGTCTCTGCAGCCATATATGGAGAGCCAAAGGGTCACGGGCTTGGGGGTGGGGGCTTGGTAAAGAACACACCTCATAAACATGTCAGTCACAGCAAGGTCAACTGGGACTCCCAGGTAGCTCCTGAAATAAGATGTCATTGTGATGTGCTTTTGACCACTCTTTCTCAGACAAAGGTGGGACATGGCAGCATGAGACATGGGGGCAAAAAAAGAGGGATGGAGAAGTGAGATCCTCTCCAGATGCAGGGGCCTCTGGGTTCCTGAAAGGCTCTCTTTTCTCCCACCTGTTAACTCCCCACAACCCTAAGTTATCGCTTACCTATCTCTATGGGTCTTAGAATGCCTGGGATAGAATCAGACTAACTACTAGTTATTAATAACAATTGACTAACACTTATGAGCAATTACAATGTGCCAGACACTATTCTAAATGCTGTACATGTATTAACTTACTGAATCTTCACAATGACACTGCAAAGCAAGTGTTCTTACAGATATGGAAACCAAAGCATAGAGTGATTCAGTGATTTGCTCTAAAGCCCAGAGTTAGTGGGGTTGGGAGCAGCAAAAGGTGTGCACCCCTAAAGTGACATGTGAGATGGCTTCAAACAGCAACACGATTGATGAAAAAAAATTATGTCTTTGTTCAGATAAAATAAGCTTGCATCACATCCCACGAGGGAAGATTGTTCATCATTCTTCCATATTTAGAGTCATGGAGTCTTATGGATTCAGAGTAATTTGTAGATGAGAACACTGGCTTGGACTCTGGTGCCACTGGGAAGGTTGTCAGAGATAAAAAGGACTCAGCTTAGCCTTTGACTCTGGGCTCATGTTTTGACTTACAGATTTTTCCTTTAATTTTTAAAAATTGTCTTAAAAAGTAAAGGAGGATAAGAGTGAGAATGGTCAGAAAACTTGAAGACCAACAGAGAGAACACAGATACCTAATCTACGGAGATGGAATATGCCCAGGAAGAAAGCAGGACACAGCCCTGAAAACACACCCTATGGGCAGATGGGCATGCAGACCCTGCCCCAGGCGTCCCATTCTGTCAAGTCACTACCTCTACCCCCAGCAGGTGGCAAACATGACATAAAATGGTAACCCCTCCATACGGTGTTCATTCTCTCACTGCCACTTTGCCTCACCATTTGGACTTAATATAGACCCATTTCCTCCCTTCAGCCTCTACAAAGTGACTACAAAGCAATCATGCTCATCCCAACCAGCCATTGTTGTCTTCTTCTGCCTTAAAAGAACTCCACTCACTGCTCCTCTGCCGAAAGCCAGCGCAGTGCCCTCTGATATCTTCTGTAGACATCCTGTGTCCACAGGAAGAAAAGGAATAAGTAGGAAAGCCCTGTACATAATGTATTCTAAACCCCCAGCTACTGGGACTCACTGCTCACCTCAGAGTTTCAAATGGAGCGTGTGCTGGGTCTTCTTTAATGAACAGGTCAGATTCCTTTGTAATTATCAAGGATCATTTGAAATGTTCTTGAGCAAGTTCAACAAGTTCCCCAGGAACAGACTTATATAATAATATCCTCAAAAAGCAAAAAGCCAAGTTTCAAATCAGCCCACGTCAACCAATCACAAATAGAGAAATGATAAAATTGGCTCTAATGAACATCTGTTGTATATTCTGACCTTCACAGAAGATTAAAGTTTTGTGTTTGTTTTCTTGTACGCTTATAGTTGCCACCAAGCATGATGGCAGCATATTGTGTCCCAACTTCCTAACCCACAGTGACAAACAAGTTTAAATCCGCCCAATTTATTCCTTACGCAATTTATAAGAATAAATAAGAAATTTAAGAAAGCACTTTGCCTAATTAAAGAAGGAAGCAGTGAGACATAAATACAAGATTGTGATTACTGGTAACAAAAAAAAAATAGTCTTGTGTTATTCTAATACAAATCTTATTTCATACATTATAACAATATGGGCACTCTTCAGTGCCCATAATATAAACTTCTGTAAGATTTAAACAGAGACAGGCATGTAATGCAATGCCTCCTGACTGAATGCCAACATGGAAGAAAATGGCTAAAAATGTTTTACAAATGCACGCTACAAAGATAAGCAGCTTTACTAGGATATAATTCTACCTCCACATTTACTTGCAATTCTCTAGACTCACACACTTATTGTCTGCTCTGTACATGTTATTGATAGGCATCTACATTATTTTTATAACCAATAACAGAAGAAAACCAGTGCCCTTAATCTTGAATACAGCAACGCTTCCCTTTTCATATCTTCTGTGGTATTTGCAAATGAGACAAATCAAAATACAGACCGTAAGAGAATTTGGAGAACAAATCTTATTATATAAATGTAATTTACATTAAAATGGACTTTTGTGGAAAGAGTGGAAAGGCCTCTGCTAAGTTGTTTTCACCCATTAGAAATACAAATTGAAATAGAAAAATACGTTCTCTATTTTTCCCTTTCTCTTCATGATTTAAGTGCAGGTTGATACCAAAGAAGATAAGTCAAACGTTTTCCTTCTCACTGGAATAGGAAGTGATGGGCTTCTTTGGGTACAGAATTATAAGGTTGAGTAACCAGGCCCTACCATAGAGTCTTTCCCTTGTCAGGTCCTCCTATCAGTCCCAATAAATAGCACATGGGTATTTGTAGGGAAAAAAATACAGAGACTTTTAAGTAAGAAAGGGCCTGGTCCAGTCAGATCACATGGATTCCACACATTCTACCTCCAGTACATCACTGTACATCATTTCAAGAAGTAGCTTTGTGTCCATTGAATGTACTGTCTCCTTCACATTCCCTCCAACCCCCTGAGATACAGGAACACAAAATGTTCCTGGATGAATTTATCAGTTGATTTGTTCTGTGCGGTTCTGAAACGTTAATGTGTCCAGCAGAGATCTTTACATGACACAGTTATATTTGCCCAAAATTATCTCACTGTGTGCATACTGCAGTTGGGTTCCCTGGGAAACATACTCAGAGACAGTTTATTGGGAAGAGGCCTTGAGCCCAATAGCCAGGGAGGATGAAGGAATTAGGACTGGGCAGAGGGAGCAGTTGGATGGCAATGTAGTTTCATTGAGGCCCCAGACAGTCCCACTGGGAGCTCCGGGTCTAGGACAGTCCTTCAGCATAGCTTCAAAATGATGCAAGGAGTAAAGCCTTTTACTGCCTCTTGGACCAGTCATTAGACTCAGGCTGACTCGAGCTGCAGGGTATTTACACTTGGTGGATGCCAAGAGTATTGCTTCTCTCTTTGTCACTTCCACAAACTTCTGACAAATATTAGGGTATTATTTTTAATTGTTTATCAGTGATGCTTTAAATACTGCCCACTCAATATGGGAATCTTCCAATGGTTGTTGTGCCTGAGACGTAGCTAATATATATTAGTAAATTATTTTTGGAATATTTGTATTTTTAAACACAGTTCAGATTACAGGGTCAACCCAGGGTTTCTTACCAGCAGCACCACTGACATTTTGGACCAAATAAGTCTTTGTTGTGGGGGGGATCTCCTGTGCATCGTGGAATGTTTTGCAGCTTTCCTAGTCTCTACCCACTAGATGCCAGCAGCACTTTCTCCCATGGTTGTGACAACCAGAACATCTCCAGATGTCGTCTGGAGGCAAAGTTGTCCACGTCAAGAGATGCTGAGTTAGTCTAACACGCTCACACACTCAAGTCAGCACCTGGGTTTGGGATTAATCAATGTGAACATGCTCTTGTATTTTACCACCAAAACACAGACTCCTCTTTGTGGAGAACAATGCTCAAGCTTGGTGAATTTGTCCCTTCCACAGACAGTCACTGAGGCAGCAGGTTTAAAATAAGCCCTTCCCAAATTCTTTGTTGCACAGTTGGGCTGTGTGGTCCCATTTAATCTCTCCTCTTCCCTCCTTCAATATTTACATCTTACTGCCTTCACGTCTCTTACCCAGCAGGAGTGGATGTGAGAACATGAACGCCTGGTCCTGTGCCTCTCAAAATGGCAGCACAGAAAGGGGTGGGAAGTGCTGTCCTCTGCAGAAAGGAAAGTGCTATCTAAGAGGAAAGGGTTAAGCTAGCAAAATTGGGAAAGACACTAGGAATCAAAACAAGGGGGGAGGGGGAAGTATTTAGTTTGGCTCAATTCATTCAATAGCTATTGAAAACATATCTGACACAAACTAGTCTGAATACTGGATGAAAATGTAAATAAGACTTAGTTCCTGTATTCAAGGTGCTCTTAGTTTTATAGAGGGATCCATAAAAAGGTTCACACTAATGCCACCCCAGGAGAACTTCATCAGATGGCATTACTTTAGTATTACTTATGTCACTCTGTGCCAGGTTTTGTCCTCAGCTCTGCAGACTAAACCACTCATTTTGCCATTATTCTGAGAGTAGATCTCTCTCTTTAGTTTGGACTTAGACAAATCAAGTTCATTAGAAGTCAGACATATAAGCTAAAATAGCCATAGATTTAGCCACGCTAAGAAACATGACTGCCCAGCCAAAGAAAGCACACACCTCCGCTGGCTGGCACACTTAGGGAAATACCCACTGAAAGTCCAATTAGAATCCAATGACTAGTAAAGGGACAATTCTCTCAGGTCACAACCTTGGGTATGCAAAATAAGGCTTTACTTTCATATAACTCAACTGTACCTGTTTGGCACCCTATTTTGTCGTAATAACGAAGTCTATTTGGAACTGCCAAAGTACAAGCCCATTGTTAGGTAGTCTTGATGGAATTCAGTATTTTCTCGCTTTGACCTCTCTTATGCAGGGTGATTCAACTCCAGGGCAAATGAATAGTACCTGGCATCTCTCTTCCTTGGCACACCCTGGTCTGTCGATGTCTCCAGGAGTCTCTGTCATAGATCCCTGGCATCTTCCTTACTCCGACCTTGAAATCACCGGAAGAATCCAACCTTCTCTCTGACACAGTCAGGCCCCTCTTAAGCCTGAGGTTCTCAGACGGAGATCCACACTCTCCCTATCCTACAGGCCGGAGGGCCCTCTCTCAGCCATGCTGGAAGGAAGGTATTTGATGCTTGAGGGGGTTTCTCTCCAAGATGTCTCAGCCTGGTTCTTTGCTCCTGGGCACTCCCTACAGACATCTCTACTCTCTTTCCGGTGTTGTAGTGCCACAGGAGCCCGGAGTGAGGCTCCAGGCAGAAAGCAGGATACAAGTTGTTCTACTCAGTTTCCCAAAATTAAGCTGGAGAGTTCTATCAAACACTGCCCTACTCGCTTGCCCACTGACCCAGTTGAAGCCTGAATCTAGCAGCCCTTACTACGGTCTGATTCCTGTTCCCCTCTGCAATTCTCCCTCTCCCATTAGAAGGTGCATCTCTAGTATCGGCTGGAGGGAGGATCATGCTTAGTCAGTAAATATTTTTCCTAAATATGTTTGTACAATATCCAGGATGAAACTTTTAAAACCTGAAAGCTAAGAACATGACATCTTTGTTTTCCACTGTCAGTTCGGATGACCCTTCTGAGAGAAACTCAGGCTTACTGCTCAGAACCAAATGAAAGAATAGACTTAAAAAGGTAAAATATATCATTCATAAATGTTAAGAGCATATCTGTTTGTGAAAAATTGATACATCATCTCCACAGCAAGGATCAATCTGCCTCAGGGACCAGAAGGTTGAGGGCTTATTTAGGGAAGAGGAAATATTCCAAATATATAATAACCAGTAATAACCCATCAGACTAGGCCCCTGATAGAAGGGAAGCCAGCCCTAGGGAACTGGTTGGCACCAGCCCACAGTGAGGGCACTCCCTTCCCACTGAACTCTGTGGGCGACTTTTAAAAACAGATCTACAAAAATTGACAGAAATTTGACAACCTAATGGTTGACAACAAAGACGACATTTTAAATTCAATAAAAATAAAAAATAGAAACAGAGAAAATACTTTGTTTTTAATGTGCTGTTCTGAAGCAACCAACTCTGAAAGCTATTTACTAAGAAGAGACAGGCAGCTAAAAAATAACCTAAATGAAAGCAGATGTAAGCCATTTTATAATGAAACTCCATTTTCTCTAGTGTATTCATTATTCTTCCCAAACAAGAAATCAAACATTTGGTCCATAGGAAATATGCCTTCACCAACCTGGGTTCACCGATTATGATGTCCCACCCTCCGAGTTTGCAGCAGAGCTGGAACAGTGAAGAGGTATTTTGAACCAACTCTGGTTTGTAGTCCTTGAGTTCTGCAGTGGTGAAGTGTTTTGTTCCCTGTGCCATTAAGAACAAAGTGAGCTGATGGACACTGGTCACAAGAATTAATGGGACCCTCTATTTTAAAGCGTATTGGAAAAGAAGGTGATGTGGACATTGAAAGGCCACTGTCTTCTAAGATTAGTTATAATTTAGAATTACAGTGGGTGAATGTTCCTGTTTTTAGACAAACCTCTTTAAAATAATATTTATCAAGTAGTAAATACTGGAATAAACATTTTTATAATCTCCTACCCATGTTTTTCAATTTTAAAAATGAAAATATTCTTTTCAGTCCCAGTATGTTTTTCACATGATTTAGAAACTCAGGCTAGAATATAATTTCCAGAACCTGATGTAGGAAGTCCTCGAAACACCTTCACTTGTGTTTGCCACCAGTGGGAGCCAAGGGGACATGAAACAGATGCTCAAGTACACAGTCAGGCTGAACCGCAGCTGCAGGAAAACCACTCAGGGAACAAGACTTAGCTTGAAAACTGGAAATTTAAAGTAAATAGGTGCCATAGATCATCCTAAAAAGAAAAGTATTGTTTGTTCTTCATTCTGATGCCTCCAAAACAAGCCTGACAGCCTATCTTGGAGGCAAATGCAATGCTGTGGAAATGACAGCGGAATCTGGTCTTACTGCCTGGCTCATTTGCAGGAAGTGCAGAGCGTTGTTTTTTCAACAGCTTCAGCTGCAGTGCCTTCAGAATCCCAAAGTAAGAGAGCCTCAGACCACAGTTCAGATTTGGTGAAGTCCAGATAATCCCACAGGGAACTCTAGAGCAAAGACTGCTCCTGAGAGCAGAAGTGGCCAGGTCCTGTACCCCACAAAAACTCAGTTTACTGGTGGCGGCTCCTCAGCTGTCTGCCGTGGCTGGCTCCATCTCAATACCTGCTTTCCAGACGACCCACCTGACATACCCACCCACTTGCCATTTGTTTCCTCTAGCTGGGAGCCCTAGTGACTGCCTCTCTCTGGGCAGATGCTGGAGCTGATTGGTTCAGAATGGGAGAAGCAACCCTGTTAAAATATGTTCTACCTTCACTTCGGCTATCCATCAACTAGGAGCATTTTCCTATCCTGAAAGTCTGGATCCCAGAGGTGAATTTCTGGAGTCTCTATTCTCTTTTTCTTTTTCCAAAGTAAGACTTTTAATAATGGCATCCACAATAACAATATTCATGCTACAACTTTCAACATAATTTAATAAGTAATGGAGTAACTGTACTTTTAACCTAACCATTTTTAATTATGCACATCGAGCAGAAAAAAATGAGAGAACAGCTCAAATAGCCTAGTAATTCTGCCTGCCAGTCCACCATGTAAATTGGTATCTGCAAGTATTTGATGCAGTCAAGTTCGACACACTAATTACATGTTCCAGAAAACTGCAGAAAGAACGTGTAAATGATTTTAGGAGTTTCTTGACCACTGACAAAGTGAAAGACCTTGTGTAGATTTCCAGGTGAGTGGGTAGGGATGAGTGCATTCAAGGAAGAAATTGAAGAATTAATACAAAACTATGAGAAATGATCAAATCACAGGCAATAAAAAGAAATACAAAGAGCCAGCAAGTTAGAAACTACATAAAGTAAAACTCTTAACTGATTTAATTTCAGAGTATGATTCTTTTATGGAATTGTATACTGTATATCACATTATACTTTTTACATTTCTAGATGGATTTATGGTACAGAGTAGTATGCTTAAAAGCATGAATATTGTCCTTTATGGGTGAATTAATATGTTTGCAAGGTTATTTTGACCATATGTCATTTTTCCTTTATGTTCTAACATTAGAATATAATCACCATGGGAGATGCAATTCCATTGTTCCTTCAAGCCACGACATTGTTGGGACACATGAGAAAGAAGCTAAATAGGCTGGTGTCTGAAAGAACTGATAAATGTATATACTAGTATTTTGACTCCTTTGGAATTTCTGTACAAAATTCTAAAAGGGAGAAGGGAAGGGAACGTTACTGAGCCTCTACTCGAGCTAAAAAACTTACACGTTATCTTATTTAGTCTTCATCAAAACCCTTATGAGATAGACATTATTATCCCCATTTTTTAGATGAAGAAACAGATTTAGAAAGTTGCATAACTTGTTCCAAGTTGCACTACTGAGTGGTACTAATAATAAAAATCTATGAGCTCCCACTCACAAAGTCAAAAATACGCTCTACCTACAAGCTCAGCCAAGTTACTGCTGTCTGGCCAGAAGCAATTCTACAATTTATTTGCAAGAGTATTTCCAGGATTGATGTAACCATATTCTGATGATGGACTGATCTAATTCTCTACAAGGAGGAAGTGGCGAAGTTCTCAGCTGAGTGGAAGTCTGAACCTGGAGTACTCTTCTATTGGGGGGGGGGGGGATTACAAGGTTTGCTGCATTCTTATACTTTGATCATGAAAGGCCAGGAGTGTCCGTACAGGCTTTCTAGCCAACTACACGTTTTCTATTTCTCCAATGACAAGATCTTCTTCACAACCCTTGTGCTACTTAGTGTGGATCCACTGACAATACCTGAAGCGCTTGCTGTGCCATTGTTGGAATGTAGATTCATGATTTGTGTTTTTGAATGCTAACTACAAAGTCCTAGTATGTGGAAGCCTCAATCGGCTATTCCTAATGCCAACTCTTCATAGACAGTAGAATTAATGTATACCCACATTTACTTTATGCTATTTCTGTTAACGTACTTCAAACAAGCCACAGACAATACTCGAGTCATGAATCATCAAGCCATGTATTCATGTTCCATATTTAAATTAGATTAGATATCTCTTCTTATCAAGAAGGCAGTTCTGGACCTGGGAGGCCATGCCTGTGCTCTTGACTTACACCCACAGGAAAAGAAGAGCTCCTCAGTGTGCATGAAGCAAGGCAGCCGGGGATTCCAGGATGTGCACACCAGGTACTGCTTCAGAGGGGTCTCCTGCACTGGCCTCTCCCCTATGATTTCCTCTATCCCAAAAGTGGGCCAACACAAGCTTTAGGGAAGCCCATCATCAAATGAGTCTTTGAGATGAGGTTATGGCAAGGGGCATGAGTCCTGAGCAGGGTCTGAGGGAGACTGGAGCAAAATCTGGAGGCTAGTCAGGGAATGGCCAGAGTAGGAAGCAGTATAAGAATTAGTGAGAGCTGACTGAATCCCCATCTGGTGGGCAGTCCTGCTAGCTATCTGGATACCTGAAGTGCAGAGGGCAAGTGTTAAGGGCAGATGATGGGCCATAGAAACAGAGGGCTTCTAACTGCTGCAGCACTCCAAGTTTCCCAAAGACCACCAGGCAGGAAACAACCTGATAGAAGCCCTGTAAAGGTCTTCCTCAAAGGGAGATGGTCATATCATGGACCTTTGGGTCAGAGAGATCCAGGTCCTGGCCCACCATTGGGAGATTTACTGTATGTGTCATGCCTCCATTTCCTCAGGAAAATGGTAATATTGTACCAACTTTGCAAAGTCATTAGACAGATAAACAAAACAGGCATTATATTGCTATCTACTAGTGAACACTCAATAGATATGAGTGCTTCTCATTACTGCAGTTTATCTCTTCTTCCTAATTGTTCTCTTTTCATCTTCTCCTTAGCACTCTCTAGCATTTAAAAGGAAGCCTCACCTGTTTTGCCATTTAAACTCTATATCTCCTTCATATCCCTAAGAACTCTCAATCACAGCTTTGGACAGGAGATCTGTGACATGGACACTCTGATGGATGCTTGAGGACAGATCAAGAGAGGGCCTTCTTCTTAAGTTTTATGGAGAAAATGGTCTCATCTTTTCCTGAACCTCAATAAAATATTCCCTAAAAAGTCACCTCAGGAAAATTTTTAAAAAAATTTTCACTGTAATCTTGGTACACTATTGTTCATAAATTTACAGAATGCATTGACAAATTTACCAAATTTCATCACAGGCAAAAAATATGTCATTCATGAAAACTTCAAAATGTGATGGACACATATAGTAATCTTGATGCATTTTTCAAATTAAAATTCTGCTTTTTGTGTCAAATAATTCATGGATGATTAAGTTGTTCAAGTTTTCTAGTTAGCACACCAAGGGGCCATTAACAAGCAAATGAAATAATGAGTCTTAACTCTCTCAATCGTTAAGAATATAAAGTAATGGTTTCATGCTATCAAACTAGAGCATTCTTTTATTTTGTGAGTGGTACATCCCTAGTCATGAATCCAAATACGGACTTGGTATATAAACTACCCCCAGGAAGGGAGATTTAGGCATTGATATAAAAATGCAAATATTTGAAGCAAAAGTATGGAAAGTGGCCTTCAGATTACTAGAGGCTTCAATTCTGCTGACTTCTGGCAGCTGTCTGGCAAATTTACAACCAGAGCTGAAACAGAACATAACAAAAGGAAAAGGATTTTGGGGAGATTTCATTACTAATAACACTACGAAAATGGTGTGCGAGGTGTTCTGAGGAGAACTCATGGAAAGAATACTAATAGCTAATGTCTGGGAGGATTTAGACATCCTGGCCTCCAGAGCAATTCAGGCAGGTTTATCAGCAACATAAATAAGCAGTAAAGTATAAAAAATGCAACAAGAAATGGCAACGAATTAATGGGCTGGTCATCCCCAGATCACTCAACTTGACAGGCGACTGAAACAGCGTTTAAACAACAGAAGAACCAGAGCAATCTGTTTTTGTCACTTCGCTGAAATGCATTTAAAATGATAGGAGGAATGAAAGGGTCCTGCAAGTATTCCTTCACTCATTCATTCCTTTAATCAATATGCATTTTTAGAGCATGTGCAATATTTAGAGTGTGACAGACACTGTCTAATGTTCACCTCACCTTTTTGTCATTGGTTTTAATATTCATACCTCCTTTCCAGAAAGCAAATTCCATTTTGATGAATTATCTCTGCAATCCAAAGTCTCAGTGGTCAGTAGTCCTCACTCCTGGGAATCTTTCCCTAGACAGAAAAGGACCAAACATCAAGATACACATACAACAAAAATGGACTGCAGACTTGTTTAGGGGCAAAACTCGAAAACAAAAGGAATATTCAACAGTGGGAGAATGAATGCATAGATTGTGCTTTATCCATGACATGAAATAGTATGCAGCCTTTTAAAAGAATGAGTTCAATACATACCAATTAACTTAAAGAAGTTTCCACAACTTATTGTTAACCTACAAAAGCAATGTAGACAAATGCATATAATGAATTCCATTTTTGTAAAATAATGACTTAAAAAAGTGCCCTATAATGTGTGTTTATATATGATTATATGTATTGAGAAATAGATGGAGAGAGGTATACCTAGTGGTTTAAAATCACAAGGGGAAAGGAGAACATAAAAACAAAGATTAAAGGTGTCACGTAAAAAAAAAGCATATATCATATATATATTAAATAAAACTTAAGGTATGTGGTGTGTAGCCATAAAATATTAAAGATAGTTAGCTCAAGGTTGTGGAACTTTAGATGGCTTTCATTTTCTTCATTATACATTTAAGTATTTTTTAAACTTTACAGTATTTAAAACCTTTTAATATCATAAAATTTAAAAAGTTTTACAGTAAGTCACCAGGCCACAGGTTTCTCACACTAGAGCATAAAAAAAAAAAAAGTGCTAACATTGGCATGACTCCCATATTTCCCTCTACCGGGAAGATGGGGGCTGATGACACTGATGTTGATACAGATTTTGATGCCGCACATGTAACTACAATATTAGATTACCTGCTACCCACCCTATGCAAGCTTCACCGTATCCTTTGTTTGGACTTCATCTCACTATGGAAACCAACGTGCTCATTAGAGATCATGTCAATATCAGTCACAAAGATTGGGAGGCATCTTGCAATGGTTTTCCCAGACCTTGTAGCTCCTGACGATCATTCTGCCAAATACAGGCCCAGCATCTACCTCCCACACCCCTACCCTGTACCTAATAGGACAGTGTAATGACAGTCTCCCTTTTGTTGCTCTGCAGATCTCAAGGACCTCAGCTGAGCACATACAAGCCAATGGTCATAAATTGACCAGTACCTGATTAGCTTTACAGAGCAAGGTGGCAGAGAATTCCATTTATTTTGTTCTACCAGAAAGAATTAAACATAATGATAACAAAAGCTCTAATTACTATTATAAAGGAATTTTAGCTTTTCATAAACATGATACAGGGCCGAGTCGAGAGTTTAAAAGTTCATTCAGCTTCTTCATTCTGGGTATAAACCAAGTGAGCCGAATAAACTTCTGCTGGGAGAGGCCCCTGGAGGTGGGTTTCCAGGGATTTTTAATGCCCACGAATACCCAGCAGTGCCTAGAAATAGGGAGGAGTTTAGCAATCAAACATGACTGTCCCTCCTCCAAGGGCAAACAACATAAAAGTCACAGGCCACATGGCCTCAAAGCTGGTCTGATCCACGATAATTTATGAATTAAATTATGTATGTTGCCTTCTAGTTTTCATAGCATTTTTGCATACACCATGCCCTAACTTTAACACATCTGTTGAGTATTTAACTGCATTCTAGGTATGTTATCTTCTTAGCATCCCTATTTTATCGGTGAGGAAACTGAGGCAGATAGATTTAAAATTTATCTGAGTAAAACAGCTGATAAGGTAAATCAAATGTGGTGCCTGTGTGACCTTTGCAGAATATACAGATTGCCACCTCCATGGGGTCAGGGATATTTTTATTATGTTCACCACTGTATCACGAGTACCTAGGACACTCACCAGCAGATCAGAGGCTTTCAGTAGATATCTGTTGGGTGGATGAATAACTCAACCACTGGACGACTCCATCCACAGTACTGTCCTTTACATTCTGTTCAAAAATTGAAGGAAGACTTTTAATACGGGATGTTCAGAGCTTGCAGGGGGGAAAAAACACTGCATAGATTAAACCCATTATGTTTCATCCCAAATGCTTTAAATGCAAACATTCCCCTCTGATTAGAAGACAGTGTTGTAAAAATTTTAAAAAGTGTAATTACACATCCATTTGGATGAGACCTTTCATGTGTCCTGTTTGTGCACATACCTTTATAATAATCCTCATGATGGAGAACTACAGAGTCCCACAGCAACAGGGCCTATCCTTTGTCAAGAAGAGACACATGGGTTCCATCATTTGGCGATCAATTAAAGCTGTGCAGCAGGGAAGAGGAACTACAGGAAGAGAGAAAAAAGAAAACAGAGGAGCACAAGAAAAATCATGATCTCAGTGAATCACGGATATTTTCCAGGTGGATGCATCCATGGAGTTAATAAATTGGTAGGCAGATCTGATGTATCACCTGCTCTCCCATTGCCTCCCACAGTTTAATCACTGTCCTCCCTTTTCTCTGTGAGAACTCAGCGAGACACTCCCCCCTTCACCCTGGCAACTCCCAGCACCACCCACCACAGCAGCGCCTCACTGAGCACTCAGTGTCCTTTGGCTTCTCCCTCTGAGCTTCCCAATTTCCTTCCTGTTTTCTGATCATTGCTCCCCTGCCCACGTGTCTAAATGCCCATGTGTCTTCCCTCTAAATGCCATCGTCCTCCAAGGTGCCAGCACATTTCCCTGCATCTGCACCCCAGCACCCTGCCCAGTGATCTGACGCATTACCAGGGCACCAACACTTTCTCCTGTTCCAAATCTGGATCTCCAGCCTCCACTCTTAAGGGCCAGAGGCTGGCATTTCCACCTTTGTGCATGGCATTTTCCAAAAGGGAAGGTAAATCACAGGTCAAACACTGAAGAAAGGTAGACAAAGGAAGAACTGAGATAAGGTCCCTTTGGGAAAAGGCTTTGGGATCTAGGAGGTCACTGGTGATGTGCAGAAGAGCTTTTTTGTGAAGTGGTGAGAGAAGCCGTATTAGGAAGCTAGGTATTGTCCACCCAGCCAAAAAGAAACATCGCTCTATATTCTGACATTACCCCTCTGATCCAACCTTTTTATTCCCACTCCTCATTAACTCAGAATCTCAGTCACTCTCACACTTGCCTTCCTGTATTTACTACTGCTGTCACCTATGTTTCATCTATGCCCAGAGGCTCAAGCTTCCCCCTCTCTGCTAGTCTCTGCTTAGATCCTTCTGAGTTACTGGATGAAATCAGTGGATCATACTGCAGCACTGCACTTGATATGCCCTCGTGTATTCACCTTTTGCTGTCAACCGAACCTAATTCAATTTGCTCAGGCACAGTTCTTAGGACAGGCAATTTTCTAGTCTCTAAAAATTTGATATGGGTGAGAGTTAGCATCCAGCTCACAACCTTTCTACTGGCCTATAATAAAAGCAAGTCTCAGACTAAATTCTGTCACATAAATATATTTATTATACAAATATTCATTAGCAAGTAGGCACACAGATGTGCATACATTCTGTTCAAGCTCCATGAATTCCAGTTCTTTATGATTTTACTGTTCCGATAACCACCATACATTAAATGTTTAATCAAGAAAAAAATGATAATATTCCAGAGGCAGGATTCTGTTTCCCTTGCATTTGGCATCAGGAAACCAGAATCCTCTCAGTTTTTGGACCAAGGATAATTAAAGATCAAATCTTGGCTGTCGTCCCTACAGGCATTGTTAGATTCTTATGTTCTGTTCACACGAGGGCAGAAGGACAGAGTGTCTCTAGGTTATATTAACTGGTCTACACAATCTGAATACCTTAACTTTCACCAGTGAGAATCCATTTCTGACATTTAGCACATCATTCAGCAAAGTAACTTATGTCAATTGACTTTATTTCTTTAACACAATATAGCACATACTATGTGGCAGATACCACTTTAAATACTATTACACATATTAACTCATCTACTTCTCTTAGCAGCCTATAAGAGAGTCACTAGTATTATCCCCATTTTATACTTTCAGAAACTGAAGTGCAGATAAGTCAAATTGCTGAACTGTTATAAGCAGTAAATAACAGAGCCAGGATTCAAATGGAGGCAGTCTGATTCCAGAGCTCACGATCTTCACAAGTCCTCTACCCCTCTGGGTAGCAGAAACACTGACAGAAGTTACCTCTTCCGGGCTTCCTCATTAGCAGTCCAGCTGATCCAATTAGAATACTAGGACTACTTGGGTTGGAGCTTAACCTGACAATAATGACAGCCATAATGTCCAACTCTCCATATTTAAGTATTTTAACAATACTAGTTAACTCTGTACGTCAGTGGATAATGCTGGTTTTTACAAGAGCCCATTCACTCATTATTTAGAATGGTAGGTCGTGTGTCTCCAACTCCACTGTTTATCCCTGTGCTGATAGCCATTTGGGGTACTTCTGTGCTATGCATAGAATGATAGAGCCTATATATAAAGGGAGCTCAAGTAGTCTAACTGCCCTTCTGAACTTTTTGATTCTGTCTCCATCCTCACTGTCAGATGGTCGTGTAGCTTTTGCTTGAACAATACCCACTTAGAGGAAACTCACCCTCTTGCGACAGCCATCTTATTGGTAGACATTTCTGCCTGTAGGAAAGTTCTTCCTATGTTAAGCAGGAACTTTTCTTCCCAAAACTTGCACCGAATTGATCATTGCTCTACGCGGCTATTAGGAGTAGAATTTGTAGAAACAAGACATGCCCCCCAAGAAAATAGTAAAAAAGACATGGTGTTTCCCAGGGTTGCACACTGACCTCATGAAGGAGGAGGGCCCCTGGAGAAGATTTCCTTGTGGGGGATGGGGGGCATGGGGGTAATAGCTCAGCAAGTGCACAAATGCAGGACTCAGAGGAGAGAGGTAAGGACTGGTGTGGTCAGGAAGGGTTTTGGCAGAGGTGGTACCAGAATGGACAAGCTTACAGTAAGCACATGATAAGTGTTGTTGATGGATGGATGTAATGTAGGGTTTCTGGTCCTGCTCTGGACAGGTGGACACAGAATATGGTGAGGCCAAAAAGGAACACCAAGGGAGCCATAGATAGAGGGTTCATACCCCTATATTCTCAATAGCATCTGGTCGAGACACAAAAAGTAGGATCAACATGATCCACAATCCACAATCTGCTTGCTAACCGCACTTGCTAGCAGCAATCCACCATCCACTTCTCTGCCAATTGCCTTGCCATTGTAGCCACAGCAGTTATATTAGCAGCTAATGGCTAACCGGTTACAGCTGACAGCCAACTAGTTATAACTGATGTCCATCAGATTACAGCTGATGGCCATCTAATAACAGAGCCAGCACCTTTTCACGTGAGGCGAAGAGCCTGGAAACTGCTCTCTGGGACTCTGTCCCTACAATGTGTTAAGCTAATGTTGAGCAACCTGGTGTCTAAGCACGGTAACTGTTGATCATACCTGACTTCTGCTTTTGACTGACCTTAACTCAAGACCCAACTGTGGAAATGACCCCAGAGGTGGTTAATTACTAATTTCATGCTGTTTGAGACAGAAACACAAATCAGCAAGCCTTGGGTGATGGTTTCACACTTCTGAGTCTGCCCCCAGGCAAGCTGCTGATTGTTTGAAGTTCATTTTGCTGATTGCTAAATGGTTCACATGAAGCAAGGGTGCTATGAATTCCTGGGCAAGGAGTGGATAACAAATTACAGATTTGTCCAAGTTAGAAAACCCCCATTTTCATACTGACAATAAGAACAATGGAAAAAATATTACTAACAAGAATTCTTGGGCAGTACTTTTGTAAACATTCAGCACTTTTAACTCAGATTCACACAGCATCCTTTGGATGAATAAAGAGAATCACCAAAGTTGTAGCACTCACTCCTAAAAACAAGCATTTAGTAAGTACCAGATCGAATACCAGAAGTCAGATATTCAGACATCCAATTCAAACAGTAAATCTAGAACCAACAATGAAAAAGAAAAAATGCTGATCTATACGTGTCATGCAGGGTGTCATGCGGGGTCTCTGGTCCCGCTCCCCACATAAGAATGCAGGACATGGTGAGGCCAAAAAAGAACACCCATGGAGCCATAGATAGGGCAGTCATACCATTATATTCTCGCTGGCGGCTGGGTTGGAGACACAGAAAGCAGGAGCCACACGATCCGCAACCTGCCATCCACTTCTCTCTGCCAACCAACCTCACTTGCTAGCTGCAATCCACTCTTTCTAGCTCAGCCACCATCTTCTTGCTAGCCCCCATTTTCTGCTAACGTAGCCACGGCAGTTATATTAGTAGCCAATGGCTCACTGGTTATAGCTGATGGCCAACTAGCCACAGTTGATGACCATCCAATCACAGTTGATGGCCATTTACTATCCGAGTGAGCACCTTTCCATGTGAGGGCGAGAGCCTGGAAACTGCACTCCTGGTTCTGTCCCCACAATACTCTTAAGGCTTAAATTTTACTGAGTAAAAATTGCACCTCAATAAAAATACGCAAAAATAAGAGCCAGAAAGAGATGACTGAGACAGGAATAAAGGCGAATAGCAAAGGGAAAAAGAAATTAATGTATGGAGCATCTCCTCTGAGCTCCCCCCTTTGCTCATTGGGTTCTGAGCACCATCTTTCTTACTTACTATCTGCCCCTGGAAGTCAGGGATCTGTGTTTTACAGATAAAGAATCTAAGTGTCACATAAGTAACTTGCCCTTCTGGAAGATCTAAGATACTAAACCCAATGTAGGTTAACTCCAAAATTTGTGTTCTTTCTATGTTACTAGTTGTTTTGTACTTTTTGTTTTTTTGCTTCTTTTCCCCAAAGTGTGGTAGGAATATCACTGACAGTACCTGAGATGATGCTTTGGGTAAATAGATGGACATTTTCTGTGTGTTCGTTTAATGAGAACTTGAAGGGATAAAACAGTTTTATATTTAAAAGCATTACACTAAAGGTCTTTAAAATAGATCTAAGTTTTTAAAATTTATTCAATTTAAAGAAAAATATTAAATATTACAAATAATAATAGAATTGGCTTGCAGATGTGTTACCACATGCATGGTGCCATGGCAAAAATGATAATGGTAGCATGGTGTGTGTAAAATGTGAAAAACTGAGAGCGTCATCATGCTGCCTCTGCCCAGGCAGCTATTTACAACTTTCTGTCAACAACTTAAACTGAGCCCTGAACTGTTTTCCACAATATATTCTACACATGCTAAAGAAAATAATTCTAGAAAAGCTTGAATCAGATTTCTGGTAGAACTGATTTCCATTCATAAGTATACTGTACTTTAATTTTCACATATTGTCTCTACCTCCTGCCACTACCTCCTGTCAGATCCCATTTATTTCATTCTGGGTCATTTAGTCTGCCTGAATAAACAAGATGGCCTTTGAAGAACCAAAAGAAGATAAGAGAGTTTGGTAGATAAGAGAGAAGAAGAACCCTGTTTCATAGACCATCCTGAAAAGAAGTCACTATTATAAACACAAACATTGATATTTTTATTGCTGCAACCCACTCAAAAATAGTAAATGGGCCACTGTCCAATGCATCTCTTGCAAAACACTAAAGAGAGTTAGATGATTAAGATAAAAAAGCCATTGGGAGCGGGTTGGAAAGCCCAGGGCACTGAATTATTCCTTCATTCAACAAATATTGATTGATGACTATTTTGTGACCAAGGACATCCCTATTTGGGAGGATCCAATACTGGAGGGGGAAAATAAAAAACACCTAGTTCTTTCAGTAGTGTGCTAATAAATGTTTAAACAACCAGCAATTGAGGAAGTGGGAAAAAAGAAAATGTAGTGTATCGCATTTGCAATTTCCACGGTATGAATACTCCCACCCTAACTTTGAGCCATCAGTCTGCAGTCTGATTGTGCGGTTGAAAAAAGATGCCCACAATAGGTTCTTACAGTCAGCTCCAGCACATCATTGGCACTTAGAGATGAGAAAGACACTAATCCAAAATCAGAAGAAGGGGCATTTCATCATTTATTCTTCATCCATGTGCAAAGCATTGCACTAAGTACCCACCCACATCAGGAAGGGAAATCTGCTTTACTCGGCCTACTAATTTAGTTAATCCCACCCAAAAATACCCTCACAGACACACCCAGAATAATTTTGACCAGATATCTGGGCAACTTGTGACCCAATCAAATTGACACATAAAATTAACCATCACAGTATTCGATTAGGAGAGGTTATGATTAAGAAACTGTAGCTGGTGATGAACATTTGAATCATTGCTGGTTTATTAGCCTACTTACTTTTTTTCTCAACCCCTTAGCTTAAGGAGAACAACACACTGAGTCACTTTCACATATTTTTACATTCATGTCCATCATAAAACACTTACCTTATTTCAATACAAAAGAACTAAGTGCCATTGACGTGAATTTCAAACAAATGAAAATCACTTAACAAGAAATAAAAGATCACATGTTCCTATTAGAAATAAAATATCTGCACCAACTTTTGGTACTTGCAAACCAATGATGCCAAAGATGACTAGTGCCATTAAAAAGAAATCCACTCCTAGGTGGAGAATTGAAAACATATGTCCACAAAAACTTGTACATGAATGTTTATAGCAGCATTATTTTTAACAGCCGAAAGGCAAGAAAAATTCAAATGTATATCAACTGACAAATGGATAAACCAAATGGGATATATCCATATAATGGACTATTATTGTTATAAAGAGAAATGGGGTTTTTACACGTTACATTGACAAACTTTGAAAACATTATGCTAAGTGAAAGAAGCCAGATACAGATGGTCACATATGCTATGATTCCATTTATATAAAATGTGCAAAATAAGCAAAAATATAAAGACAAAAAGGAGACTGATTGCCAGGGGCTGGAGGGAGAGAGGGATGGAGAGTGACTGGTAATAGCTACAGGATTTCTTTTTGGCATGATCAGAATGTTCTGGAATTAGATGGCAATGACAGATGTGCAACTTTGTGAATATACTAAAATCCCTGAATTGCACACTCAAAAGAGTGACTTTTATCTCAATAAACCTGTTATCTAAAAAAAAAAAAGAAAAAGAAAGGAAGGAAGGAAGGAAGGAAGGAAAGGAGGGAGGGAGGGAGGGAGGGAGGGAGGGAGGGAGGGAGGGAGGGAGGGAGGGAGGGAGAGAGAGAGAGAGAGAGAGAGAGAGAGAGAGAGAGAGAGAGAGAGAGAGAGAGAAAGAAAGAAAGAAAGAAAGAAAGAAAGAAAGAAAGAAAGAAAGAAAGAAAGAAAGAAAGAAAGAAAGAAAGAAAGAAAGAAAGAAAGAAAGAAAGAAAGAAAGAAAGAAAGATGAATCTATTGTGCTTGCCCTCCTGAGAGGCAGTATGCATTTGAAAACATTTAAATGTAGAAGTGATTTGGGAAGAATAAAGAATTCAGAACATAAATCTCTCACCGAAATTCCAATGAAATATTTCTAAAGACATTAATAAATACATCTAAGGAACAATTAAAACGCCTGTTTTAATGCCCTCATTCTTAAAGGAGACTCGTAGTTTAATAAAACGCCAACGATTTCAGGGTCACGCTGACATGAATTCAATTTTTAAAAACTCAATCTTTGGTCACTGGAGAAAAATAGCAGATTTGTCACAGAAAATGTGGCAGATAGTGCCAAAGAGCCCCACGACTCGAGCCACTCTTTCCAGAGAGCAGGAATGGGCAGAAACCTATCTACCACCCAGGGGTGATGACTAGGCCACTTGGCAGAGGAAACAGCACTGGACACTTTATTAGAAAGTTTGTCCTTTCCAAAACTCCAGCCCAATTTCTCAGAATTATTGAACTGGTGAAAAACTCCATCTGAACTGAAATACCTAATCTTTGGAGAATTGCCCATTATCGTCAGTTCTGGCCAGAACAATGAAGGAAACTGCCGAAACAGCACTCATATCTAATCAAGGACGTGCGGTACAAGCCCATCCACAGCAGCAAAAGGAATTACATCTTTTAAGGTTCTTTTCACTGATAGTGCTTTGAAAAATCCAATTTTTCTCTGACATAACCAAATCTTTAGGTTTTCACTAAAAACATATGGCCTTTATTTCTCTCTTTGATAGAGAGTATTATGTGAAAGGCTTATACTACTGCCCACCTCTACCATGTTTGTACAATGGTCTGCATTTTAATGATGTAATTAACGTTTCAAAAATAAGAGTAAGCATATTCTATGTGACTTCTTACTTTGTGGGCATATATCCTGTTGGTTTTGTTTTGTTTTGTTTTATTACAAAATAACAAAAAGCCCAGTATATAATGGACTATTGTTCTACTATGTTTCCCTGAAAATAAGACCTATATAATGTAAGACCGGGTCTTAATTTTTGCTCCAAAAGACACATTAGAGCTGATGGTCCGGCTAGGTCTTATTTTCAGGGAAACAGGATAGTTGTTGCAATCCTATATGTGTCATTAACTAGCTCTGTGATGAGGGAAGTCACTTACCCTTTCTAGGTCTCAAGTTTTTTTCACTGTAAAATGATGGACATTAACTAGATGCTCTCTCGGTCATTCTGACATTCACAGTAGTATGATTTTAATCCTGCAATTTGTTTCAGTGGATGCGCACACTGGTTCAAGCCATGTAGCCGGTGACCTACAGGAGGGCAGGAGGGATGTGCTTTTGTGCTGCTTCAGCCACTGGTGTTTCTGCTGTTGTGCCCCTTTCAGAGAGTGCAGCAACAATGAGTCAGTCACAAGAAGTAGTGAATCAAAATGTGAAAGTTTTGCACGTCTTTTCCTTTGAAGGCCTTTCTTTTCCATTGGTTACTTAGCTTAGAGCCTTAAATGTTCTCCAAAGTGAAGGCCTCAGAGTTGGCCTTTGCAAGGAGGGAGAGAAGATGGATTCTGACACTTGGGTATTGGATGGGGATCCCAGGATGGAAGTGGGTGAATTTCTAAGAATTTAATGTGGGAACAACTTGAAGAATTGTTGTCAGTGAATCTGAAGCCCCAAGAACCCAGATCTGATGTCCCAATTACTCTTGAATCACCCCTCTAAGAGTCTCTTTCCATCTTTGAATTTCCAGACAAGTTTGAATTCTACACTTCCAACTGTCCATTGGATGGCTTCACTTCTGAAGCCTCAAATTCAACATTTCTAAAACTGAACTTATTTTCCTTCTCCACAACAAATTGGTTTTCTAACCCTTGACTTCAACCTTTGTACATATCACAAGTCTTTGCTCCCCTCTCCAGTCCTTCAATGCTCTGCTATTTCTACCTGCACTGCCCATCACCTGGTCGATAGCAGTTTTCTAACAGTTCCACCCCCAAACCTCTTTTCTTCTCTCACCCTGCTGCCATAATCATCTTGCAAAGCATAACTTCGATCATTCCACTCACCACCAATCAATCCTTACAAACTACCAAAATGCATACTCCTCTCTGGTCACATCACTTCACTACCTGGCCTCAGTCTACTACTCCAAACAGCCTATCTTCACTGAAAACACCTAAGGCTTTAGGTCTTGTCACCTGGAATTTCCCTCCTCTCTATTTCTAGGAACAAATACCTCTCCTATTAGTCTCTTAGATTCTTTCTCCTTCTCACAGCTAAAACCAAAACCTCCTCTCTCTGAAATCCCATGGAACCTTTTCCATACTCATCTTATGGGGTGTGCCATTTATTCCCGTGGATTATAGTTATTGTTGTACATATTTTATCCTCAGGTCAAGATGAAGGCTGAGTTCTGATGTTGTTTCCCTTCTCCTCTGCCCCACAACTTCCCTACGAGAAAGTCACTGCTGTAAAGGAACTCAACATCACAAACGTACACATATGAGTGATGGGCACCTTGATTAAGTTTCTTTAGTACATCACCTAATTTCTAAATATGGGGACATTTAATAATGTGGTACGTTTGTAAAATCAGGAAATGTAAGCCAAAACATCACTTGCTGAAGTTGGGAAGGACTTTCTAATTTTTTAAATTGCTGATAGGTGTCTAACCACTAAATTTTATTTTCTTTGATTAATGTTAAGTGTTTGTAAATGTAACATAGGTCTACAAAATCTGCATCACAACTTTGATCAAATAAATCAAAGTTTGTTTGATATTATGTTATCTTCTGTTCCCTTAACTGTAATAGAATATTCTTAAAAGTATGTTTAACCCAATGCTTCCAACAACCCCATTAGATTTCTCTGGGAGTTTTGATTTGATAATTTATAGCCTTTTGAAGGTATAATTCACAGTGGATCAGTGAATTACTACTTTGCCAGGAAAAAATTATGTTTTCCATATTAATCACGTAATTTATACATGAGCAATCCAGAGAGTATTCACTTAAATATTTGATTGCAAAGAATACAGAAAGGGAAAATAGGCATTCAAAATATCCCTTTTTCAAAAAATCACATCTTTATTTTCACTAACCTTTAACTGAAATTGAGCATATTTTCAGTGGAAATTTAGCATTTCCTTCAAAAAAATCACTAATATTTTCATCACACATTATGCTTACAACAGACATCTTGAAATACTTGTTTATGCTCGTCACTACATTGAAATTATGAGTTATTAGACTCCTCATCAGATCTCGTTATGTAATGTATAAAAAAATCATGTATATTACTATGTCCCATGATCTTTAATATTTTGACAACTGTATTTAAAAATGATTGGTTTTCTTTATAATTCTATATTATATTTTATAAATTGAAAAAAAATCCCTTTTTCTTTCCACATTTCTCTTATTATACTTTAAAAAGTATTTCTCATGTGTGATAAGGCTATGTAAAAATAAAATTAAACCATATGATTTGGTTTATGAATGCAATACAATAATGGTGAAATACTCTATTTACATCACTATATGTATCCCTCCAAAACCAATACATTTTCCTGTTTTTAGCATGCTGAGATCATTCAATAAATATTTGCTGAGAACCCATGATATGATATGCCCGATCGTGTTCTAGATGCTCGGGTATGGTAGAGAATAGCACAGAGAAAAATCACAACTGTTATGAAGCTCACATTCTATTTGAGGCAAACAGAAAATAAGTAAGCAAATAAATAAAGAAAACAATTTTATAGTGACCGACACTACGGAGAAAAGAAAGAAGGGTGATGAGAGGAAGAGTAACTGGCTGATAGACGTTATAAATGAGGAAGCCAAGGAGAAAGTTAGTCTAAATGACAAGAACAACCAAGCAAAACAACCTGGGAGGACAGCTTTCCAGGCTTGGAGAACAGAAATGCAAAGGCCCCCATTAGTATTCAACAACCACTCCAGGAGGAGGTGAGTGTAGCTGGTGCAAAAAGAGTAGCTGATGTATTGTCCCAAATGTTATCAGCATTGACTGTCAAAAGTATTGTGAAAGCAGCACTCAGTTTTGATATCTCCTAGACAGGAGCTTTGCAAATGGAAAACTTTTCTTTTACACAATTAGATCCCATAATTGGGCAAGTATTGAGACAATCAAAACAAAAGTTTAAGGCCATATAGCTGCAATGCTTACCAGTCTGCACTCCTGCTTTAGTTGGTTTTTATCTTTACAAATTCCTTTCTTGTTAACCAGCTCATTGATGCACTTAAAAAGATGATTTTAAAATATTTCACCCAGTAATTTTAGCTGTTTTCCGTGGGACAATCAGGTGTCCTGTATGATGAAACTGGACATGAAGGAAATAGTCTGTAGGTTCTTACTGTTTTGCAGTGGAATTCAACTGTGTACCTCATTGAGATAATTTCATTCTGAATTTACCCAAATCAAGCCTTCCGTGGAAGCTCTGAGTAGTATATGCCCGATGTCAAACCAGTGGGCTTGAGTCTTTTAATTCCATTGTAAAAGACTCCTTCTTAAAAACAAAACAGTTAAAATTAAATTAATTTTGAAAAGAACTAGTGGTACAATGCTTCAAGAGCAAGGACTCTGCTTTATTCATCTTTTATATTCCCAGCCTTGAATGAATAGATAAGTAAATGAATGATTTACACTGACAATCTAGGTACATGTGTTAGGATGTGAGAATTATTCTAGAATGTAGAAGCAAGACAAAGCACGGTTTCATGTTTCTTTTTGCCATTCAGACTGTGACATATATTGACTAAGTGAAGCTTGCTAAAAATGCAAATATCTTCATCTCTGCAAGTACAGTTAACAAATTCCATAGAAAAGGCTTTTTTATATATAAATCTCTGTATTTCAGTTTTCTGACTATTCACCTAAATCACTGCAGCAAAGAAAAAATATCTGTAAATAGTACTGCCAAACAAATGCACATTGTCACTGGAATTGAACAAACTTCTAGTCCTGGAAGTGCTAAAAAATGTATCAGGTACGATGTTAAAGTAGAGAGAGAGAGATTACCATCAGTGGAGGAAAAAAGAAGAGAATTCTTATATGACCCAACATGAGAGCTGGAGAAAGCCAAGCACAGCATTTCACTTTAAAGTGGCTCTTTAACAAACTAAACTTTAAAAAGTAGGTAGAAATGACTATATACAAGTTCTGAAAACTCCTTGCCTCAAGTTCCTAGAGTCTTGCATGTTCATTGTTATTCAACAAATATTTATGTAGTGCTTACTATTTGCCAGACACTGCAAGGCACTGAGCACATCCGAATGCTCAGAGATAAATAAAGCTGACAAATACATAAATATGACGTAACGAAAAATAAAGACTTGCATTGTTCTTTCGCCCTATAAGCCAAATATTCTACAAAATCTCATTCAATTAAATGCTGGTTAATTATAACTAAATATCCATAAACGTAGCTTTTGTTTACCAACTGGTAGCTAATGCTTAATCCAAGGTTGTCTAATATAAAATTCATAGTGAAAATTTGGTCCTGAGGGTTCCTGCCTTCACAAGATTTTGGTTAATTTGAAAAAAGTGCTGCAAGTCGACTACAGTCACTCACTTCCAACATAAAATAAACAAACAAACAAACAAACCAGCAAACAAAAAGATATTTCACACTCTATTATGCCACCAATCTGAAGACTGTGGAGCAAAGAGAGAAGATAAATCTGAAACTAGGTATCGGGTGTGAGTCTGTGAAATGGAAGCTCAGAGTCCCATTTCCAGAAGTTAACAGTCCTCAGAGAGAGAGAGAGAGAGAATCAGAATGAGGGACAAAATGTATGCATTTAGACTAAGAGTCATTCTAATGCTACCTGGAGTCCTTTGCAGAATGATCCTTGGTATTGCAAAATAAATGCATTCATTACAAGTAACTGAAGGATCAAGGAAACCAGACAAATGTCTATTTGAATGTGGGTTACCTGACTTCAGTGGGGAGGAACAAATGTGTGGGTGCTCTTGCTTCCCAGCCTGTCAAGTACATTCTGTCCCTTGTAATTTAGTCTTCAGAATTTATGACCGAAGAAAAAACAATGAGTACGTGTGACTCAGTGACCTAAAGGGAGACAAAACAAAGTAGTAGGAAGCCAAATAAATGCTAGAACAAGATGTTTGGTCATAAAAACTGGGCAGAAAGACACACAAAGAGAAACAGTACAATGACAGAGAGACACTCTGGAAAGGCAGATAAAGTACAACACAGTGGGCAAGCAAACCAAGGGCCCAGTTGAAAAAGTAACTTGCTGTTGATCTGAAGAACACTTCTAATTAAAAACTTACAATATTATTTGCCAGCTTCTTAAATAGAGACTGGATTTGCCTTTGGAGCATACTCTTCCTTAGTCTGGAAAAGAACCACAGCAGTGGGTATTTCAGTTATGCATATTAAAACTAAGTAACCATCCATTGTTCTAGAAGATAATTGATCTGAAATTACTTCTAGGTTGTATGTTGTTGGTGGGTAAATGTAGAAGTTGATGTATCCAGGTACCTATTAGCATATACAAATTGACTAAGCGTCTGATAAAAATGGAGGCATGGAAAAGAGAAATAGAAGAATAAGAAGAGGCTAGAGGGTTTTCAAAATTCATTTGATTTTATTTTAGAAAGATACTCAGGAAGAGTATAGAATTCTAAGTTGACAGGTGTTTTCTTTCAGTATTATAAAGATGTTGTTCTGCTGTCTCCTTGATTTCATTGTTTCTGATGAGAAATCTGCGGTCATTCTCATCTTATTTCCTCTATATGTATATAATCTCTCTTTTTTTCTGTCTGCTTAAAAGATTTTCTCTTTATTACTTGGCTTTTGGCAATTTGATAAGAATGTGCCTTGGTGCAGTGTTTTGTTTTTGTTTTTTGCCAACACATTGCATTTTATTGATATAGATCTTGTTTATTTTTTAAGACTACTTTTTTAGAGCAGTATTAGATTGACAGTAAAACTAGGATTAAAATAGAGATTTCCAGTACCACCACCCCACACACGCATAGTCTCTCCCATTATCAATATCACCCACCAAAATGATACATTTGTTATAACTGAAAAACCTACATTGACATCATAATCTCCTAAAGTCCCTAGTTTACATTATGGTTCCCCCTCTTCATGTATACATTCTATTAGTTTTGACAAATGTATGACATGTATCCACCATTATGGTATCACGCAGACTATTTTCACTGCCCTAAAAATCCTCTGTTCTCTGCCTATTCATCCCTTCCCCATCCCCTAACCCCTGGCAATCACTGATCTTTTTACTGTCTCCATAGTTTTGCCTTTTCCAGAATGTCATATAGTTGAAATCATATCATATGTAGGCTTTTCAGATTAGCTTCCTTTACTTAGCAATATGCATTTAAGGTTCTATGTCTTTTCATGGTTTGACAGCTCATTTCTTTTTAGCACTGAATAATAATATTCCACAATCTGGATGTAGCACAGTTTATCCATTAACCTACTGAAGCACATCGTGGTTGCTTCCAAATTTGGGCTCTTATGAATAAAGCTGCTGTTAAAAACATGTGTGGGTTTTTGTGTGGACAAACACTATACAAAGGAGGTGTGTTTTCAACTCCTATGGATAAATACCGAGGAGCATAATTCTTGGATCATATGCTACAAGTTTGTTTAGTTTTTGTAAGAAACCTCAAAACTGTCTTCCAAAGTAGCTGTACCATTTTGCATTCCCACCATCGACATATGAGAGTACCTGTAGCTCCACATCCCTGTCAGCACTTGGTGTTGTTAGTGTTTGAATTTCTATTTTAATAGGTGTGTAGTGGTATCTCATTGTTGTTTTAATTTGCATTTCCCTGATGTTTTACAATGTGTAGCATCTTTTCATATGCTCATTTGCCATCTGTATATCTTCTCTGGTAAAAGGTCTGTTAAAGTTTTTGGCCCTCTGCTCTTTCAGCCCTGTGGACCTTGTTTTAGGAAGGTTTCAGGGGTACTCCATATAGTGATTTACTGCTCCCATTTTCCTTCCTGTATCACTCTCGCAAAATATGCATTGCTACTCTGTGAGCATATATTTTAAGTTTTAATAAATGAATTTGAAATGGAGATTGCATCTTGATTCTTACATAATTTTTTCTAGAAATTCTGTTTTTACCACATATTCATGGTGCTTCAAACTGCCACATAATAGCTTCATTCCCCTGATTTAATTACCCATCCACTCCCCCGAAGGAGATCCTAGATTACTTCCAGCTTCCTGCTATCACAAACACTGCTGTAACGAACATCTATGAACACGTTCATTTACGGACCTATGTGAGAATTTCTCTTTTGAGTTTCATCCTCTGTTAACTGCCTTTTTAAACATGTTCTTTCTGTTCTCTTGTTTGCAGTGATTTGCAGCAGTCCCTTGTTTATTCTAAATATTATTTCATTGTTGGTTTTAGATTTTGAAAATAATTCCACCCAATTTATCCTTTCTCTGTTGCTATGTCCATTGTGTCAGGATTCAGAACCAAATGCAGGACATAAGGAAAATCTGAGGAACCTTGCATAGCTTTCATCTATAGGACCCAAACGGAATTGTTAGTATCTGTCTTAGTTTAGTTTCCCAGTAAGTCTAGTTTCATCAAGATATTGGGTTAAATGACTTCACCTAAACCTACAACTACAACCTGAAATGGAAACGAGAACCTTAATGATATTCACAGAAAAAAACATGGAGTGGTCCCAGAGGTCCCTTTACTACAAATGTATCTTGGTTTCATGACCCTTTAAAAAGTCATTCAACCATCACCCCTTGATAATGTGCCTATTTAGGCACATAACTAAGCCATGTGTTATGAGTCATTAAACAGCAGAATGAGGTCAAAGAGAAGAAACATGAATGCTACAGAGACTTAGTATATTCATTAGGGTGGGTGTCCAGGGAGTCATTAAGGTGGGTATCCAGAGAAAAAAAGATATAGCTGTTCCTTTTAAGACTGAAATAGAAATGCTGCAAGATATTAAAAAATCATTTCAGTGAATTTCCTAGTGCTAAATGAATCCTAATTCTTTTGAATACTGATTAGAGGGCAATTTAATGGAAGAATTTTACATAGAAATGTTGAAACATAGATTTGGTGCCAGATATTTCTTTCAAATTAATCTAAAGCAGTCCATTTAAATTTTTCAAGTTGATATAGTCCTGATGCATTAGGAGGACCATTGAATTGACTGTGACCTTGGTCTTTGCCTGTATGGTTTTGATTAAATTACATTTTAGTAATGTGGTCATTTCTCTTGTCTTGTTTCATTTCTCGCCAAAAAATACATATCATCCTGAAAAGGTTAATGTTAGCTTGGATTGATTTTTAATATAATTCTCTGCCAAATTTCCATTTTCTGAAACGTATTATGTCTATATGTCTTATATATTAAATGGCAGTGTATCAGGAATGCCACATAGATGTGTGAGACATGTATAATAGAAAGATCTTGACATAGAGATAGAGGTGGCTATGGAGACAGAAGTGGAGCTAGAGATAGGACGGAGATGAAAATGGAAACAGATATGCCTTTAACTGCAAAGATCTGTAAGTACTTTGAAAGTCTGTAAGTAACTTTGCTGGCCATTGTCACCCCAATAAACTTTAATTAAAAAAAACTAACAATACAATAAATTTAGTAAAAAAGTCATTAACATGGTTATGCAGATACATGGAAATTAGGATGTAAAGATAAGCAAAAAAAAAAGAAAGAAAGGAAGGAAGGAAGAAAGTCTATATCTAACCCCTATATTAAGTCTCAAACAACCAGGAGAAAAACCTATTATTCCTGGACAATAGGCATTCTGTCACTCTGTGAGACTGAATTCTATCATTGTGAGACTGAATCCATTGAATTTGATTAACATAATAGATAGCTATCAGAGTTAGGCTATTTTTAGTTTAAAAAACAAGATTTAATTAAGTATTAGGTAAATTATGGACAGTTCTTTTTCCCCTACCATGACTTTTAAAGGTGCTGATTTGGTAAATTAAGACTCTTCTTACAACATGGAACTAATTTTAAGTATATTTTTAGGATAGCAGTCAGGGCTATTAGAACATACATTTAAATGAATAATAATTTTTCATTGAACATTTTAGCAAAGAGCAGTAGTTAACATGCAGGACACTGGACATTTTTTTTTTTAAATCACGGACTTAGAAAAAACAAAGAACAATTATGAAAAAATGGAAGTGAAATTTAATGTCCACTGATCCCCTACAAAGTGCCAGTCCTTGCATTAAGAGGTTTCACACATGATGTTCATGTTATCTCACATAATTTTTGCACCTAATTTTCACAGGGACCTACATCTCATTTTTCCCCATTTTTGCAGAGACAGATAATTCAAGGTAGGTGTAACTGACTCCAAAGCCACTGAATGCTAATTAATTTTCTCCTCAACAATAGGTGTACAAGTTTTGGAATAATAGAGTAGAAATCACTAGAAATCTGTGGAAATAACGTTCTTCCTCCAACCCTCCCTCCCATCTTCCTACACTGCCTCTTCCCTAGACAGTAGTGTGTTAGTCATTCTTTTTCTCACCTTTGAGGAATGAAAAACAGATTAAGTTTCAAAGATGTGGAAACAGAAGAACAAATTCTACTACTCTTATTTTGCAAGATGTAAAGTACAGCTCTAGACTTCAACATACATTCTCCTAAATTCAGTTAGCCGAAAAAATATATATACATAAACTTTACATAAGAACATGGAACAAGAAATAATGGGCTTTACTAAGAAATATAGCTACAAAATGTTATTTCTGACTCATAGCAACTCTGATTATTTGGTCAGAAAAAGAAGTAAGGCTAGATTCATCTATTCCAATTTAAATAAGTTAGAAATGGTAAATATTGTGAAATTTACCTTTCTGCTAATGTGAACTAGCAGAGGCTTCAAATTCATAAGGAAGCATTAATTAGCAATTGTGCAGCTATTCTATTAGAACCTGGCTTTCTCTGTCACGCCTTTTCTCTGCCGTGATACCAATCCTGTCCCCCCACCAACAGTTCCTTCTCCCTGATGAATATGCCCAAATCTCCTCTTCCTTAACAAACAAAACAAAGCAAACAAATCCTCAGCAGTCTTTTCCCCTCAAGGTTCTTCTCCCTCTGCATCGTTTTCTTCTGGCCAAACTTCTGAGAGCAGTGGTCTCGTCCACAGATTTATTCCATTTCTACGGGAAGAAATTGCCACCTCATTGGGAGCTGACATATTCTCTACCTCCTCCTTGAATCTCTTCCCTCCAAGTCTCCTGAAATGCTTTCCCTTGTTGGTTTACTTCTCATCTCTCTCTACTTCTCACTCTCCTTGGATGTGCCTTTTTAATTTCCTAGCTCCTTGAATGTAGACTTTCCTTAAGAACAATTCATATTATTCACTCTTACAGATTTAAGCCCTGAGAAACTTGTTTATTTGAATAGAAGGGAGTGAAAGATGTTTTAACAGTATCTCATGTCTTTAAACTCTTGTAAATTATTGCTTTAATAACAAAAATTAATTGTAATGATCCATCAGCTGACATAAGGTCCTCCTTTAATTTTTTTCAAAGCAAAGACTTGAAAGCTATATAAATACAGAAAATAATTGTAATGCAGAGTTATTCACTTTCTTAACTGGAAACTAACACTTCCAACTGTCCCCTTGTTGTTGTTGTTTTTTATTTTGTTTTTGCAGAGGACAAATTCCAATTGGTGAAAGAAATGTTTTATTTTTGGTTTGTTTGTTTTTTTTGGGGGGGTGGGGGTGGGGAGTGCGAGAGAGATTATGAAGGAAGGAAAGGAGGTGGGAGAGAGAAATCAGATTTATGCCTGAAATTCAGGTGTGTGCTAAGGCTGATACATTTTAGGAAAAAAATATAAGAACCTGGTCACCAATACCATAGTACAAAGCATGTTCCAGTACTCCTTGGAAAGTCTCCGTGTACTCCCAGAATTATAAAACACCAGTTTCAAGACTGCTCATTTAAACTACATTTAACTTATATTTTTTGTTACTTGAAGCCAACAGCAATCAATACATATTATACATTTGGAAACACAGGATGACTGCCAGGATTAATGCTTTTGAAATTCTTTTGCCTTTGCTTACAATGTCCTCTGCCTTTCTTGTGTTCCCAGCACTCATATTTCAAATTTGGCTCAAGGGTCCTCCTCTCCAAGAAGCGTTCCCTGACCCTTCCAAAGGTACTTGTCCCAGAGCCCTGGGTCTTCTGTGCTTAACCTCACGTGGTTCTGTAAATGTCTGTTTACTTGTATACCTTCCCATCTACCTCCCTTTTAGACTGTAAGGTCCTGCTGAGCAGTGATTATGTCATTTCATTTTGTACTTTTGTTAATAAAGCATTCAGTCTATTGTAGGTACTTGAAAATGTTTGTTAAATGCATGAATGAGTGGACACATCATGAATGATTAATTCAGGAGTGTTGAAAAGAGAATGGGAAGGGGGAAATAGATGTAGAAGGTACTTGTGGAAGTTGAATTAACAAAGGACTTGATAGATGCTAGGAGTTATGGGGAAATGATGAAACTTGGAAGGGGGTTGTGGTAGACGGGCTAGCAGTTCACTAAATCCATTACAATGCTTATTCCTGGACCATAGACAGACTATATTTTCCAGCATCCCTTGCAGTTAATGTGGCCTTGTGATTGAGTTTTTATTCAATGAAATGTGAGCAGAACCGCTGTGTACCACTTAAAAAAACTCGCCAATAAAATTCTCATGTGCAAGAGAATACAATTTAATATTCACTGAAATTTATTGAATGTTTGCCATTGCCAAGCCCAGATTAATGCTCTCCATACATCAAATAATTTAACCCTCAATACAAGGTAGCTTATGTTATCTCCATTTTATAAGTGATGAAATTGAGGTACAGAAAGATTAAGTGCTTTGTCCAAGGTCACTGCTATGTGGATATGATCAAGTTTGCACCTTCACCATCTTGTAATGCTGCCTCTCATTAACATTCAATAGTTGATTGTCTGATACAACTGAAGGAAAGCTCTCTTAAGAAGTTATTTCAGCTTGTTTCCCAGTTATGTGCCAGGCACAGTGCTTGCTGCTTTCACATGTAATAGCTCATGGAGTATTGGTGTTCCATTTTATAAATGTGGAAAGTGAAACCTATAGATACAGAGGGTGTCACAAACTATATATATATACATTTTAAGACAGAAAAAAAACTGTGTTGTCATATTCAATATATATCAATAACAAAAGATGAATACAAGTCACGTTTGACTTCTGCAATTACAAGACGTGCTCAGAGTGGTTACTATCAGTGTCCAGACACTTCTGATTATGGTGAACTACTTAAAACGTGTAGACAATTTTTTGGCACTCCCGGTATTAAGCAATTTAGCCTACATCACCCAGCTGGTAAATATTACAACTATGTTTGTTTGTTTGTTTTTCATTAGATCAAGCTATAAATAGGAACAACACACTCATTCATGAAATCAGGTAAAACAAATAAATGGACTCTTTCTGGTAAAGTACTTGATCCCACAGTAACTGTGACATCTTGAAAAACCTGCCCTCTGCTTATACATATATTTTTTCATTCTATTACCTGAATCTATTGTTTGACCTGACTGTGTTGTACAGAAAGTTTTCTTTCTACATGTTCCCAAGTTCTCAGTGTTCATATGAGTTGCTGTGAGCAATCCTGTTAAGAATTCTCAGGTTTATAAAATGTTTAGAAGAATAATTATACATACGAAGTTGATTTTCTGCCAGTGAATTTACTTATAATGCTAGGTGTACTTTATGTCAGTCAACACGTGAGACTGGTCCCCTTCTTGTCCTGTCCCCCCTGCCTCTTCCTCTGGTGTGCCTAGGGTTGGGTTAAGCATAAGGAAAATCCAAACAAGTGCTCAACAGGTTCCTATTCTTTGAGGACCTTTTAACAGACAGTATTTCAACAATTCAACCATTAAATACTTCATCACAATGGTATGTGGTCTTTTCTAATACAATTATACAAATAATTACAAAAAGTATAAGTATATATTGTATATACTAAAATTATATTTATGTAATATAGCATATTAAAAATTATATACTGCTATAATTATATATATAAAACAAAGTTCCTAAGTTTTCTTTTTATTTTCCCCCTTCTTCCACTTCCTCCCAGCCCCCCAATCCAGTTCAAGCCATTGTTTCTCAATCTAGGTGTGTAGGAGAGGTGACCTCAGCATTAGGAGCATGGCACTCCAACCACCTGAGCCACCGGGTCAGCCTCGTTCCTACGTTTTAAAAAAATGTATACAAACTATTAATTTAAAGGGAAGGGGGTGGGGCTATATGACCAGACTCATGATACAAAATTGTTTTCTTCACAAGAATTTCAGCAAAAAACATGGTTTTTATAGCAGAATACTCAAGTACATGCTGTTACTGCAAGTTAAACATAATAAATTAGTGGATTAAAACTGGCAAAAACAAATGTAAATCTTCCTACTTTGATCATTAATCTACATATTCAGCAACTGTTTTTTCTCTACCACCTTTGGTCTTTACTTTGTAATTTTGCTTCTATCAAAGTTCAAAATATCAAAAGGAAAACAACAGAACAAAAGAACAATGATAAATAAAGCACCAGGGATGGACAGAGCAGAGAGATGCCTGAGAGCAAAGCAACAATGCCGCTTTCTCATTTGCAAAGAAATGGTTCCCAGTTGTGAGTGGCGTAATCACTAACTGGGATCCATTTAATACTGATCTTGTTCCTTAATTAAGTTGTGTCTAAATCACGTAATGAACAGTGTCAGGGACATGTGTGTATAATCAAAAGCTTTTTTTATACATAAGGGCCTAATTCTCCAGTGCAGGGATGTAATGTACAGCACAGGGAACGCAGTCAATAATAATATGGCATTAACTTTGTACCGTGACAGATGGTTACTAGACTTATCATGGTGATCACTTCGTAAGGTACATAAATGTTGAATTACTATGTTGGACACCTGAACTAACATCATATTGTATGTCAACTATAATTAAAAAAAAAAAAAAAAGTCCATCACAATGATCAGAAAGAGTCAGTAAAGGTTTCACAGGAACGTGGAATTTTGAGCTGGGCCATTAAAAGAAAAGAAGAAATGTTCTATGAAACGTATAGATGAGATGAATGGTATCTCAGCAGGAAACAATACTTCTGAGAAGAGTTTAAAGAGGAGGAATGAACCTGGAATGGGTGTGGTAATTGGATGTATTAGAAGTAATAGATGATGTAATACAGAATTGTACACCTGAAATCTATGTAATTTTACTAACAATTGTCACCCCAATAAATTTAATAAAATAAAATTAAAAAACAAACAAACAAAAAAACAAAAAACAAACAAACAAAAAAAAGAAGTAATGGGATGGATGAGTTGAACAAACTTGAATGTTTGAGGCTATAGATAAGTGACTGAAATAATGAGGCTAATTTTCTAGTATGGCCCATTCAGTAGATCTGAATACAACTTTTGAAATATTTGCTTACAATAATCATTCATGATTGTATTGTCATATTTTGTTTGTATACACTGCAATTCAGAGACCTACTTCTACACACAACTTTGGTAAAGAAAAAGCCAATGCAGCTATATTTTTACATGTTAAACTTTTTAAGAGTGAGAAGTTCACCAAAGCAGATTTTACTTAAAAAAAAAAAAAATTAAACTAATTGACTTTTAAAATTGTGTATGCACAAACATGGGCTAGCAAGAAAGAGAACCACTTTCACTGAGGTGGAGCATCTGCTTGTGTTGACATAATTATTAATTACCATTAGATAATTAAAGCTTCACTCATGACTATGAAAAATGGCTGCTGGTTTGCAATTTCAGACCAGCTGTCAGGATTTTTTCTGCTTTCTTGAAGAAAAAAAAATCAACTTATGAAGATGTATAAAAGAAACTCATGTTAACCAAATGAACGAATCAATGCAATTGTGTATTTACGTACCTACTGGAGCCCAGTCTCACTAAATATGCAAACTTGAACCTCCTTAAATATATGTTTATTTTGCTTAGACTGACTTTAATTTTACTTATAGAAATCAATTGAGTTTAATGACTTCATTGTTCATCCGTATTGAACTCACGGGCTTCTGTCCCACCCACAGCTCTAAGAACAAGTCTCAGAACAACCTGTTCAAAACATAACCAGCATAAACATGAAAGAAGTGTTCTGCAAAACATTCCTAACACACTCCTTACAGGTTACCAACCTTCAGAACATGCATAGCAGGTCTCGCTTTTCTTCTAAAGTTTTCTCAAGACACATTCTGAACACTCAGAGCCTATTCCTACAACTTGGAGAATCTAGTGCCAATCGTTTTCCTTTATAATGGCCCCTTTTCACAGCGCTGAATATTTAATGATAAAGTTTTGCATACCCATTATTTATTATAAGCAGTTATTTTTTCAAAATTTATTTGTATTATGCTTCATTCTGCAAAAGATGGAAAAACTTACCAAAAATTGATTATTACAATCAGATAAGATAAAAATAAAAATAGAAAATCAAGGCCAGGAGGAAAAGGCAAAGCAAGCAGACACTAATAACTGACCTCGCAAAATGTGTAGTATCACACGTTGGTTAGGACTTTAGAAAGCACTAGGAAGGACCAGAGCCCTTGACTCTGTTCTCAAGTCTACCATTAATGACACCAATTCTTCTGCTTGGGATTTGAATCACTTTCCGATTAAAAACACAAATCCTTCTTGAGCACTTTCTATGTATTAGGGGCTGTGCTCAAAAGTGGAAGATGCAAAACTATGGTTCCTGCTTATTAGTCTAGTAGAGAAGACTGACGTGTTCACAGCTGGCTCCATGCACACCAAGTAGAAAGAGGTCAGTAGGAAAACAGACACGCAAATGAATTCAGAAGAGAAGCCAATTCCAAATTGGAATCGGGAAGGGCTTTCGGAGAATCAGGAGAAAGTGCTATCTGAGCGGAGCTTTACAAGACAGAATTTTGACAGGAAAGTGAGGGAGGAAAATGGCACTCCAGGTTGAAGAGACAGCAGGACCCCTTCTTGCCCACAGTGCTGGGTGGGACCACAACCGCTCCACTACCAACCACTAACACCTGCGGATAATCCTCCTGCTGCCCAGGTTCCTCCTCAACTCCAAGGCTCTAACCATACCCGGTTCTCACCTCACCATGAAGCCTGCCAACAGCTGTAGCTCATCTTCTGATCGACGCAATCTCTGGGTCATCGTGCTTGTTACCACTTCTGTTAGCTAAAAGCAGAGGTCGATGCTCAGCTTTAACAATGGCAAAGCCTCCTAGGGCAGGGACCTGTCTGTTATAGGGACCCCCCATCCACCGCTCCTTAACACACGCTTTCTATCAAAAAATCAATAAATTATTTATTTTTTATTTGTAAAAATATAATTTATTATATATTAAACACATTATAAATATGTATTTATTTCTTTTTATTTACTTAAATATATTTGTGTAATATTAGGTTGGTGCAAAAGTAATGGCGGTTTTTGCAATCATTTTAAACCTTTTAAACCGCACTTTTGTATGGTTTAAAATTAACTAAATATTAATTGAAATTAAATTGATATTAAATAAAATAATAAACGAAAAGTTGCTTAATAAAATACTCCCTTTTAAATCATTCTCCAGACTATAATATGCTGTAATTTGATATTAATATAATTAATTACAATAAGGTTTCACCCTGAACAAAGCTCTCCTTTGTGTCCCACTGTCCACAGGTTATGGCCCAAACATCTTAGCCTAGTTTATGAAGCCCTGTGTCACCTGCCTCTGCTTAGCTCTCCTGCTTTATACCTCACCTTTCCTATCATCACAGTCTCTGCTCCAGCTACAGAGTTCCTCAAATCACATCTTTTATTTCTAAGCCCTTTTCTTATACTTTCAGGGACTGTTCACATTGCCTGATATTTCCTACCAACTTAAAACCTTCTTCCATTCTCTCATTGAAAATATACATAGTGGTGATAAGAAGTTCAGTTTTAAGATAATCATTTGAGAATGAGCTGATACAGGAAGAGGCAACAGAACATGATTTTTATGACGATCTTCTGATGCTCAAGTCTGAATTTCTACCTGGACATCTGCTAAGAGGGACTCAGGGAAATGTGTCTTAAAGAAACACTTCACAAGCAAGCCCAAAGCAGGTTTATATGGACTTCTGTCACATTCAAATAAACTGAGAGTTAAATAGCTCTTCAAAGCTTAAAGGCTATGACTTTGTGAGTAGGGGTTTAAAGAACAGTCTCTGAAGCATGCAGAAAGGTCTGCAGTGATGGTTCAGCTGCAGCAGCAGCAATTGCAGCAAGAAGGACTGGCCCAGCAGCCCAAGCGAAGCCTCTTAACACTGCCTGGTCCTGATGCCATCCACCCCCAACCTCCCTGCCTTGGCTATGTACCAGCCCTTCTTCACATTTCTGCTTGGGCATCACTGCGCCAGAACCTAGGGGCCATCTTCTGGGATCCTTGCCAGAGTATTAAATCTGGTATCACTGAAGACTGCCCACAAACAATAGAGTCTCCATTAATCAATCTTACATGCTGGTCTTCTTGTCTAAGCACCCTCAGAGTCCCGTCCCATTCATGAGCTCTCCTGACTCCTGCCAGTATGTGCTCAGTTTTGTAGCACATTTGAGGTATATTACCCTTATCAGGCCCAGCACGTCCAACTGGGTTATGCTGAGACTTCATCCTCGGTGTGGGCCTCATGGCCAAGAGGATAAATACGGGAAGATACCAAGGGGGTGCTTCTGCATCATCTCCAACCAAGGGAGAGTGCTAGCTATTCATAGGAAAGGGAGGGTGTAATGCAGTGTCTCTGGTCCCACTCCCGGCAGCTGGACACAGAATATGGTGAGGCCAAAAAGGAATACCAACGGAGCCACCGGTGGGGGGTTCATACCACTACATTCTCGATGGCAGCTGGTCGAAACACAAAAGAAACACCTACCAGTACCCCAACAAAAGGTCTTCCTGCACCAGTCTCGCTGGCGGCCAGACGAGACACAGGAAGTCAGATCAACACGATCCGCAATCCACAATCCGCTTGCTAACGGCACGTGCTAGCTGCAATCCGCGCTTGCCAGCATAGCCACAGCAGTTATATTAGTGGCTAATGGCTAACCAGTTACAGCTGAGGGCCATCTGATCACAGCTGATGGCCATCTACTACCCAAGCCAGCACCTGTCCACGTGAGGTCGAGAGCCTGGAAACTGCTCTCTGGGACTCCGTCTTGACACAGGGCTAATTCAGGCTCAGAAAATTCGGAGGAATCTGGGAAATCAACAACTGGGGATAAGGGAATCACTCAGTTTACGTGTCAAGGTCCCATTCTTTCTCACCAGGGCACTAACCAGAGCCCACCCGCCTTGGTGAGGAGTTGAATCCTCTCTGGAACTGAGCCACTCTGACAATTTAAGTCCCGGGCAGGTCTCCACAGCTTTCTCTGACTTACCTCTTCAGAAGATGAGAGCCTCTTTGTAAGGTATCTAGGTCCGCTATCTTTCACACTTGGTGTTCATTGCCTATTAAAATTCTCTCAGCCTTTCATCATCATTCTTTCAGAACATCGATCAAACTTACATGGAGACATAAAATTCCACTCTTCTTAAAGTTACTATTCCCTCACCACTTTTCAAATACCTGAGACAATGCACTGCACTGTATCCCCTTTCACCAGCCTAACATCCCAATTCACCACGAGTGTAAGTTTTAACAGGACCTATCTGCACTCTACCTACCAGAGATGAGGTCTTTGTTGCTGGCCCAACAGCGAGTGACCTGTCTCCAAAAGTCCACCTTGTCACTTGCCTACTGTGCAAAGTCTTGGCACCAATTGCTACAGGCGGAATTCTCTGGAAAGCAGACTCTGAGGTAGGGTTTCATGTTCACAATATTTATTAAGGAGTGCCCTAGGGATCAACACCTACGGAAGGGAAGGAAAGGTAGCAGGGAGTTGATCTGTGTAACACTGGCCTGCCATCCTCAGACAACCCCATGGCAAGTTCTCCTGCTACAAATGGCCCCTCACTGTGATCGTTCTTTGGGATCCATGTTTGTGCATTTATACTCCTGCCTTGATCAGGCAATGGATCTCAGTACTGCCTTATTCAATTATCTTCCCAAATGTTCCCTTTCTCCCTATATAAAGTGTCCCTTCAGGTACTTTCCCATATCCCTTTTTCTTCATAGTATTTATCTAACAGTATATTTATATTGCTGTTAATTATCTCTCTCCCCATCTAGAACATAAGCTCCATGAGGCCAGGTACTTCTGCCATTTACTTATATCCAGAGCAGTGTATAAGAGTGCCCAGCACATAGTATCACTCCATAAGTATTGACTGAATTCATTAATTAATGAAAGTCTGTCCACAGAGAAGGTAATGAATTAGACACCAAAGAAAAGCATAGATGAGGGACCATGAGAAAAAGAGATGGTACCTTGACTTTGGATGCTTATAATTCCTCATGAGCTCAAATTGTATTATACGCCCTGTGAGATGCATATAGCTGTATCCTTCAAAAATAAACATCCTCTATTTAAGCTGATTTTCCCAAATGTAAGTGTCTTACAACCAAAGGAAACCTGTCAAAGACAACTGGAAAAGATAGGTGTAGGCCAGAAAATAACAGTGGAATTTAGCCCTGGAAGCTTTGGGGCAAGATCGACATAATCAGAAGTGGGCTTTGGGATGATTATTATAGCAGCATTCATCAATCTAACATTCATTCAATTAATAGTTACTGAGAAACTTCAATATATCATTCTAAGCATTACACATACTTGGGTCTTTGCCCTCAAGAAAATAGGTAATAAACAAATACTTATGTCAATAATATATAATGGCAAACTTTGTCTGTGGGAGAAAAATCTTCAACACAGAGCTCAATTGGAAGGCTACTGCAATAGCCCAGACAAGAAAAAAATCTTCCTTCGGGATCTAGGGAGTGTCAGTGGCAGGGGAACAGGATAGAAATAAAGTAAGATACATTTGGAAGTACAAAGGGAAGACTTTGGAACTGATGGGAGTAAAACAGCATCAGTATTTTAAATCTCAACGACCTGAAGAATAAAGGTAATTTCATGGTAACAGTGAAGCCTACAAAAATAATAATTGGCTTAGGAAATAAGAGATATGGTTAGTTAGATTATAGACATGTTCAATTGTAGATATACACAGGATATCTAGAGGGAGATTATAAAGAAAAATAAAAAGACCTAAATAATAATAATACAACATTTGATAATACACTTAAGTTTAGCAAGGAAGAAAAGATACTTATCAATTCACTTAATTTCACTGTACTGCAGTGCCTCATTGTACTGCTAACATTACAGGGTTTGAAGGAGGATTAAAGAAAATAATATGTATGCAAATATATTACAAATCACATACAAGTAAAGCTTTCTAAGAAATGGCATCAACTGATACTGGAAAGTCAAGGAAACTGAGGATTTGGGAAAGGCCTCTGGGCGCTGCCATCAGGTGGCTGTGGACCAGGTGAAACACTATGTAAAGAGTAAAAGCAACCTTTCCTTGCTAGGTCCAGACATTAAGTAAGATGAAAAAAATATGCCCCATTTATATATTTGAAAAACATTCAAAAAATCATATTGAAAGAAAACTTAAATGCTTTATTGCCAAACGTTATTTTTTTTCTCTTTGAACTCAAAGTCATGAACACCACCTTTTTTCACTTTTGTGTCCCTAGCAGATAGCACCATGTCTCACACATGAGAGGCAGGCAGTCAATAAATTTTGATTGATGAGCTGCATGAAGGAACAGCAATCCCATTCTATTCCTTCCTGAATATCTTACTTATTCCTTTAGACTTTACTTCCACTGGTAGCTCTAGAGACATGCAAACAAATTATAGCAGGTAGTGATGCTTTTAGATTATGTGGGCCACCAAGAACTGTATATGCAATCAATATCATACAACGATCAACTAAGATTTACTTAAGACAATACATAATCATTTACAGTCCTTTTTATTTAAAAGAAATGAGGAATTATCCTCCGTCCCCCCTGCAAAAAAAAAAAAAATGGGAATCAAGCAAACACATTTGCAACTTTGATTTTTAAAAAGCACTTAAAATCTTTACTAAGCCAGATTGTTGATTACTGCAGGTTTTAACTTTTTTTTTTTTTTTCCTTCATAAACTAGAGGATGTTTCCCCCTGCAGGAAAACTGAGGTAATTTCACAGTTGTAGATATATTAGAAACGATTATTTCTGTTGGGGAGAAAACATAGGCCACACCTGAAAAGGACTTCTGAGAAAAGGCAGTTTGCAGGAAGTGGCCATAGAAGTACGTACATTCCTCTGCACACATTTTGACAAATCTAGGTGAAGAGGACATATTACTGTTTCCTCCACCCAACATAACTCAAACAAAACGAAGCACAAAGCGTAAAATTCCACCTTCTGGTTTGCCCTTAGAACAGCAATGGGATCTCTGATTGTTACAGAGCAGGAATATTTGAGAGGCTGAGAAGGTGAGCTAGCTTGTAACTGATTCCTATAATGCTGTGATGATTTGAGGCTCATTTTATTATCATTATTCTCCCATCAACTTTTAACATTTTACTTGTTCATCCACTGGGTTTTTGTTTTGTTTTGTTTTGATGGGTCATACAAGGTAAGAATCTAGTGATATTTCTTTTCCAAAACTTGAAGCATTTTTCCTAGAAGTATTTGACATTTCATCTACATTGACCTACACAGGTTTCAATCTGACAGCTCACTTCTCTAGCAAGATTAAAATTTCAGATACTCAGTGAGTGATAAAGGTCACCAGCAACTCAGTAGAGGTGGCTGCCCTATGCCAAGGACAGCAAAGGATATGCTCCCCACCATGGTAGTGTAAGAAACAAAAAACATTTTATGTATTTCAAGCAGAAAGGGATTTAATACAGGAAATTCTCTGTACAATATGCTGTCTCACAATCAATGCCATCTTTGCATACATTTTTCTAGCTGAAATACTATGCCATCCCCATCTCTGCTTACAGAACAGTTTTTCCTAGTTCACACAACCTATTATTTATGTGACACTCAAGATCATTAATCACTGTGCATGACTTCAGTGATTGTGTTAGGGACTTTAAAGGCTGGATACCAGCTACTCAAGTGGGACTGGCATTAACTGGGCACCTTCACGGTTAACAATTTGGTTTGCATTCCTCTCGCTAATGTTCTCTGACTGTTGCCTTTTGAGTATCATCTATTGTTGAAGTATGTTCTAAAGAACGCTTTTGTAATGAGTACAGTTACGTAATCGGAGCCTTAACATTTGTGCTATATAGCGTTTCACAGACTCCTGATGTTCATCTTATTTAGTGAGGATGGGACATTAGTGTGGATGCTTAGGGTTCTTGTTAAGATCTCTTTCATCAAGCAATCTAGAAGCTTTGACCTAGAGAGGGCTTTTATGTATTGGTCAGTCAATACTGTCTAGTTACATCAGCTCCAAGAGAAGAGGGACAATGTATGCTTATCGCTGTAAACCCAACACTAACTGCAACAACAGGAATGAGTAGGAATAAAATAAATATCGGCTGAACGAATGAATATAAGGGGTCTACATATTGAATACATGAGATCCTCAGAATAGGAGGGGAAGGTGACTTGTACCCTACTCCTCCTGTCTTTCCCAAGAATGGCTTCTATTGCATACGTTACAATGTCAGTATCATGGTAGAAAAGGTGATTGTGAAGAATGTTTAAATGTGCCGAGAGGCACCAAACTAACTTTTTACTACATGACCCTGGAATTCTAGTTCCAGTAACATCTACATGCTTCTTAAAATTTTCTGGCCACACCATGTTATATTTTATTTCTTTGTTTGTTTCCTCTACAGTATTGTGATTTCCTTCAGGTCAGGGACCATATTCATATGCATCTTTCTAGTACACAGCACAAAGGATGTGTTCAATAAATGCTTGTTGACTTGAATATAAATAATTGTCTCTTTGGGTTCTTATACTCTTTCCAGCTAGTCATGAGTGCTCTACATTACTGAAACAATGAAGCAATTGAGACTTTCATTAGTGTTTTATCTGTAAGAACCTTTTTTTGGCCTAACAGCTTGGCACAACCAGATTATTTCGTAAGCATGGCTTTTGGTATAATACTCTCCAAACTTACGTAACACCCTGTCTTGGCTAAGCAGGAGATGGGGCTGAGATGCTTATAAAAAGTGAATTCAAGTGTAGATATGAATCACTGGTTCATACAGTGGCTATTTCTTCACCTACAAAAGGTAGCCTATGGTGTACTCTTATAAACTGGTTTTTCACTTACAACGTATCCTAGAAATTACTTTGTTATCAGTTATTAGTTGTTGTTTTTTTCTCTTTCCTTACAGTTGCATAATACTCTGTGGTGTTGATGTGCCAGTTTATTCAAACAGTTTCCCATGTATGAACATTAAGGTTGTTTGCCATATTTTACAAATTATGCTGCAAAGAATAGAGTTGTTCATATGTACTTTTATTTCCATTTACCTGGTATACATTTGCCATCCATTTATATTTTACCTTTATGAATTGCTTTGCTTTGCGTCTGTCTCTTCTGTAAATCGGAGTCGGAATCTGTTTTGTGAGCCAATGTGAGGTAAGCCCATTCACAATCTTACTATCCTACGATCTAATTACTGTGTGTATTGTTATAGTTATGCTTTTTTTTTCTATAGGACTTGTCTCTGTACTTTTTGCTTGTTTTTAATATTTTAGAAAGTTTGTAATTTTGTTCTAGTGGTTACCTTTTGACTTATATCATTGATAAGTTTTTAGTCCATTTTCTTATTTGACATTTTACAGTCTGGATTCTCAGCTATTAATGGCATCCTCTGACTGCTACCTACCATTTACAAAACAAAGAGCTAATTCCACCTTTCTCTTTCCCTCTCCTTTCTCCCAATTTTAGTTGCATTTTTCTACTTTGTTACAACATAAAACATTTATATATTATATTGCTACCATCAGCCCCACCTTTTAGCCTTAGATCTACAATTAAATAGTTACTGAAATGCTCACCATCATTGTTTTTGTTAAAGTTTCCTGGTCATATCTTAGGTAAAAGCTCATTATCTAGTAGATTCCTTAAGAAGCCTCGGGGAGATATTCCTTATAAGTTATTATAAGCGGGTTTTGTTTTGTTTTTTTTTCATATTGCCAAATGTTTGAAGATATTTCAGTTTACAGTATTGTGTAACAGCTTTCTGCTAATTAGTGTTTCATTTTTTGAGAGAATTTTCATCAGATTTTTTTCATTTTTCTTTTTATAGTGGTTTTGTAAAAGAAAAAGTAGATTGCATGTGTCTATCTGTTTCACAGATAGGGTTGGAAGTTTTGAGTGGTTCACGAGATTCTAAGTTCAAGAATGCCCTCTGCTCAGTGTAGTCAAGTACAATTTCTTTAATGGATTTTTTTCTTTGTGGGTGACAGGGGTTGTCTTTTCTTTGGGGGTTCTCATTTGTCATGCAGGATCCTAAATTTCTCCTTTTGCATATTTTTCCCTTCACCACTCAGAATCCTTTGACCCTCCTCCTCTCCATGGAAAGATTGCGTGTATATACTTCAGTCTCTACCCCCATTTTTCTACACAGTTTTCTAGACCTCTACAAATTCCTTGCTCTCAAGAGAGGTTTGCATCAAGAGCTCAAAAAATAACCCTTCTGGAAAAACAAAATTGGAAACATCACACTTCCTGATTTCAACTATATTACAAAGTTATAGTAATTGAGATGTACAGTATTAGCATAAAAACAGACACAGAGATCAATGAAACGGAACAGAGACCCCAGAATGAAACCAACACATACGCCGTCAATTAATTTATAACAAAAGAGCTAAAAAGAAAAAATGGGAAAAGGACAGTTTCTCCAATAAATGGTGCTGAGAAAACCAGACAGCCACAAGTAAAAGAATGAAACTGGACCAGTAACTTAAGACAAGGAACTAAAATCAGGAATAAGACAAGGATGCCCACTCTCATCACTTTTATTCAACATAGTATGGGAAGTCCTCGCCAGAGCAATTAGGCAAGAAAAAAAAAAGTCATTCAAATTGGAGAGAAAGAAGTAAAATTGTTTCTATTTACAGATGACATATTATATATAGAAAACCCTAAAGACACCACCCAAAACTGTTAGATCTAAAATTGAATTCAGAAAAGCTGCAGAATTACAAAACAAATATACAAAAATCATTGCATTTCAATACACTAGTAACAAATTATCAGAAAGAGTAATTAATAAAACAATATTATTTATAAATACATCAAAAAAATAAAATACCTAGGAATAAGTATAACCAAGGAAGTGGAAGACCTCTACACTGAAAATTAAGATGTTGATAAAAGAAACTGAAGACACAAATAAACAAAAAGACATCCTGTCTCATGGATTGAAAGAACAAATATTGTTAAAATGCCGGTACTCCCCAAAACAATATGCAGATTCTATGTAATTCTATCACAATTCCAATGGCACTTTTTACAGAAATAGAGAAAACAATCCTATAATTTATATGGAACCATGAAAGACCAAGAATAGCCAAAGCTATCTGGAGAAAGAAGAACAAAGCTGGAGACAGCACACTTCCTGGTTTCAAACTATATTCCAAAGCTACAGAAATCAAGAGAGTGTGGTATTGGCATAAAAAAAGACAGATCAATGGAAAAGAATGGAGAACACAGAAATAAACTCATGCATATTAATTTATAACAAAGGACCCAAAATTATACAGTGGGGAAGGGACAGTGTCTTCAATAAATGGGTTGGAAAATCTGAATAGCCACATGCATAATGAAACTGGATCCCTACCTTACAACATACACAAAATGGAGTAAAAACTTGAATGTAAGACATGAACTAATAAAACTTCTAGAAGAAAAGAGGTACGCTTCTAGATTTCAATCTTGGTAGTGATATTTAGGATATGATGCCAAAAGCAAAGGCAGCAAAAGCACAAATAAACAAGTGGGACTACCTCAAACTATTACCAAGCTTCTATACAACAAAGGAAACACTCAACAAAATAAAAAGTCAACCTATGGAATAGGAGAAAATATTTGCAAATAATATATCTGATAAGAGGTTAATATCCAAAATATGTACTCATTTTTATGTCAACACAAATCAATAGAAAAAAACGAGGTGATTTAAAAATGAGCAGAGGATCTGAATAGACAATTTTACAAAGACAACATACAAATGGCCAACAGGTACGTGAAAAGGTGCTTAACATCAGTCATGATTAGGGAAATGTAAATCAAAACCATAATACTGCCTCATACCTGTTAGAGTAGCTATCATGAAAAAGATGAGGTAACAAGTATTGGTGAGGCTGTAGAGAAAAGGGAACCCTTGTACACTCTTGACAGGAATGTAAATTGGTGCAATCATTATAAAAACAGTATGGAGGTTACCAAAAAATTAAAAATAGAACTACCATATCATCCAGAAGTCCTCTAACTATTTACATGAAGGAAATGAAAATACTAACTTGGAAAAATATATGCACTCCATTTAATTGCAGCATTATTTACAACTGCCAAGACATGGAAGCAACCTAAGTGTCCATCAATGGATGAATGGATAAAGTGTGTGCGAGACACACACACACACACACACACACACACACACACACACACACGGAATACTATTCAACCATAAAAAAGGAAGTCTTGCCATTTGTGCATTTGCGACATGGATAGAACTTGAGGGCATTAAGCTAACTGAAATAAGTTAGACAAAGACAAATACTGTTATGATCACACTTATGTGTGTAACCCGAAAACAAAACAAAACTTGAACTCATAGATCCAGGGGAATAAGTTGCTGTTTGCCAGAGGTGGGGGTTGCGGGTGAACAAAATGGGTAAAGGGGTCAAAAAATACAAAAGTTCAGCTATAAAATAAGGACATTATGAAATACAATGTACAGCATAACGACTATAGTAATACTGTATTGTATATTTGAAAGTTGCTAAGAGGGTAAAAATACTCATCACAAGAAAAACATTAACTATGTGTGGTGATGGATTTTAACTAGATTTATTTGTTAATACTTTCACAATATACAAATATCGAATGGTTATGTTGTACACCTGAAACAAATACAACACATGTGAAATATATCTCAGTAAAAAATCTCTTCTGGAATTTGATGTCCATATTTATTTTTACTTAAGGCAGTTTGCAAATTGTAGTGTTGCTAGTTATGCTGAAGCTGTGGATCATGTGTTGCTTTGTTTTTATTGTTCTGTAGTTTCTAGAAAAATGTGTAGGTTTAGTTTTGGGTGACCTCCATTATCTTTGTAATACTAGGTTCCACATTTTTTTCCCCTTAGCCAACTGATTTTAGGAACCCTTCATGATACAAAAGGTCAAGTGAGGGATGGCACCATAGCACAGAGAGTCCTCTAGACTGTCATACACCATTTTCACTTGTTAGTGATGCTGCTGGACGAGCTCAACTTTATTTGGCAATCAAGTAACACACAATTCATGGGGGTCAGTCTCCATCAATCATAATCACTAGCTAAGAGCTGTTTCTCAGAAGGAGGTGAATTACTTACCTAAGCGAACATGGCTTTGTCCCAAATCTTAGAGGTCTTCACTATGTTTTTCCTATAAGAGACTGTACACGCTTCACACACACACATCATAATAAATGACACAGTCCAAATACATTGGACCCATTGAGTCAAAAGGGATGAAGTGTCTAGCTGCTTGCATTGCTGCATTTAGCACTTGGGTTTATTTTGCCCTGGATCCCTACCCAAAACCCATTAACTTCTGGTCACTGAGTAAAGAAATCAGTGTAGGTTTCCCTAATGTGTTTCTGTTTAGATTATGGTTCACTAGAGATCTTTGTTTTTGAGAAGTTATACGTCTTTTTATTTAAAAAAGAAAATTAGATTGGTGATGACAGAGAGATGGATAGATACAAATTTATCATTGCACTGTGTTTGGAGTAAAGGGAACTTTTAAGTGTGATCTCATCTGCTTTCCTCATAATCTCTTAGTTTTCTGTATATCCTTCCAGTTTTGTTTGCAACTATATGTACATACAAATGTTGTCTCCCTCTTTATCCAAAATACAGCATAGTATCTTACACATATATTTCTGAACCTTGCTCTTTTCCACTTTATATTATCTTTCTATATTAGGAATAAAGAGCGAACATCTTTATTCTTTTGTATAACACCTTAGTTATGTACCAATAAATGTATTTTTATTTAATCAATCCCCTAATGATGGGTATTCAGGTTACAAACCATGTTTTAATAGCCTTTTTACATACATAATTTCACACACACACGCCATGCAAATATATCCCAGAAGGATTACTGTTCAAAAGACTTAATTATTTGTAATTTTGAATTCCACTGGCAATGTATGAGAATGCTCATTTCCTAAGAGCCTTACCTTTTGAATTTCTGCAAATCTAAACTTTTAATTTATATTTCTCTTATGAATGAGATACAGCATCTTTTTATACTTTTAAGGGCCATCGGTCTGCCTATTTATATATTTTATCCCTTTTTTTCTTCAGTGGATGGTCTTTTCCTTATTGCTATCTGGAAATATTAAATATTAGCCCTCTTTGAAATTATTTGCAACTATTGTTCAAGTTTATCATTTGTCTTTTGACACCCTTGGTACCTTCTTCCCATTCAGGCTTTTCTTTTTAAATTGGACCTACCAACCTTTTCTATTATGGCTTCTAGATTTTGAGTCATAGTTACAGAAATCTTTCCTACTCCAACATTGTAAAGGAAAAACTAGAGAAGAAAGACAAAGTTAAACTTTCCTCATAACCTTTCATACAGCTATACAATGAGTTGATCAGCAAAGTTAATGTCAGTATCAAAGAGTGGAAAGATTTTTGTCTCTATCAGATAATTATATAAACCATCATTAGAAATTCATTATAAAGGTACACTTACTAAATTATCAAACAATCAAAATGACCTGTATTCATTAATTATTCATAAGTAAAAAGGGGAAATTTCATTGGGTTCATCAACAAAATATTTCTCTTGGTCCTTAAAAAGGATTTTTTGTTACTATGTTTCATAAAACTAACAATTTTCTGCAATACCCTTTGTTTTGGTCCCATGAAGACACTCAGCCAAGGACTATACCAGTAAAGAAAATTGTTCTCAAGAAAAGGTCAAGCTGATTGTGAAAGCTAATTTTTTTGTGCTAATTATAATAATAATCAAAAATAAAACACATACATGTTAGAAGCATCACATATTTAATGTCAAAAATTTGAATTCAAGTACAAAAATTAAACAACACATGATTTCAACATTAAAAAACCATATAACACTTATTACTCAAATAACTATACAGTGAATATCAAAAACACAAAGGAAGCATAACTATAAAAATTTTAAATACATTAACAGCAAAATTATAATTTATTTCTATAACAAATAATTATTAACTAAAATATTTATAGTTATTTTTTAAGGACCACAATGGTAGATTGTTTTTCTTCTTTAGTACTGCATAAAATTTGCATCTTAATCTTTTTGCCCGTCATTTCTTTCTACATAATAGTTAGATGCTTCTGTTATATAACTGTTCTAATCCCTAATACAGATAGTGATCCTTGGTAATCAAATCCAGTGTAACCATCGTCTGCAAGTGCTTCAATATTGTGAAATGCTATGTAGCAAAGTTATTATGCAAAAATTTAACATAAACTACTGAGTTCTATTGCCCACTCAGGAATCAGAAGTATTTAAAATCCCAAAAGTTTAAAAAGAATAGTTGTTTGTTATACCATTATCAAAAGAAACCACTGAGTAACTTTTAAACTTATCATGTTTTACAAGTTCTATAACTGTGGGTTATTCTGAATTATGGGTGATGTTTATTTTACTATGTTGAAATATACATATATGTGTATATGTATACATATGTATACATACATATATATCATTTTAAAACCAAATATGCAAACCCGATTCTAAAATAAAACAGTATTTTAATTTGCATGTTTTACAAAGAAACTTTCATACTCATGTTTACAGTATTTTCTTCAGAAGAATGAGGCCTGATTGGAGATATATAGTCGCTGTCCGACATGGCCGCCATTAGCAAGTGATATTGTTGGTGACAAGGGATAGCTTGGATAAGAATAAGGCCTTGAAGTATAAGGAAGCACGCTGGGAGTCCCAGAACAGAGGGTAGCACTAACGGGGGAAAGACTATTTATTGAGCTGCGACGAAAATTGTAGTCTGTAAATAAATACATGAAGAATTATGCTGCATATCTTTGTGGATACATATTTAATTCAAAGAGACAAAACATTAAAACTACAATCACAGTATAATATAATTTTCTCACACTCAAAATCTTGATAATACTTATTGTTGATAAAGACTGTTTCAGCATTTACTGCACAGCAAATCCTGACATTTTTATTGGTCAGTATTATGTTTCTTTCACTGACAATGCTTCAGAGATCTTACTAAAATGCATTCTCGGATATCTATTTCCTGGATATCTATTCGTTGTTTTGTATCTTTTTTTTTATCACAGAAAAAGAAAATCTCTGATTTCTCTTGCTCCACAATGAAGCTCCTTTTAAATTTGGTTCTGATGCTAAGGGTTAGTCCATGAAGAAAAGAAATAAACAGCGAATTCATATTTGCTTCTGTTTTTGAAACTGTATCAGGCATCAAACCAGCAGAAACATTCACCCCTGGACTGCAAAAACTTAACTGTCCAGTATTTCATTATTTAAATACTAATATAAACATTTTTATAACTCAACATACAATTTAACATTAGCATCCTACTTGTACCATAAAACAGTAAAATGAATCATCTTTATAAAATAAACTTTAAGAAACCATTATCACCTTATAATATAGAAAAATCTAAAAATTAAACCAAATTTAAAAAATAAAACAATTATAATTGAAATATTACTGTTCCACAATAAACATTCATCTAATGCAGCAATAATTTCCTGCTTCATTAATTGTAATGTTTATAGGTGTGTGTGACTATTAAAGACCAAATTTGCAAATCCTGTATTTTCCAAAAACTCAACTATGTTCTTTAGTGTAAAATAAGCCAAGGATGTGACAATACTATAAATGATTATTTATAAAAGTTATGGTGTTTCTAAGAATGGTCAAAAAGACCATTGGGTCATCTAATGCACAGGTAAGGTTTTTTTCAATATTTTCCTGTAACTATAAATGAGGCCTAAAACATACAAACATTAAGTTAATGTTGTCATGCGACTTAATATTTAGCCAGCAGGAATAAGATCAACTGCAGAAGAATAAGTTCAAGCAACATCAGAAAGGACCTAGTTAAAAAAAAAAAATGGAAAAAATAAAAATCAATTAAATATAGGTTAATTTCTAGCATTATAAAACTCCAATTAGAAAAATTTTATAACCATTGTATTTTTATTAATGGTACCATTAGATTAATAAAAGCAGTTTGTTCCAAGACATAAATACATTGAAAGCATCCAGTACAAAATCTTTTCAGTACCTTGAAATTGGATAAGGAATTACTTTGACACCAAAATAGGGTAATTCCTACAGAATTCTCCTCTTAAAGTATCCACTTTGTCTGAATGGTTATGGTATAAACAGTATACCATTGAGTATAAACAGAAAACTTAGTGCTCCTATAATTCAAATAATTGCTTTAAAAAAAGGTCTGATTCTTTCCTCCTAAAGATGATTACACAAATACAGTCCATTCCTTTTTAGCCATGTATCTGTGACACAACTAACCCTGTCAAATTTTAACAATTTAGACAACAAGATTTAGAAGAGCAGATCTTTAAATAGTTACATTTCTGTATGTGGGGAAATGTTTTTCAGAGAAATCACTTTCACTTTGGGTTTATCATTCAAGAGCTGATGCGGCCTATTCATGACATATAGATAGAAGAGCTATCTTCAGAGGAAGACTTCACAAAGATAGCCAGACAACTGACTAAGGGCATAGTGCTTAGGTCTAAAAATGTGCCTTGCTGATAGTACCCTACTGTAAGCTTTTAATTTAAAAATGCAATAATCAACTAATGTATTCTCACATTTTTAAGGAGACTAAAATACAAAATTAAAAGGTGACATTGATGACTTTATTCACATAGGATAAATCAAGAGAAGAAAAATTTTCCCAAATACTACAAACAATAGGGCACGAAAAGCTTCAGATGTTTTTAAGATTTCATAAAGTTGTGCAACAAAAGCCACTATTCAGAATACTTTCATCACTCCAAACAAAACTCTGTACCTATTAGCAGTCACTCCCTATTCCCTTTCCCCTAGCCCCAGCAACCAATAATTTTTCTGTTTTTTATAAATTTGCCTATTCTGAATTTTTCATATAAATTAAATCATACAATTTATGTGGTCTTTTTTAACTGGTTTCTCAGCATAATGTTTTCAAGGTTCATCCATGTTGTAGTATGTATCAGAACATCTTTCCTTTTTATATTCATTGTATAGATATAACACATTTTGTTTATCCATTCATCAGTCAATGGACATTTAGGTTGTTTCCACCTTTTGGCTATTAGGAATAATGGCTGCTAAGAAATAATGTGTGCAAAATTTTGTGTGGCTATGTTTTCAGTTCTCCTGAGTAAATACCTAGGAATGGAATTGCTGGTACGTATGCATAACTCTGTTTAGCTTTTTGAGGTACTACCAATTACTTTCCAAGGCAGCTTATACCATTTTACACTCCCAACAGCAATGTATGAGAGCGAAACACCTGATATTTTTACCTATAAAATACATCTGCCATACCTTTCATACATATTTTAAGCATTTCTTTAGATTTTTATGGACTATTTATTACAATTTTTAAAAGTCCTCATTTCACCATTTTATTATTTCAATCACTAACATTCAAATAGCCATAACTGAAATAACTCAATAACTTTCCTTCACTGAACCACTGAATTTTATCTGCAAAATAATGTTTTTTTACAGCACTGGATAAACTCAAAACATAAAATACAGCTGACTAGGTTCAACCACACAGATTAAAAAAAAAATCATCCATATGAAAATATAAATAACATTTATCATTATTTTGTATTTTCTATCCTAGTACAGAAAATCAAAAGCTAAGTGTAAAGTAGAAGAAAGAATTTTCAGAATTGCTAGTAATTAAGGAACTTAAAACCTATGAAATATTTAAAAATCATTAACTAGAAATTTTTAAGTGATACTTTTGGCTGAAACACATTAGTATTATCAAATTCACTGGTATTTTTATCTCATTTACTTTCCCTATTACAATTATATTTTGACAAAATCAAAAATGGGTATTTTGTCCTCTACTAGTTTTTCCTATCAGGCAACTGACAGCAAAGGGCAAGAAGTAGACATGAAGTAGCCCATGCTTTTTTCTAAGAGTAGGCCCACGGAGTAGCTTGGGTCAGTATCTCTGTTTTAGATGATTCCTAGGAGGCTATGAGTATGCTAATCTTAGTAATGGATGGCTGGATAAGAAGGTTATTGTCTATAACTGCTTCTTTATAAATTTCTAGTTGATTAATTCTCTATTTTTACTACAGTAATGATTTTTTTCAGATTCAATTTTTTTGGGGGAAAATCTGCTTTTGTTTTTAACTAAATCATTTTTAAGTTTACAATACATTTTCCCATATAATTTTGAAAGTGTGATTTGGGTTTTAAATTTTTATTGTGAAATTTTGGTAGTGTATAACAATTATCATAAACAAAATCTGTCTGATATCTGTACTTTTATTTTTCAGAAATTAGTTGTTTCATTCTAAATTATCTGAAGATTAGAATTTAAACCTTCAAAAACAAGAGTTTGAAATTATAGAAAATGCAAATTAGTCTATAGTGAAAGCAGTCAGATCAGTAGTTTCCTGAGAAAGAACATAGGAGGAGGAATAGATTCCATTAGGGGTGATGAAAATGTTTGTTTTCTTGATTTGTGGTGTTGTTTAACAGAAAAATAAATAAATAAAAACTGGCCAAAGTATAATTTTAAATGTGTGTATTTTGTTGTATTTCAGTTATAACTCAACATAGCTATAAACAAACCTAAGTGTTTGAGTTAGTTTCAGTGTTTCCCAAACTACATCCTATACAATTGAAGTACCTCAAAACAAGAATCCCTTAGCTAAAAAAATCTTGAGAAGAATTTAGGAAAGATGATTTTAACACAGTTAAACAGGTTGCTACTACAATTATTTAATATGCTAATATGCATTATGATCTCCCAAGGGGAGTATAGTTTGACCTTAGAAACAGTATTTCACTGAATAACTTTACAAATCAGTTTGGGAAGAACTTTTAATGGTGATAATATGTACTAGGGAAACTTTAAAAACAGAAAAATTGATGAAATATATTAAACAAATCGATTACAAACTCAAATGCCTTCAGAGGCCAAGATGTAACAAACAAAAAAGGAACTCAAAGAGAACCAAATGGAAAACAACAGGTATCTAGCTATTTGTATTGAAATTAAGCCCAGTTGCTTTCCTTTCAAAAAGCTAGAGAGACCAAACAAACCAAATCTAGAGCTTCCAGTTTGCTAGCTTTGCATTAAGAAATTATGGCAAATTCCTTTTAATGCTAGTTTCTAAACCACTCAGAAACAGAGTAAAGAACAGCAGGCCTGTAAGAGGAAAATTATGATCTGAGCTGCAGCAATATAGGCTTCACTAGAGCTCAAAAATTGTAGCTCACTATCTGGGCAAAAGCCAAGAGAAGATAAAAGCCTTAGAAAAGATAACTCTTTTCAAGTTTCATTTCTATCAGTAAAATTAGTCCAAATTCAAAATTTCAAAAATAAAAACTTGTAGGAAAAGATATTTCTGAGAATAGCATCACATACTTGTATTTGATTTTTTTATGCTAAGATTGAGACCTATAAAGTCATAAGTTTCAAGCATAATAAATACCTATCTCTGTATCTGCAGCATAAGTTATATTAATAAAAGCTAACTTTTATTGAGCATTTACTAAGTGCCAAAAATAACTATATACAATCTGCACTATTTACTCCTCACAAGATATAAGTATTATTATTTCCCTTTTTAACAAGGTAACTGAGACACAGAAAGGTAAAGTAATTTACTTAAAAACACAGAACTAGTACATAGACTGGTACCCAGGAAACCACAACATTCTTTTTGCCTCTACACGTAAAAAGGAGTTTAGACATAATAATCTTTACTCGAATTATAAACTACCTTTAACTTCCTACTAAAACGTATCCTTCTTAGTACCATGTTACAAAAAACTAAACAGTGAATCCTCATAAACACATTTTATTCCAAGTTGTATCAATAATTTTGAATTAATAAATATGAAAAAAATTAGAGTTCCATTTTCAGATAAATTTGAGAAATGCTGGATAATCTACACATAATATACTCCAACTACATCTACCTTAAAATACTTTTTACCATCTTGGTGTTTCACAATGAACACTATCATGTAAAGTTTTGAGAAGACTTGAAATATGGAAACCAGTTTACCTTTTTAAAACTTCGCTTAATGATCTATAATTAACAAAAATATAATAATCAAACTATTTTGCAAGGTCTTATTGGATAATTTTAGTTATTTCTTATAACTATAAGAATAATAATTTATAACTGGCTCTCTGAAAACTAAACATATAACTTAATACTCCTAAGAGACTTTTTCTTACCTGTTTATTTTCTCCAAATTCTTCTACATAGGTCCAGGCTGAAGAGATTGTGTTCCCTGTCTGTAAGCAGTGGAGACAGAAAAGAATTGAGTCTTTAGATTGATGTTTTATCCCTATCTTGGAAGTGCATGGAATCCTTGATAACTTTAGTTAAAAACTTTTTGATCAGTAAATAATAAATTTAAAGAAAAGGAAACAAGTGACAAATATTAATAGTTATAATTTCTAAAGTTCTGCAAAGATGAACAAAGAGAACAGCATTTCACTATTTGAATGAAAATTGAGTTAATACATTATCAGAAAAAAGCCTTATGTTTCTATACAAATTAAGTCCTTCTTAGTTCGTTTTTTCCAAGAAGTACTCTATTAATAAAACAAAGGATTTAAAAAGCAAATGAAATTACCCATTTTCTCATAAGCCAAAGAATCTAAGTGAATTTGAAAAGTATCAATATCCTTTCCTTCTGTCTTAAAAAGAAATAGGTGGCCAAAATAACACTAAGCTTAAAAACCATTTTGCTTAATAACAACTAAACTTTTTAAATTAAACTTTACGTTTAATTAAACTTGAAGCCTAATTTAACCACACATACAGTAATCTGGACATTCATCCATTTTAGTGGTTATATCTTTACATGTCTTAAAGCTTTCTGATAGAAATGTATATCCAGCTCTATGCTAAGAATTTGTGCATAAAAGAATGAACAAATGAAAAATGTTTGGTGATCCACATAAAACTAGATTTTTAAATAGCCATCTTACATATAACAACTCAGTAGAAAAAAGTCACAATGTTTTCTGATTTTTACATTATCAAATAGGTAACTAATCAACCCTGCCAGTGAAAACTAGAAAATGCAGACAATATTAAAAGCAAAAATATCTATCTGAAAGCACTAAGAATGACCCAGACAGTGAAGAATTATGGAATCGTGATCCTAGACAAGAAGGAAACTCAGAGAGGTGTGCATATCTTTAAGAGGTGTGTTTCCCTAGAAGGCCTAGAAAATTCTGAAGAGGGATCTGAATTCAGAATTCTGAGGGATTCTGAAGGCAAGAGACAGACAATTTCTAGGATAGGAGGACGAAAATTGAAGCTGAGGAGCCAATAATGAGGTATGCTTGGAATCCTGAGTAAAACTGAACTAGAAGTAAACCAACTTTAACAGTCGAGACTAAATTCAAATCTTCTGAATTCCTGCCTGGATTAAGGCAATCTGGGATTGCCAATCACATGGCCACATTTCTGAAGCAAAAATAAATCCTCTCTGAATAAAAATAACAGCATGCTAGCTTTCAAGTTATCTGTACTTTTTTTTTTTCATATTCAATATCCGGCATTCGATAAAAAAAAACAGCCAGTCACACAAGGAGATGAAACAATGTGACCTAAAATCAACAATAACTACAGTCAGTAGTCACAGAGCCAGAAAACAATTAGATCAAGTTTTCAGAATTTGTTATTAAAATAACTATGCCTAATACGCTCAAGGAAATAAAAAGACAGGACTGAAAGTTTTGTAGAAAAAAAGGAAATCATTAAAAAAGAGTCAAATGAAATTCTAGAACTGACAAATCCAAATGAATGGTTTTATCAGCATGTAAGGCACAGATGGAAAAAGAAGTCATGAATCAAAAGGTAGATCTGAAGAAAATATGCAGACTAAACACACGAGAATAAAAAATACAGAAAGAATATGATATATGAAATATACAGTAAAAAGGTCTAACATGTGTAACTGGAATACCATATAAAAAGGAGAGATAATGGAACAAAATCAGTATTTGAAAACATCTTAGAAAATGAGTAAAAAACACTGATCCACAGATTTCAGAAGTAGTGAAAGTCCCAATTAAAATAAAAACTAAGAAAACAACATTAAGTCCATCATAGTAGCACTTCTGAAAAAAAAATCAAAGGAGAAAACATTAAAAGTAGCAGATGGGGGAAAAAAGTTTACATTCAAAGGAGTGATCATTACAGCTGACTTCTCAATAGGAAAGATGGAAGCCAGAAGACAGTTAAGTGGAATTATAATCAAAGGGATAAAGGAAAAGTAACTGTTTATCTAGTAAAATTACCCTTTCAAAAGACACATGCAGGTAAATTAAACAGGTGATTTGTTATAAGCATATCCACACCAAAGAAAATTACAAATGAACGTTCTTTATGCAGAAGAAAGAAACAATCGTAGTGGAAAGCTGGAGATGTAGGAGGACATGAAGAAGAAAGGAAATGACAAATATGTATAACAGTAAACGAATATAAATATATATTAACTAAAAACAATTATAATTTGGTATATGGGATTAAAAGATATAGGTTTAAAGCATGGAAATACCAAGATACTATATAAACTGGAAGAAGAAATAAGAGAAGTGTACTAAGGTCCTTGCACTGTCTGGAATGTGATAAAAGCATTAATTAACATTAGGCTTCAATAAGTTAAGAATGCATGCTGGAGTGTACAGTGTTTCACTAAAAGAATAATGAAGACATTCTTATTACAGCTAGAAGAAGAAGAGGAATGAGGGCAAAGAAATAATCTATCAAAAAAAGGCAAGAAAGAAGAAAAAGGAAATAGAACAGGAAAATAGAACAAGGAATAAAAAGCAAATGGAAAATGAGGAACCTAATTCCAAGCATATTAGTAAGTAAAAAAAAAAAAAATGCAAGCTGACCACTCAAAAGAGACTTTCGATGAAAACAAACAGCAACAACAACAAAAACACCTACCTACATAATAATGGGCTCTTGTTAAGGCTAAGATGCAGGAAAAGTAAGTTAAAAATTGAGAAATATATAACATGCAAACTCTAACCAAAAAAAAGCCTAAATGTTAATATCAGAGGAAGTACACTTTAAGACAGGAATGCATGATAGAGATAGAATGACACAGTATAGTAATAAAAGGTACACTTCACCAGAAAAATATAACAATTCTAGATTTCTATGTACCTAACACATAACCTCAAAATATACAAAAGTTGACAAACCAAAGGAGGAAAATATAAATCTATAATCATAATGGGTGATTTTCATAACCATCTCAAAGTAATAGAATAAACAGACCAAAAATCATGAAAAATAAAGAAATTTAAATGATTTAACAAATTTGACCTATTAAGATATATAGTATATATATGTGTGTGTACATATACACATATATGCATATATAGCTATATATGTGTGTATACTATATACATATACATATACATATGTGTGTGTGTATATATATATATATAATCTACATATATATATAATCTACATATATATATATATATATATATATATATAAAATGAGTTGACTTGTGTGCCCAAAAACATATGTTGAAGTCCTAACCCCTAGTACCTCAGAATGTGACCTTATTTGGAAACAGGCTCATTGCAAATGTAATTATTTAAGATGAAGTTATACTAGAGTAGGGTGGACCCTTTAATATGACTGGTATCCTTACAATAGAAAAACACAGAGAGAAGTATGCCATGTGAAGACACAGAGACACATAGGGAGAAGATGACCATGTTATGAGAGGCAGAGGTTAGAATAATGCATCTATAAGCAAACTCAATGACTGCAGGCAAATACCAGAAGGTAAGACAGGCAAAGAAATTCCCTCCTACCAGCTTCAGAAAGAACATGGCCCTGCCAACACCTTAATTTCTGAGTCCTAATAGAACTATGAGAAAATAAACTTCTGTTGCTTAAGTCGTCCAGATTGTCGTACTTTGCCACAGCAACCCTAGCAAACTAATACACTGTCAGTTTACAACTGCATACAAATTCTAAAGCAGGCATGGAATATTTACTTTAATTGGTCATTTAAAAATGAAAAACAAAGGACTAAAATGATATGTACTTTCTGATCATAGCAAAATAAAAACCAAAAATAACTACAAAAATCTCCATAGGTTTAGAAATTTATGCTCAAGAAGAAATCAAAACAAAGTATTTTGAAATAAATAATGATAATAAAATATATCAAAATGAATGTGATGCAGCTATAGCCTTACACAAGAAAGGCTGAACACTCTAAATTAAGATTGCTTCTTAAATGATATTCCACATTGTCTAAAAATATATAACACCAATTTATACACTCTTGCACAGAACACTGAAAGAGGAAAAACTTCTAAACTGTTTTTATGATGAAAACTATGTGCCTATCTCACTAATGAGCATAGACGTAAAAAGTCTAAAAGAAAAAAAATCAAATTTAGCAATACATAAAAAAATCATATACCATGAAGAAACTAATTCAGAAACAAAGCTGATGTCACATTCAAACATCAATGTAATTCACATGAAAAGAGCAGACAAAATGATACAATTATCTAAATAGATGCAGAAGAAAAGCGTTTAATAAAATTCATCACCCATTCCAGATAAAAATTCTTAGCAAATTAGGAATAGTAAGGAATATCCTTAATGTGATAAAGGAATTCTATTCAAAAGCTACAAAAAACATCATACCTTAATGGAGAAATATTAAAAGTTTACAAGGATGCCTATCATAATTTGTATTCACTGCTGGACAAGTGGTTCTGGCCAGAGCAATAAGGCAAGAGAAAAAAGAAAAGTGTAAAGACAGAAAGGAAGAAAAAGCTCATTGTATGCAGTTGACATGACTGCCTATGTAGAAAATTTTAAATAGAATCAAACCATTAGATTCAAATCATTAGAATCAAATAGTTTTATTCAATATACAAAAAACAAATTATATTTATATACAAAGGAACAATTAGAAATTGACATTAAGAGGCATTTTTTACAATGCCATTGAAACATATTAAATACTTACAAATAAATCTAATGAAAGATGCAAGAAATATTTACACAGTAAACTGCTGTTATGTTTAGAGAAATTAAAGAAAGCCTAAATAAATGGAGAGATCTATAATGCTCATGAATCAGAAGGCCTAATATTATAAAAATGTCAGTTCTTTACAAATTGATCTGCAGATTTAATTTGATTCCAATCAAATTCCCAGTAGGAATTTTTTGCTATAAATTTACAATTTGATTCGAAAATTCATATGGAAATATAAGGGCTCAGAAGAGCCAAGATAATTGTAAAGAAAAAAAAGTGGGAAATACTCTCTACCGAATATTAAGACTTTCCATAAAGTTATGTAATTAAGGCAATGTAGTAAAATAGATCAACGCAATAGAATAGAGAATCCAGAATAAGGTGTGTATGTGTATATAGGTGTGTATGTGTGTGTGTACGTACATACATACTTGATTTATACTAACGGTAGCACTGCAAAGCCACGGGAAAAGGATGGTCTTTTCAATAAATGGTGCTGGATAAATGATTATCCATAATGGGGGGAAAACACTTGGACACACCCTCACTAAATTTAAGAGATAAAAAAAGTTTCTAAAAAATAATACAGGAGAATGTTAGGAGAACGTAAGCATTCTCCTAACAAATTAGATGCGTTATTTCTAGTCTTCTGTTATATGAGAATAAGAGCCAAATTCCCACTAATTAGAATACTAATTTTCATTATAGTCATTGAGACATAACATTGTAGTCTTCATCTATAAAGATATGATGAAAAGTTTTAAGTTACTTAAAACTAATTGTACATATAAGCATATTTTATATTTTTGAAGATTTTATTGATTTTCAGTTTGAAGAGCAAGTCCATATAAATTTTAAAGTAACCAGTATGAAAGATGGAAAACTATTTTTCAATAGATTCTCAGATATGTCATACTGTTATTTCTTCTTTTGAAAACAGAAAATAACTGAATGTACAGAATTCCAGTATATTCCAAGTAAGACTGCTATCTTAGCATCCTGAATTTGTAGGGCTTTTTCTGCCTTTAGGAAACTAATCAAAGGAAGAATGAAATACCATTTTTATCAGTCTATACCTGTGCAGAAGAATGACGAAGAAATGCACTGGTAGTGTCAACTAAGTTTAGAAATATCATACAATAAGCTAGTTGAATACAAGTCATATGTATACATTTTTTTGGTACCCCCGGTATTTCTACTTCATTAAAATATAAATATATATCATCCTGTTAACCACAATATATAATTTAATCATTCTGTATCTGTACCTACCATTTCCATATCTCAGATATTTCTTTTCCAACCCATTCTTCTTTCAGTTCAAAGCACAGCCAAAATTGATCTTTCCTCAGAATCTTTATCTTTTAACCTTATAGCATGTAGACTACTTTCTATTATCTGAAAAGTACTACATGCTGAGTACTAAAGGAGGAGACAGTACTGACCTACACAATGGAGGACATAACAATAAAAAACATGTATCTACAAAGTCCCTCGGCATTATAAACCTGATGGATCAAAATTTATAATAGTAAATAAACAGTCCTATAAAAATTACTAAATTGCTGAGTACTATGAACAAGTCATTCTCGGTTACTATGTCCAAGGAAAGCTCAATGTAAGAGATTAAGTAGGTGAGAGCAAGTAGAAGACTATTCCAAGCAGAGCGCGCAGCACTAGGAAGAGCCTGGAAGTACCAATGGGCACGACAAGTTCTTCAGATGATCAAAGCAAGAGATTCCTTATCTAGCCCTCACTTGCCGCCCAAGGCCTACCTCGCCACTCAAACACACTGCCACTGTCCTGCAGAAATGTTTCAATTACACCAAGTCCTTCGCCAGATTAGGCCAGTGTCCAGGGCACTGGCTCCTCATCTCAGTTGGGCTTATGCCAAAGATTTAAAATTTGGTGCAGATGCTTCAAGCCTTAATGCTTCGAGGTGTAGTCCTTTCAGCCAATACTGGAGCTGTGTGACACTATGAGCTGTCACTATGGTGCCAAAGGGAAGAACACTGATTACTGAACAGAGCTAGGGAAGTCAAAGTAACAAAAGATAGTGTGACTGTTGCAAAGTCCATTGACTTGAAAGATAAATATAAAAATATCGACACTAAACTTGTTCAAGATGCTGCCAATAATACAAAAGAAGAGACTAGGGATGGCACAACTGCTACTGTTTTGGCACGCTCTATTGCAAAGGAAGGCTTTGAGAAGATTAGTACAGGTGCTAATCCAGTGGATATCAGGAGATGTGTGATGTTAGCTCTTGAGGCTGTAATTGCTGAACTTCAGCAGTCTTAAACCTGTGATAACTTCTGAAGAAATTGCTCAGGTTGCTACGATTTCTGCAAATGGACACAAAGAAATTGGCAACATCATTTCTGCTGCAATGAAAAGGGTTGGCAAAATTGGCGCCATCACATAAAAGATAAAAAAACACTGAATAACGAATTAGAAAACAATGAAGGCATGAAATCTGATAGAGGTGTATTTCTCCATACTTCATTAATGCACTGAAAAATCAGAAATGTGAATTCCAAGATGCCTATGTTCTACTCAGTGATAAGAAAATTTCGAGTGTTCAGTCAATTGTACCTGCTCTTGAAACTGCCAATGTTCACCATAAGCTCTTGGTCACAGTTGCTGAAGATGCTGATGGAGAAGCTCTAAGTACACGTGTTTTGAGTAGGCTAAATGTTGGTCTTCTGGTTACAGTTGCCAAAGCTCCAGGTTTGAGCGACAATATAAAGAACCAATTTAAAGACACGGCTATTACTACTGGTGGTTCAGTGTTCAGAGAAGAAGGATTGACTCTAAATCTTGAACAGAGTCAGCCTCATGACTTAGGAAAAGTTGGGGGTCATTGTGAGCAAAGATGATGCCATGCTCTTGAAAGGAAAAGGTGACAAGGCTCAAATTGAAAAACGTATTCAAGAAATTACTGAGCAGTTAGATGTCACAACTAGTGAATATGGAGGGGAAAAAAACAACCTAAATGAACTTCTGGCAAAACTCTCAGAAGGAGTAGCTGTGCAGAATGTTGGTGGGAAAATGATGTTGAAGTGAATGAAAAGACAGAGTAACAGATGCCCTCAGTGCTCCTGAGCTGCTGTGAAGAAGGCATTGTTCTGGGAGGGGCTGTCCTGCTTCAGTGCATTCCAGCCTTGGACTCATTAACTCCAGCTAATAAAGATCAAAAAGTTGATTAAAAGTCACTTAACAAATGAGTTTATTTGCAGTCTGATTTAGGTCTTTCTGTTAGAATAACATTGCTGTTGCCCACTAAATTAAACAACAAATCACAAAGTAATTTCCAGAATAACAAAAGTACAATAGCACTGATGTCAAGGAGAGATGAAAACTGCGTCATATCTTTCAGGAGAAATGATTTACCTGTGGTATTTCCCAATTGGAATTTTCCTGTATCAATGTTCTCAAAAGTGTTGTAATATTTACAAAAGAAAGAACTAAAATAAATTGACTAAAGTTTTCTAAAGAAAGATTTACCTATGGTCAGGTGAGATGGGGCCAAACAATAGAACATTCTGAGGAGACTGAGAGTCAGAGGACTTGGTTATACTATAATAGCAAAGCATTGTAAGTAAAGGTCAGTATACAAATCTACTGTGCAGGAGAAGCTGGAGTTGTACATCCCAGTTTACATTTTTTATTTATTCAAGTGTCAATCCCTTAAATTAATTTGTGTATAAAAATCAAGCTATACTGTTTAAAAACACAACAAAAGAGGGTTTTCAGAGTACATTCACCAAATTATTAAGTGGTACAATTAATTATAACAGTTTGATGTTTCCTAATGATTGCATTCCTATATACTTTTTAACCAAAGTTACAGATACAATTATAGTAGAAATCATTCAGTGTGGTATATAAATTACATTTACTGAATTAAAGCAATGCAGGAAGGTATATAGCTATCTAAATGAACCACTGTCATAAAACTACGGTATGAACTACTGTGTATATAAAAATCCACATACAGGCCATTTTTATACCTCAAATGTCACTTGTCGTGAGATTAATAATGGCACACATGCAACTAATATATCATACACCAAATACTATAAATTTAAGGAGCAAGAAAAACCAAGTAGTTATTAATATTCTGGTGATTTAAAGCTTTTAATTAGTTAGGGAAACTAAAGTTTTTTATTTTGTTTATTTTGTTTTAAATCCCCAGAGGGAAGTACACTATTCTTGCAGGTAATGCACCAACAGGTCTTAGACAGAAGATGTATTATCTAGGATAGATAATATATCCAAAATTAACTAATAAAGAACTAATACTGTATCTAATTTTAACCAAAAAGCCTACAAGCAACTGACACTGAATAATTTTAAAATGGTTAAAAGCACAGGTGATCACTTGAAAAAATTTATCACAGTAAAACTAGCAATTTCCCAGAACATCTTCTGTCTATATTTACTAGTCCATTCACTAAATTATACTGCTACAGCATAAGCAATTACTGACTACTAAATATTAAATAGGAAGCATAAATAAAGGCATGCCAGGCTGAAGACTACATGCAGCTTCTCACACAGACTTTGCTGATTCTAAATCCATAAAATAAGTTAGCCATAGAGGAGAGAAAAATCAACATTGAAATCATTTTAAAGCCAGGTTAAGAGATATATTTAAGTGACACCATGTGGCAGACTTATGAATTGCTGCTAACATCTAAGAATGGAACATAACAGGCAATGATTCAAGAAGGGAAATTTTATACACCATTATTTTTAAAAGTATTAAATGACGAAACCGTGTGTTAAATTTATAAATTAATAAAGCAGTAGCTACTGTTAAAACTAGTGTATTAGAACAAGTATTTTAGGAATGCATTAACCAAAGATACTAAGAAATTACAGGATGATCAAGCATGAATAAACAAAAGTATAAAGTAAATTAAATCACATGATCACATTAGCCAGTTAATAACATAATTATGGAACAAATACTGGTTAGATGATATGTTTTAATACACATCATTTTTCTAGATTCTGTTACAAAAAGAAAACTAATTTCTAATTTCTAATTTTTAGGTAATTAAATTGTTTTATAAAATCTTGGTTTTGATTATAATTAACAAATTCAGATAAGGAAATAACCAAAAAGCAATTACTTGTCATCATGCAAGTAATGATGACTCTTCATTTTTTTAATCCAGTTCTGTGAAATAGACAGATATAAGCTTTGAATTGTTTAAAGGAGGGGATATTAAATTGATAAGAGTTAATTCTTGCAAAAGCAGCTTGTAATTTTAAACTATTTGAACTTAAGTATATTATCTGGGTAGATATCAAAAAATTCAAGTATTATTTTTGGTCCTTCATAAGATTTTTGACCATATTTTAAATAAAACCATAAATTGCAGGGACAAAAGAATCCTTAGTGGTCACCAAATAAAACCCTCATATTTTAGAGTGAAGGCACTGAGGTCCACACAGAGTAAATGATTCATTTGCCTCTCGAAAGTCAGTTTGTTGGTGGCTGAAACTACAGGTTCTTATACTTGTACTTGGTTACTCATTACTGTATTAAGCTACTTCTCTCACAGTACTACATAATTATGGTCTATTAATATAAGTGTCATTAAGATAAGAATTATGAGTAATACATGATGGTCTTTCACAAAGAAATAGTTAACTTTCAAAAGGAATAGAAATATATTTTCATGAACACTGGGCCCTCATGGAGGGTCAAAGACATAGTTGAGTTAATGGAATTTTCATTTCACCACTTGATCATATGAAACCAATGCATAAAATGTTGATGCTGATTCTACTTCTTATTGACCTAAGTGAATTGTAAAGCAAATTCAGCAAATTTTGTTCTTTAAATTATCAGTTTGAAATAGTATCATCAGTTAGATCTATAATTAAAACTGAAAAAGAATAACTTTCTGTAATACTATTTTTCTTCTAATTACTGATAATTAAAATTTTTATTATAATATATCACCATTATGTTGTATCTAGCTTAAGTGTTTCCTAAAATTATTTAAGTTTAAAAAAAACTGAAGGTTTCTCTTTGTTTCAAAGCAATTTATCGGCAAATTCTTTAAATTGAAATTTGATTTTTGCACTTCTGCCCATCAATCTGGAAATGACAGCTCATAAGAGAAAAAGCACCTTATTTTTCACATCAAAACTTCTCATAATAGTATACATTTATCCTACTGTGTCTTCTATTTCATAAGTTTCAACCAAGTTTTAAGTGATAACAGAAATCAAAACCTAATGTAATTGTTAAAGGCCTAGCAAGCACAGTGGCTATCATGCTTAAAATATATTTATATACTAAATATTTTACCTTTCAATGACCAGGAAGAATTAAAGATTCTAATGATGTATGTCATTACAAAGTCAAATACGAGAAGCAATATGTAAGTCAGCCACAAAAATATTGAAAAAACAAAGTACAGACGATATTAAAAAGAAGAATATTTACACATAAAATGTTCCACACAAATCAGCACAGATTCATCTAGAAAAAAATTACTTCCTCAGAGGAAAAGCAAGTAATGTCAACATAGTTGTAATAAAAAAATACTTGCAAAGTTTTAAAAAGTAGGACTGACGAATTTAAAAGACTACTTCCTTTCAATTTTCTAATTCTTAAAATCTGACTGAAATTAACAAAGCAAACTCCATACAGAACTGTTTGCTATTAACCCACCACCATGCTGTTTTTCTAATCAGTGTTTGCTTATGGTGTGCCTCTCTCTGGACATACACTCGTGATTTACAACTCAGATCAGGTAGAAGGTGTGCCCTTTTTCTTTGTACTCCCCAAATCATCTATGCATCGAGTTTGTGTCTCTGCCTTCTTCAGTAGACTGTGACTCCTCAAAAGCAAAAACAATGTTTTATTTATCTTTAGCGCCCAATTACTTAGGAAAATACAGTTAGCACATGAGAAGCATTCAAAAAAGATTTGTTCTTTAATTAAACTTCACCAGTCATGGCCAAAACAAGGGATAACTCAGATGAAATTAAATCACTGGCACAAGCTGGTTTGTGACAGTTTCTTCACCCATTTTAAACCTTTAGGTGGTCATACAAGTAAAAAAAATAGCCACTTTATCAGTATTACACAAACATAGAAATGAGAAATGCTTTGCCAACAATCAGTTAATAAATTATTTAACAAGGTGAATTATCAACACACACTGAGGCTACCTCCCTCTTTCCAGTAAATATTCTCCATGACTTTCTTCTTCAAAACTATAACTCTCCAGAACTTTCCTTTATCTCCTTGATTTTCCTAGGTTGCAAAGAATCCTCCAAGAGAAAGCAGTGGCAAAATTGGAAGGCCCAGATTCAAAACAGATGCAAAGTTTTAGGAAAAGCAGGATTATTCACACTGATAGTCTGATCCATTATTAAAGATACAAAACTATGAAATAGAAGAGGCTTATTTAAAAACATGTGATACGAATGACCCAAGATATCTCCACACATCAAATATTTGGTATAGAACCTATCTATCTCCTAGCCCCCAAGTCTGTATTCTACCCATTAAACCCACTGAGTATCCCCCTTATTACAAGTTCCTAAAAATAACCAGGTAATATATCATTTCTTATCCTACTGGTTGGGTGAGAAATTTCTAGGGAGGTTATTCTCTGACATTATAAAGATAAAGATAGTCTCTAACTTCGAAATAAATTGAAAAAAAAAATACAAGGGTTCAATTTTGGCATTAACCCTAGCGTTCAGTTGTTCTTCTATAAGGAGCATTTTGCTTAAAATAAAGTTCACTTTAAACCAAAAAAAACCCCAACATTTTAAAACTTGATTTTAAGGGACTATACAACCAAGAACTTCTGGGATTCTGGTAAGAGCACTAAATGGTCACCAGAAGTAAACCGATTTGTAGCACTCATTTAGATGCCTGTCACCCCTTTAAAAAAAAATTCTATTTTCCTCATAATACCAATGATAGTCATTAAACTAAATAAAGTCTAATTTTTTTCTCCCTTATTTTTCAAACTTGAAAAATAGGCATAGTAATGCCAAAATTACTGACATTAAAAGTATATTCAAGACTTCTGAAATAAAAAGGTAAATGACTGTTTATATCACATGTAATAGTCAAAGATCATCAAGGTAAGACTGGATAATAATGCTCAAACTGAAAGGGTTAAGAGTATCAAAGCATTTTTTTTCAAATTACTACATCCAAAGAAAACATCTTAAAATAGTAGTTAAATTCATTATCTACCAAATTAGATTCAAATTCTTTAAGAAAATAGAGCCAAGAGATGATTTAACACTTAATGAACTAGATTTCTGAAAACTCCAATGCTTGGAACATGTCAATATTTAGCAAGATATAACAACACCCCGTCCCCTCGAACACACCACTACCACTACGTTCTCAATCTGGAACCATCCCATGAAAGCCTGCAACCTTAATCTAAAAGAAACTGCACCCAAAAACACATCAACTCTTTCAAGCCCAGAGGCTCCCATATGAATAGAAGGAAAAAGCCAGAACACGGCCACAATGACATTAACTCTATTCCTGACCTGCCATGTGGCAATATGTAACTTCCTGACTGTCTACAGCACCTGAGCACCTGTCTCGACTTTGATGACCTCTGAAAGTCTGACATTTGTTTTCTGATCAGAGTTTCCTAGACCCCTCATCTCTGACTCTTCCACATCCCTGAATTCTCTCTCTCCTTCTCAGCTGCCTCTACCTCAACCTTCACTTGTTTCTAGTCGATCACAGGATTTTTCTGTTACTGTCTGTACACAAGGCCTTCAACTTTATATACTGCGTCCAAACAAGCCCTAGTGTTTAACTAAAATTTCTGGCTTACATTTGGATTTTAGCTCTTTTTTCCAAATGAATAGAAACTAAAAAAATAACATAAAACACAAATTTTTCAATTTTTTATTATGAGCAGCTTTAATATAAGGTTGGTAAAATCTGAAATAGATGACTATAAGGCAAACTGCCTGTGCCCTCTAAGCATTTCATTTATTGAAGCTAATTTTACCCCTAATTAATATAATCAGATTGGGAATACTATACCTGAACGGGGGTTTTCTTCGGAAAGTAAATGTTATAACAAATTAACTATGGCCCTAGGATTCAAATAAAAACAAATCTTAATATTAAATTCAAAGATGATGAAAAACCTGTGGTTGCATATAAGATCTGATCTTTATAAGCAGATAGGCAAACCATGTCTTAATAGAAAATCTGACATAAAATAGACCATGTTTTAAGAATCTTGGAAATCTAAGTTAAGTATGTAAGGTAAATGAGTGGGGATAGAAATAAATGTATTTCAGGATTACCATGCTATTAGATCAGACACAAGTACCCTCAGAAAATCTTGCTCAGCAACTAATTTTCCATATTCCATTCCCAAAAAATAACTCGAGCTATTTTTCTGTAAAATTGCTAATTTGAATTATTTGCTACCCATCTAATTTTATATTTAACTTAGGTTGTCTTCATTAAAAGAAAAATGGGAGGCTCCTATTTTATACATTAGTGGAAATCATACCTAAGAATTTATTAACTTATTAGATGATTGTAAAATTACCAAATATTTCCAAACCAATAATTGAGGACACTACTGAAAAGTTTCTTTGAAGGAAACCCTACCTTCAACCCTAAAATTATGACGAGATCTCCAAACCAGAATCTCCTGAAAATATTCATAACATCATGGGAGTGGCTATGATGGATAAGAAAAAAAAATACACACACACACACACATTATTTTCCCTTTTAGCAATGCTTTTCCTTTTGACTGCCTTCTCTTAACAAATTTGAGAATATCAATTTTCAATAGATATAAGCTTCAGTAGTATGGTTCTGCAACCATATAACAAATCAATTTTAGGTTAAGAGTTTGACCATTATAATCAAGAAACAATTATAATACTTAGTTGGAGACCTTCCCTTTTTATTGTTGATTTTCAAGAAACCACTATTCTTCTAATAAATATCATTTGGGGCACAAAGTCATCACCAACTGAAATCTATAACTGCATTAAAAAATGAGACAAACTGGTAGGGAGAGAGTATCTAACACCCCTAACACAGTAAAAAACAGGAAGTAGTAAAATACCAGAGTGATATTACATTTCTTCCTTTACAATGCCAAATATTTAGTTAGCATATGGCCCAAAGCCTGTCTTCATTATCCCTCAAATGTTTTAGAGAAACTTGCTTTTTATTAAGCACAAAAAAAGGGAATGGTCATAAACATCTTTTAATGATGCTTTTTATTTTTCATGAATAATAATGACAAATTTCCAGATTGGTGAGCATATGGCTGTGTCTACACATGACCCAGCTGAAATGCCTTTCTGATATTACCAATTTCCTACCCAACTCCAAGAAACCTTACTGTGTAGACTTCACCAAAGATGTAGGGACACTTATAAATTGGTTTAAATAATCTTGTAACTTATACAGAAATTATTTCAAATGAGGATGAATCATTATAAAACAATAAATTAATGAAACAGGACCACAAACCCTAAAGAAATCAAAACCAAATTTTCCCATAAGTAATGTTTAAAAAATTAAATATAATAAGATTCTATAGGAGAAAAGTCTCAATAAAATGTACCATGAATTCATAAAACTGAGCTAAAATTTATGTTAAATACTCACCAATAATGTTGAGTTCAAAATAAATTAATTCATAATCTATAATATTTCATATTCTACATTATTTAAAGTATTTTGAAACTTACCCAAATGAAGTAATGTAAACTGGGCTGCTAGTTCCTTTGCATCTTCTAATGTAGTACAGAGTTTGTCCGGCATGAAATAACTCTGGGATCCATTTGCAATAGCAGGAATAACGATTTTATATACCAAGAGTACTTTGCCATCTTGACTTGTTGTTGAATATAAATAATATTCTGGTGGTGTCCAATTATTTTTGTTGCAGTAATAATCCAAATGCATTACTGCAGAATTGAAATGATTTGATTTTAAAGAATACATACTAATTGGAGTAAGCTTTGTTCCAGGAAAAAACGGATAAGTGCATCTTTCGATTTCAGGAGGGCTAGGGCTATGCTGACCATTGAGACGGGCTTGAAGAGCTGGTGACTTGCCTAGAGTTTTCGGATGGCTCTCTTCTTTGTTAGCGAACACAATCAAATTTTCAGAATTAGGGCTAATCTGACCATTAAGATGCTGTTTCCAGGTGTTTTCTTTATTTACTGGTTTTGCCAGTGTTACCTCAATACTTGCTCCATCAATGCATTTTCCATTCATAACAGACATAGCAGCCACTGCATCATCTCGGTTGAAAAAGTGAACAAAAGCATAATCTCTAAGTTTTTTTACCCGTTCAACTCCACCAGGTTTGAATTTATTGAATTCTGCTTTAATTGTTTCCTCTGTAGTTGAGATCATTAAATTTCTTACATAGAGAACTTTAACTCTCTGCATGGTTTCCTCATCAACCTCTTTCTCTGGGTCAGCCCAATCTACCTGAATGGTATGGCCCCATAGTTGGAACGTGCCTGTAAAAAAAGAATAAATTAATCTGAAGATAGTTAAAACAAAAGTCAAATATTGTAAGTAAAACTGTTTCTCCAAAGAAGCAAAAACTCAAATACATATCATTATATTTGATTAAGCATTATAATTTCCTATTCACATGAGAGTTTACAAAGGCAAACCTAACCAGAACTTATGGTGGAATTAATTTTAAGAGTCAATAGAAAAAATATACTTCAAGGACAGATCTTTATTAGAAGAATTAGACGCTGTCTTTTGGATTTTTATCAAACAAAAATTAACAAGCTCAATGTAAGTATATACATTCAGCAAATCAGTAAATTATAAATTATGACATTTTATTTTATAGGAACTTCTTGTCTTTTAGGATCATTTATTTTACTTCCTTAAACAATTTATATTCCTCTTTAAGGGATGTTTTCCTAATATTTGATCTGTGAGGTACCGTCATTTTTCCATATTTATAATACAGTGAATATGAAAAAAAAATAACTGTTAAAGGGGCAGGCTTACCTGGAATTAGTTTTCTCCGAGCCATAGCAGCAGCTCTATGAGATTCATATTCAACAAATGCAAAACCGCGATTTTTAGTCTTATCAGTTGCACTTGGATAAACGATGACATCCACAACTCCTTCTGTAACTTTCTTCATTTCATCTAAAATTTCTTCTTTCTTCTTTTCCTTGGGAATAGCTCCAATAAATAATCTGCAATTATCTAAGCTTACACACACACCAATAAACTTCCCTGGTCGAATCTCATAATTATTAAGAATTCTGATCGCTAACTGGGCTTCTTCTTTTGTAGTATACATCACAAAAGCATAACCTCGATTTTCACCACTAAATTCCATCATAAGTCGAAATTCATATATTTTCCCTGCTCTTTCAAAAACAGGAACTAACTCATCTTCATACATATCACGAGGTATTTTTCCTACAAAAACTTCACAGCCTCTAGGTGGAGGTGGACCTTCCCAACCTAAAAGACAAAAATAAATATTGATAAATTCTGGTATTTATATTCCCTAAGCAATCAGTCAGTCATTCATCCCACAAATTTACTGAGCCTTCTTTGTGTCATGCACGATTCTAGGTGTTAGGGGATATAATAATGAACAAAATAGAAGCCCCTCCCCTCACGAAGCTTATATTCAATAGAGGAGACAATGAGTGATAAGTGCTATGAAGAAAAATAAAGCCACAGAAGGGTTGGTGTTTTTGGTAGTCAGGTACATCTCTGAGAATATGAAGTTTAAGCAGAGTCCTGAATAAAATGAGGGAATAAGCCTTGAGGACATATCAGGAAGAAGAAAAAGCAAGAATAACTCAGAGCACGCAGACCTGTATGGCTAACATGTATTTGAGGGACATAGAGGCCAAGATTTCATTTTAAGTCTGATAGAAAGTTAACTGGAGGGTTTTAAGAAACTGCACTGGCTATTGGTAGAAAAACAAAGCATTACATCTACTTACCTGTTTACATCTCATTTGCATCTAGCATAGACACCACTCTTCTACTAACTGCTCTTTCAAATTCCTCCTCTTTAATATTATAGCTAGAGTACCCTTCTCCCCCATTGACCCAATCTTGACTTCTTTCTAAACCCAACCCAACTTGTTTTTCAAATGCTTCTTAAACCAAGAGCAGAGTTGAAAACTTTAAGGGTAAGATATGCATAAAATTATAAAATCGACCTCTTTTCCCTAACAACTGTAAAAATGATTGCTAAGGTCTTGAATCAGTTACAAAGAAAAGAGCTACTATTCCAAATACTTGTGGAGATATACACATAATTGTAAAAGACCACACTAAAGATTCAACTTTTTTTTTTAACATAAACAAATCCACACCTGGAGGAGGACCACCAAATTTCCTTTGTCCATTTTCTTGAACCATGTTGTAACCAGTCTTTTCCATCAAAGCAAGTAATGCTGCCTCATTCTGAGTACCAGTCCGGACTTTACTGCACCCATTTGTTCCATCTATATTTTCTTCATTCATGGTTGCAGTTCCTAAAACAAAGTATAAAAACAATGTTCAAGACATGGAACATCAGGAATCTATAAAGCATTTCTTTGGGTTGCAACAAATCAAGGATCATTGTGCTGATACATTTGGTGATCACTCCAGTGCTGCCCCCCAAAATTCTTCTCCACAGTAGAGGCTGAAAACTTCTTTTAACATCCCTGATCAATTAAACAGAAGCTTTACAAGGCCTAAGCTACAAAAAAGAGGCAAAAGTGGAAACGCAAACAACAAAACAAGCAACAAAAACAAGAGTGGAAAAACAGAAGTGAGAGTTTGAAAAAAGAAAGCAGGAATAACAAAATAAGTACAATGCTGTCAATAAGTATCTGATCACTGTTGATCTGCAAAGCCCAAGGTTTAAAGTATTTTATCATACAGGCCAACTGGATGTTTTGTGCCTCACACTTGTCAGACAACTGTACCCAGTGTCAGTACTGCTTCTGTAGTCGACTATCCTGAGGAGCTCCAGCAGGTATCAGAAACTGAACAGATGCTTGAAGTAAACTGAGCTTTCAATCGGACCCTGCTCCTATCTGCCAGAAGGAGCTACTAGAGAGAGCAGCATCACAGCTACTTGTCCTCTGAGCAGAAGCAGCAGCTCCAATTAGCAGCGGCTCAAGAAACTTACATCAATGGATGGGCAGGAGCTAGGGAAGAAGAGCTAAGATCTAGGTCCACCGCCGTATATAAAATGTTTTTAATTTTTTTAAATAAACTTAATTACCATAGCCTTGGGTTGTCATAAAGAGTACATTGATCCTAACGATCAGTACTTTCATTTACTTTGTTTCTTAATTTTATGTTTCTCTCATTTGGTGTTACCATGAACAAATACAAAAATTAAAATCCACAATATGGGAAATGCAATGGAAAAGCTGTTCTGGCTTTCAATAGAAATTTTCTAATTAGGAATAGAAACTAAGTCATTGTAGTACATTTTAAAAAGCATGAAATATTTTCAGCCACAGCACCTCAACTTTATACTTAGCTCTGTCACTCCCTAGCTGTGCAACCTTGAGCAAGTTATTCAGTTTCTTTACATCTTTTCATGTGTACAATGGGAGTACCAATACAAATCATCACAAGGTTAGGATTAAACAAGGCAATGTATGTAAAAGGCTTGCTGAAATTATATTAAGGCTAAGTCAGGTGAGTTTTGATAAATAGTAAAGAGCAATAAATCTTAATTTTTCATGCACCCGCAATGTTGGCACAGGCAGCACATTTTGGTGGGGTTTGGTTTGTTTTGTTTTGAGAAACACTCATTTCTCAAAGGTGTAGGCGTGAGTATGATCTACTAGACACATACCTAGGGAAGAGTATCAGCATCTCTAAAGTGGATAGAAAGTGGGAGTGGAAAGGACATCACGAAAGAATCACTGCTCTACAGTAAGTGAAACTGTCACTGCAGTTATACTCACTTGTACCTACTATAACACAATGGCTCTAGAGCCAGACTTCCTAGATTCAAATTCCTTTCTTTACACTTACCAGCTATATAATTTTGGATAAGATATATAGCCCCTCTGTACCTCAATTTCCTCATCTGTAAAATGCAAATAATCATGCTGTCTATCTCATTGTTTTTATGAATATTAAATCATTTATTGTTAAAAATATAAAAACAAAAACCTCTACAGCTCATTTTTTGGCCTTGAATACAAATACTAATTGTTAAGCATATATTGGACTCTTCAATTGATTAACTATAGCTAATCAAATAATGGTGCTGGGAAAACTGGAAAGCCACAGGTGAAAAAATGAAATTAGAGTGCTGTCACTATATACCAAAATTAACTTAAAATGGATCAAAGACCTAACCATAAGACCTGAAACAATAAACGGCATAGAAGAAAGCATAGGCACCAAACTTATGGACCTTGGATTCAAAGAGGATTTTATGAATTTGACCTCAAAGGCAAGAGAAGTAAAAGCTAAAAGGGGCTAATATTCAAAATATATAAGGAAGTCATACAACTCAACAACAAAAAGACTGACAATCCAATTAATAAATGGGCGGAGAACATGAACAAAAACTTCTTCCAACAAGACATACAAACAGCCAACAGATATATGAAAAAACGTTCAACTTCACTACCGTGTTTCTCTGGAAATAAGACCTACCCCGAAAATAAGCCCCAGTTAAGATCGTCAGCCAGCCAGACACATTTAGTACATTATGACAATGTTCCAGAAGATGATGATATGACTGAATTTGAATTATAGATTGTTGTACATAAAAAAAATAAGACATCCCCTGAAAATAAGCCCTAATGTGTCTTTTGGAGCAAAAATTAATATGAGACCCGGTGTTATTTTCAGGGAAACACGGTAGCAATTAGGGAAACGCAAATCAAAACCACAATGAGATATCACCTCACACTTGTTAGAATGGCTATCATCAACAAGACAAATAATAACAAGTGTCGAAGAGACTGTGGAGAAAAAGGAACCCTCATACACTGTTGGTGGGAATGTAGAAATGGTGTATCCACTACGGAAGGTAGTGTGGAGGTTCCCCCCAAAATTAAGAATAGAATTACCATATGACCCAGCAATCCCTCTCCTGGGTATATACTCCAAAAATCTGAAAACATTTATCCATAAAGATATATGTACTCCGATGCTGCAGCTTTGTTTACTGTGGCCAAGACATGGAAACAACCAAAGTTCCCTTCAATGAATGATTGGACAAAGAAGATGTGGTATAGCAGGGGTGCCAAAAAAATGTACACACGACTTGTATTCATCTTTTGTTATTGGTATATATTGAGTATTACACTTTTAATAGCTTTTTCCTTGCTTAAAATGTGTATATATATTTTTCGGCACCCTCTGTATATACACAATGGAATACTATGCTGCCATAAGAAAAGATGAAATACTGCCATTTGCGACAGACAACATGGATGGATCTTGAGATTATTATGCTAAGTAAAATAAGTCAGATAGAAAAAGTTGAGAACCACATGACTTCACTAATATGTAGGATATAAAACTGAAAACAACAAAGGAACAAGACAAATAAGAAACAAAAACTTGGGTGGCAGGACAGCTGAGTTGGTTAGAGCATGAGCTCTTAACAATGTTGCTGGTTCAATTCCCACGGGGGATGGTGGGCTTGCACCCCCTGCAACTAAGATTGAAAACGGCAACTGGACTTGGAGCTGAGTTGAGCCCTCCACAACTAGACTGAATGACAACAACTTGGAGCTGATAGGCCCTGGAGAAACACACTGCGACCCAATATAAAAAAAAATTTTTTTTAATTAAAAAAAAAGGAACAAAAATTCATAGACACGGACAACAGTTTAGTGGTTACCAGAGGGTAAGAGGGAGAAGGGATGGTAGAAGAGGGCAAAGGGGATCAAATATATGGTGATGGAAAAACTGACTCTGGGTTGTAAGCACACAATGTGATATACAGATTATGTATTATAGAATTGTACACTTGAAACCTATGTACTTTTACTAACCACTGTCACCCCAATAATTTTAATTAAAAAAAGAAATTTAAAAAAATATAAAAGAGGTTTTAAAATAGTATTTTGCACATAAGCACTATAAATGTATTAAATGTATTTACTATCTAACTAATATATAATGAAACAATACAGTTAACATTAATTTCTGATAAATTAATATTATTGTCTAATAAATTGATTAATAAAACAGTAAAGAAAACACTGCATCCCAGGGACTTAAAACTCAAATTCATTCATTTGTTCAACAAATGTTTATTAAGCACCAACTATGGGCCAGGAAGTATTCTTTATATCTGGGATACATCAGTAAATAAAAAACCATAAATCTTCTCTTGTATAACAGCTTATAGTCCAGTGCGGAAAACAAATAATAATAAAAGTTAAGTAAATAATATGTGTTAAAAGGTAACAGTAGGGGGGAAAAGAACAAGGATAGAACACATGGAGTAGGGGGAGGTTGGCAGAAGAGAGGGTACAATTTTAAACAGGATAACCAGTACAGGCCCCACCAAGAAGGTAATATTTGAGCAAAAAATTAGGGAACCTAGCCATGCAGCTATTTGGGAAGAGCATTCTAACAAACAGGAAAACGAGAACAGAAGGCCCCAAAATGGAAGTGTGCATGGCACATGTAAGGTATAGCAAGGGGACCAGCATGGTGAAGCTAGGGGGAGAATAGTAAAAGATGAAGTCAGAGAGATAACAAGCTGTCACATCACACAGACCTTGTAAGTCAATTAATGAAGGACTTCAGCTTTTATTCTGAGTTACATGAGGACCCACTGTAGATTCTGAGCAAAGGAGTAATATGATCTTACATTTTAAAAGGATCGTCTGACTACTGTATTGAGAAGCCAGCAGAGGAGCCCAGGTAGAAGCAGAGACCAACGGGAAGAAAGATTATGACCAAAATTCACATAAGAGATGATGGTAGCATGCACCAGAGATGTTGAGGTAAAGGGAAAAAGTAGGAGTCTCTGATAAGAGATATATTTTGAAGGTATATCCAATAGAATTTTCTGACAGATTGGATACGGATTGTGAGATAAACAGAATAAGTCAAGGACAACACCAAGGTTTTGGCCTTAGCAATGAGAAGCATAAGGTGAGAAAGGTTGAGATAGAACAGATTTTAGGAGTAAGAACAGAGTTCATTTTGGACATGTTAACTTTGAGTATCCACAAAATAACCAACTCACATGCCTACAAAGCCCTGACAAGAAATGTTAAATGAGTGGAAAGGCCAAGTACAAAACTCAGATATGCTATGATCTGTGCTTAACTAGAAAGTCCATGTACAGTCTGAAAAGGGCAGTGGCCACTTAAGTCTAGCAAACGGTTACCATGAGGAAACCCAGTTTGCCCAGTTATGCCAAATTTTCTAAGAGAAGACAGAAATATGTAATTTTTTATGTGAAATTTCTCGATTTTTAAAATTTGAGAGCTAAAGAGCTGCATTTACATACTAAAACTGCACAGCTACATAAATGTCATTTCCATTGTATGTTCAGACACTCACAGGCATAAAACTGGAATTGACTAAAAAGAAATCTGGTGAAAAATCATATTCAAACTTAGTCCACGGTTCCACATCCCAATTCAAAAACTTAGCAAGTCAAATTCTCACAATTCAGTTCAATTCTTTACACATTTATTGACTGTTTCCTATATCCAAGTCATGTTACTGAATTTTCACTCGTACTGATGACCCTCATGGGCAGAACTACAACACAGGTGAACAGCATCTGGGATAGAGTATGCCTCAATGTAACTTTCTCCTAAGCAGAGAGAACTACACAAGGTTGGAAAGGGCTGCCACAGAAGGTAGCTTCCTGCCAAATGGAGATATTCTAACATGGGCTGGACATGCTGCAGAGAGTCAAGCAAAGGGTACACTGCTGGACCGTGTGGCTTTTAGCATCATCCCTTCCAAAATTCAGTACAAAAAGAGTTAAACCACAGACTCTGCCTTAAAAGGACTTACAACCCAGGAAATATAAATATCATCATCATGTTGGTGCCGTCTATGTTTTAAGCCTGCATTTTAGAGAGCATTATCTCTACAAAAGGTTAATGGTCCCTTGAAAACAGAGTACTGCATAGTCTCTCTCTCTCTCTCTCTCTCTCTCTCTCACACACACACACACACACACACATACACTAAACTGAAAATTAATTCAATTATAAAAATAATAAAAACTGTACAAACACCTGCAAACTTTCCATGGTTTAAACTCTGGGTCGCATGAGGGCAGAGATTCCCATCTACCCAACCCAGTCCTGCAACTACCTTACAGACATATATTTTGGGTTAATCCATGTCTCTAAAGTTGTATTTTTAAAAATATTATCTAGGGTCTCATGTTGACATAATAGGTCAGTCCCCACATTAAAGATTCTTTTACTAGAGAATGACCATAAACTTATGCTAGATTCACTGTCAGGAAATCTCAATAAAAATACTATAAAAACTTGAAATCACAGAAGTATAAAACACACTGGAGAGTCATCAATCTCATTTTCTCTTTAGAAAAGAGTATATTCTTATCTTAAAACCTCAAAAGCAAAAAGTAACAGATACACTTATCTAATTTACAATTAAGTTTTAAAATACTGACTTTAACACCATACTTCATTTAACCAAAACACATTTCTAAAAGAGCCAGAAATCAAGAACCTCAACCAGAGAATTATAAATCAAGTGCAAAAGAGGCCTACAATATTTTTATATTCATTCTAAAATATTTTAGAAATCAATCTGAGAATTATCAAAATTCCAAGGAAGCACAGCAATCATATAAATTTATGGCAAAGCTAACATACCAACTGAAGTTTCCAGTCTCAATTAATTCTCTGACACTTTCAGCTGTGGATTCACATTCCAAAGTGTTCTATAAACTTTTTTCCTTACCCTGCTGACCTAAGGAATCTGAGTAAGGGAAGGAGGACCCTAAGCAAGAGAATGACATAAATGGAATAAAAACATTTATGGAATAGAAAGTGGGAAGGGTAGACACTAAAAGTTGTACTACCATCTATAAACTCTAGTTTTCACAGATAAATCTTTTCTTCCTAAACTTCAGACTTTCAGATTCCTCTCCAGCTCAGTTTCAAAAGTAAAAGAAGAATAAAAGAAAAAGAAAAAGAACCTGCCCCCGCCCCCCCCCAAAAAAAACCTACTAAGCTGTAACACAGAAGGCCAAGATAGCATAGCTAATTACAGGGTAGATATTCAAGCAGCAATTTCAATCAAGCCTTTAGCTTTAAATGCTAATTATATCTTCATTAATTTTAAGCACCTTAACAAAAATATAAATTTTCAAATTTGTACTGCCTTTCAAAATAGAAATTATATTATAATAAAAAAGATAAGTACAATTCTAGCAAAATAGAAATGAAAATTAATTGTTTATCTGAAGGAATTTGTGTCCATTCGTTTAAACTACTTAAATTGAAACTTCATCTTTTGAATTACTATAAAAATTTATTAAGTTGTGGAAATGAACATTTTGTAAGTTTTACTAAGATTTTTAAAAACTGAATGTAGTTGTGAAAAAATCCTTAATTTTTAAGGTATCAAAAATACTTTTATAGAAAGCACATTAGCTCTTTATGGCGTTCCTTAAATTACATGGTATTAAATTCCAGATTTGTTAGTTGTTATGGAGTATGGTACACTTAGACCATGGTTGACAGGTCATGAAAATTTTTTTAGTGGCAACTCATTTCAGTGAAAGACTGCACTATAGCAACATAGTTGGAAAATGGAAAGAATTAGTCAAAAATATATTCATATTTAAGTAACATTTCAAAATAAAACGGTACAGATGGATCAGTTCCATTCCATTTCAAACTTTTTATTATTAAAGAATGAGAGCATGTATTTATTCCTATAAGTTAAATATATAACGTACAAAAAGTTTTAGTACTATATGTTTCACAACCTCTAGTAATACTGTGGGGTGGCGGGAGGGCAGGTTTCAATTTAGAAAGATTTAAAAATTGAACTATTTAAAAAAATAATTGTAACTAATATTTTTAAAATATTGCTTTGAACACAAAAGTGTAATGCTCTTTAAACTTAAGATAAAGATATCCACAATAGAGCCAAAATTCTACTACAAAATAGTACACACTACTATTCCTTACACAAAGTATTATGTAATCTGTCATCTGAAATCTGTTAAAATTTGAACACAGAGATGACATTTTCTTCCCTCTTTTTCTTGCTTCACCAACCATCAAGTAGTGAATAAAATGGGAAACACCACCAAGCATTGATATGAAAATCAGGCCAGATTTTACATCAACTATTTGATTTCTTTTCACAAACCCTCCTTAAACCAACATGTCTAAGTTTTCTAGTAACAAAAATGACACCATTAAAAACACAAGACTTGGGGCGGCCAATTAGCTCAGTTGGTTAGAGTGCGGTGCTCTTAACAAGGTTACCGGTTCGATCCCTGCACAGGCCACTGTGAGCTGTGCCCTCCACAACTACATTGAAACAACTACTTGACTTGGAGCTGATGGGTCCTGAAAAAACACACTTTAAAAAAAAATATGAGGCTTAATTGCAGTTCATAAATCAGGCATATTCTTATGAATAAATCTTACCTCATAATATATTCAGTAATGTATGTTTACATTTCAAGTGTGTATACGTATTATAATCCTGGGCAATAATATTCAAGTCCAAAACTCCACCCTAATCTTAAGTGAAATTAGCAATTAAAGCAGTGCCTTAAGCAAAAACTTACATTTAGCAACACTAAAATTTAGTAATTGCAGCACCAATAGTCATCTTCATGTCTATAATGGTACACAGTTGCAAACAAGCTAATTCTAAAATAGAATGTTTTAAGTGTACCCTGGAAAGGAATCTATCATTAGATTTAATCTAATGAGTTTTAATTCTGAAAGGCTCCAAATGGAAGTTTGTCAATATCTTCCCCTTATTTAAATAAGCAAAATTGTACCGACATGCGAATATTATTTACATATTAGTATTATCCATGCAACATATCCTGCTTCCTAATTCTATCGCCATCCTCAAAACACAAAGTGGGACAAATGTGTAAGAGAAGCTAAATCTTAAAAAGCTCCTGCTGATATTCCCGCTATGATTTTAGCCTTATTAGAATCACCATATATGATAAAGGCTATAGAGCATTTACCAAGAATGTAAGAGAGAGAGCTTAAAGAGACTTCAACATTAGCTAAACTAAATTCTCGTAACTGGTGCCCAAATAAATCAAAGGGCTTCTCAAAGATCTCAGAATTAATATCAATGCCAGTATTAAATCCGAGGTCTTCTGATTCCAGGTTCAGTGTTCTATTAACGCAAAGAAAATATTGTACAAACTAGTAATTAAAACTGTCTGATGTTAGCAAATAAAGATGGTACTACTGCCTGTTTTACCGTCCATGGCTGCCAGCCGCGTGTCACGGGTGAGAGGGGGTCAGTTATCTTTCCCGCAGACCCGCAGCCTTCCAGTGTTCAAAACCCAACACACAAGGGAGCACTAGGGGTAGAAACAGGAAGAGAGTCAAAGGCAGAAGAAAGTTCCAAGCTTATCACCAGTTAGAAATCAGTGAAAATCAGGGCGTGATTGCCAAATCTCACCCAGTAGTCGGGACGCTCCGGGCGTCGTCCCAAAGCCTCTAGAAGGAACGAGCGGGCTCAACAACGGCCGTCCAGCCAGGATGTCAGGCGGGTGGCCTGACCTGCGGTGGTCGACTGAGGAGAGTGTTAGAATAACATGGAGGGCAGCAGGTGGGAAGAGGCCGGAAAGCGGCGGGGGAGAGCGGAAATAAGGGGGCGAGAGGGCAGGGCACCGCGGGGCGGAAGGAGCCCCCGACCGCCCCGACGAGACGGGGAGCCTAGGGCCAGACAGCCGGCACCACGCGGCGCGAGTGCTGACAGCAGGGGCTGTCCGGCCAAAAGACGTCCCCTGGGGTTGGGAAGCCGCGCCTACGACACTTGCCCTCCCGCTGCTCGACGGGGCAGGAGACTGAGGAGGGCGAATTCCGCAGACACCACCTCCTGCGGGGCGTGGGGCCTCACTACGTATTTGACGTGAGAGTGAGCGGGATAAGGCTTTTTGCGGCCAGGAGACAGGGTCTCCAGCCGTTACCAGCGGTTTGGCACCGACCCCGTTGTCCCCATCCCCTTCTCACCCCTTCGGGTCTTCAAATGTTGGTCCTAAATCCCTGGGACCAACGACCACAAACCGCCGCCACCGTTTCGGGGATCAGTCGGTCGGAGCGGGGAGTGGAGGGGGTCGTCGCAGGGGGGGAGTGAAGCCCACTGGGACGACCTCGCGCTGTCCTCGCGCCTAGGCTCGGCTCCCAGCGGGCGTTGCGCGCGGTGGCCTAAGCAGCCCCACGCGGAGTGGCACCTTGGCCAATCAGTGCAAGGGCAGTGGGCGGGACCACGGTTTAAATCCGAAGAAGGCTCTTAGGAGGGAGTCAAAGTGCCTGGAGTGACACGCACTTTAGCCATTTGGGGGAAGGAAAACGAGTTTGGGACCGGGTAGGCATGGAGTGATTCCGAAAAAAGATCCTGCGTGTTTGTTAAGGCGTTTAAAAACAAGGGTTATGATTTTAACCCGTACTTCTCTTAACTTGAGGGAAAGTATAAGTGCGTTGTAAAGGTTCTTTTTCTCGTTTGATGGAGTTTTCAAGTCTTAAACTGCTAATTTGACCCAAAACAGCCATATGTACTGTAGTAACTATGGACTTTTTAAAATAAAGACTTGAAATAAGGCAAAAAGGCTGATTTGCAAATAGCACTAGATGTATAAAGGGTAATGGTTTAAACACCTAGAATGAGCTGAATCAGAAGACCGATAATAGACCTGACTCTACCTCTAATTGGTTTGGGGAGAGATCTGGCCGCGGTGGAGCTGAAGAATCAGGTGCTATACTTGTGTAAAACTAACTTTCACGGATACGCTTTTGTAGCATTCTGCATATATACCTAGAATTTTGCTTCATTTAAAGATTGAGCTCAGGATTAAATGATAGACAAAGAAAGAAAAATACGGCTTTAAGAACCGACTCTGTATGCTCATAAACTTACAGAATATTAGAACTAGAAAGAACCTAGATCATGTTTGTTAAAGAACCTCCATTAACAAATGAGAAATTTGGTGCCCAGAATAATCCACTGGGTTACACAGTAACATAGGTTCCCTTACTCCCAACTTTAAGGTGCTTTTTTCCACAATAACTCGTGATTTCAGTTTGTTGTCTCCATATTGTTCAAGGCTCTAATGAATGTCTTTTTATTTAACATACTCCAACAGTGTGGAACTTAGCAAAGACTTTGGGATCAGACAGATGTGAGCTCAAATTCCTATATTACTATTTTGCGGTTGTGATACCTTGTGCAAATAACTTCTTGGAGCCCCAGTGTAAAATGGGGATTGTGAGGAATAAATGATAAATAATGTTAACGAATAATGAGCATTTATTACGTGCCAGAAACAACTTTAAGGGGTTTTCCAATATTCACTTGTCACAATAACTTTGGCAAAAGTACTAGCCCCATGTAGCCTCTTGTTACAAATGGGGAAACTGAGACACAAAGAGCTTAAGTAATTTACTCAAGGTAGTACAAGTCAGTAGTCCATTTGGCTTTGAAACCTGCAGACATAACCACTACACTATACTGTATCAAAATGTGTCCAGAAACAAGTGGCATAATACCCAATGCACACATGAAGTTCAACAAACACTCCTAAACGTTCTGCCCTTCAGTCAGTGAATACCATCTCATTTATGTAAACAGGCTGCATGCATTCAAAATAAAGCAGCTAGAAAATCTAGACTGATAGAATATACCTACCTAGCTTTTTTTTTATTAACATGTCCTTTCTTCACCTCAAGAACTACACGGATGATCATCATTCCATCATATCGAATATTATTCGTGCCTGCTCATATATTTCTCCCAAAAAAGATTTCCCACGCCCTTAATTTTAATGTTGGTGCTGTCTCGATGCCCAGTAGTTAATTCTAAATACACATTTGAACTAGCTGAAATTGTGTCAGACATATTCTGAAAAGTTCAACTAAACAATTTTTAGGAGTTGCTGTAAGATCCTTAAAGCAGCACTAGGTGGAGATGTCATCTTCTGCAGTGCAAAAGATGTTCTTGAAATGAGCCTAAAGGGTTGTTTTGCATTTCCAGTTTTCGTTTTTCCTCCCTCACAAAGGCTTCCTAACAGGCATTAGAGTCACGCCATAGAACTTTGCTTGAGATAAGACAGTTATTTGAAGACCCTTCCAGTACTGAATGTTATATGTCCTTTTAGTCAGATTCCTTCTGAAACTTTTATTATCCAAAGTCTATAAATAGATTTATTTTTCAAATGCTATAAAAACTATATTCTCTTTAACTTTATTTCTCAAGGCTCCTGGAAAAGAGGATCTAAAATACTTATACCAACTAGAATTATTTTCTAAGATTAAATCTCAAATTAGGGTTTGCTATAAGTTTATTTGCAAGTTTATGGGAACAGGTGATACAAATGAATAGAAAGAAAGAAGATAAGCTATGTGAGTTGTCGACTGAAAGGACACCAAAAGTTGGAAGACCCTAGTTGGTGAGGGAGAAAATAGAAGCGGAGCTCTGCAAACACCAGAAAGATAAATACTGACTGTAGGGCATGGAATAAGTTACCAATAAAAAAATTGGAGGGGATATGCCAAATACAGTTGGATAAAGTAGTCTGGATACCATGTAAATGTGTAAATGTGTTTTTTTTCCATATGAAATGCAAGCTTTTGGATTAAGGTTATCTTCATATATTTTCCATAAAATACAAACTCCCAAAAGGGTAGAAAAGTAATGTTTAAATGTTTAAAATCTAACTTGGTCCTAATAAAAGCAATGAAAAGTGAATAGTTATATATAAAAGAGCATCATGCATCGGTCTGCTTTGTTTTCCATTTGTTGGAACTTCCTCTATCCATATTTGGCAGTGATGGCACAGATCCACACATAGCAACTACTTGCATTTGTTAAAGAATTAAGGACCTACAGAACACAGGGACCAAAAGACTCTTTTTTAATCTGGTGACTCTCCAATCTAAATTGTACTCTCAGAGCGAGTCAAAAATCACTTCCATTTGGTGTATCCCAAAACTTTTCTTTGCAAGTCAGTTAGCTGGGTAACAGAAGAAATTTAGTAAGACAGAGGAAAGGAAGAACTTTTATGCCTTAAGCCCAGAGCCAATTCCTAAGGAGGACTTTAAACTATGATATGAGATAGTATGGGGAGATAAACAAAGGATTAAACAGAAAATTTACAGTGCATAGTGATAAGTTTCTGAAATATGGTGGCTGTTCTGCCTCTGGAGTCCCTTCCAAAGGGATATCTCAAAACCCTTTCAGAACTATGGGAGCTTTTTTATACTTATAGTATATGTGTTTATTCCAATTGTGTTTATTCCAAATGTGTTTGGAATAATTATTCCAAATGTATTTATTCCAATTCACTGACCCCTACTTTCTCACCCTGATTTCATGCTTTCTGCCCGACAAATTAATTTGAATTTTTCATGACCTTGGGATGTAAGCTCCAAGATAAAGATGTAAGCTCTCAAAGGGGAAAGTAGAATGTCATTCATTATAATCCACAATGCAGTCTGTGTTTTAAAGCATCAGATCTTTCTAATAAATCATTATTCTGTTTTAATTTGCATTGATCCACTTGTATGTACAATCTCCAGGACATCTCTGAAATCACTGGCCTTTTATGTTTGCCAGTTTTTACTATTCTATTCCAATTCTCATTCTTAAAACATGAGATGTTTCCATTTCAACCTATGTCTTAGCACCACTGAATTACTAAACCCTTATGACTGAAAAACAAAAGCAGTTTTATTCTGTGAGAATTATGTACTCGTAAATGCAAACAGCTAGATTTTTTACACTCTTTTAGAAGTGTTGGATAATCAATGTCTCAAAGCACGCAGGTGGGTTATTTCCAATATGCACAGTGAGAATCCCATAGATAATTACCATACATCATCCTTGACTTCTGAGGACCACAGTTCTAAAGGAAGAACATAACTTTTTGTTCAACTAATTAGCATACATTAGCATAATTAGCCCAGTTATTAACTGCCATAATGTTGGAGGACATAATTCCCAGGATGTTGGAAGTTTATTTTGTTCATGAAATGATGTGTGTATCCATAGTGTCTACACACACACACACACACACACACACACACACACAAAACCACACACACATAGATACAGACATAGATCATTAAGAAGAACTTCCTTGCTTTGTGTTTAGAATTGAATATATTCCTCCATCAGGCTCGCAGCCCTGAAAGACTGAGTAGGACCCTGGGACTCATCTATCCTGGTAACAAACTCTGGAAGGGACTCCAGAGGCAGAACAGCCACCATATTTCAGAAACTTATCACTATGCACTGTAAATTTTCTGTTTAATCCTTTGTTTATCTCCCCATACTATCTCATCTCATAGTTTAAAGTCCTCCTTAGGACTTGGCTCTGGGCTTAAGGCATAAAAGTTCTTCCTTTCCTCTGTCTTACTAAATTTCTTCTGTTACCCAGCTAATTGACTTGCAAAGAAATGTTTTGGGATCCACCAACTGAAAGTGATTTTGACTCGCTCTGAGAGTACAATCTCTCTCCAGGATGTGGGCCCGCTGCCTACCTTGCTGCCATGGCAGACTCTCCTGTTAGTGCTGTGCGTAGGCTTTCAGGTTGTTTACATGATGTCTTTCCAATTACTCTCATTTTTGCAAAACAACCTGGTCTGTCTTCCGAGTTTTTCTTTTTGTCTACCATCTAATTTAATGGGAAATTATCAAAATAATGTTATGCACATAAACCACAGCCTGAATATCATCATTAACACTGACAGGCAGAGATTATGAGAGGTAACACAGAGCCAGCCTTGGCATCAGGTGCCTCACCTTTCACATCCATAGCAAATAAGGACACAGTGCCTTCCTTACTCTCAGGTACTCAGTGTATGTTGAAGGGAGGGGCATAAAACGAAAAACAAACAAACAAAAGGATGGTTAGATATTTGAGTAAATCTGCTGAGGAACTAAAAAGAAGAGACCTTTCTTACTTTGATTGTTGGTCTATAGAAAAGAAAAAAAAACCATGGAAGACAGTAAAATTGTACTCATTCTTTAGAATTCATTGAGCACTGTACTAGACACTTAGAAACCCTTTAAAAGAGCTTGTAGTTTAATTGGGGAGCAGAACAAGCCAGCTGTCAACAAGGCAAATCCATGGATTTTAAACCTGAAGCATGAGGTGTTTCAGGTCAGTTTAGCCTTTGAGCTCAGCCCCAGCTTCCATTTTAGAGTCACAGATAATGGAAGCTGCTGGGCCTGCATCTACCAATTCATCCCGACTCAGGATAGGATGCTGCAGGTGTGGTCTTTGTGTTTGTTTCCTCACACCTCTGCAAACATTCAGTTGGCATGTCATAGGTGCCCAATGGAACTACATGAAGATGGGAGGCCTGTCTTTATGAGACTAGGTCAGTTCTAGCTTTCTGACAGGCACATCCAGAACCATTGACCCTGCCTATCTCCCATTTTGCCGTCTGACACATGTCCCATCTCCTAGGCCTCACCCTTCAGACCTGACGGACACCCCTGTCTTGGCTTCTCAATGGCCCCATCACTAAGGATTCCAGGGCTTGGCTCACAAGTGGTAGAGACTGGAAGAAACATTTTTAGTACTAGAAGAGGATATTCAATCCTGTCTCTTCTCAGAATGTCAGATTTCTGCTGAATCGACACTATACATATGCGTATATCTCACTTGTAAATATGTAGTGTCCTTCAATCTGTAACCCATGCTTTCATGGTTTGTGATTCTACCACTTAAAATAGGCCTGGAAGTTTTATTTGAGAAGGATTTGTACCATACCCCATTGGTAAAGAGCCAGGATGCTCCATTTGCTAACCCTGTGTCTCAGCTTTTCAGTATTCTCCCAGTTGAGTTGCAGGGCTAGAACTTGGAATGTGAATTCCATCACCCAAAAATGACTTCTCATATACCTAAAGGATAAGTCCCAAACACCAAGAAGCCCAGTTTAGGGACTGTGTGTGCATCTGTGTATATACTAACAAATGGTAGAGTGACTCACCTGTTATTGTTATTATTATTGGCTTTGTGTTGTGTTGTGTCTGTCTTGGCATTGCTTCACAAAAGAAAGCTGCTTTGTAAATAGTTTACTATGGAATAAAGAGTGTTCACCTTGATGTCAGCTCATAAATACCATATTGCCCTCATCAGAGAACCACTGAGCGTGAACAGTGTCTGGTGTAACTGGGTGAAATTTGCATGGATACCCTTAACAAAACTAAAAGCAGACATTAGCTGTGTTAACTAAACTCAGATTCCGGGGGCAGGGACCACCTTACCTTTCCATATCACTTCCTTGGGTGAAGATTTAAAATTTTAAGAACTTTTACATCACACTGAACTTTAAAATTACAACCAAAAAGCACAGGTTAGGACTATGGAAGTCAATGTGTCCCTTTCTAATATTGCATGACAACTGGCTGGACGTAGCAGTATGATCTTGGAAAGAAACTGATGACTTCATTTACTTGGTTGCCCACAAAGAGGAAGTAACACAGAATTCAGAGTAAAAATATCAAGGTTTGAGTCCTGATACTGCATTTCTGAATGTAGGCTCTTGAACATTTAACCTGCTGAGCCTCAGTTTCCTTGACTATAAAACAAGAATATGATGCTGAGAGAAATAAGTCAGACAGAAAAAGCAGAGAACCATATGATTTCACTGATATGTGGTATATAAACCAAAAACAACAAAAGAACAAGACAAACAAATGAGAAACAAAAACTCATAGACACAGACAATAGTTTAGTGGTTACCAGAGGGTAAGGGGGGTGGGTGGTGGGAGATGATGGCAAAGGGGGATCAAATATATGGTGATGGAAGGAGAACTGACTCTGGGTGGTGAACACACAATGGGATTTATAGATGATGTAATACAGAATTATACACCTGAAATCTATGTAATTTTACTAATAATTGTCACCCCAATAAATTTAATAAATAAATAAAACAAGACTAACACCTAACTGGCTAAAAATTAAGTCAATTAATATTTATAGGCTCCATTTGTTCTTTGCTTTATAGGGTAATATTTATTAAGTGAGTGAATGTATGTGAAAGCTCCTTATAAAATAATAAATGTGAAAATATTAGATATTTTCTAAAGCCACTATGGTCACAACATACCTTCTCCTTGAGAGTAGAAACTTTTATCTTTCACCTCTCTAGCCCTTCCACCAAGTTCAATGCCTAGAATATAATGGACACCCAGTACACGTGAGATGAAGGAGTGGAATAAAGCAGAATCTACATTCTCTGCCATGAGGATGAGTTGCCTCCATGCCCTTCCGGTAAGTAGTTAGTATCCTAAGCCTGTGAGAACAAATGTGGTTGGAAGTGAGCCCCACAGATTCTGGCTTCCAAGGAGGACCTTCCTGATCTACTATGTGTCCCTCATACCAGGTAAAATTTGTGCAAAGGAGCACATGCTAATGTGCTGACTTAGGAACACAAATCAGTAAAAGTTATTTGAGCCTGGCTAGGGAAAAAACCAAGCAAGGAGTGGCGTGGGGCTGATAAAAGTTGACCTTTTCTAAGAGTCTGCCCTGCTATCTGGGTGGGAAGATAACTTTGGGATCAAAGGTTTTGGGTCAACCATACTATTTCGAAATATATTTTCTTCCAAATTATCAAGCAATGGTAGCAACATAGAAGACTACTGTGACCAGCTGGCAAGCTTGCAAGCAATTCATCCACATGGAATCCCCAGAGCAGAACAGGAAGTAAGTGTCAGGAGAATGCAGTTTTCATTATGGTTCTATCACAGAATCCCCGTAGGGTCTGTTATTCTCAACCTCTAACTTGCATATAAAGTGAGAAGATTGGATTGGCTCCTGTTCAAGCTCTTCTAGCCCAGCCATCCAGGAGCTCTGAACGTGTTGTCATCTCTGATTCAGCAGACCATCCCACCAAAAGGTGCCATGGCCACCACTTCTGATTGATGATGCTTTACCAGAGTTCAGAAGTGTTCACGACCTGAAGATTCTCCCCTACCCTTGGGCATCTATGGCTTTCCAAGAATGTTGAGCTCCCATCCCACTGCTGTGAATGACAGTACTAGTCAGGATAACTACAAGCAATTACTTTTTGGTTTCCATCCAGCAGTGACACACCTGGTCAGATCAGGTGTCTGGACAAATATGGAATTTAAAGGTCTGGTTCTTCTGCCTGAGCAGATCCTTGTGGGCAGCCGCAGGCCACGCCAAGAGCTGTTTGTCATAAATTTTGGAGTTATGGCTCATTGACTCAATATAAACCAGGAGATTTTCTCAGAAATACTAACATTCTTCAAAGGATAGGTGATTCAGTCAAGTATCAGATAAAATGGTCTCAAACTTTTACATGTATTGGGGTCAATATAGGACAAAGGAATAAGAAACCACTATTTTGTGCAGTTTTCATTGGACATGTTAGTCACTTGGATTTTTTAATCTTTTAGTATAATTTCTTCGTGAATATTTTAATTGTAGAGAATGTGAAATACTTATCAGGTCATGCTGCCCAAAAAGTCCCAGAAGCGTTTGAATCTGAGTCTTACACGTCCATCATCATGTGAAAGGGAAGAAATGGTAATGGACTTCTCTCAACAGATTGTTCGAGTGAGAGCCCGACTCTAGATTCCTATGCACTGGTCTTTTTTTCTTTTTCTTTTTCTTTTTTAAATCTCTACCCATTCCCACTTCCCTTGACACTATTAGAATTACCATCTGAACATGTGTTCTTTTCAAAGAAGCCAATAGAAATGGGAATTGAATCAGTCATTGATTTGACTGACCCTCTGGTAGTAATCACTGTTCTGAAAGAAAAGTACAGTTCTGATAATACCATAAAAAGACTGTTTGCCCCTCCGAAAAGAATTGTGAAAATTAACTTATTGTTTATGCTTCTTAAATGAGGGATAAAGCAGTTTACAGTATGTTCCATCCCAAAGAATGCTGAAGTATAAACAGACATCAGATATATACTCTGCTTTCTGAGTCTTTCAGCTTCATTTTTTCCCTTCTTCCACAAAATGTTGTAAACAGAGGTCCACACTCATTTCCACTTCCATTTCAACCCATAATCTGCCTTCTCTCCCAACCTCTTTAACATCCCCATACTTAGCATTAGTGGGGTGCTTATTCATCAAGATCACCCCGTCTCCTTAGTTGTCAAATCCAAACTTAACACTATTCAGCCCTTATCTCTCTTCTATATCTGGATGTTATCCATACTCTTACCTTGTAAAACTCACTCCTCCGTGGCTTTGTCAAAGTGTCTCCTGGTCTGCACTAACCTTTCGTACTATTATTCCTCATTCTTCTTCTGGAAGTATTCTTGGTATTTCTTCCTCCCTCTTATTTATAACCCTAGTCTTCCATCTTTACAATTTTTTTTTTAATCTTCATGGGCTCCCCCAAGATGGTCTAATTTATATGCTTGGCTTCAAGCACCACTATTACAAATTGCAAATATATCCCCATTTCTAAGCTCTGTCTTGCATGTGAGACTCCAATTTCCAGTTGTCTGCTCTATATTTCTACTTATGGAACCCTAGGCTACTCAAACTTTATATACCCAAAGCCAGGTTCATCCTACTTCTCCCAGGGTCCACTGCCCTAAACTCGCCAGTATGGCCCAATACAACCAGTACACTTACCCTGGTGCCTAGTCTTGTTCTGTTATCTCCGAGGTACATTTCTTGTCTTTCCCAGCAGTCTGTTTCCCAGGCCCTCCTGTCAGCTGGCTTCTGGCTTAGTTGGCCAGTGTGAGGCCCTCACTGGAGATTGTAGAGTGAAAGAAAAGGAGAAACTAGGGTATTACACACATACACACATACATCCCACCGGACAATACTTAGATTGGTTTCTGTTTTCTTGGACCCCATATGAAACCCCTTCTTTATTACCCCTCATATCAGTCCATTCTCTCTATCCCCACTGATACTGACTTAGAGCTAGTCTTCATCATTTCTCTCCCGCATTTTGCTAATAGAATTGATTGGTATCCTTTAAGTTATGTCTTCTCATCCAGTCTGTTCTCCACAATGTTGCAAAATGAGCTGAGGTGATAATCAGTTATTATGCTCTCATTTAACTAAAACTGGTAACCTAAAATGGATTTCCTTTCGAAGGAAAATCAGTTACAAGTAGCTCCTTTAGAGTAGATGGTCATGCTTTGGGTCATGTGTTTGTGCAACTTGGAAACAACTGATTGTCCCAAGGATATCACCTCATCTGAAAGTACCAAACTTAAAGGATATGAGAGAGACCAATGGCCCATGAGGCAGCCTGCTTAGACAACTTTGTTCACTGTAACCACTAATATCACATAATGACTGGTCAGCCTAATTAAATACTCTGGCAATTTTAATTGAGAGATAGAGTGGAGCATAAATAAAAGAAATACGAAGATGTAAGGCTAGTTAGGAAGCAGCAGAAGCAATGAACACCAAGTAGTAGTAACAGTAGATAAACAGCCATAGGAGCAGCAGTTATAAGCTCAATGGAAAGAAATATCTGGGACAGAGTCTGAGGTCAAGAAGAGATAGCGCTAGGGTTATTGTTGGGATACAAGAGCAGTTTTGAGCGGAACAGGAGAAGTGACCCTTCACTTGCTGAGGTGATTCCTGTACTTCCCACTTCTCCATGTATCCTTAAGCCTCCATCCATAAAATGTGTTTCTTTTCCTCACAACCTAATTAAACCCCTATTTGTCATGTTTCACAAAACGGCATGCTCATAAGACTCAGTCAAAGCACTTAGAAAATTTAGGAGATGCTTTCTTTCTGCTTTAGACTTTTATCGTGTAAAATCCTCCGCGATCCTGCCTATTGTCTCCAGCATCCCGAGTTGTTCTTTCTTAAAGGAATAGTGAGTTCTTTATAACAGTCCTGGGCACTCTTCTCTCAAAGTAAGGATATAAACATGGATAGTTGTTCTTAATGACTAGCAGGAATCCAACTGTGATGTGGGTTTATATTTACTGTTCCAGTCCCTGCAATGGCCTGGAAAAGAGCGATTTTGTATTCTTTACAACTAAGGTATCAATGCAAACTTCTTTGACATGCTTCTCCTTTACTGGCCACCTACAGACAGGTAAGAGCCTGTCTCTCTGCTTTTCTGACACCTGTACCAACTTATCGTTTTGAAATCTATTTACTTGCCATTTTTTTCTCATTAGATTTAGCAACTACAGGACTAAGTCTAAATGGTTCATTTTTGTGTATTCTGCTTGGAGGACACAGAAAGTCTGCAAAAAATTAATAAATTCATTGGAGGAAAGCATGTCCAATTCGTGGGAGACATCAGGGAGCCAATGTCGTATAGTGGAAAGAAAGCTGGAGTCAAGTTCTGGATCTGGCTGACTAATTTGCATAACCACAAAATAGCTCAAACTCTGTGCCTGATTTTCCACATCTGAAATACGGTTAGATGTATAAGAGTCTGGCTCAATGACTTCTATGGTGCTTTGCAATGCTATGAATGCCCTTGAAGACTGACCTTGGGACTTGCTCCTACCCATACCTCATCTGCACCCCATCCATGGCCAGAGTAAAGCTGCAGGCGTGATTGCATTACACATCTGGTTAGAGGGTTCATGCCCAGGGCTCTAAGTATTTGTTGTTGTTGCTTAATTTTGTGGAATGGAGAAGGGATTTGTCATTTAATATTACACAGAACCCTTTTCTACATAATCAAGGTAGGCTTCAAGATGTAGATAACACAGACCATGTCAGTCTGAAGGCAGATCCGCATAAAGTTTTAATTTCAAATATATAAAACTATGTTCAGTAAAGGGAGCTTTGAGAGGCATAATTCTTCAGGCTACCAGGCTCAAAACACATGTGTGCGAGTTACTTTTATGTATTTCAAATTCAAAGACAAGAGAGGACAGTATGTAAAATTGATTTTATTTAACATACATATATACCAAATATAAAATTAGTTGAGCTAACAGATCTTGGTTCGGTAAAACTCTCTAAATAAATCATATAAAACAGAAGATTGGCAACTATCACTTCTTATATGCTTCTCATCTATGACAAAAGAGCTTTGCCATTGGTATAAATTTGATATTGCTGGAAAAACAATTTTTTTCCTATTTGACAGTAATAGTATGAAATAGAAAATGGAAAAGTAAGAAATATATATTCTGAAAAACAGTATTTTTTTTAAACAAGAAAACCTTACTTAGTTGCTTGTCCTTAGAAAGAAACATATCTAGCAGAACAAAGATATGGAGTATCCCATATACACACCGTTGCCATAGTCACTTATTTTTCAGAAACCAACTTGCTGGCAGCAAAGAAGATGAATGACTTCTCCCTGACACCCCACCAAGAGTTACTCACACATAAGGATTTGGCTAAAGTCTTTTGACACTTCCTTGACATGTCTGCACTCCACACTCACAATTACAGATCCTGTTTTGAGAGACTGAGGACCATAGCTAGTCTCCATACTAGATCCGCTTATTCTGTCTTGCCCCATGTCCCCACCCTTCCTTCATACTTTTGTCCTGTTAAGTTAGAACCAACCACTTCTTTTTCAAGCCTTCAATCAGCTCTATTGCATAATGTCTTAATACTTCTACGTCCATGTGGACATAAACTTAAAGGAAAGGTCCATGTCTCATTCACCTTTTCATCCCTAACACCTGCACAGTACCTGACTCTTGCATCATTTCATCTTAGACCCAGTAGTCCTATTTAACCTTCATCTAGGTATGGCAAAAAAACAAAATACACAACAGAACACTGCATCATATAGTACTTGATTGTCATTTCACAAGTTAGAAGTTTAAAACTATAAGGTACTTGCAGGATCATAAGGATGACTCTTAACTGATGAAGTCCAGTCTTGAAATTCATTCGAGACATATTAATGGCTCAGGGTTTCTTCCACAACCACAATCAGGGATATTTACATTTTGTTCTAGCTAGTTAAGCAACTAAGCAAACTGAGCACAACAAAACAAAAACTCTCCTTTTCTCCTAAGTTCAAAAAACTCTAGTGTTGTGGAACATTTAGTAAATAAAATCTTCCTTCCAGTTCTCTCGTCCCATAAGTAGTGGAATACCACATGAGAATGATAAGATCACCTCTTGCTGTTTCTCAGCTTAATGCTAGCAGCGCCTCCTTCAGAGAGATTTCTCTGACAATTTAATGTTTTCTTCCCCTGTATTCCCATAGTACTGTATACACTTTACTATGTAGTTAAAAGATAATAATTCTGGACCATGAAATTATAACAGGTCAGTGCCTGGCATATAGTGAGCACGCAAACAAATGATTAATTTAATCTTGCTTTAAGAATATGAAGTGAGTCGATACTAATTAAGTTAATTTCAACCGTAAGTATTAACACTTCCCTTGGCATCACTATCTTTGAACACAGATTTAACGTCAGACTGGTTTTTGCTATCTGCAATATTAAAGTCCGCAAAAAGGTGTTATTTAGGAGGACACCATATTTTTTAACAAATGACTTAAACAATTGCTATAAGTGAAACAAACACTAATAAAATGGATTTCTCATGGTGGTTATTTTTATGTATACACATAGTTAAAATAATTTTAAGTCGTTGGAGTAGACCCATAGAACAACATTATGCTATGGTGTTGCCATTTCATGTTTTAATTTAAATGATTAAACAAAAAGCTTAATTATTAAACTCCAACTGAATTTGTTGTGTAAATGAGTGGTGATAAAACATCAGTTACACTAAAATCTGCTTTTAAATTTGTTCTGGTTGGACACTGAGTGACTGGCCCCACCCTCCTCAGACCACCCATCATGTGACTCATTATTGTTATTCTTGATAGTTCATAAAGTAACTTTAATACTGGAAATACAAGTCTAGATTGTGGCTTAATTTTAGAATTTTGGAAAAGTACTTGAATGCTTGCTTTAACATTGCTACATCTCAACTCTGATCTTAAAACAGCCTCGGTGTAATCAATTTACAAGCCTGGCAGTACTAAGACACTTAAAAATTATTTCTGACAGTTATTTCCTTTGGTCCTACTTCTTTGGTGTTTATATACTACTATGGCATCCTTCTTTTGAGGACAGAAGCTTACTTGGCAATGAAATGGAGAAAACTGACTAGAAAACAAATCTGAGGGCTTTTAAAAAATTATACAGTACGTTAGTTACTGCTTTAAAAGTTAAACTATCCAATGACATATATGCAAGTTATACCACAGGCAAGGGCTTAAGAAAGTGGATTAAACTTGCTTTAACATTCACCTCTACAAATGCTCTATAATAACCACACTGGTATGATAGTAAAGCAATCAAGAACAAACTTAATTTGTTTCTCATCAATCTGAGTGTATGTGAGTATCTGCATATTTAATTGGCACATACACACTCCAAGTACCCAAATTATTTCAGTCCAATATCCATTTACTTCTCAGAGTGGTTTAAAGTAACCACAGTGACACATAAAAGGAAAAAAAAAAAAAAGAATGCCAGGCTTCCGATTAAGTAAAGCCAAATCAAATTGTTCAACTGATGCTATAGTAGCCATTTCTGAAGGAAAACAGATTTCTATACTGCCGGTCAGTTACTTTACCATTAAACCATAAATTTGTCAATCTGGTTTCAAGTAATGAAAATATTCTTGACTCGTTGAGAATTATATATGATACATGAAAAAAAGGTTACAAATTTTTTTGGCCAATCATCAAACATGTTGTCATCTTTCAGTTTAATATAAGTTTTACAATGAAACAAGATAAATTTACAATAAAGTTAGTGATCTCATTCAGTGAGTCTTCCAGTCTTCAAATGCAGGTCTAACAGAGAAGATCAATGATTACAGGAGAAAAACTAACGCAAATAATCTCCTGTGGCCATCATCTTAAGGGCTGGTTTTCTTGAAATGATGAATTCTGTCACAAGTTGTCATGTTCCCAGTGCTTTGAAATGGAACTGCTTGAGGAAGACCAGAAAACCTTTGTTCTTGGGCTTACACAGTAAGCACTGCCTGTGATTCTTAATCACATTTTCATCCCGACAGTGTTACAGGTCACATTTTCCTCGACGACGACACGTATACTGATTTGCGCTCTATAAATATAAACTTTCACACACAGAATACACATACTGACCCGAGGACGTGAAGTTACCCAGCCAGCCATAAGCATACCGGAATAAAAATTGCAGGAAGGGCGGTATATGATGTCAAGCCCAGATAGACTATAGATGCCAATCCCAAGATTGCTGAAGCAAGAATACTTCTCTGATCACGAATAATTATCTTCAATGTCTCACAAAACTGGAAAATAAAATTTAAGAATATTAGAAAAGGTGGCTAAGCCTAGGAAGAATCATATACCAAATAATAAAGCACCATTTTCCCAGCTATTTTCTGTCTACCAGAAGAACCAGAATTCCTCTTATGACTTATGAAAGAATTTAAGATGTTTCTTGATCCCACATCCCATAGCAGCTGAAACAGCATGTTAAGCAACTGGGTTAGTAATGGCAGTTGCCTTTGTAAACATAGAACTTTTGTGGAAAACTACAGAGAATGTAACCACATAAAAGTTATTAAGGATTAAAGGTTAAAAAACATTAAACTGCTTATCAATAACAACAAAATATTCTAAAATTAGGTGAAGAGATCTCTAATCTAAAATATAAATTCAGCATATTATTTTTGGTGAATTCAATTCCTATAATTTACCATGCTAAATCTGGTGATTTCAATGATAACTTTCTTATAAGTCTCAAATCTATAGGCATGGAAAGTCTAATTTTGTTGTCAAATCCCATTCCCTGCCTAAATAAACAAATTCACAATTATGTGATAAAAAAATATTGGCTGCTGGAAAGATAAATTAAATATGACCCCTAACCCTGAAGGGTGTATTCTTCTCATATGTATATTTTTTTTCTTAGAAAACTAATTTTACTCAGAAGTGATGGCCTACATTTGAATCCAGCATCTACTTCTTATTTTCTCAGTGACCTCACTTAACCTGTCCAGACTACCCTCTTTTCCATGGGAATAGTGAGGTTGTTGTGAGGATCAAATGAAATATTTTATACGAAAGTACTCTGCATTCTTCTAAATGTAAGGTATTACAGTTATTATTGCTACATCTGCTGATAATTATCTCTACCTCACCACTATTAGGACAGATTTTAGCAGTTAATTGCTCCATTTTTATATGAGTTTTGCTACTCATACTAATTTTAAGCTCCTTTTCTAGACATGACATTAGTATAAGCTTTTAGGGTCTCCTACAGTGGCCTATATAGTATTGGACAGCTAGGTCTCCAAATTCTTAATAGGTAGAATGCACAAGTCTCACATGTTCTAACACTATCTTGGCTACAAGCTTATCTCTATACATACCTGTATATAATATGTAACTGCAATGTTGGTCTTTTTATATGTCAAACATATATTTTGTCTCTTTTTGCTAAACCTACAAAACACTGAGTACAAATACACAGTCAAGTGGTGATGATCAAACTGAATGAAGTTTTCTGGATGGACACTGAGAAAAGTAGCTTGGCAAATAATGGGAAGATACACATTTAGGTAAATGAGTAAGTTGTCTTGATACCACTATGCTTCTTTTGTCTTTTTCCCAATAATTTTTAATTAAGGCAAACAGAATCATTGTGTACTCTCTTTCCCAGAAAAGCAGATTTTGTCAAGAAGTTTCTCATTTCGAATGTGCCATTCTTGTTCACTTGGCCTCAGCCCATGAGGCATGTTTAGTGATGCTCAAAAGTAGGAAATGTCCTGTATTTCTAGAGATGTTAAGAAGTCTGTAGGGACATGTTTTGAGCATGGAATCCCCAGAAATTAAAAACAGTGTTTGCATTCATTTTTGGCTCTGAAAAGCAATATCAGCAAAATAAAACAAAAATAAAAACATAAACATAAAAGTAGAAAAAGCATAAGAAATAGTAATAATTACTAATTAAACGGACGGCTTTGTAGTTCATGAAACACTGAAATTGTTAACAGCAATATAAAAAATCCCTTAATTTTATGATTTCTAAACTTGTAAAAAAAAAATCACTACAAAGATGAGAAAGATTCTTTTCCAGTTCATTTTCCAAGTAGTTGCAGAGTTTTCATGAGGGAAAGTGCTCTTGAGAGTTTTTATAAACTCAAATTTAAGTAAGAGACAACTTTGCAACTCATGTTAAGCTGTCAAGAGTTGTATATATGGGGATTAAAGCCAACACAGAAAGAATTCAATATCCAGGAAAAGAGTTGTTTGAAGCCAGGACACAGGAGTAGGGATCTACCAGGGAGGTAGTTTTACTGGGAATTTTGATACTTTGTATTAAGCAAAGGGAACTCACTGCCTACAGCTTAGATAGGGAGAACACTGCAAGCTTCCTTATTTTAAAGGCACCATTTGTATATAGTGTGAGGGTTTAAATATAACCTCTGGGCACCTTCCTTCCGATTGAAGTTCTTGGGATCAGTTGCAAACTACGCTGGGTGGACACCCTGACGACTTCTGCAGCACTGAATAGGCGGCTCCCTTGGAACTGTGGTCAGCGGGACTGTATTGCCACACTCTTGCACCGTGCCTTTTGAGATACCTTGCAAGGGACATCGCCATTGATTTACTTGGCCTTGCTCTTAGGAACACCAGAGCGTTCCTTACTCAATCTAGAACTCATTTCCTGATCCCAGGGGAGAGAAAAGGTTAGGGATGGGAGGGGGAGTCCCGGCCAAGACCAAGGGCGAGTCACACGCCGTACCTTGTCTGCCTGGGGGCTGATCGCGGTGCCAAATCTACAATAGGTCACGAAGTGCTCGCAGTTGTTCCACAGCAGACTGTAGGTAGTGAAACCCAGCCGCTCCTCCGCCCTCTCTGCTACCTCTTGGTTGGGCAGCGCCTTCTTCTTGAGGGTGTCGTCCAGGTGATTGACTAGGATTTCAGCTCCGTAGGCGAAGTCCTCCACTGTGTCCACGCGGATGCTGGCCACCCTGCTAATAACGCCGAGGATGAGACGCTTGTTGGAGACCACCGTCTGCGTGAGCCCCTTGTCGGCCGTCAGGACCAAGAGGATGTCCGGCATCATGTGGGCGACACGGTTGTCGCCCAGGTAGATGCCATAGTGGGTCAGGTGGAACCGGGGCACCTCCAGCACGTCTCCGCGGTGAAAAGAGCTGATCTCATAGAAACTGTTCCTCGCCTTGTCTTCGCTCGGGGCGCCCGAACTGAAGAGCTTGAAGTTGGAGAAGAGGAACAGCTTCTCCAGCAGTAGGGACACTGCCTGGAGCATTGGGTTCTTCATTCTGCAGGGAGAAGGGAGTCCTGGTGGGACCGCCGCCGCTCCGGCACAGGCCGAGCCGGGCAAGGTGAGCTCGCCGAATAGGGGCGCTGCGCTGCTGCTCACCTGCGGGCCAGCGGCCCAGGGCCGCAGGGGACCGCGGCCGCTGAGGAGGGAGGGAGAGGAAAAAGGAATGGGGGGAAGCCTGCAGATTGGCTTGGTCGCACCACACAGGGGACTGAGGAGGAAGAGGAACTGGCAGCGGCTGACTGCGGGGACAGTGAGACCCGCGCTGCTAGAAGCAAGCAAAGAAGGGCACCTAGGGTCCGTGCAGTACAGAAGCACCGGAGCGAGCGCGGTGCTCCCGGGTGCCCTCTTCGCGGAGGCCTTTTATCAGTGTAGGGGGCGGGGCCAAAGTCGTCACAGACCCGGCAAGAGCAATGGTTGGGCGCCGGCGGCTAGCGCGGCTCGCAACAAGGGGCGCGCGGGACCTTAGCTCTTAGAAAGGCAGCCTTCGGGCTTCGGGGTCTGCACAGTGATTCCTTCCAGACTGGCTCCCTCTTGCACTAGTGACCTAAGCGCTTCCAACCTTTAAGCAGCCGTTTTTGGAGAGGAGAGGCCAAGCTGAGGCCGCAGGAAAGACTGCACCTGTCTGAACCCAGGCATATTAAGGGCACTTCGAAACGTGTTCGGTGGAAAGTCCCCTTGGGCGAGATTCCTGAGCAGAACTACCTCCCTCTAAAGGGTAGGATAACGGGAGACCTCGGCTAACTGAAGTGTTTTCATGTACTCTGAGAAGTGTGCGCGCCTGGAAAGCCTGTGGATTCTTTGCTAAACTCGGTAGAGCCGTAGTCCCGCACGCCGCGGAACGTCCTCCGCTTTAAATGCCGGAATCCCGCTTGTTTTCAGCCTGCGTGAGTCGGGTAGCAACCGACGCGTCCAGATACCCCGCGCGCCCGCGATTAGAAGCCTAAGTGCCTCCACGATCCGAGGCACCAGTGACCGTTAAGCGCGCAGCTCCCAACCGTCAGCTTGAAAAACAGCGAACCCTCTAACGTTCTGGAAAGCCGGATTCTTTTCAAGTTCACTTCTCCGGCTTCAGGGTCACATGGATCTAGCTTTGGTTCACCGACCCAAACTTTGCCACAGCCTCCTAGAGGTGGCCAAGGAAGGATGGGAAGCTGAGTTCCTTGCCGAGCGCCTGCACCGTGACCCAGGTGTACTGGCTAGGGTAATCCCGGGGAGCAGCGGGGTGGGGTAGCTGCTGACGCGCCCTCTGCTCCAGGTTGGGCACGCGATGTCCCGACCCAACGCAGAGTTCCAGTGCTAAAACATTATGCAAATGCCTCAATTCTGCGGACAAAGGCCACAATGGAGAGCCTCACTTGGCTCCACAAAGCCACGCAGTTCGGGCCTAACAGGTTTCATCAGCAAGCAGAGCCTCCGCTCGCCTGGGGTGGCTCGCTGCGGTGATGGATGGAGGGCCATTCATCTTACCTGGAAGATGAAGGGGACCACGGCGACCCAGAGGGGAGGACGCCGGCTCTCCATTATCCTCGGAGGCTAGGCCTTTGCTCCCACCCCCGGTCTGCCATCAGTGCTCTGTCCCAGTTGTCCCGTTTGCCGGTGACTTTTGTTCATTTCACAAACGATCTCGACTCATAATCCTAGCAACGAGAAAAAAAACTCCATTTCCCACAAAGAAATCGAAACAAGGTGGAGAAGGGGAGAGGGGCAGTGGATGTGGAAATTTAAAATCATCTATTATCCCAGTCTCCCCAAAAAAATTTAAAGAAAAGCGCCGGGCTAGCGAGTTGCTGAAACTAATGAAACGCCTCTGCACAGGCGTGCTTATTGGCTTCCAGCAGCACACCCGCTCAACTGCTGGATTTAAAATCTGGGGAAATTTTTTAAAGTCTGATCCAGACCTTGGCGTACGCCGTAACTGCAGACCCCACGTCGGACTCTCGGGCTCTGGACGTGCGAGTCGACTCCAGCTCTGGGAAAGCGCGGAGACCAGAGCCTCTAGTGTCAAGAACCAAACGGTCCTGGGAGATCAAAAGGAACTTAGTAATTAGCGATTTCCGTCTCTGGTGGTCACTAACACGGTTTATAACGCCTGGCACTGTCTCTATCCAGGGAATTTGCAGGAGACAAAAGCAGGGAGAACTACCTCAGGACTTCACAGAAGACCCTTTTAGAGCAAAAAAATATTAAGACGTAATCACCCAAAGACCATCAGTAGCTGCATTCCCCAGGGCGTTCTGTGAGAAGCAGGCAGTGCCAAGGTGATTTGCCTTTAAGTTTTCTTTCTTTCAGGGTGGGGTTAATGTTTTGGCTGCCGGCTGCCTCTGGAAAGGAAGTCACTTAAGGAAGAAAGATCAATGTGAGGCATGAATTGGTGACGGTTGCTTAAGGTATAGGCATTCTGCTGTCTTTGGAAATGAATGAGAGTGGAAAGTGTCCATGGTTTCTTAATGGTTATTTTTGGCACTGATAACTCCCGGTTTTTAAGCCAGAATATCACGCCATTAAACAATTTTTTCAGTGAAACTGCCGCAACGCAGCACTCTCCCCCTGCCCCAGCCACCGGGAACTCGGCTTGGAGTAACCCGAAGGAGGCAGTGGAAAATCTCTATTTTTTCATGTTTTTGATTTCTTAAGCGGGAAGGGGTTAGTGAGGATTAGACTACATTTCAACTGAAAATACAGCGTCAAAGGAGCTCTTGTTGGCTGAACAGATTACCCTCTCCTTCTCTATTCTTCAATAATCATTGTAATGTTGCAAAAGGCAAATTCTCAACGTTCCCAGACTTGCATATATTTCTGTGGCTGAGGGACAGCTTTTGATGGCTCCATAGAGGCACACTTCATAAAAATACATTTATACACTAAGAGACTCACCCTGCCTGCATCAAATTTAGCTAAACTATGGGAAGACAATTGCTGTTAGAAGGAAAAGTCCAGAACGCGTCATTTGGAAAGGGGAGAATCCTTCCTGGTTGCTAAAAAGACCTCTTGTTTCTCAGATTGTAGGGGATGTTCTTTCAAGTGTCAAACGCTTTAAATGCAAGTGAATGGGTCTCCAGGTCTGATGATTCTGAAAGAGCTGAGGCTTTCCTGGTCAACACATACACTGCACTGAAAGGTCAACTCTCACCTGCTCTCTCCTTCCTTCCGTCCCCTCCCCCAGAAAGACAGCCACAACGAGACAGTATCCCAACCTGCAGCCCAGACCATGACCCTGGGCCCTCCCAGCTATGATTCTCTAGCCCGGAGACCTTTACTCCCAGCTGCCAAGAGTCTGTTGGGTCTTTGCACAAAGGAGGCTGAAATTGAGGCTCACAGAGCCCCACTTAGCTTCCTGGCTTCATCTTCCGGCCCTGGACCTCATTGCTCAGGTCCCAGAAGAAAGAAATCCCACTCTCAGGGGAAAGGTCTAGTTAAGGTGTTGGTTAGCAGTATACCCTCACCAGGAAGGAAGGCCCCTGCCCTTGAGTGGCCAGGAGTCCTCCACCCTCCATACACACAGGAATCTGGGGCAGGTGCGTAGAATAGGTGCTCAATGTCTTGCCCCAGGGCAGGCAGTCAGAAGCAGAACCTGGGCAGTGTCCCAGACTTCTTACCTTAGACCTTCTTCCTCCCCCTGGGCCCTAAGTCTGATAAATTTGATTTTCAAAACTTCATGGTTTTAAATGATTGTCCTCCTTTAAGATACCTTTATTGTTACTCTTAATTTCTTTTAGGTTAAATCATTGAGTGCATAAATAACGATACTCTTCACATTTGTTTTTCTTCTGTTCGTTTTTTCTTCAGTTCGTTTACATATACTCAGGTCTGGGCCCATGGATACAACCAGAGGCCCTAACTAGCTAACTCTAAGGAGGTGGACAGAATAAAGGCTTTTGTGAACTTCCCTCTGGAAGCAGAGGAAAAAGAGCAGACACTTTTTCATGGAGACTCCTAACTCAGCACTCCTTGGAGTGTTAGGCTAATAGGAATCAATTACCTCCTGGGAGGAAGATTTCCCCAGCTTCCTGGTTGGCTGGCACCTTATTACAAGGGCCTCAGTCCCGCTGATTGTCTTTGGAAAGATTAAAGGCTGCAGCTCCAGTCAGACAGGATTTAGTGGGGGATTTTTTTTTTTTCCAACAGCAGAATAAGTATGCAGAACATAGCAAAGAATTTACCTTTACTATTATGAAGAATCATGACCAAAATGAATGTAGCTTAGAATAAATTGGTAATTTATTAATTAAGGCAGCTGTAATGTAAAGGAGGCAGAAATCCCGAGTTTAAGGCCTGGTGGTGCCACTTACAGCTAAATGAACTCAGACTAGGCATTTGGTACCTCTGAGCCTCTATTTTGTCTTTCTAAAATGGGAGTAATTTTTCAGAGGGTGTTTGGAGGATTAAACAGAATCAAATATATTGCAGCCATGTATGAAGCTTCGTAATGTGATGCATCACGTATAATATCATTTGTATTATTCTTCAGAGAAATACAATAAGGTAGAAGTCTTTTCCGTTTGTGCTTTGACAGCACAATCACTCAAAACTCCAAGGCAGACAGGACATTGACTCACAGACTCCTGATGACTCGGCACAGAGCCACATGGATGAGCAGAAAGCAGGCACCATCAGTGTTTGGGAGTTGAGTGCAAGGCAGAGTGAAAACTTTTCACTCACAGCCAATGAAGTCGTTTCTAATTCATAAAAACAAAGGTAAAAACCTGTTGTTTGTTTGAAAATGTCTCTCACAAGGTATAACCCCTCCCCAAATGTCCATTTTAGAAATAATAAAATGACGTAATACCAAGGAAGGACTAAAAATTTTGAGATGCCCAACACATAAATCATATTTCACTTTAAAATACAAATAATAAATTGGCAAACCATGTTAGCTCTTAATAACTTGAAGCAGATACAGCAACAAGCTTATAATTTCATCTTGTTTCCTTTTGATTCTAGTTTATCATTATGAAGCAATAATAAGTGTGGATATTAGGTGACCCAGGTTAACAAAAGCAAATATGACAATAGTCTTGACTACATATTCAAAAGTCAGTTACGACACCACTGTATTCATAGTGGAAGTGTACAGAGAAATCAGGTATTGCTATCCCCCATGGGACGACATTGGCAATCACCAGTAACACTAAGTACCAGGAACAGTGATAAATGCCGTATTATTATATTTCAAAAATCCTTTCTAAATGCATAGACACCCTAAGTCTATAATGACAGGTCAATGAATGCAGAAGCTAACATCAGGCTTAGCGTTACTCATATCTGATGGCTAGTGAGATCACTGAGACGCTTGAGGCCTAGTAAATCTGGTCCATAAAGTGCCCTGAGCTATATTAGAATGAGATGCTCTCCAAACCCCTCCAAGTGTGAGTTATCCACGGGCCTACGAAACTCAAATTACTCAGGCCCTTCAGAGAGTCTTAACTGTTGTTCTTGGTGAATGTTCACAGTGAGGAATTACCAGAAAAAGAAAATAAATCACTGTCCAGTACTTAGAAAATCTAAATAGGGTTCACAAGAACTGTTTTAAAAATGCAATGCCTCATTGAATTAAAAAAGAAAAAAGAAGAAAGAAATCACTTATCCTCCAGGAAAACAGTAATTACACAAGAAGGACAGGAGACAGAGCAATTTGGCAGCAGTTGGTGTTCGAAACCAATGACGCTTTCGATAACACATATTCAACAGAAATTGTAAATGAAGGGAAATTTGATTTTAAATTTAAATTTGAGAAGTCTTAGACTTCTTAACTAGGCAAACTCCAAAGCAGGTAGCTCTCTCTTTCAGAACCAGGCTGCCTCTGTTCTCTGGAGGCATGAAACTGCATGTTTGGATTCTGTTCATTTATTTTTATCCTGGTTACCCTCTACATCAACTTATCTTTTAGTCAGATTACATGAAATTATTTTCGTTTTATTTACAGACTTTACATGTAAAGACTGTGATGGAACTGAAATTGGATCACACAGAATACAGAAATCAAATTCAATGACTTTTTTCTTTAAAGATTAAAAATCTGTGAGATTGTTCATCCACGTCGGAGCTTGAATCAGTAATCACTGTAATTTTAATGTTCAATATAGTTTTAACTTTCAAAAAGAATCAACCAGGACATTTGTTCTTTGGTCATAATTGTTTCATGTTCTAACACATACGAGGTCTAACAATTAAGTTTGCGAATTTGTTGCATCGATGTTGCTAACCTTTTTTTGATATCAGAGGGATTGTTCATTATGAACTTGTACCAACTGGACAAACAGTTAACCGAGTTTACTATTTCCAACTGTTGAAAAGGCTGCATGAAAAAGTTAAACGAGGTGAACTTTTCACCAACACTTCATGGCTCTTGCGTCATGACAATGCACCAGCTCACACAGCACTGTCTGTGAGGGAGTTTTTAGCCAGTAAACAAATAACTATATTGGAACACCCTACCTACTCACCTGATCTGGCCCCCAATGACTTCTTTCTTTGCCAGAAAATAAAGGAAATATTGAAAGGAAGACATTTGGATGACATTCAGGACATCAAGGGTAATACAACCATAGCTCTGATGGCCATTCCAGAAAAAGAGTTCCAAAATTGCTTTGAAGGGTGGACTAAGCTCTGGCATAGGTGCATAGCTTCCCAAGGGGAGTACTTCGAAGGTGACCGTAGTGATATAGCACTTTTTCTATGATGAGTTTGCGAAATTAATTGTCAGACCTCGTATGTTTGTTGCTCCCAAATAAGTAAAAAACAACAGGTGGGCTGGGTTAGCACACTACAAATGGAATCAGTATGGGGTAATGGTTAAACATTTCTTCTCTGTAGCTAAATTGCCTGCATTCAAATCCTGATTCTTTTACTTCCTAGTATTGTGATTTTGGGCACGTTACTTAACTCCTCTGGAGTGGTGAGAGGAATAAGGTGGGACCAGGAATAACTCTGAAGTTTCTTCCTGGAGCAACTGGACAACCAATGAAACCCTTCACTGCCAGCAGGAAGAGATGAGTAGGAACTGGTTTATGGGAGGACAGAAATTAGCTCAGTTTTGGAAAAGTTGAGTTTCAGGAGCCTATGGCTTTTCAAGTGGGGAAGTCAAGTAGGCAGATAAATAGATGAAACAAGATCTCTAGAGAGGAGTCTGGACACAAGATAGAGATTTGGAAGTTACAAATGTCTGGATGGTAGTTCAGACCTTGGGAGTAGATGAAACTGCCCAAGGCCAGCACAGAAAATGGGATGAGAAGGCGGCCGGGATGGCGCTTTGCAAAAGGAAAGCAAGGCCACACGAATTAGTTGCCAAGGAGCTGGAGAAGGATGAGAGGCTGAAGCAAGTCTTAATAGCACGGCGTGTTCAGTGTTGTCCACTGCAGAAGAACTAGCAAGAGAGTCAAGGGACCGTGGATTAGGCAATGAGGAAGGTGCTGGAGTAGTTTCACAGCCAGACTGCTGAGGCAGACTAGTAAGTTAGGCAAAGGAAAGCGCTAGGCAAAGTGGAGACGGTTCTTTCAAAAAGTTTTGCAGTAAAGGAAAGGAGAGAGGATCAAATGAAAAGTTTCTTGTTTATTTTAAAGGGGGAGTACATAAGAATATACTCGTAAAAGGGAGGGAAATGAAGGGTAAGGAAAAATATATAGCAAAGGAAAATAGGCCAGCTTATGGATGTCAATTCCCGAAGAGATGGGAAATAATGCCATCAATACCCCAGGTGGGAGAGTTAGAAATGGGGTTGAGTAAGAAACTTTTAGTCCTCTGAGGCCAGAAAGGAGGAAGTAAATACAAAACATAGCTCTAGAAAGGTTTGGAAGTAGCTACAAGTCAAAAAGACTGTACTGCCATTACCCACTCACTTTAGTTTGTGCTGTAGCCTCTAAGGAAGAAAACTCCCAAAACCAACCAGTTGGCAGAGTTCACACAGATGCCTCAAGAAATTCACCCATGTATATTGCTGTATGATAAACTGACAAAGTGACAAGATGTCATTTGTTTATATTACAAATCTTAACAAAAAATTAGATTTTAATTCCATTCCTATTCAGAGCCTTTACTTACAGTAAATTTTACATACATGTCCCCAGGAGCTTGTTCTTTTTCCTCTTTTGTTAAGTAACAACAAGCTCTCAGTGACGTCAATCTCTAGTATTAAATTAGGGGTATGGCAGGGTGCTGATAAGGGAATCATATTAATAATACACACTAGGGAAAATCAGGCTTATCAGGGTAATTCATTAAAATTCTTAATCACATTTTTATTACATCAAATCACTGCAAAAACATCACCACACCACTTACCATGGAATAGAAAATATTGGTAGTTAATTAGAAGTGCTTAAATGTTGTTACCTGATCTAAAATGTGGTAATAGCTTTATAGCACACCTTGAACTTAATTTCAGTTCAAAGTATTAGGTCACTGTACCTTTAACTTTTCAAAATTTTTCCTATTGAAAAGGATAAAATATTCAGATATTTACTACTGTTCCAAATTCAGTGAGAATACTAGAAATGTGTTAAAATTGTCTAAGTAATTGACAGACTGCTTCTTTGAACCTGAACTTAACCTGTATGCTTATGCATAAAGATTGTTCAGAATAAGTAATGTGATATTTAAATAACATTGTAAAAGAAAAGTCAGGTACTCTTCAAACATATAACAAGATTAGCCCAGCTTGGATTTGGATATCAGCGAGAGATACTCTAAACGTGAATATATTATTAAACAAATCAGAGTTTATCAAGTTTTTTGTCGTATGCTTGACAGAAAAAAAAGAACATCTTCATCAAATGCCTATAGGATATATCTACCAGTGCTCTTGTCTGTTGCATATATATCTTTGGTGTTTACAGTTCCATATTTGTTAAAAATCACCTACTCTCTTCCACCTTCTAGTAACCACATTATTAATGCTGGTATTCAATCCATCAAGCTGATGTTTACTTATAATGCTTATTTTCTATATTTTTTTACCTTCTATTCAACGTTGCATTTGTACTGAGAATACGTTTCTCAAAATCGAAGCTCTTTCAGCCACCTATTAATGACCTTAAATCAGGAGCATCTTTTATCTGGAGGTCCAGTACCATTTATCCAGGTGCCTTTCCCTGTTAAACAAAACAAATAGAAAAGTAGTGAGTGTTAAAAGAATAGTTGTTATAGTTATTAATTTTCAGATCACACTTTTTAAAAAAGTGATTTCTATTTCAATGATTTGAGTAAATAAGATTTTATTTGCCATAATGGCAAACTTCAAAAGCACATACTAAGGGAACACTGTCACAAGTAAAATATATTATTGGTAGATGAATTCTGTGTGAGTAACAAAATGAAAAAAGGTTAATGTGTACAAAGGACACAAGTTCCTGAATTTGAAACCCTCAATGTTTATATGGGAATGCGGCAGTTGCAAGAAAATGATAGAAAAAAAATTAAGAGGAAAATAATAATCACATACAGAGCAAAATGAACAGATAAACACCAAAGTAAACTGAACATAAAAAGGAAGAGAAATACCATTTTTTTCAGCTAGTGATTCACCATATGCCTACAAGTATTTTAATTCCATCACTGATGCCTGTCGGTTATTGGCTTACACAAGAAGCATAGCTGAAGATGTGAATTGTTTTTTATCAACTTTACAATTCTTTCCTTTATCCAATGACTACTGTATAGCTTAGAATGACTGCATGATCTTCGGATGATTCAAAGGACTGATTACGTAATAGGCAATATTTAAAGCTAAGTGATACACTGGATTGAACTAAAGCTACTGATTTTAGTTCCTTCTTAGCATGATCCAGGCATATTTCAACCCAACTCCATAGTATCTGGCTTCAACAGGTACTGGAACATGATAGTAAGATAATAACTTTCTTTACTTCAAATAATGACTGTCATTAATCCGTAGAATGCCAAACACTCTTTAGCTTCAAGAATAAGTCATATGTGAACTAATTTTTAAATGTCGAGATACTACGTTTCCTCTCTTGCTAGATGATCTTCGAATCCTCTGTAGCCCACTCATTAAAATAAAGATGCCCATGTTTCACTAAGAAGTTATCCCAAAAGACTTCACTCCTACTTTTTCCTCATTTTGTACTGAGAGCTCTGCAGTATTCATGTACGTGTTATGTTTTATGGAATGTTGTTGATACAGGCTGATGTCAACAGCACGTGGGAAACACACAAAAGAGAAAACGTTCCATGTTTAGACACTTACCTGTCGATCACTTCTCAGTGAGGGAGAGCCTCCGCCTCCAAGAGAATTTTTTCAAAACAAAGTTTAATGCATATATTCCTGGCAATTCATATCTACAGAGTTAAGAAAAGAAAGATGAATTAGAACAAATTTTACCAAAAATAAGGACGGCTAAAGGAAATTCCACAAGTCAGCCTTATGACAGCTATAAAAAATTAAGGTAGGAGATTTGGATGTAAATATGCATATAGATATTTTACTCAAAAATGCAGTGAGTGAAATACCAAGGCTGCATTCACCCAGGATAGCTTTACTTAGAAAAGAAAAGCACTTGGCAAATGGGAAGAGGAAAGTATTTTTTGTTTTAATTTTGACATAATTACAAATTCTAGAACAGTTGTAAAAATTGTATAAAGAATTCCCATATATTCTTCACCCAGATTTTCCAAATCTTGTTTTATCCTCTGTATCTATCGTATCCTATCTGTGTGTGTGTATGCACACACACACACACACACACACACACACACTTTTTTCTGAACTGTTTGAGACTAAGTTGTAGATATAATGACCCTTTCCCCCTAAGTTCTTCAATGTATTTCCTAAAAGTAAAGACATTTTTCTTACATATCACAGCCTAATTATCAAAATCAGAAAATGAACATTGCTAAATTATCTAATCTACCGATTTATTTAGATTTTGTCAATTGTCCCAGTAACGTTTGTCACCACAAAAGAAAATTTCAGATCATGCATTATAGTCAGCTGTTACATTTGGCTTGTCTCCTTTAATTTAGAATAATTCCTCAATCACTTTCTTTCATGGCATTGACATTTTTAAGGAATGCAGGCCCACTATTTTGTAGCATCTCCTTCAATTTGTGTTTGATGTTTCATGACGATTAGATTCAGATTTTGCATTTATGGCAGGAATGCTACAGAGTGATGTTGTTTTCCTTTCATATCAGTAGGCATGTGATGTTGACTTGTCCCCTTACTAGTGAGCAAGAGAAAAGCGGTATCTGACATCTGGGATCTCAGAATGCTACCAGTTAGGCCTTGGTGTTGCTAGGAGATGCACTGGCACTCACAGCAAGGCCTTGGTGGTCTGTTGAACGTGAACTATTTCCCAGAACATCAATATTAGTCAAGGTCCCTCCATTAATAAGCCTGAACACAGACAAAACAATGAATATTGTCATCATCACACAAATTACCAAACCCCCTGTATCCTGGCTAATATGTATGCTCTGGCTTCTTTACCAATTATAGCTCCGACTTTAGTCTTGTCTAGCTTCCATCTATATAAGGTTTAATAAGATACCCAATATAGAATTAGCCCTGCTTCCTGACATCGTTCAATCCAGAACCACTTGCTTAACCCTTCCCCCACATTCCCTAACAAGCCCAAATCCTGTCAGTTCCCTCTAACACCCTCGCACTGAGATGCCCCACAGTCTCCATGGTGTGCCATCCCCCTCACTACAACTCATGAACCCATCCTGTTCCACTACAGATGTGTTCCTGGTGGTCTTAGGCTGCAAGGCACTGACTCTAGTGATGAAAACGTCGATCGGTTAGTTAATTTATGTCTGCCAGTTTTATTCATTGTAAAGTTGCTATTTTCCTAATATACTGGGGTAGGGGGTGCCAAAAAAATGTATGCATACACATGACTTGTATTCATCTTTTGTTATCGGTATATATTGAGTATTACAATTTTAATACAATTTTTTCCTTTCTTAAAATGTGTATACATTTTTTTGGCACCCTCTGTATACCTTATGGGGTCATATTTTGGTAATAGCCAACTTTCTACCATAATTTTAGCATCCATCGATGATTCTTGCCTTCCTGAATCACTTATTACTAAAATGGTTGCCTGTGCTACATAATAAGAAATACATTATTTGGTCCTCCTCCTGTTTAGGCACAAAGCTGCTAAAATATTTGCAATTTCTTAAGTGATCAAAGTGTCACTTGTTATGTTAATGAGGTGATTTTTGCAGTGACCTTGGATCACCTAAAGATAGGGGCAAATCACTAAGGAACCAACCATGTAATTAGAGTTGGAACTTTTGGTCCCATCCCCCTGATTTGAAGCTGAAGGCAGACAGTTTCCAGCGGCCAATGATTTAATCAGTCTTGCCTATGTGATGAAGCCTCTATAAGAACTCAAAAGGACAGGGTTCAGAGAGCTTCAAGGTTGGTGAACACATGGAAATGTGGGGAGAATGGTGCACCTAGGGAGGACATGGATGCTCCTCACACCTTCCCACATACCTTGCCCTATGCATTTCTTCCATCTGGCTGTTCCCAATTTGTAGCTTTTAATAATAAACTGGCAATCTAGTAAGTAAATGGGTTTCCTGCATTCTGTGAGCCACTCCAGTAAATGAATCAAACTCATGAAGGAGGTCATGGGAACCTCTGACTAATGATTTATAGCTGGTGGGTGAGAAGTACAGGAACAACCTGGGTTTTGACTGGTGTCCGAAGTGAGGTGAGGGGACAGTCTTGTAGGACTGAGCCCTTAACCTGTGGGATAGTAGATAGTGTCACAATTGAGTTGAATTGTAGGACACCCCGTTGGTGTCCACAGAATTGGTGATGGTATGGGAACACCAGCCCCCATACATTGAAATTGGGCCTGGGAACACAAAATATTGCCAAATGGTAATTTTTCTATTTCTGTCATTCTTTCTACACTAAGGAAGTAGATTTCTATCATAATGAAAAGCTTTCCATTCTCCCTACTTATTAATATTGTTTTTGACTTCAATATATTCTTATTTTTTTCAATGGACTAAAATCCATTAATATTTTCTTTATTTTGATGCTCAAATTATTCCAGGTTTGTTTCGTGGGAGCTCCTTCAGGCTAGCCTGTGTATTCTTTTGATTTGTTTCTACCATTCTTAGAGCATTTATCTACTTTGGGCCACAAGGTTCCAATCTCATCTTTTTCTATCCCATCTAATCCTACAATCAACCATTTCTTCATGCAGCCTTGTTCCTTCCAATGTACAGTGGTCATTAGAAATAAAAACTGGATACTTGGTGTGTTCCTTGCTGCTAGAGAGTCACTGCTTCCAGGCCCTCTCAGCCAATAGAAGAAGGAAATAGCTGTATATACACACACATACATACACACAAGCACACATACAATGTAATCTATATCTATTCCTAGTAATTTCCATTTCTGTCTTCACATATTAAAAACTATGAGTTTATCTGATACTTCCAGTCTAACCCCACAAGGGTCCTTGTAGAGTTGGAAGGCATTTTAAGTTAGCACACATACCATGGATGGGAGGTAAAGGCAATGGCAGCTTTAACTGAAGAGCATTTTACAGGCTACGTATAGTATGGTCCTTCTGAACATGCATGTCCAGTGCGATATAGTAGCAATCCCTGTTCCTAAGTTCCTGATTAGACTGAGCCATAGTTTCTCCCAGCCACTCTCCTTACAGTTACTGGTCAGTCCTCCCAAGTATCCGTAACTGTAATGGTACCTTCATATCAGCAATGGACTTCCACCAATCCTGAATTGACTTTTTCCCCACTGTCAGTGACAATTAGCTGGAAGTCTCATACCACAGTACAACTTGCATTTTAACATACAAAAATATCCTTCCAATTTCTTTGCTACAGGTTCAGCACTTGTGCTAGCTAGCATACTGCTATCAGCCTTAGAATTTAAAGGACACAAAATTGGTGATAGAAAGGAAGAAGTCTACATATCACATATATTATGTTAATTCTGAAGCTAATAATAGGACATATTTGGTTTTCCTCTAAATTGTTTTGCCTTTGACCAGGCAAAGTATTAGCAGTAATAACTTTTGGTCATAGACTAAACCATATACTACAAAGTATGTGATGATGTCAGAATATCTCAATAGACAGTTCCTGAGAGTGTTCACAGAGAAGATTTACTAATGCTCACAGTTATATCATATCTTCTGTCCAGTGCTCAATGCACTTACAGTATGGGAAAAACATATACATATAGAAACACACACACACATATAAGGTCGCACTTACAAAGTGGAAAGTTTGCAAACTTAATTGTCCTCGTATATTAACAGTATGTACTAAAAGATTGTTTTATATATATGTGTATTTATGCTTATATATACATGCATGGAAATACTTCAGAAAAGATCAACAGTGTCCAGGGCAGTGGGAAACTGGGTATTGGGATCAAGATGTGTATCTGTGAAAGGAGTAGAGACAGAAATGAGGAAATTAAATCAAAAGGGAAAGCTAGCTGAATTGCTTAGACGTAGGGTAGATATACTGTCATCTAGTAAACTATTTTCCTTAATTTATGTTATTTTAAACAAGGTTTTGTTAATTTCTTGAATATAACATGGAAACAAATTAATATAACTAAACTATGCAAGAATGTATAAAAACAGTAAAATTAATATGGAAGTAGAATAAATATCCTGCTTGGTTGCACAGGTACCAATATGAGTTTATACATTCGACTCAGAATTAAGATTGACAGGCAACAGCTTCATGAACAATGTTTTAAAAACAGTTTTTCATTTTGTTTTGACATCTACATGCATGTTAACATCTACGTGTTATTTGTAAGACCGGTATCAGGAAGGATTTTTTTTTCCCCTCTTAAACTTTTTACCTTCAAGGAACTTATACAACTAGCCTTCAATTTTTTTCCTCAATGTGCAATTTCAGCTACCAATTTTACATAGTATTAAATACAGTCATTATTACTCAAATAAATACAAGTCATATTTAGGAGCAATTTCTAAATGTGTTATTTCAAGCAAAGATTAATTTGAAATAAGCGAACCAGCTCTAAGCTACTATTTCTTTTGTGAGTTGATGGCTGTTAATATAAATTTGACCCTTTTTTTTTCACTTGTACATATAACCAGGTAGAATATCGGCATAATGAGGAGCCTAAAAGTTATATGAGAACTGTTACTAATCATACTTTTATAATTACCACAATTATATTCAAAAAGAAAAGTTTGCTTGTGAATTTCAGGTAACACAGAATTCTCCCCAGACTTCTTTCATTCAGTTATTGATTTACTGGCCAAATATTTCTGCCCTGCTCTACAAGATGTTTACCAGTCTTGCATAACAATCCAGGGCAGTGAGTGACAAGAGACTAATAGAAGGTACTTCAGGAGCTCAAAGTAAAATGAAATGTTGGCCAAGATTGATTCATATTATTTAAACTTGAATCATTTAAGCCTATCAATGCTAAATCAGGGCACAGTCCCCAAACCACATGTATCACATATGCCATTATACTTTAGAAGCACCAGTGTCCACCTGTGCAAAAGAAGCAATGCAAGAGAGGGATACCTAACTGCAGAGAGGGCAATTATGAGTCAGATCAACAATTAATTTACAAAGACAGACAACCACACTTCAGGTGCTAAAGAATTGAGATATTAATCTTCATATTTTAAAATTATAAAAATAATGTGCTCGCTTCGGCAGCACATATATTAAAATTATAAAAATATTTTACAAGACTTGAAAACCATCAGTTACAGTTTCCTGTTCAAATTAGCATCAAACTAAGCCCATGACAGTCACACTATTAAAATTTGGGTCACTTTAAGCCTATCAGTGCTAGATCAAGGCAAAGCCTCAAACACACATGTACCACACATCCCATCATACCTTGGAAGTATCTGGGTTCAACTCTGCAGAAAGCAATACTGCAAAGGAGAGTGCCACCTGGTTACAGAGAGGGAGAGTGTCACCTGGTTGCAGAAGAGAGAGAGTGTGACAGACATTCCTTTTGTGAGTCAGGTGATGTGGTGCAGTGATCAAGAGCACAGACTTGGGAGCTAGACTGCCTGGGTTTGACTCCTGGCTCCACCACTGTGACCTCAGAGAAATCATTCCATCATTGGGTGCTATACTTCCCGCCTAGTACCATAAGAAGGTTGTGACAAGGAATAAGTGAATTAATAAGGGCTGAAAAACCTTGAGTAGGTCAGATAGACTTTCAATAAATAATTAATACCTGGTGAATTAATTGATATAGCTTAATGTATGTTAATGAAGTCCTTCTAATACTTGCAGCCCACTGGGTTTGGGCTTAGATGCTACTTCCTATATGGATCTTTAATATGATCGATGTGAAATTACCTGGTCAGCTTTAAAAAAACTGATTCAGTGACCATTTTATTTGTCAACCACATTATGTCCTGTGTGCTCACTTTCACTCTTTAGTCAATAAATAGTAAATTGGGAACACATACTAATGCTATATTAGTGCTTGTAATATGAAGAGGTCCTCCTTGGAGGGCCTCAAATGGTGCTAGAAGAGATAAGACATACACAACAAATGATTACATAAAGGTGGCCTGTATCAAGTGGTAACTGTGTGCCATAGGTAGAAAATATACTTGCTGGGTATTAGTATAAAAACGAGCAATTATTACCAGGGTCATTCTTTTTCAGTTGAGCATGATTGACTCAATTATTTCCCCTTGAATCACATAGGACATTATGTACATGTAGGTGATATATAAATATAATATACAGGAACCAAAAGTCAATCCACACACAAAAGTTTGTATTAGACAAGTCTCTTTTCAGTTTAAACAATATATAGATTATTAAGTTCATTTTGCATCTCTACAACTGGAGGATGTTGTAGACAACCGGTAGAAGAAACAGAAGAGAGCAATAAGAGTGATGAAGGATTTACAGAATAGATTTTGTAAAAAACCTAAAGAAATTTGTGTTATTTAGCAATACGAAAATAATCTAATGAGTGGATGTCACTCTGCAGGGATTGCCTGCAGATCATGTCTACAGAAAGAGAAATATAGGTGATTGGCCTTGAAGAGCATCCAGACTGATTTAAGTTAAAGATTAGAAAAATGGAAAGAATGGCAAAGTAGTGCTATCCAAACAGTGGTCTGTGGGCAGGCAGCATTTACAAAGCCTGGGAGCTAGTTGGGATTGCCAATTTCTCATCCCCACTCCAGATCTACAGAATCAGAATCAATGTGGGTGGCAGTCTTTTTTAACAAGGCCTTCAGGCAACACTGATGCAAGCTCAAGTTTCTTAAGCAATACTCTTCAAGTTCTTTGCTGGAAAGGGTATACTCATCAGCAAAGGTGGGCCTTTATCTCTCTCAATATTGCTAATCTGAATAGCAATCTGACTGACTATCCAAACTGGTATTGCACACCATTTATTGCAAATGTTGCTTGCCAAACCCATTAGATTTCCCAGGCTCCCCAGTTTTCCTGTCTACTTCCCCTCCCCGCCATGAAAAGTGAGCAGTTAGGCCTTGGGAGTGCTGAGCACTCACTCTGAATGCTCACAGCCCAGCAAAGACTGTCAGCCAAAGGGTTTAGAAAAAGTCAAAGTACTGAAAAAATGTCATAGAGAGAACAAAAAAAATATGGCAGGAAGATAAAGTAGTGACACAAATAGGGAAATAGGTCAGAAAAAATAAAAATAAGAACAAGAAATAAATATGCCAATATAAGTAGAAAGAGAGGAAATCATATCTAGAGTCAGAGTTGAGTTCAATAAGAAGGGAAAGAAAGGAAAATAGTTTAGCAGTGATATGCAAAGAAGTTTCTATAAGGGTGACAGAAGTCAGCATGTGAAAAGTGCAGCAGTGCTTGGTAAATGGTGAACACCATAAAAAGGCTAATTTTGACCATGATTGCGATGGAGAAATGCAAAGTGAAAGAACAAGAGGTAAGAAACCACATTAGTTAACCATGTTCCAGGGGTAATACAGGAGCAGCCCTTTCTAAAATAAGGCAATGAACCAGTTGACTTGTACAATCTTTCACAGTGCATGGTTATTACATGGCTGGCATGTTATATGGGATGTACACACACACACACACACACACACACACACACACAGTGTGTGTATATATAATTAACTAGAAAATGTCTGTGGTATTTATTCCCTTTTTTCCCCCAAATTGAACAGGTACTTTTATTGGCATATCTAGGCCATTTATTTCAAAAATCACCTTTAAGTTACATGAAGAATAATTTTTAAAATAAATATTTATAGAGCATCATTGCTACTAACAAATTCTTTTAAAGTTTTACCTTAAAATGTAACATACTTTACATTTGACAAAAGCTCATAAAAATAGAAAAATCCTGTGTTTTGGCTGACCTAGCAAACCTGAACACAATGGGGTGCCTTCTTAATTACTTCCTTTAATGTGCTGAGCTTAGTTTCAGTATTCATTAGAGATCAGACTTCCAGGAGAATTTCCTGTTAGTTTTGGCTAAATTATTATTGATGAAGTATAGAAAAATAGAACAAATCATTTGATTATGATCTGTAAAATATTAAATAAAAACACAAGAAAAAAAATGTATCTACATAGAATCTATCAATAGAAACCACAGATGATAAGACTAAATCTCAGAATACACTAGAGAAATTCAACTGTCTCATTGGCCAGTGTTGGTAATGATTGGCACCATAGGGGTGTGCTCTAAGCAACTGGAAACATATTTACTCCTTTCTTCTTAGTGAAGTGACCAGATGGCCCCAAGGAAAGAATATTATTTTTCTCCAATTTTACTTATGCAGAAAATAAAAATCTTAAGTTTAAATGTATTATAGCTTTCATGATCTCACTGTGATTGAGCACACCTAGAAAATGATGCTACACAAAGAAAATCCTAGCCATTTAGGAATCAATCTAAATATTGTCATTAAAAGATATTCAAACAGATGCTTTGTGTGATGTTTCCTCGTATTGCTAGGAAAGACTGAGACCCAATTACTCTACTATGATGAGTTTATCAGGAAGAATGCCAAACCATATTCTCTGTTTTCAAGAAAATTTCAGCTGTGTGTGTGTGTGTGTGTGTGTGTGTGTTGAGGGAGGTGGATGGGTGGTGGTATTGCTGACCAGAAGATAAGCCATGTGGTTGCCATGTGTTTCTTTGATTCACAAAATCAAAAATTGTACTTCTTGGTTACCATGTTTCCTAAGATTTAGTTCTCAAGTATAGATTTGAAAATTACCCAAATACTGACAATGGCCCTACTATTTTTAAATTACTGTATTCTGGAATAATATTTAAATTCAACACCCCATGGTGCTGATGCCAGTTAGCCCAAGTTGATTAATGAGTACCAAGTTGGTATAGTTAGGGCAAGCTGTTAACAAGTACAAAGTTGGAATGACACAGGGTAGTTTTTCAGTCCTTCGTGCAAATGACTCTAATCCCAAGACATCCTACAATCACAAAGAGGGCAGAGTGAGAGGGTGAAGATGAACTGATAGGACTCTATCAACATTCTTGGAGATCAATAAATGTATCATATCTGCTTAGATATTTAAGGTAAAGAGTGGGTAGGTTTGGTGACGCAGGCTTCAGGACACTTCTTTCTGTCAAAACTCCATCAGCCTGAGGCCCTGAGCCACTAAAAATGAACAGTCTCCCCGCTGACAAGTGATGGACACATAACATGAGAAATAAACATTTGTTGTTTTAATCCACTGAGATTGGTGAGTTGCTTGCTAATATATAATTTAATTTATCCTGGCTATTGCATCATGCTAAAGAATTCAACGTTTGAAAAGTTTAGTATGTACAAGTCATTGGGAGCCATTAAGAATTTATTTTGTTGTGTGGGAGGGAGTAGCAAACAAGGGAACAACAGTCTATCAAAGCTAGGTCTCAGGAAACCTAATTTGAGCATCTTTTCAATGACAGTTTTGGAAACAGGATGAGCTGAAGTCAGGGAAACCAATTAGGATGCTATTATAGTAGTTTGGGTCTGTATATCCCAAACTTAGGCTCTGCGGAACTCTCTGTCAGGAGATGAAAATTGATGTAGCGTTGGAAAAATGCTTCCGTGGTAAAATAAATTCTGGAAAACTCCATATATTATATTGTCTTTTAAAAAATATTTACAATATATTTTAGTCAGTTAAAGGTTCGGTACTAGGTAGAAGTAGGTTCTTAACTTCATCTGATCTAGTATCTACCACCCAAACTCATTTGCTCCTGGAAAGTTGTTTGTTTGTTTGTTTGTTTGTTCGTCCATTTACTATACTCTCCATGACCTTGTAAACTGCTTGATAGCAGACTGAGAGATACTTGTCTAAGTGAAAGCACTTATTTTCATGGTGACAGTGAAAGTGAAGCAAAAGGAAATATTTAAAATCTTTGAGGGAGTCGTACCAGATGAGTGACTCATTAAATTTGATAACTATAGAAGGATCAAAGAAGATTGAGGTTTGCAACTTGGTAACTAAGAAAATGGTAGTATCACTGACATTGATAGGAAAGAAAATACCATTTGCTCAGTATCTACATTGTGCCAAGCACTGTGCTAGGTAGGTACTGGACCACAGACACAAAAAACACTCTATTTTCTAAAGGAGCTTCAAGTCTTCACTCACTCATCAATTTCTCTATTCTCCAATTAACATTTTTAAAGCACTAAATATGAGAGCAAAAATTGTATAAGAAACCATCCTTGTCTTGAAGGAGTTCTCAGGCTAATAGTGGAGAGTGGAGACAGTCGCATATAAAAATGATCACCAAACTTAACATGCTTAAAAGAAACACACCAAAATTTTTTAGATTTTATTTTGTTAAATTTAGGGAGTGGCAGTGGATCATCCAGGTGGAACTACTATCAGGCAGCTGGCAGTCTGGCCCTGAGTTCTCGAGGGGGATTATGGCTAGCTATGTTTATAGATTTGAAGATCTATAGCTCTCAGCTGAGCAGACGGCTAATGACAGTCAGTGGAGGGTGGCAACACCTGTATCCAGTATATGGGAAGAGGAAGACGAAAAGGAGCCGCCGAAATGAAAGCTAGAATCGTGGACAACTGCAGATAGGGAAATACTGAAACAGAGTACAGGAACATGAAGAAGCTCGTATGGTGTGACTGGCCCTCGTCTTCTTGGGAACAGCAAGAGGCAAACTGAAGCAAAGGCAGGAGAAATTGTCTTTAATAAAGGGATTCTCAAGGATCCAATTTTGCAGAGAATTCCAAGGAATTTGGAGAGTGAGTGGTCTGGCCACTGGTCATTGAGATAACCTGCAGTAGATCAGAATTAGGGAGGTAGACTATGAGGGTTTTAGGAGCTGGTAGATGGTAAAGAAATGGAGGCAGTGACCGAATAAAATGGTTTATAGAAGCTGGGCCTACCCTGAAGAAATGAAGTGGAAAGTTAATTTAATTTAAGTAACAGGTTTAAGAGTTTTTGTTTTTGCTTTTATTTGTTATTTGGGGACAGGAAAATTCAAACACTTTTGTAACAGGAAGAAGGACTGGAAAGGCTTTAAAGGTTCAGGAGACAGAGTTGGGGATGGGGGTGGGGGATGGAACCAAAACCTTGGGTGAAGCTGTTGTTATCACTGGGAAGGAGAGGAAAGATTTCTTTCTCTGAGAGAGGAAGAAGGAAAACACAGTGGGTACAGGTACAGAATAGCAGGAGGAAGATGGGGCAAAGTTGAGTACATTTTTATTGAATGATATGAAGAGCCTGAGAAAACAAGAATATGAAATTATGGCAGTAACTGAGTAGTTTGGAGAAGACCAGAAAAAGCGTTGGAACAGTTACTAGTGAGAACGTAACTGGGCGTCAACTAGAGATCGCTACAAGTATTGCCCATCAGGGCGGTGCTACCGGTATTTTGTTCAGGTTAATTCTTGGTTTTATAGGACTGTCCTGTGCATTGTAGGAAGTTTAGCATGACTGGCTGCTGTCCACTCAATGCCAGTATTGCTCCATTATCATTGTGGCAACCAAAAAACACTGCCACTCATTTTCAAATGCCTGGGGTTGAAAATCACTTAGCTGACATTAGATGGCTTAACACACAGCCGAATGAAATCACACTAAAAATGGCCTTCCCCAGTAACACTTAGGAACCTGAGATCAGAGTTCAGTAGTTTCAAAGGCTGTGATAAGGAGACAGTAAAAGAAATGTTCCTAGATTTTCCCCGATTGACTGAGAATATTTATATCATCCCCAACCTACCTCCACAGATCTGTTTCCAGTAAGGATAATTGCTAAGCACACATAGCATTTTAGAGTCAAATACAGTTGCACGGGAGATTAATTATTGCCAATTCAGAGACATTTTTATAGGCAATGTATGTCTAAACCCTGATCCAAAGCCTGGTTTTATAAGCCTGGCCCTTTGCCCAGGATGTGGGGGTGGAGAGAGACCAGAGTAAAAGCTCCAGAAGGAAGCTAAAAGTAAATCAGAGAACTTAGCCTCAAAGAGAGCCCCTGCTGAGGTCTGCAAGCAGAGTACTGCTATTCCACACAAACATGGCTCAGGTCTTGGGAGTTTGAAAATACAGCTGCTGATTTGCCCCAACCAATGTAGTCTTAGAAATACTGACATCGTAGCAGGGTTGTCTGTGGAAGACTTGTACCTGGCCCAACAGAGAAAAGGTCTAAGTTAAATATAGCCTCTTATTGAAATAACGTGCGGGAACTGATACTTAGTACTATGTCAGAGCCAGACCTCAGCTTCTGCTTATCTGACTGTCTAATGTTCCTTAAGAAATTATCAGTATGCTTTGCTAACTCATCTGCTTATGACCTCAGCCTCCTGTAAGCCTGTCTAAGGGAACGCATGGCTAAGCCAATGGGCTTCAATCTGCCAATAGCTTCACCGTATGTTGACCCAAGTCTACTGGGTAATAGCCCTCAATTAAGCCTTGCCCCAGTGACTCCTCAGTTGTAACCCCAACCTGTTTCCAACACTCATCCCACTCAAAACACTGATACTGATCTTTCTGGTGTTGGTCCCTGCCTGTCTTCCTCAAACTCTTGCATACGGTAAATCTTCTAACTGCTGCCTTCCACTCTTCTTTATGAAAGTGTAGCAGCACTTTCCACTCCAGTAGCTGTTTATCTGACATTTCCAAACATCTAAAATAGGTCCAGACATTTCAAAAACTTGACCTAGAGTGGGAAGGAGTGCCAAAAATAATGTAGAGCCTAACTATTGCCTTTTAGTCAGGCATGAAACACTAACAAACTAAAGCAGAGAAAACTTGCAATGTGTTTTAAATAGGTCCTGAAGTAAGACCATATTCCAAAATGAAAGACTACAGAAAAGATATTTATATGGAAGTAGTAGCATCTATAATACCACCTTTAGCTTTGGAATGCTCTGATTGTTAATTTTGTGTAAATGCATCAAATTATTTATTTCAATCCTCTGGTCTTAAACTGTTAAAATACATAAATTCAATGAGTGACCTAAAAAATGATCCGCAAAAAGTTAATTTTTAAAAATTTTCTCAGATGACATCACAGAAATGGCAGTGTGAGGAATGCTTTTTGAAATCTTCCCTGGACTTTACAACAAATGAACAGCTGTAATTCCACAAAGGACTCCCTGCGCAGCACACAGGCATGCCTGACACCCACAAATCGAATCATCTAAAGGTGAGCAAATTGGGCAAGTGGGGGAGAAGGATGGTGGCAAGTGCAGAGACGCGGGCTGCGGGCCGCAGGATGCAGACCAGAGCTCAGAGCTCTGAGCTCCCTGCATTCCAGAGCTACTGCAGCCACGGGAGAGGGAACTGGGAACTGCTAGGGCTCCAGCATGGCCCACAGTCCTGCCTGAGGGATCCACATATAACACAACTGAACCCCACGCTCATGGCAGAGACCTCGGAGCAAAGAACCGAGGAAAGAAAGATGAGAACGGCAGTTTAAAATACATAAATCCTAAAAGTCAGCTATCAGAAAATGAATAGAAGTTAACTAATAATGAAATAGTAATCTGATTAAAAGAAAAATTGCATCATTTATTTTTCATTGAAAATAATCATCTTTAAAATATGTAACATAATCATTTCAAACAATACATATACAATTTAGTTTTAAAATGTATATGTTATGCCACATTTTGAATATATTTCATATACTCTTTAAAACCTCTTTAATTTTAAGAAAATTAGACTATTTACATTTCAATTAGAGTGAGCAACCAAAAGAGACTTACATTTTATTTAAAATTTTTTCTCTGGCATGTGATTCAACTATATTAAGACTTTGACACTGAGGCAACATCTAAAGGGGGCAATATACATTTCCATCATGTTTTTCTCTAGTCCGTCTTACACAGCTCTCTCTCATCTCCTATGTTTAATGTTTAGTATATGTCAAAGGGTCTCATATTGACTTGCAGATGCTCCAAATCTTTTCAACTTAACAAGTATACAAAGACTTTCAATTCAGGAGGACCACCAGTTCATTTTGAAGAACAATCATGTCTTCTGCTTATTTGTATCTCCCATAATGTAGGCAAAAGAAAAAAGTCCTAGAATCAAAATAAAAGCTATTGATCTCCTAATTCAAAATCATTGCATTCAACTATTATAAGCCCCAAATATAAATGTGGTAATTCTTTTTTTTTCTGTATATTTGGAATTTTATTTTTTATGATCTAACTATAATTATTTTGGTATCAAGCCTACACTACCTTTATTTTTTTATACTTTATTTATTTTGACATTTATTATTTAGAAATATGGTAATTCAATCACTGAATTCCCTTCAGGTTGTTCTTTATGCAGAATATGTTGGAAGTAATCTTCTACGGCTTGAGCAGTTAGAAATTCTTTTAAGGATGGGTAGTAGAGAGGGTGCCGTGCTATGATGCCTATTGTATGCAAAACATCACTTTAGTAAGCACATATGCTGAAGACTGATCACGCTAATCTGATTCTGTGAGGATATTACACATCCAGAGGGGATGGCAGTGATGAGGGGATCTGAGGGGATACAGTGAACAAATTGTTGCCATCAAAGTGAATCTCTTGCTGGTGAATGTCACTCTCCCTGTTTTGGCAATGTCTAGACTTTCTCTAATTTCGGGCCACCAAATTTAGATATGTCTAATTTAGGACATACCTAAACACTGCATGGGATATACTTACATTAAAAATTATGGATTATTTATCAGAGATTCAAATTTAATAAGGCATTCCATATTTCATCTACCAACTCTACTCTATCTCAGAGGGTATTATGAAATTCTAAGAAAACTTATTTTTATTCCTTTAATTTTTAAAACTAAGCATATGCCGAACTAAGCATCTCTGCAGCTCGCAAAGAGAGGATAGAAAATTGACGCAAAATGAAATGAAGAATGTTAGGATATTAACTTCACAAGACTGTAAGTTTCAGGGGTCAAGGACCTTGACTATCATGCTTACTGCTCTACTCCTGCCCACAGCTAATGTTCTAGGCAATGGTAAGGGCTAAACATTTTTTGAGTAAACAATAGCAGCTATAAATATCTCCATTTTTCTTTTTTAGAGAATGCAAATTCTTCTCTTTTCTCATCAGGAATAAAAGGTTGAATAATCCATTTCTTTTATTCATCTCAGCTCACGCAGCTCAAATAAATACAGCAGGAGATGATGAAGATGAAGTAGACAAACTGGCTGTGGCCATAATCCAGGTAGCCCACCAGGTAGAGACAAAGTGTCGATGGTGTCGTTATTTGTAAGATTTCAGATACAGGCACCTATAGCAAATATTTGCACCCCTGCATTCTTTTCAGTTTACAAACTCACTAGACAATGTAGATGTAGATCCACTCTGGTTTTCATATATTATTTTTACTAAAGGACAATGGCTTTTACAATCTATTTAAAGGCATTTACTAAAATATAATCTGTTTTTCTTGGGATTTCAGTAAGGAGATGAGCGAATGGCATTCTAAGAGGTTAAAAATGAAAAAGAACCAGGGAAATTATTCTAAGGCAAAGAGGAAAGGATCTAGCAATTTCTGGAGAGAAAAAGAAGGAGAAAGAAATTTTAAGAGGTGAAAAGATATTCTTTAAAAAATATATGAAGGAAATATGTATGAATAAGGAAAAATAGAAATATGGTGATAATAAAGTATTGTACTATTTAGAGAACATTAGCGAAAAGATTAAAAGGGAACTATTGGCAAGGCCAATTCATAGAATAAGTGGATTATAGTACTATGAGATAAGACTGGATTTTCTGGCCCCAAGTATGTTTAAAATATTTATTTCTTTACAAAAATGTATTGTTGAGACCCAAAGTTTATTTGAAATATACATTTTTGTTTGTTACGTCAGTGAGAAAATAGCTAGATAGCACTGGACAACTTAATATATCTTAACCAACACAGTAAACAAAAACTTTCATTGTTTGAATCCAAAACAAAATGTATTAAGTGACTAAAATCAATTCTAGAAATGTAAAAAATGGTTTTTATAAGCAAAAACGTACCTATATTTTCAGAGTTGCCTTTGTCCCCACTTCTTGTATGGGCCAGATCTTCTAAGCAATATGTCAGTGAACCACTTGATAGATCTACCAATGGAAAAATATCGAAGAGTTATATAAAAAAATTAAAAGATGGTCATACGGAATGTGGTTGCTCTAACATGGATGTTACATAGAACAGCTTACTTGTAATTGTTCACAATTAGATCACACCTTTTTGGAAGGCTCAGCACTCAAGGTTGGATATATGTTTCTTTAGACTTCTAAGAACACTGAACATTTATGAGGCATAAACACGTGTATCTCTCAGAATCCAGCCAAAAATCTAGCCTTCAACTTGTGCAGGCCTAACCTTGACTTATGCAACAATAACAATCCAAACATTTGCTTGGATCCTCTCATGAACAAGGAGGAGAACAAATGGAATTATAGGGTGTTTTTTCTCCATGAATCTCAGTTTATTCAGCATCTTTCATACATGAAATACCCAGCTGTCCTTTGTGCCATCCCCAGGCCTTGCCATGACACAATCTCAGGTAAAGGACATCAATACTTCCCGCCAAAGTGTCCCACATATTGCCATATCATCTTTATGGATACTAAAAATACACTGGGAGAAAAAATAAATAATGAAAAATGGCAAGAATAACTGCTTTGGCAGAACATTCCAGACAGAGAAAACAAACATACTTTTTAGGTCCATTTACCTTGGGTAAATTTGGTGAAACCAATGTGTCCAGTGTTAAAGGTGAGCTCTTTCTGAAAGGTTTCAGTAGTGTGTTCTGCATTAATGTGGACATCAACCTGAACAAAATAATTTTAAGCCAGAAAATGAAGAAAAAAGATTTTATGAATAAGAAGGTCTATACTCATAATTTAGTTTAATTGGAATACTAATTGGTCAGTTCTCTTTTTGAATATTTTTTTTTATTGTATGATTCCATTTACATAAAATGTCCACAATAGGCAAATCCACGGAAACACAAAGTGGATTAGTGGTTCCCTAAGGATGAAGGGTGAATGATGTGGAGGGCTGGGGGTTTTATATGGGGGTCATGAAAATGTTCTGAAATCAATTGTGGTGATGATAGTACAACTCTGCAAATTATTGAAACCACTGAATTGTACACTTTAATTAGGTGTAATTGTATGTGATAAAGACAAAAATGGAACTTTAAACAAACCTAATCAGTCCAGAGGGTCTATAGGAGGAGTTAGGGATTATGGAAGTTCTTGCACTCTACGTAAACACCAGAACCCTACACCTGAGAACCCACAGGAAAGATTCTGCATTTATAATAAAGCTCTGTGGTTCTAAATTCCCCTTTCAGTAACTTCCTTTTTCCTTCCAAAAATATCCCTCCATCTTGGCATGCAGGCAAGTGTATGAACTGGGTCACAACTCTTTTTCCTAAAGAAATCTTTTTTGGTGACAAAACACCTAGTCGATATTATTTTTCAGTTGACATATGGTATGTGAATTATATCTCAATAAAACTCTTAAAAAACATAGTCACATGTGGCTACCATACTGAAAGGAACAGAGCTAGAATTTAAGTTTCACGAAGGTAGGGTCTTTTTCTGGATTGCTCAAAGCCTTCTCCCCAGGCCTAGAGCACTGCCTTTCCTTCTGACCCTGTTTCCATTCCTCTCCAGCTGATGACACTCAGGTAGGTGTCTGGCAGGAGGAGAGCACATGCGCTGGGTGGCGGTTGGAAAGCCACAGGTTGGCCTATGCGGGTAGATCTTCTGGGACGTGGTCTTCTTGGACAACTCAAGCTGTCGTTGGTGATGAGGGCCATCAGGTAATCCTTGGAGTAGTCAAAGTTATGCTTCTCCTTCACCCCCTTCTAACAGAGCGTGTAGTTTTTAAGGCAGCCAACCCTCTCCTTCCATCCTGGTGGTACATAGTAGCCTCTGTATTCACTCAGGTACTTCCTGCAGAAAGCTGTCCGGTAGCCCATGCTGTTGAGGTACACGGCAAGAGTGTGGCTCTCATGCTGCACCTGCCAGGAGGGCTAGGAGCAGTTCTCATTGTTGGTGCAGGTGTTGTGGTTGTACGTGAACTCTGCTGGGTGAGGATGGGCGTGGTCACCAAGGCATTGATGAAGTGTGCCCTGCCCTGCTCCTTGATGAGCAGGGTCTTGTTCATCACCTGTATGGAACCAAGCGCAATGTCCTGGTTGTTCATCAGCATCAGGGTGATGCTGGGGCGTATGTCTCTGTGGTCCCTCTGAAACCAGCCTTTCAAGTGGTGGTGTGGCAGGAATGCGGAACTCCCACACAGCAGAGAGAGAACAGTTGCCGAGAGCAGGCAAAGCAGGATGCCTAGGCAAGTCGTTTTGTTTTTGCTGATCCAGTGCTTCTTGAAGGAGGCATGAGTCTGAGGTTGTGTCTTGTGGATTTCTTTCTTTGCCCTTTTCTCTCTCGGCTCATGTATCTCTGGCTGGAGGGACACGTGGCCCTGCTGCCCCCAGTGCATGAAATCTGGCCCCAGAAAGGGTAGCCCCAGAGAGCTGGGGTACCGGCAGCTCTCGCCTCCTGAAGCCTGGGACCCGTTTTTGAAGCTTTTATGGAACTACATGAAGCATACTGTTTTATCATTCTTCTTAGTGGAAAAGAATAAAGGACAACCCTGTCCAATTGCTCTTCTGCTTCTGGGCAAGTAGTCTGCTCTCAGTTTTTCCTCTGCATGATTGTTAGGAGAGAACAACAATGAACTGTGATAGTCTGGTGCAAACTAAGTTGAAACATTAAGGAGTGTGGCCCTGAGGCTGACACTGGAATCAAAGACTCTTTGTTTCCTCTGGATTAATGACTGACGGTTGCCTCATCAGTACAGTTTCCCTGAAAAAACATTTCTAGCTTCTTCACTTTGTCCTCCGAGAATTTAATCGGGTCTGATGCACATCTCTCAAGTGCCAGAACCTCACAATGGATCTTTCTGTGTCATAAACAATGTGTCAGCCTTCTTTTTTTATCAGGGTGTGGTGAGCCTGGCTTACACACCAATGTACAGTCAAGTCACATTGGCAGAGAATCTATAGAATAGCAAGTCTTTTAAATTTACTTATGTAACTACATTAGTTTATATGAATATATGAGGGTAAAGCCATGCTTTTTCTTCTGTTTATCCTAATGCCTAGTACAGTCAGTGCCTGCAACATACAAGCTCTCAATAAATGTTATACTAAACTGTATGAGTTTTATTTATTTGTTTTCTAAGGCTTCCTTTGCAATTATTTTTTATCTTCTTCATGACCAATGCAAGTGCTGTGAGAACTGGAACCACACTGCACAGAGCAGGCTTGCAATAAATATCAGTTGGAATGGTATTCTATATTTACTCCAGGATTATTTTTTATTTCCAAGCTGTCCCATCTAAAGAAAGGGCATCCTCATTTTCCTCCCATCCTGTCCAGCCTGCTTGAAACTGCTGCTTAATGGCAGATCTGGTCAAGATGGCAGAGTAGGTAAACACTGTGCTTACCCCCTGTCACAACCACATCAAAATTACAACTAAACTACAGAACAACCATCACTAAGAATTGCCTAAATTCTAGCTAATCCAAAGACTTACAACTAAGGACATACAGAAGAAGACACCTTGAGACTGGTAGGAAGGGCAGAGATGCTGAATGAGCTGGTCCCCCACCCGTGTGCAACCATTAAAAATAGGAAGGGAGATCTTCACTGCAGAGGTCACCCCCCGAAGGAGTGAGGTGTTCTAGCCCCAAACTAGGCTCCCCAGCCCAGGGTACCAGTGCTGGGGAGAGAAGTCCCCATAACTTCTGGCTGTGAAAACCAGAAGAGATTGTGGTTGAGTGAGATGAGTTCCAGGTGGAGTACCAGGCATTCCTCTTAAAGGGCCCATGCACGTACTTACTCACTTGCTCTGAGCTCTAGAGCTGGGGCAGTAACTCAAAAGGCACCAGGGACATACAGGGTGGAACTGAATTTTCTGGCTACAGGGCAAGGGCTGGAGGGGCAGCTACAGGGGAGAGCTGGAGGAAGCCCCTGTTTCTTTGTTGAGCCCTCCCCACACCCAGCGTGCATACGCCTTCAGCTGCCATGTCTCAATCTCCATCAACCTGGCTAGCACTGTTCATTTGCCCTGCCCTGGTGATTCCCTGAGACTCTGTCCCACACAACTTTCAGGTCCACCCAAAATGCTTCCACTGGCTCCTCCGTATAAATGGCTTGCCTTGTCTCACACTGCAGACTTTCCTAAAATCCCTCAAAGCCTCACAAAACCCAGAAAAGCAGCACCTGGCTTCAGCGTGTCCCATACTTCTGGCTGAGCCATCCTAAGCCCAACAGGCAATCTTGGTTCGTGGCTTTGCCTCTTAAGGCAACTCCAAGCCCAGCATGGGTAGCAGCCACCTACAGACTGCTTTGTGGTTCATGCCGAGTGGTCCCAGGCAGGGCACAGGCTGTGGCTGAAGTTGGTCTACTTCGGACCCAGCTAGAGCATCATCTGGCTTCTTCCCAAAGGACACACTGGGCAGGCACCAGAGACCCGCTAAAGCAAATCCTGCTCTATAGGGTTAGCCTCTGCACAACAGTTCCTCTACTGTAGTCATGGCCAGTTCTCACAACCAATCAGCCTGAGGATCAATCCCTCCCACTGCTGTGCAAACAGCAACCAAGGCTCAACTACAACAGGAGGGCACACAACCCACACCTGGAGTACCTGGCTCAGGTGACCAGGGAGACTGTGCCACTGAGCCCCACAGCACACCTACTACATAAGACCACTCTACTAAGACTGGGAGACATAGCAGCCCTACCTAATACATAGAAACAAACATAGGGAGGCAGCCAAAATGGGGAGACAAAGTAACATGTTCCAAATAAAAGAACAGAACAAAGCTCCAGAAACAGAACTAAACAAAATGGAGAAAAACAATCTACCAGTCACAGCGTTCAAAATACTGATTATAAGGATGCTCAATGAACTCACGGAGAACTTCAACAAAGTGATAGGAAACATCAAAATAAAGATAGAAGATATAAAAAAGAATGAGTCAGGAATAAAAAGTACAATAACTGAAAGGAAGAATACATCAGAGGGAACCTACAGTAGATTAGGAAGCAGAGGATCGAATCAGCACTTTAGAAGATAGCACAATACATTCAAACAGAGCAGCAAAAAGAAAAAAGAATCCAAAAAAATGAGGACAGTTTAAGGAGCCTCTGGTAAAATATCATGCATACCAACATTTGCATCATAGGGGTACCAGAAGGAGAAGAGAGAGAGCAAGGAATTGAAAACCTATTTGAAGAAATAATGACGGAAAACTCCCCTACCTGTCAAAGGAAATATGAGGCATGATCAAAAAATATGGTGAATGCTGCTGCCGAGTACCATCCAACAAAGGCAGGGATCCTCAATACAGGAAGTGGCACATTGAACTATAGTAACAGTGTGTGACAAGTTTCACTGTGTTCAGTGCTGTCAGTCTGTCAGTCAGGTGTGAGCTATGGTTGAGAGAAGGTGTGCTTTAAAGTGTGCCATAAATAATGGATCATGAACACTGCATTAACATGAAATGGACAAATGGTTTCATCCTCCCTCATGACAACACTCCATGTCACTCATCAGTACTTGTCCATGTTTCTTGCCATTGCAAGTTCTGGGCAAAACTGAGAACCCTGGCAATAACAGATTTCAACAATTTTATATGGTGATCTGGCAAAAGTGGCTATGGCCATACTGAATGCTGTTACCAGATGCTTACCTACAGATTTTTATTCAGGCTATGTTCATTCCAAATGTTAAGAAATATACTGGAGCAGAGGCATTTCAATATTTGTTCCGGTAAACTATCTTTAAAATATTTTCAAGCGGATATCTTCACTAGCTGTGAATTAGTTGATCATCCATTTCCCAATTGTTTATGACTTCAAAATAGCCTATGGGAAGCTGATTAGTGGTCTTGTCTTTTTATTAATAGGTGAAGAGAAGGCTTTTTTAAATTGGGTGAAAAAAGTGAATTGTAAATCCCTTTTAAAAATTAGCTTTATACTTATGTCATACATTGGCAGTCCTAGAAACTCCTTATCAATTTGTTATGGCCCAAATTTCCAAGTTTCTAGTAACTATATAAAGTGTACAGATGGCATTGATTGGTCTTGCAACCCCCTCCTTTTCCATCATGGAACATTTCCATCATTTTCCATGACCAACAAGACTGGATCACCTCAAGTTTCAATTATATTACAGGTAACTGAAAACTTGGCAGCCATATTGCCAAAAATCAGGTTGCCATGAATCCCACCAATGAATTCATCAATGTAAAACATTATATTGTGTTATAGTTTCTCCAACTTTAAGTGAATGGATTTTCACAACAGAGGACAATTTAGGAAGGTCACAGTAAAGGTGGATTATAAGAGCAAATCCAGAAACTCCTACACAGGACATATTTTTTATGGCTTTTTTAATGGTTTCTCCAAATAAACAGACAAAGATAAAATAACTCTAAGAAGCTTACTTTGGGGAAGAGTAAGAGTCTCACATACTTCCATTTACAGCTAAAGGAGAAAATAGAAAGGGGAAAATTTTTTTCAGAGAAATAGCGGCTAGCAGCTTACAAATTTCCAGAATGAAGGAACAAATTCTCTGATACAAGAAACCCAATGACTCTCAAACACAAAATCCTGCACACAAGATATGTATGGCAGCTCTGCTCATAATTGCCAAAACTTGGATGTATCTAAGGTGAATGAATAAACTGGTACATCCAGACAATGGAATATTATTCATTGCTAAAAACTACAAATACCAAACATGGTAAGAAGGAAAGAATACCTAGACACATGGTGAAACTGTAGAATACCAAAAACAAAAAGAAGCCAGGAAAGAGAAGAGACATTAACCATTGAAGGACTGCCAAACTGACAGCTGATTTTTCAGCAGCAATAGTGGAATAATCAGTGTTATAATTTTCAGCCTACAGATGTTCCTAGTAAAATTATTTTTTAAATTTAGGGGAGAAATAAACTCACTTTTAAGACTTTATTTCTTAAGGCAGTTTGAGGTTCACAGTAAAACTGAACAAAAAGTAAAGAGTTTCTACATACCTTTAATCCTCACACATGCATACCTTACCCACCATCAACATCCTGCACCAAAGTGGTACATTTGTTACAATCAATGAACCTACGTTAACACATCATTATCACCAAAGTCCACAGTTTACATTAGAGTTCACTCTTGGCATACATTCTCTGGGTTTTGACACATGTATAATGACATAAAGCGACCATTATACTCTCATTCATAATAGTTTCACTGTTCTAATAACTCTCTGTGTTCCTCCTACTCATTCCTCCCTCTCCTAACCCCTGGCAACCCCTGTTCTTTTTACTGTCTCCATAGTTTTGCCTTTTCTAGAATGATAGATAGTTGGAATCATATAGTATGTAGCCTTTTCAGATTGGTTCCTTTCATTTAGTAATATGCATTTAAGTTTCTTCCATGTCATTTCATGGCTTGATAGTTCATTGAATTACCTTTTCTCCTGTGTCAAAGATTATCTGACTATTTCTGTATGGGAATATTTCTGGGCTCTCTATTCTGTTCCGGTGATCTATTTGTCTTCTTCTTTCACCAATACCACACTGTCTTGATTAATGTAGCTTTACAGTAAATCAAGTTGGATAGTGTTAGTCCTCCAACTTTGTTCTTCTCTCTCAATATTATGTTGGCTATTCCTCATGTCTATATATACTTCTTAGAGCCACACTTTTCATGAAAAATAGTAACTGCAAGAAAAGGAAGCTAATTTCTCAGTGATTCATAGGATTAACACTTTATTCAAAGACTCTTTGAATTAATTCTAAGAAAATGAAAAGAACTTAATATGAGCCAAGCAAAATAGGCTTCTCTTTTGGATTATAATGCTTTCTAACATTCATGGGCTCTCGATTTTTAAGATAGTTATCTGACAAGTAAGAAAAATAAAAAAGAAAAGTAAAGAGAATTTTTTTCTAATAGGTACTCATGAACCCCAAATAAACTGGTTTGCCATAAAGCTCAAGAATGCCAGAAAAAACCAGTTATGTATTTTTCAAGGTTGCATATTTTAATTTCTTTTTGGCCATTCTGAGTCGGAATGTGTATAAATTCACTGAGAGATCAAAATTAATTCCTTTATGTAATTGAGTATTTATAGTTAATAATTAATGTAATCATTTATTTTAAAAGTATACCACACCCACTTCTAAAAAGGCCTGAGGCAGTTTACATATTAACACATAGTTCAAACGCACACTATTAATATTTAAGTACTAAATAAAATAGACTCCAGAAAACATAAAGTAGTTCTTGCTATCAAAGACCAGTCATGTTCTGCCATTTTTGAGTGACTCCCCACCCCAGACACTACACTCTTTAAGTGGAGGCTGTTTGTTCTTGGACTTACCACGTAATCAACAGGGGCTACTTGGGCGTATTCAGTGTACTCAGCAGGACAGTGACATGGGTAAGAGTATGAACTTTGTAGCCTAACTGCCTAGATTGGAATTGTGGTTATGTAACTTGAGCAAGTTATTAAAGTCTCACAGCTCAGTTTCCATGTTTGTAAAATGGGGGATAATAGTACTTACCTCATAGGTGAGAACGAAACAAGATTAGTATATATAGAGCACTCAGAGCAGAAGCTGGCACACAATAACTGCTAAATAACTATCAGCACTTGATCATTCAATATTCCTCTAATTTCCTATGAAAATCCTTCTCCCCTTGAAATGTGTGCCTCTCAAATTTACTTATTGTTCTCATTATTCCCTGACGTACATCAGAGACTTGGGGATATGGCTTATGATTTTCCTCCTCACCCCCATTCTGCCATAATCCTGCTCTCTTAAATGTTCATGGGGATGACTTTTCCAACATCCATTACCTCGGCTTCTTCAGTTCCAATGACCTTAATATCCACCCAGATATCAGCAACTATTCCCTTCTCCCTTATTATTTATTACCTGGAGCTACTCCATCTGTAACATCTTCAACCACATTGTTCAACCTTCTTACTGTCAGCTCCTGGCAACCTCATTGTTCCAATTATATCTACTTAGTCACTAGAATTCCCATCCACTGAAGTCCTATCCTTTCACTCCATGAATTAAACTTTCTTCTGGTTTTGCTTCTTTCTCCATCTTGCTTTGGTTTGGTCCTTCAACAAGTTCTCGCTCCTTTCAGTCCATTCTCCTTCTGCAGTTCTTCCCCAACTTTGGATCAATCCAGGCTTCTGTGCTCCGAACACCACACCAAGGAAATCACTCAACTGTGTACAGTGGAGCCATGAACTCATGGTCTCTATCCTCAGCTGAGCCTTTCGCATGCAGTCCGGCAGCCTCCTCACGGCCCCTCGCCAGCTCTGAATTTCTTTGCAAACTTCCTACCCACTACTCTCTCATCTCTCATATCCAGTCACGAAGTTCTATCTACACCACTTCCTAAATATCTCTGGAATCTAAAAGCCCCTCTTCATTTTTCTCTGCTTCTCATCTCTAATGTCTCCTTTCTCTCCTCCAAAGTATACTCCTCTCTGCTGCCAAAGTGACCTTCCTAAACTTCAAATACCATCATGTTCTGTGCATCCTTCAGTAACTCCCTGCTGCTTTCTCATATAGGTCTCATCCATAGTGCAGCCCCAAGGCTCTCTGTCACCAGGTCTCTCCTCACCTCTCTAGACTCCTTTTTAGATTTGTCCAACCTGTACCCTACACTTGTACTTCCTTGTCAGTGCCATATTCTCTCAGCTCCCCATGCATCTCCTGTGATACCTCCTTTGCAGGGAATGCCCCCCGCCTTTTTTTTTTCTACCTGAATAACACCTACTGGTCTTTTAGGGCTTATTTCCAATGTCACTTCTAGGCAGCTCCAGTGTAAAGGCTTCCCTGACCTTTCCTCTTTGACCTTTCCCTGACCCTTCCTCTTCCTGACCAGGCTGGTCCAGTGTCTCCCTTTGTCCTTTTATGCACATATCTTTGTTTACGTATTTACCATTGCTCCCCAGCCAGTGGCACCTAGGAAATGGTTAGTGAATTAATAAGTAAGTAAAGATATCCCCTTTCCATAAAATAATGATAAAAACTATAAAAGCATTTCCTTTTATATGTCAGTTAGAATAACAATATTTAAAACTGAGGGGGAATTGACAGGGTCAGAATTATAAAGTGACTGACACTCTAGTTACTTGGTTGGTAGTTCAAGCACCCAAGTAACTGGCTGAGCAAAACTAAGGACGTTATTGACAGTTACCACTTATACAATGCTGGGAGCCCAGCAGTAGACTAGGCACCTAACATTGTCTTCTAGCTTCCCTCCTCACAGCAAGATGACTTCAGCAGTTCTGGGCATCACATCTCCATATATCAACACTTAGGAGTCAGAGAGAGGTCTGCTTTTCCCTTGTGTTTCTTTGTTAAAGAGGCAGAGAATCCTTTCCCAGAGCCCTTCCCTTGCCCCCATCATCAGAATACTTCCCTCCAACTCAATGGCCAAGATCAGTTATATCCCAATCCCCTAAATTGGTCACAGGCAGGCATGGGAATTGGGGACATTGTTTTGTCTTAGACCAATTTACCTAAGTCTCCTGAGGGAATAGGACACGAAAACAAAATCAGAGCTCTGATTCAGGAAGAGTGGGGAAATAGCTGTTGGGTAGGCAACTAGCTGTCTCTGGTAAAATGACTGACATCATTGAATAAGTCAGATCTGGCACATGGTAATTTGACTGCCATCTCTGCCATTTCCTAATTGTGCGTGTGTGTGACCTTGGCAACTCCCTTCTCCTCCCTGGGGATCAATTTCTTCCTCTATTAAAACAGGGACAGCAAAACCTAACTTGTAGTATTATTGTAAAGATTGAATAATATAACATCAGTAATGTTGCCTACCCACAATGAACTTCATTCATTCATTCATTCATTCATTCATTTTTCACACTTACTATGTGGCAGGCATTGTGCTGCAGATGTAGTGGCAAATAAGATAAATATAATCCCTCCCTTCATGTAATTTATTAGCATTAAATGTTAGTTTAAAAAGCACTTCCTAATTTTGCTGCCTAAAAAATTCAAAAGCACTTTGATTACTTTGACAATCACTTAAATAAAAAACAAAAAAAACTCAGTGTTTTGGGGCATACTTATGGCCTCTAAAGTTTTATATTTAATCTGCGAAGGTTTAGGTTTTTTCTTTTTGCTTTTTGTCTGTTTAAGTCATCAGAGACATTTATATTTTTATAAGTCTATTTTCACTGTGAATACTATCCTGAGTCCTAGATCAAAGGTGATGGGTAAAGTACAGTATCTTTAAAGGTGAACAACTGAGACAATATCCAATACAATCTTGTAACCCTGAGAAAAAACCCAGATGCAGTAACGTGTAGTCCACCCATCTGAGTAGTTATATACTTGGTCTAAAGTCAGGACAGATGCAGTTCATGGGGAGACTTAATCTTCACTTAATGGGAACAACCAGGTAATTAGGGCAATTGCATTCCCCAACCATGCCCAGTAACAGTTTTTCTCTTTTAATCAAATAAACAATATATTTAGATGCTTGTCAAGACTACCCTCTCCAAAAAACACCAATATCACACAATATCACATGTGCTTGAAAGTATAATTAAAATACTATTCTAGCAGATTAAGGAGTGTCTCTCACCTTAACCTCTTTTGGGGGGATACAGGAAGAAAAATGGTTTTAGAATAGGAAATCTAAAGTATAATACAAAAGAAGACACAATAAACATTAGCTTTACAAATCTGAGGGCCCAGAAAAAAGGGAGGTGGGGTTTCCACAGACCTCTGCTCACTTGTCATGCCTGACCCACCTTTATCTAGTTTTGTTATTGCCCATACACACCAGTCTATTTCTTGTTTGCATTTCCCTCTGATCCTACCAAAGAACACTGAGATTTCTTCATCAGAAACTGCCTCTATCTACATGAAAAGCAAGTATTAGTGGGTCATTAAAAGTTGAATGAAAACATGGTTTTTCTAGTACTAACTCTGGAGTACATTCCTTCATCCCTTAAGACCGAATAACCACCTAAAAGAAGTCTGGGGAGAGCAAGGGCATACTTTCTAGACATAGACAAAGGTAAATGGCCTTTGGTGTGATCTAACATTTAAGTTTAACCTTAATCCCAAATATAAGGGTTGGAAGGAAATCTATTTATCCAATGTGGGCGGATAACAATGTATAAGAAAAACACCCATCCAAGTTATAAACGGAACACAGACAGAGAGAAGGTATTGAATATTTGTGGATTGAATGAACCAAGAGTTGAAACTAGAAGACAAAGTATGTTATTATTAAATTATTAAGATTAAGTTTATGGGATCAAATATCTTGGGATCCTTACACATTTTAAAACCTTTTTTTGGAGTGAAATATAATACTTAAAGAGAGAAGTTCAAGGAACAGACATGTACAGCTTGATAATTTATCACAAAACACCAAACATGTAATCACCACCAGTGTCAAAAAATAGATTACTACCTGCACCTGAGATTTCCTCCTGCGTCTCCCAATCACTATTTTAACTTTTATGAAAATCATTTCCATGATTTTCTTTATTGTTCTTCCACATGAGCATGCATCCTCAAACACTAGTTTATTTTTGCCTGCTTTTGAACGTTATATAAATGGAATTACAGTACATATTCTTTTGTTTCTGATATATTTCATTCAACATTATGTTTGTGAGAGTCACACATGTTGAATGTAGCTGTAAATGGTTCAGCTACATACAGAGATTGTTCATGACTATATCGTATTCCATTGAAATCCTATACATACCACAACTTATTTATCCATTCTAATCTGAGATGTTTTAAAAAGTTATAGAAGTCTTCATCTCTTTTTCTAAACACATAGACTCTCACTATGGTGAAGATATGGACTATCTTTTTTAATTTTTAAGCTGATTCACTTTAGGGAGAGTAATAAAAAAGTTTCTTAAATTCAGTGTGCTTCAGACAAGGGGCGACTGGAAAGGGTTGATTCTGATGTGGCTGGTAGAGAGGGAAGGTGGAGGGAGAGCTGAGGAGGTTTCTTCCCCCATTTTCGCCTACTGGGGAAACACTTGAGGCCGCACTCCAAACCAAACAGCTCTGTCTTCTGTCACTGAAGGAGGAGTAAGGAAACCACGGCTAGGCAGGCAGAGTGTGTGTGCCTGGAATGAAAGAGAGCGAGCATGGGCATGCAGACATGCACAAAAGGGCTTTCGTTCCGGATGTTATTCCATTAATTCCTGATATCGAGTTGGATACATTTGCTGTATTTTGATCATAAAACCGAAAGTGTTCGATTAATCACAGACTCTATTTCATTACAACAAGGGTTTGCTGCTTTGCATTGGTCTGGGTTCTTGTTCAGCAAATACTCAGCCCTCTCCACTTCTCCCTTGGAATGAAGTCTGTTCTTTCTTTGGGCATGGCCATGTGACATGCTTTGGTCACTGGAAAATCAGCAGGTGTGACACAAGCAGCAACCCTACACATGCTGGCTGGCAGATCCATGCTGTTGTGCTTCCTGACCAGCCAGAAGAGCAAGCCTTCGTCGGCTTCTGCCCCTAGGTGCCAGAATGAAAAAAGTGGAGCCAACTATGAGCGTCAGAGCAAGTGCTTGTTATCATGAGCCACTGAGTCTAGAGTATTTGGGCACTGTGGTGGCAAAAAAGGTTTTATAGCTATAGTCAGAGGTGTAAAATGCAGGTTGTTATCATGCCTTAATAGTAATGGACTTGGCTCTGTTTACCTCAGTCTGCATTTGCTCTATGAAACTAAGGATTCAGATACCAAGATTTTTTTTTAGTGTAAATTTTAAATGCCCAAAGGACCCCTATCACATCCCTCTAGAATTTGAAGAAGGGGGCTGGTGGGAGATGGAGACGGATATCCTTGGGGTTAGTGAGGAGGAGCTAGGATCAGTTAGAGACTTCTCGGACCAGAGCTACACTTCAGAAAATAGCACAAGAGACTATTCTTGCATTCAAGTTATCAGGTACACTACTCTGGTTTTGCACAGAAAGGTGGGAGATATCCTACTCTGGGGGAAGATATACAAAGAGTTAGGGCATAGGTAGGTTGCTTTTAAACAGCGAACTGTTGAGGCCAACAAAGCTATAACCTAGGAAAAGTATAACTTTTGAGGTCCAAACTGCATCTATGTGGAGAAAGGGTCAACTTCATATCCTGCTGGTGAGAGTGTAAATTGTTCTACACGCTCTGCAGAATTTGAAAGTAATTGGAAGTTATTTTGGAGAACAGGGAAGCTGAAGATGCTCATATCTTAAGACCCAGTAATCTGGTGCTAGGTATGGACCATTGGTCAATGGGTCTCAAAAAGCTTGTGCCACACCTCAGGGGGCATTTTTTGTCCATAATAAGGATGGAGAGGGTTTACTGCCATGTAGTGGGTAGGGGCCAGGTATCCTATATGTCCTGCAATTTGAAGGGTGGTCTCTTTCAGAAAAGAATTTGTCCTGGGTCCTCCATGACTTTAGAAGTTCTAATAGAATATTCACATAGAGGATAAACCTGCTTATAATTATCTAAGAGTATAACATAACTCTGTGTTAGATATAAATACAAAATATTTTTGTAAGATTTTAATACATATAAATTTTCCAGGGAATGCAACTAGTAGGAAGGGGGAGATCGTATTTTGGTTTGTTCAGAATCTTACCAAGAGTTGTTCACATCACCAATATCACCCTTGATATTTAAATTTCCAATATCATAAACTTCTATGAATCTGCATTTGTATATGGCTTCATTTTGTCTCCTAATGTAGTGTATTTGTGGCCATTGACATATTGAAATACGTATTATTTTATTAAAACTAGTTTTCTTATAGTTCTACTTTATATCACAGTAAATGCATTACATGTGAAGATGAATTCAATTATTTATGAATTTCATTTCAAGATAGTAAATGGGGTGATACATATTATATTTATTATAGAGAAGTACATTGGATCTGACAATACTGAGAATTTTGCCCTAAATTCTCATATACTCCCAAAGTGACAAAGAAATGTACTGTAAAACTGTATTGTCTAAGATAATAGTCCTATCCACATCAATTAAAATTAAATACAATGAAAAATAAGTCTCTCACTCACACCAGCTACATTCCAAGTGCTTAGCCGCCACATGTGGCTAGTGGTTACAACACTGTAGAGCGCACATATAAAACATTTCCATCAGAGCACAAAGTTCTATTGGACAGCATTGATATAGAATGTTAAGGCAACAATTTTTATAATATCAAAAACCTGGAAACAACCTATATGTCCATTAACAGGGGAATAGAAAGTAAATGGAATGCTATACAGCAGTGAAAACGAATGGCTGCATGTGCCAAAACATGAATTTCACAACTAACATTGAAGGGGAAAAGACATGCATTTTGACACCATTTAAATATAATATTGCTACGTGTGGTTTAGGGATCCACATGCAGCAAAAGGATTTTTTAAATGCATGGGAATGATAAACACTAAATTCAGGACAACAGTTACCTCTGGCAATGAGGGAGGAGATGCAACTGAAGAGGAGTGACATGGGGCCTACCTGCACTGGTAATGTCTTATTTCTTCAGGTATAGATGGGTATGCAAGAATTCATTATTCTTCATATGTTTGAATATAAAGCATATACATTATTTTTGTCATTTTGCATATATTAAATATTGCACAATAAATTTTAAATGAAGGGAGTTTCATGAGCTCCTAAGAGCATGGGGCCCTGTTTTGCTCGTTATGCTTAGTGCCAAGCAAAGTGCCTGGCACAGTGTTGATGTGCAATCAATGTTTGTTGAACAGTCAACCAAGTATACAGAACGAAAGTTCATATGATATTACAGTTCCGACTCTTATATAGAAATAGATGCATCTACCCTGCCACATCAGGGTATGCAGTAACACAGTTTTTTAATCACGTGTCCATTTTACAAATTTATATTCAATATCTTAGATATCTAATATCTATTAAATATGTACGGCAGGTGCCCCTCCAGTGCTAAGGGTACAATAGTGAGCAAAACCCAACAAAATTTCCTGCCCTCAAGAGGCTTCTATTTGAGTGTGTATGTGTGTGGCGGAGGGCAGAATAGTCTCAGTAATAGTATTGTGATAATGTAGTACAGTGTCAAATGGTAGCTGGACTTATCATGGTGATCACTTTTTTAGCACAGGGAATGTAATCAATAATATGGTAATAACCATGTATAGTGCCAAGTGGGTACTGTTGAATAACTATGATGTACACCTGAAACTAATATAGTACTGTACGTGTATGTTAGCTGTATTTTAATAAAAAGCTTTTAAAAAAGAATATAGATAAGTAAAATAGATAGTAGGTTAGATGGGGATAAGTGCCCTCAAGGAAAATAAAGCAGGGAAGGGGGACAGGAAGTGTTACAGGATTTCAGGCAATATGAAATAGGGTGGTCAGGTAGTTCTCTTGGAGAAAGGGTCTTTCAGCTAACACCTACCTGGCAAGGGAAGGAGCCATGAGCATTTGAGGCAGAGTGAGGAGAAAGTGCAAAGACCTTGAAACAGCCTAGGAAGGAGGCCAACGCGTGGGGATGGGGCAGACAGAGTGCCTGGGAGAGGGTTGGCTGAAGAGATCAGAGATTGGGCAAGCCTGCTAGACCATTTTCAGGATTTTGACGTTTACTCTAGGTGAAATTACACATTTGGAACACAGGAGTGACATCATCTGGCTTACATGTTTAAAGGAACACACTGTTTCGAGAATAGATGATAGTAGGAAAGAGAAGAACTGAGGAGATTATTGCAATAATTCAGGCCAGAAGTGATAGTGGCTGGAACCAGGGTGGCAATAGTGAGGGTGATACGAAGTGGTCAGACTTTTGACATAGTTTGAAGACACAGGCACAGAGCTATGGTTGGTGGACAGTACCGGGAGTGCCAAAAAAATATACACATTTTAAAAGATGTTATCTATGTATTACTTTTCGAAGGTGACTTGAATTATAGTAGCAATGTATATAGTATGACGTTGGCTCAAAAGATGGTGTTAATCAAATAAATGCTAGTGTCATTCATTGTTTAACAATTTTAATGCAGACTTTTCCTTTCTTAAAATGTGTGTACGTGTGTTTTTTTGGTTGTTTTTTTTTGGCACCCTCTGTATATGAGGCATGAGAGAAAGGAAGCAGTCAGGGATGACAGGAAGGTTTTGGCTTGAAGTTGCCATTTACTGAGAAAAGGGGGAACTGGTTGGATGGGGGTAGGTGGGGTTCAGTTCGGGACATGTTAAACTTGAGATGTTTACTATGCATCCAAATGGGAGTTATTAAGTAGACAGATAATATATGAGCTTGAGAGTCAAGAAAGACATAGGAGCTAGAGAAATAAATGTGAGAACCATTGGTATGTAGGTGGTATTTAAAGGTAAAGATAAAATGAAATCATTAGGGGAGTAAGTGTTGCTAGAAAAGAAGAGAGATCCAAGGACCACGTCTTGAGGCATAGCCATATTTAGAAGTCAGGGAGGAAAAAGATCTAACAAAGGAGATGGAGGAATATCAGACAATGAGGTAAGAGACATCCACACAAAGCTAGTGTCTTGGAAGCCAAGTTAAGGAAGTATTTAAAGGAGGAGAAGCATGATTAACAGTGTCAAATTATGCTCAGGACCCAAATAAGATGATGACAATAATAGACTTTTGTATTAAACAAAATAAAGGTATGGGAGACCTTGACAAAGGCAGATCTGAAGGATGGATGGGGGGGTGAAACCCTTCTTGTAGAGGGTTCAGAAGAGAGTAGAGAGTACAGACAACTCATTTGAGGCTCTTTTTCTGCCTTATCAGAATTTTAGACAGAAAGAGAATCCATGCTTTTTTTTATTTTTTTTATTAAACTGACACATTACTGGAATCCAGTAATCTTAACATATCATATCTTATCTTACCTCCAAAGAACAGAACACAAAGCCATCTAGAACATTCCATGAAAGCACAAGAATTTATTCCATTTTCTACAAACAGAAAGAACGACCAAGAGAAATTGAACTAAGGTTTCTGGTAGAAGTTGTAAAAGAGGTGGCCACCCTCCTCCAATTTTGTTATGTGAAGCTAAATCAGTCTCCTTTGTTTGTAAATAAACCGAATTTCCCCCATTGTAAATTAGTGGTTGGAAAAATAGATTAGCTCAGCCTTATTATGCCGTTCCATAGCAAAGCCATTTATCTCCTGAGAACTTTAACCCAGGGATCAGGTCACTTGTGTGACTCATACAGGATCAGCACAGGTGATTCTCAGATAAGGCCAGCTTGCTGTTAAGGAGCCACTGTAGGCTCCTGTGAGTCTCAGGAGTTAATGAACAAGACGTACAGGGCAGGACTCTGACCCCTAGACCTGTCCTGCTGTCACCTCTATCCAGAAACCTATGCTGAGGGGAACAATATTAAAAAAAAAACACACAAAAAAAAAACTGACTTTAGCTTGTCATCAATAAACTTACACTACTGAACAACCTCTAACCACTGCCGTCCGGCCAGGGGCCAAAGAGGAAAAAAAACTAAAACAATTTCCTTCTTATAATATAAGAGTTTGCTACATTAGTATAATAGGCCCTCAGTGTGGTCCATTATAACAAAGGGTTAATTTTCTAATGTTGGGTGCTACGAGCTCTTCAGAAAATACAGATTAAATCAATGTCCAGAGTTCATAATTGGGAATCAGTAAATGGAGGAATAATCTGCCGATTCAAAATTCCTATGGAATAGAGTCAAGTTATTATTAGTCAAGAAAGCTGAAAGAGATAAGAAGACAAATAATTTTCTTCACATTTATTGAGTCAGATTGTACTTATTTGATACATTCTTCTAACTTAAATAGTCAATGTGTAGAATTAACTATTTTAACTGCCAACAGAAACCTTAAAATTTATTGCAGAAACTCCTCTTTTGGTTGTGTTTTTCTTGATGGGGACATCTTCTCCGTGCTCCAAAAACCAAAATATAATCAGAAATTTTTAGTCCTCTCCTTAAACAGAACCTTTAAACTTGAGCTATAGAGTAGAACAAAGGAACTAATTTTCTTTCTCTCTGTCCATATACACCATCTAGTGGATTTATAATTTAATCAAAAACAGGAATGAGAAAAGATTTCTGTAATCTAATAACTCAAATTATAGACATTGGATAAAAAATATAGCCCTTATAGAAATATGGCAAGGAGAATATTATAAGAAAACAACAATAGTTTGGCATATAAGAATATCTTGTCTGTACATGAAGTATATCTTTGAATGTTATCTGGATATTTATGAGTTCACATATTTGTAAAAGGTAAGGAAGGAATCAAGAAACTATACTGTGGGAAATAATCATAAAGTGACTCTGAAGAAAGAAATTACTAAACTTTCATTTATAACAGAAAACTTTTTATACAAACATGCAATATTTAGGCGAATTTCCCATTATATAAAGAGTACACCAACAGTCAATACTTATATGTATTTCACTTTATACTATACACTCATAGGATTCTAATACTATAAATTATAGGGCCTTAGAAACCAACTAATCTAGTTTTCTGACTTTACAGATGAGAGAACTGAAGCCCAGAGAAGTTAAGTGATTTGCTGAAGGCCAGCCACAGTTACACAGAGGTGCAATCAGAACTCAGATCTCTTCAATCTCAAAATGTTTATTTTCCACTACCCACTCCTGGTAAAGTAAAAAGTGGTACTCAGAGCAGACAGTAAGTGAAATCCACACAAATAAACATGTAATTGCATCCCTTTATAAGAGAGACTAATAAGGGAAACTAATTTAGATTGGAGAAGTTTTCTCAATGAAAGTCACTGATGAAAGAAGGAAATATGCATTTCAGGCAGCAGGAAGAATAGAAACAAAGGTGCATATACTTTCTCATTTCCAAGGTGAAAAGGGACATGGCACGTTAGAGGAACTGAAAGTGGGGCTGGAGTGTGGCGAACAAGAAAGAAGTCTTGTCTATCTGTGGAGATAGACAGAAGCTGGCCAAGTAGGGGCATGTAGTCCTGGGCTGGTTTTATCCTACATGCAAAGGAATCTTATGGATGCTAAGCAGAGAAGCCACGTGCCCATATTTTATATCTTGACTCTTCAATGATCACTCAAAAAATGTTTTTTTCCTCTTGAATGTATAAACTATATACATTACCAAGTTCAATGAAAGGGTATGTATGAATGTACATTAACAATCATCTCCTTCTCACTCTCATCCTACAGCCACCCAGTTCTCTGACCAAGACCAAACATCCTTCTTTTTCTTCCCTCCCCTTCCTTCCTTGCTTTCTTGCTTCCTTCCTGCTTTCCTTCCTTCTCTCTCTCTTTCTAACAAACATTATAATATACACATTGTTCTGCATTTTGCTTTATTCCTTTACATCTTGGAGCAGTTTTCACACCAGCTCACAAAAGCTACATAATATTATATTGCATGGATATACCATTTTTATTTTAAATCAGTTATCCATTGATGGACATTTAGGGAAATAAATAAATAAATATATATATAGCTGTAAGCCACATCATGTGGCTGGGGTATGGCAGTGGAGATGGTGAGAGGGGACAGATGCACGACATATACTATGCAGATAAAACTGACAGGATTTGTCCATACACTGGATGTGGAGAAGGAGGGGAAATGTCAAGAGAGACTCTCAAGTTTCTGAATGATGATTTATAGGACCGAAGGACTGGAAACAACTTAAATGTCCATCATAGAGGACTGTCACATCTATAGGACAGACTATAATGTGGCTGTTTAAAAGGAATTAAGGAAATTAAGAGGAACAAAACTATAATCTATTAGGTTAAATAAAAATAACAAAGTTTAGAAGAAAAATGAAGACATTTTTCACACAGATAGTGTGCAAGTCACATTATTCTAAATTAAACTGTTGTGTGTAATACTAGTGTTTGTGTTAAAAAAAACAACAAAGGAGTTGTATATAAATGCTTGTCCATGTATAGAACATAGAAGAACTTATTAAAAAAAAAAGTGTTGACCTTCTGGAGAGAATTGGGACTAGGAGTTGGGGTTTTGGGAAGCTGACTTAATTCTCATTGGCTTTTACTGTATTGTTTGAATTCTGTACTGTGTTCACATATTATCTTTTTAAAAGTTAAAAAGTAAATATAGAAACAAAGTTATTCATAATAACCTATGCCACCCATGCCGCCTCTTTCTCGTTTCACTCACCCACCTGCAGGGGACAGCACACTCTTTTCTCTGCTCCTCAGAGTACCCTGAGGCAGGCCCCAGTCAGCCTCCACTTTTCTTAACTAATTCTTTACTAATTGATGCTAATGCCTTTTAGAAGCGTTGCAAGCCTCAGGGGAAAGCTTCTGCCTGAACTCTGTATGGCTGATAATCTGTCCTGTCTCATAAAAAACGACAGTATTGTGACTCTTGCTTATCACTCTTGTCCCTCTTCTTTCCACACTGTCATCCCAAGTTATCCTCCCTCACAGAAAACTGCACAGAAGGCTTTAAGTAGCTACCGTATTATCTTTAGGATAAACAGTAGCTTGAATGAGATTTTAAAAAATAAAGTCAAGGCAATTTTAAATAGAGGCTTGACAGTAGATCTGCCCTTTTGAGGACTATGAGACCAGAGGATAGAAATGATCTGTCCCTGACCTACCTTGATCCCTGAGAGTTCCCCTTATCCCGACGTATTTTGTTATAGAAAAAGAAGTGGCAAAAATACATTGTAGTGATGAATTGTCTATATATGCTGACTCCTGACCTCTCATTCCATGAAGTTAATTTGGAGCTCTGTCTGTCCTATTAGCAAACAACAGGAATCTGAACCCCAGATTTGTGCACAGAGTAGTAATTTACATTCACAGTGTTAACCTCCAATCTTGGGTCTCTTGAGTTCAACTGCATGTTTTTAATTATTATTCTATTTCCTCTACATTCAGAAGATAAAACTTGGGGGCGGGAGAGAGGCGGTGTTATTTTGCTCCAACCAAAAGAGGAGAATGTAGCAAACTGTTAAACCAAGGAACTTTCTTAAAGAGTTTTCCAACGCACTATGAGATCAGTTAACAATATTTACATACACTCAAGCACTTTGAAATCTCAAGTTGTTTTAATCAGCTGTCATTTTGGTGTCAAACTCTGGTCATTTTAATGTGAAACAAAGGTCAGCAGAGGGTTTGTGAAATACTGTATAGTTATTGAACTCTGCTTAACCTCTCAACAGTAGGTCCCTATTGCATATTCCTGCTCTCTAGGTCAAATGGGATTTTATGATTGTTCACAAATAAAATATATAAAAATAAAGCAAAGTAAAAATGTCAAATTAATATTTAAAGCATTATCAACAATTAAAAATGGACACCACCCAGTATGCTTTATGCTACTTTGGCATTGATTATTAAGAAACATTTATATCTAAGACTGATATCCAACACACATACAATGCCAATTTAATTCTTTCTTTGTATGTAAAATAAGATAGCACAGTCATTTTTTCATTGCTCATTCTAGAAATTATACTGTAAAGATCATTCCAAATTTTGCTAAATTGTTAGCCCTAAAAAAGATATTATTTATTTCTAAAGCTTATTCTCTCAGTTTCTTGTTTAACGCCAAAATAATATAATTATATATGGTAATCTATAATAATCTAAAATAATATATATATCTCAATAGCCATTTCTGGCTTTTTTCTAGAATTTTGAGTTTTACCTTAAAATTTTTTTGCTAATCTGCATCAGGATAATGAATTGTACAGGATTATTTTATTACAAGAATTAGCCATCATCTTAAAGAGTAAGGGCTTAGAATTATGCATTCAAATCATGACAAATGAGGAGCAGTATTTCAAGGTGTGAATTTGATTTCCTTTAAGTGAGCTTTTGCCCTTCAGAGCAATACATTCTCCCAGTTCATATTTTGCTGTCATTTGAACCTTGTCCATTCATTCATTAAACATACATGTAGTGGGCACCTATAAAGAGCCAGGCACTACTCTTGGTGCTGGACAGTTGGTAGTGAGTAGTAACAATCACTTGTCTGCTGAGAGTTTACATTTTAGAAGGGAGAGACAGACAGTAGACATGATAAATGAATAATATAATTGCAGACAGTGGTAAGTTTTATGATACAAAGAAGGTAATAGGCTACGGGAGGTGCTACTTCAGTTATGGTAATAAAGACAGGCCTCTCTTTATCTTTACTTAACTTGATACTCAAGTACAGCATTTCCATATATCGTGTTTCCCCGAAAATAAGACCTAGCCAGACAATCAGCTCTAATGTGTCTTTTGGAGCAAACATTAATATAAGACCCAGTCTTATATTATATTATGTTAGATAAGGCCCGGTCTTATATTAATGTTTGCTCCAAAAGACACATTAGAGCTGATTGTCCGGCTAGGTCTTATTTTCGGGGAAACATGGTACGAGTATAAGATTTATTCACACCAACTATTTTTCTAATGATTAAAGCATTGATATTCCTCAACTTGTTGCGTCTGGATTCAGTCCCTGCCACTTGACTGAAGTGTTTCCTCCAAAGTCACCAGCAACACCCTTATTGTAAAATCCAATGAGAATTTTTTGGTTTTTATCTTATTTGACCTCTTTATAGCATTTGACAGCATTTGACACCAGGACCATTTGATTCTTTTTGAAATACTTTCTTTCCTTGAATTGTTAAATGCCTTCTGTCCTAGTTCTTCTTTCCAACTCTGGCAGATTCTTCTAAGCCTATTTTGAAGGATCCTTTTTGGCAAATCTTTTGCATGTTGAGATGAAATTATTTCTATATGTTGATGTCTCCCCAGTGGCTCCCTACTGGATATCTTGAAAAGTCCTACAGATTTTCCCAACCTGCTTCTTCCCCGATGTTCTCTTTCTCTGTGAGCGGCACCACCACTCACCCAGTGGTCTAAGCCAGATTTCACAATGATCTTTGATGACCCTCTCTCCCTTGTTCCTCAAATCCAGTTAAGCCCTGTAAATTCAGCCTTCTAAACTTCTGCGATCTGCCATACAATGGAAAACGGGACATAAGCTGGGACATACAGTCATTAAAGTGATTTTGCTAGTCATTAAAACCATTATATTCCACTTGTTGGAATGAATATATCCCACTTTTGAAAGCAAGGAGTGATCCTCTATCATCCCTGAAGTACATAAATTGGTTATTGCCTATTGCAATAAAAATTCCAAGAAAGAAATAAACAGTATAAATATGTATAAACCACTAACTACATCTATATGGATTGTCCATGAGGAAAAGGGTACAAAATGCATTCAAGAGCTTTGACATAACATATAAGTATAAAATCTAATGAAATAAAATTCAATCAATCTAATCAGCAGAAGAGAAGCCAGCAAGACTAAAACAATTTAAAAATAAGACCTTTATGTAACAGTGTTACAAGCAAATTCAGAAACAACAATGTGACATTATTGAAATACCCGGATTATTGCCAGGATTTACTGCAACTAGTTTTCCCTACTTAATATGCATGTGCTTCAGATTATAAAACTAAGAAGTTCATTTGTATGATGAACCAAAGGCCGACACACTGATCAGATGAAACTTTTCACACATTTTCCACAATCTAATTGCCAACACAATATAACCTGATATGCAAAATGCTATCTGCAGTTCAGATAAATTTTAGGGTGAGCTACTTATTCCTTGATTCCAAGGAGAAATTTTCTTGTTATACAAGCTATATTCATAAAGTATAAGACCAAAGGACAATATTGTCATATTTATTGCTAAAGACAAAATATATTTCAGTATAATAATGTCCTTTCCAAAGGAAAATGTTGTCTAGATAAACACAATCAATATCTGAGAAAAAAAGAGAAAGGTCAAAAGTTTAAGAAAAATTATCAATGTTATATTTTTGCAATGACCTTTCAAGCCAAGTATGACTTGGATTGGGAATATGATTTGGGGAAAAATACCTGGCAAAAACTGTTAAACCAGTGCATCCCTCCAAGTTCAAATTCATCTGCGTTAAGATTTCAGATCTTTTCCCCTAAAACTATTATATTGTTTGTTTATAGCTAGGTCTTTATGTGCTTCTATTTGCTTTTGTCTCTATAATGAAATTTTAAGTTTCCTGAGGGCAGGTGTTCAGCCTATATGGTGTTCGTTTCTCCTATTAAACCCCATACAACATTGAGATTCACAAAATGAAAGCCTGAAAACAAATTAATAAACCCCACATCACGTACTGTGGTACACTGGATCTTGGATTCTGCATTGATCACAGACTGGGGTGGCTGACGCCTTAAAACAGGTCCTGGGTGCCCATATGACACCCCTTCTCTAGTTAAAGACCAGTCCTCTGGCCACAAGAGCAGGCACATAAACGAAGCTTGGCTACTAAGAGCCCTCCTTCTGGACCTTCAAAACTGATTCCAGGAAATGAGTTCTTTTCCTCTATGATTCAGAGCTGTTTGGGTATGAGCCTTGGGGCTGTCGGGGCTGCAGCTTCAGCTTCATGGAGAAGCTGATCTTCACAGCCAACACACAGAAAGCAGATAGGGGAGACAGCCAGAGGCCAGACACCACCCCTAAAACCAGCTTCGCCCCTGCTCTTCCCACAATCAGCTTATAAGAGCCAATAAATTCCACTGACTTACTTTCACGAGTTCATTTAAGAATCCCATCACTAAAGCCAGAATTTCTAACTAGTACAAACACAGATCTGTATTACTGTAAGAACACTTAGAATTCATGGAGCCCCAAATCCTCATGGTTGGTATTAAGAAAATGGATTAGTTAGAGCAGTGAAGCACCTTGCCTAAAGTCTCACAGTGAATTTATAAGGAAGCAGGAAACTGTGGCAGATTCTGCAGGTTGGCTCACCCTCACTCATTCTAACTCCAACATTTCCCAGTCTTGCAGCCAGGGTGCCGGCCTTTGGGCTAAGTCCCCAGCAAGCAGAACTTGAATGAGAAATGAGTAATGAGGGGTGACCACTGCAGGAAGGGAGTTGAGTTTGTAACTCTGGGTAGGAGGGTGATAGAGCCATGTGGTTCTTCTGAGACGGCTAATGTGGACTCTGGCATACAGGATCCTACCTGCCTGGTGCAGGACAGAGAGAGAGAGAGAGAGGGAGGGAGGGAGGGAGGGAGGGAGGGAGGGAGGGAGGGAGGGAGAGAGAGAGAGAGAGAGGATTGACTGAGTAGTATATAAAATGGTTCTACGGTTCTCCCAAGATTCTGGGAGCCAAGTAATAACTTTCAATAATATTTTATATTAAAAATAATTTCAGTTTGAGGTATTATTATAATTATATATGTTTCACTGCCAATTATATTTCTGAGAGGGGAGGTCTTCCAGTTTTGACTAGCTGGCAATGAGAATTGAATTCTGCTTACATTCCTAATACATTTTACAGACTTAATGAATTGCACGCACCTAATGATCGGAAGAATTTTCCGTATGTGGACTGCATTCTGGCTACACACCTTTCAAACCTGTTTCTCCCTGACTACCCATATACTTCTGGTTCTGGGAGCTGAAGATCATTCATACAGCAACTAAACTTCTGGCCTCACTTTCAATATCATGAAATTAGGTGAGTTGGTGTGGTTGGGTAGCAACATTCCTGTAGAAAGCAGAGCTACACCAACAAGGCTGGCGAGAATACACACAGAATGGCCTGGGAGGCTGTCAACATACATGGAAAAGTTTGACAAAAGGGTAGTTTAAGGTGGAAAAGGACAGTAATCGTGCTGCTAAAACATTTTACTCTTAGAAAGTCTGCAAAAACATCTGACTCTATTAACAAAATGGTAAAGCCTGGGATGGGGAATTAATTTTCTTCTAGCTTTATTGAGGTATAATTGACATGTAACATTGTGTAAGCTTAAGGTATAGCATGCGACGACTTAACACATGTATATACTGTGAAATGTTTACCACAATAAGATTAGTTAACACATCCTTCACCTCACATGATTATCATTTCACTGTTGTTATGGTGAGACCATTAAAGCTTTACTCTCATAGCAACTTTCAAGTATACAATACAGCAGGGTTAACTATAGTCACCATGCTGTACATTAGATCCCTGGAACTTATTCATCTTAGAACTGAATGTTTGTACCCTTTGACCAACATCTCTCTATTTCTTCACCCCTCAGCCCTGGCAACTACCCTTCTACCCTGTTTCTATGAGATCAATGTTTCTCAGATTCCATATGTAAGCAAGATCATACAGCATTTGTCTTTATCTGACTTATTTCACTCAGCATAATGCCCTCAAGTTCCATCCATGTTATTACAAATGACAAGATTTCTTTCTTTTTACCTGACTGAATAATATTCAGGTGTGTGTCTGTGTGTGTGTGTGTGTGTGTGTGTGTAAATAAGGTCCACACTTGTCTCATGAAGCAAAATGTTCTATCTGTAGCTATTAATTCAGTATTATTATACTATTCTATGTTTTTTTAAGGCAATTTGATAAATATTAAGGCCTGTTAAAATTCCATAGCAATTGTATTTCTCTCCATCTGTCTTTAGGTATCTAATGATTCTGACTTAAATGTCTTAATGCACTGTTATTTAGCACACGAAAGTACATGACTACATGATGTTTATTGTGTATGATACATTTTATGCCATTTGAATCCTACTTTACTATATTATCTCTCCCTATGTTTTTCTTCTCATTCTCTTCCCCCTCTTTTTCTACCTCCTTACCCTTCTTGTTTCTTGCCTATGCTGGTATTTCTGACTTTCTTCAATGGTTTTGTTTCAATGTGTATTAGAACACTTATTTGGATTTGGATTTTCATCTATTCTAAGAGACTATCTTTTAATTGAGCAGTTTATAACATTTATGTTTATTTGTAAAACTATCATTTTGCCTTAACTTGAGATCTTGTTTTACGCTTTCTGTTTTAATGTTTGCTTTGTTTGCTGACTTTTGGAATAGTCACACATTCATTCAACAGTATTTACTGAATAATGTATATCAGCCATTGTGACGTATAACTATGTTTTCATTGCTTTTGTTTTATTTGAGTGCCCAAGAAGGTACTTATATGTCAGGTTTCTCTGTTTAAACATCACTTAGTAAAACCTTCATTAACTGCTAAATTTAAATTATGTTCCCCTATTATTCTTTTTCATAACACTTTTTAATCTTCACAGTACTTTTCAATTCCTTACTTGTGGGTTATTGGTTTAATGTCTATCTCCATGAGGATAGTCACCTGGTCTGTTCTGCTCACAATTACATATCTAGGGACCAGAAGTGATTGGCATGTAGAATTCAAATGTTACTTGAAAGAGATAATTAATTAATTAATTAATTATGTAGATAATCTTAAAAATTCAAATTGTAGTTGTCTTTAATTTAAAAACACTTTGATTCTAGGTCAAGGGATTGGATCATAGGCTATTTTCATTCATTTTCCTCTTTATATATTTTTGTACTTATAAATGTTTTTGATCATCATTGTTGATAACAAATAAAATGATTGATGAGTCCCTCCCTATTAAAGAAGAAATTAGCACTAATTTGTCTTTTCATATCTCTCACCAATACTTAACTTATTTTTATTAATAGGGGTTTCAATCTTTAACCCAGATTCTCTTGATCAACTCAACAACATGCTTTAAAAACACAATATGGTAGGGAGAATTACTACTGCAGACAGCATGTAAATGATTTGATTCAAGCATCAGAAATTTTATAAAAGTTGTTAGTTGGAGGTACCATATGACCTATCAAAGGATCTTTTACTTCTCATTCTATTGCCTGTGTACATTATGTTAACTTTCTGAACGTAATTTTTAGGTTAAGAGAAAAAAAATGTGTAAGTTTTTTAGTAGAATTTAGTATCCATAAAACTTTTCTAATACTTACTTGTTTCTGGGTATTTGCATACTAAACTGTAAAATTGTTGGTACAGGACTCATTTGTTTCAGTACCTGTCACTCAATACATAAAGTGCTGAATAAATATATAAATACTTTAGGGGAAAATGTTAAGTAATAATAATCATCCTTGCTAAGTAATTTGGTCACAAACATGCTTTAAATCTAGTTAGACTGGAAAACCCATCTTTTTGTTTCATGTACAAACCTTTCCAATATACTTTCAGCTGTTCTCCTTCCTCTTTCAGTTGCTTTTGGCCTTCCCATTGTGCAGACAGCAGTTACTCTAAAACCATCATGGTAACAAACACTTACTTGTAGACATAAAGTTACAAATATAAACAATGGCATTAATCTATGCCATCATTAATATGCCCTAGAATGGACCATGTAACTATTGATCAGAAAAATGATTCCAAGTACACACAGAAATAACGTTGCCTTTTCTTAAATGAAATACTGATTTTCATAGAGGTAAAGTGCAAGCTTTAAAAATAAATGGTGGGGATTTATAAGATAAGGTTATAATAAAAATGTAATTTCATTGGTGAAAGTTAGAAAAATACATAAAAAATTGTTTTCATCCAAGTTGTGGCTTTATTTTTTAACAGAGATAATGTGTCAATGAATAGGCCTAACACACAGAGTTCAAGAAACTCAAAGCTCTAACTGCAAACACTAGCGTAGATATTATGGGTACTAGTTAAAATTATATGAAGAAACTAGTCCAACTGTGTAGGGTTATCCCAATTACCAACTGACAAAAACAAACTCAAGACAACAACACAAGAGAAATTGAGACTTAAGTTCATTATAAGGAGAGGTGGACAGCTGGTTAGAGCATGATGCTGGTACTAGCACCAAGGTTGCCGGTTCGATCCCCACATGGGCCACTGTGAGCTGTGTGCCCTCCTTAAAAAAAAAAAAAGTTCATTATAAGAAATACGTTCTTCAAAAACTAATTTTTTTTAAAACTACTGTTGAGTCAACACTGAATTTAATAAATTATTTAAAAATTTTGCTAGCTAAACAACTCAATAACTAATTACAACTATATCTGATCTTTATTTCTGAATTTAGAGAAATATTTTTGTGGCTTTAAATCATACTGCTACCTAAGCTTCCAATCAAGCCTTTTCTTCTTCTTGGGGTGAGAATTTGGAAATCCCCTGTTGGCAACAATCTAAATGTGCAACAAGAATGGCATGGTTCCATACACTATGGTATGTGCCGCTAGTAGGGTGCTATGGAGCACTTTTGAAATAATGTGAAAAAGTATTTAATGATGAGGAACTGCTCCTAATGTTAATATAGTCTAAATATGTGTGTTTATGTTTGCATGTGCCTGCCACCCTTTTCTGTTTATGCTAATTTGAATTGTCACGTGCAATAAAAAAAGTCCTAATCAGAATTGTTGTAGATTATGGATAAACAAATTGCATTTTTAAAAAAGGTGTATTTTGTCAGTTTGCTTTTCTTTAAAACTGATGCTTTATTTTAGACATAACATTACTTTGTAGCCTTCAGAGGCCTTGTCAAAGCAATAGGATAAAAGAATGAAGCACATAGGCCTGAATTTTATGTTTCCTACCTTGAATATACCACATGTAAAATAGTAACATTATTTTTAATATCTTATTAATATATGTTCTCTGTATTAGTACTTCAAAATCTACCCTACAGTCCTTCTCTACAATGCTTTGTAATTATGGTATTACCATACACATCTGTAGTTTTATATGAATAATGATTACTGTAAATTTAAGGAATTACCCTAAGTGTAATTGTAAGTTCTGGAATTTATATATACCAGTTAATCTTACCAACATTAAGAAACCAAGGATGGTCTATGGGTTTATCCTCCCACCATGTTTTCTGCCGACTTTCCCCAGGAAATTAATACTTTATGTCTAATTAAATCCCTCTATCTATTGCACAGAGGGAAATTTACGTGCTTCCTCCCTGAACTCTAAACAGGTAACAAAATCACACAGGAGAAAACCTTATAAAAGGAAGAAGGAAGAGACCCCTTTGCTCCTTGAGTCTGCACTATTCCACCTTCAATACCTAAACACTGGGGGAAAAAACAGGATCATGTATTTTAACACAAAATCTGTTCATTACTTTTAATACAAAGCTGTTTCTAAAAATGAACTCAAAAATCAAAGACTGGAGAATATTAGAAATTCCCCTAAAATGAGAACTGCAACTTATTTTAACTTGCTATGTATTTAAATTACATCACTGTTGAAGGAGGAAGAATTTGAAAGTCTAGGAGACCTAGATTTAATTCCTAGTTTAGCTGTGTTCTCAGGAAAGTTACTCAACCTCTCTGTCTCCCTTTCCCTTTTGTAAAATGAGCACAAAAACTACTTTCAGAAGACAGATGTAAAGATAAAGTACCTATAAGGAGCCTATCTCACACCATGACAGTAGTAATACAATAGCTGATACTCAATTAATTTTCCTCTTCCTTTCCCAAGTGACTGTTCAGAAACCAAGTGCATTTTGAACTGAATTCCTAGCTGCAAACTATTCAATGTGAAAAACGTAGCCGATTCATATTCTACAACCTGAAAGGAATATTTAAAAACCCCTAGAATTTAAATGATTTGAAATAATATTATTTCAATGTGTTCAAGAAAGTTCTCTTAGAATTTCTTACATTTTATAACCTTGTTAGTTTCGTCTTTAAGTGCATATACAAGTGCTGGTTTAATATCAAGAAGCCAAACAAAAATATAATGGAACCTCTTAATTCAGGCATATAATGTAACTAAACAACCTGCAGTACCATAAAGTCAGTAAAGTAAACACTGGAAAAAGATAGTTGGCCCTGTTGTCTCTGTTAAACACGTCAAAGTGCTGCATCTAAAAATATTTGAAAAATCTGCCTAATTTCCATCTGTTGTATTTCATAGAGGATAACTAAAAGTTCATGTGAAAGTTCACAGTAAGTTCAAATATGTCATATCAGGTCATTTACAGGATAAAAGTTCACTGGGAGTTTATTATTATTTTTTAAATACTGAAGTGGAAAAAGAATAAATATACTAATTGAAGTTATTTTATATTGCATTATGACCACTGCATTTTTAAGCACCATAAATACAAATTATAAATTTTAAAAGGCCACGTGCAATGCATAATGGCAACAATGATGATTATAAGGAAGATGCCTAAGATAATATCCTCGGGACCGTTCTTAGAGAAGAAACAATAGATCACCTTTCGTTGTGCTAGATATTATTTAAAGACCAACAGCTGTCACATTTTACATCATATTGAATACTTTGTTTAAATGACATATATGGAAAGTAGAAAAAGGGGAGGAACATCAGAAAGAGTAAATGAATACAGGCACACTTCATTTTGTTGTGCTTTGCTTTCTTGTGCTTCACAAATATTGTGGTTTTTACAAACTGAAGGTTTGTGGCAACCCTGCGCCAACTAAGTCTATTGGTGCCATTTTTCCAACAGCATTTGTTCACTTCTTGTATCTGTGTCACATTTTGGTAATCCTCACATTAATTCAAAGTTTTTAATTATTGATAATATTTTGTTACAGTGATTGGTGATCAGTGATTTTTGAGTTACTATTGTAATTGTTGGGGACAGCCATGAACTGCGCCCATATAAGATGGTGAACTTAATAAATATGTATGTTCTGACTGCAGCCATTTCCTGTCTCTCTCCCTTTCCTGGGGCCTCCCATTCCCTGAGAATAAACAATATTGAAATAAGGCCAAATAATAACCCTGCAATGGTTTCTAAGTGTTCAAGTGAGAAGAAGAGTCAGTTGTCTCTCACTTTAAATCAAAAGCTAGAAATGATTAAGCTTAGTGAAGAAGGCTTGTCAGAAGCTGGGATAGGCTGAAAGCTGGGCCTCTGTGCCAAACAGTTCACCAAATTGTTAATGCAAAGGAAAAGTTCTTGAAAGAAATTAAAAGTGCTACTCCAGCGAACACATGTGTGGTAAGAAAGTGAAAGCCTTATTGCTGATATGGAGAAAGTTCTAGTGGTCTGAATAAACGATCAAACCAGCCACAGCATTTCCTTAAGCCAAAGACTAATCCAGAAAAAGGGAAAAAGTTGTCTCTATAACATAAAAATGCACGATGAAGCAGCAGGTGCTTATGTAGAAGCTGTAGCAAGTTATCCAGAAGATCTAGCTAAGATAATTCATGAAGGTGGCTACACTAAATAACAAACAACAGACTTTCAATGTAGACAAAACTGCCTTCTATTGGAAGAAGATGCCATCTAGGACTTTCATAGCTAGAAAGGAGAAATCAATGCCTGGCTTCAAAGCTTCAAAGGACAGGCTGACTCTCATTAGGGACTAATGCAGCTGGTGACTGTAAGTTGAGGCCAGTGTTAATTTACCGTTCTGAAAATCCCAGGACCCTTAAGAATTAGGCTAAATCTACTCTGTCTGCGCTCTATAAATGGAACAACAAATCCTGGATGGTAGTACATCTGTTTACAACATGGTTTACTGGTGTTAATAAGCAGCAAAAAAGATTAGCAGGAAAAGAGAAGCCAAACAAAATATTTTTAAAAATCTGTATTAAAGAGGGTGCGTAGAGTATGAACCATTTACTAATTTATGATAAATATTTAATGTGTGTGTATATATATATTTATATATATGTATATATATACACATATATATACACACACACACACACACACACACACACATATAAATTTTTTAACTGTGAGAAAAGGAAAGATAATTCTGAGTAAGATGAAAACATGGTTGAGAAATGGCTTGTAATGAGGGTTGGGGCAGATCACAGGTTGTCTTCCTTGACCTTGAGAATGTTCTCTTATTATTTGGCACTCTCTAACAACAGCTGCCCTTCTTAGAACTTAGTTTTTCCTCCCACAATCCCTGAATCTGATGGGTAAGAATTTAAACAACACTCTCTCCAATACCCTCAGCTTTCCCCTTGTCCTTTGTCTTAGCCAGATTGCCTGATTCTGCCTCTGTTATTACCATTGTTTCTATTATTACTACCACTACCATCACTGCTACTACTGCTTCATTATTTTTAGTACTACCATTATTATTGTTTCTACTGAGTACCATTTACTTAAGTGTTTACTATGTGCCAGACACGGGACTCAGCCTTTACCAACAGCAACCTACTTACTGTAATATTTACAACAACCCTATGAGCATGTATTATTCTCTTATTTCATACTTGAAGAGCTCAACAAGACTCAGGACTACATCACTACTGTGTTTCCCTGAGAATAAGCCCTAGCATGATTTTTCAGGATGACATCCCATGAACGTAAGCCCTAATGTGTCTTTTGGATCAAAAATTAATACAAGACCCGGTCTTATTTTCGGGGAAACACGGTACAATTAAGACATGCAACAATATGTTCAGATAAAATCAAAGCATGCTTCTATTAATACAATTTATCTTTTATTAGTCTACAAATATTTGCTGAACATCAAAGTGCAAAACAATAAAATAAAAATGAACATTTTATTGAAAATTACTATGCATTTTTGGTTCTGTTCTAAGTGCTTTATTCACTCATAATAATGCAATGAGAGTAGATATTACCATTATCTTTATTCTCCAGATGAGTGAATTGAGGCACATAAAGGCTGAGTAACTTGTCCCATCTCATGGGGCTAGTAAGTGACAAAACCAGGATACCAGGCAATATGTCTAGAGTTCATGTTCTTTAATTTCTATTCTGGGCTAAGTGATGCATCTGAGAAATCTGTAGAAATGTAAAGATCCGTGCCCTTAAAAAGTTTAGTCTGGTTGAACAAATAAGACCAAGATGATAAAACCTAGGAGATCAGATTTCTGATACTTCAATTATTTGTTTCCAAGTTGGAAAGCTGTTGAACTAGAAATAAGAGGCATGGAAACCAATTAAAAGACAGTCTTTAGAATACAGGTAAGAAAACTGCAAATGTGGATGAAAATGAAAGGAAGAAAATGAAAGATATTATGGATTGAAAATTGACCTTACTGGTGATTGATGAGATAAGGGAGACCATGGAAGAGAACAAAGATCGCCTGAGACTAGGTCAGTGGGAGACTGACCATATCACTGTCAGAAATGTACAAATCTTAGAGGCTGATGACTTTGAGGTAAGAATAAAATTGTAAATAAAAACAAATCTATTCAATATTCCTAAGGGAGTTATAATACAGTCAGTAGACGTAAATTTGAAAGTCATCTGCTCCCAAGTAAGGTTCAATACTGCAAAAATCAAGTTGATCACTCTGAGGGAGAGAATACTGACCTGTAAGAGCAAAAGGTTGAGGACACATTTCCCATTGTTGCTATAAACCTCATGTTTTCTTTGCTTCCCACTAGTCTGGAACCCTATGACAGTTTAGGAGGAGAAGGAAGAGATAGGAAGAAGAGTGAGCAGCACCTGCTTGGCTCTAGACAAAGTTCAGAGCAAGAGTGGGAGACAAGACTGGAAAGAGCCACTGTGTAGATGGAGAGAGGTCTGGAATGTCATCTGCAGATTCCTAATTTACAGCAGAGGTAAAGGCCTATGTATTGTGAGGTTCTTATAGGTAAGTTGGCTCATGATGTAGGAATTTCTGAGAGTCGGGATCAAGGGACTTCTAACAACAAAGCTCTGAATTGAGTAGGGTGATAGAAAAAATAATCTCCTAGCATGGCCTGAAATTTCAAGGTTCCGGTATACTTAGTGTATTTAGTTCTTAAAGAGATAGACTCTTGGAGTATTTCTATTTTTGGTACTGTCTTAATTTCCTGGGGCTGCCACACAAAGTACCAAAAACTGGATGGTTTAAAGCAACAGAAATCTATTATCTCAGTTCTGGAGATTAGAAGCTTGAAATCAAGGTGTAAACAAGCAGGGCGATGCTCTCTGATGGCTCTAGGGGAGAATCCTTCATCGTCCTTTCCTAGCTTCTGGTGGTCTGCCAGCAACATTTGGTGTTCCTTGGTTTACAGATGCATCACCCCAGTTCTGTCTTCACAGCATCTGCACATTGTTGTCCCTGTGTGTGTGTGTGTGTGTGTGTCTTTCACTAGGTCCAAATTTCTACTTTGTATAAGAATAAACATCCTGTTGGATTAGGGCCCACCCTAATAATCTCATTTTGACTTAATTAGCTCTGTAAAGACCCTATTTCCAAATGAGGTCACATTCTAAGGTACTGAGGGGTTAGAACTGCACTTTGGGGGACACGATTCAACCCAAAACAGGTACAAACCTCAGCTCGATAATAAACTAGAGATGATAAATATCTCAGACTAAACCTAAATATTTTTTCAGTTATAACTCACACACACAAAAATAGATCAGTAGAGGAAAAATAACTGCTCACTAACATGTCACAAATAAACAGATATGTACGTGTGCCACCCTGTGGTAAACCACACACCTTATAAATTTTTATACAAATAAAGAGGCTATATGTACTGGTTTTAGCTAGCTTAATTTTTAAAAATTCAGTTTTTACCTTGAAAATATTCTTCTGAATCCCTTATAGAATCAGGACCATTCTGAAAGCAAGTTTGATGGTCTTGTATTTAGGATCCCAATAACTACACCTGGCAGGTGCTTCATAAATGTTTATTCTTGGGAGTTGACTGTGTGTATGATAGACTAATGCTTAAAACCAGAAGAATTTATCTTAAAGAAATAATCAAGAAAAGACATAATGATTTAGCTATAAGGATATCCACCATAGCTTATTTAAAATAGTAAAAAACAACAAAAAAATGGAACCGACACGTAGGTTCAATTCTAAGTTAGTTAGGTCATTTGTATCATATATTAGTATGATATACTGCCATGAAAATGATGTTTTGGAAAACACTGAACATATTATTGTTCAAAGGACATTATTTAAAAAATTAGATTAGATAATATTCATAGTATAATCTCATTCTTGTTTGAGATACATATGATACAATCTTCATGTTTATAATACTGTACATATTTTGTGGTCACCACAACAAGATGTGATGGACCCCCCAATCCCCACCACCTGAATTTGGTTCAGACGTAGAGACTGATGATGGTGACACACACAAATACTAAGAGCATATGAAAAAGTTTACTACACACATAATTATGCTTTCTGGGTCTAGCGCTCAGTCGACCTGGGATTCTGGACTCCTCTATGTTTTGAGGTTTCCACACATGGCCATGTAAACTATGTAGTTCACAACCAACATGTGGGGCCACCCTATAGGGGTTCATGTGAGGATTAAATGAGCTGCCACACAGCATTCAACACAGAAAACCATTCCAAACATTTTAAAACTAGTTAATTCTTAATAATCAGCCCATGTCATTTAACATAAAAAATGAATAATGCCAATTTTTTTCCCTAAGAAAACATCTGCGCAGCCGTGTCTCATTTTAAATACGCCACAAATAAAAATTTAGATTTCTACAGATAAAGTACAAGTGACAAATGATTTCCCTTTAAAATAGCTGTTCTTGTCCATATTATTTTATTGTATAAATAGTTTCTCATAAAAGTAATATCTGGTCATCAAAGAACATCTGAAAAGTAAAAATAGAAAAGATTACTCATTAAGCCACTATGAACCATAGTAGCTGGTATAAATTCTTCCCTGATCCTTCTCTCCGCATAGGATTTTAATGTTTATTTTTTCAACATTTTAAATCAGAATATTGGTATACATTTTTCATCATGCATTTATTTTCCTGAAATTAAATAATATGTCTTTCCTATGTTTTATAATTATTACAAACATAATTAATGATGGTGTATTACCATTTCCTTATTATTAGATATTTTAAGGTATTTATGGGTTGTCCCCCTTATTACTATTTTTTTTTTAAACATAATCCTGGTGCTGTGTCCAAAAGCCTAGAACCCACTTTCTCTGACCTTGTATATCCCCTCTATTATCAGATCTTTTCAGTTCTACCTCCTAAAAAATTATTTAACCAATACACTGCTCTCAGTTTCTCCCTTGCTCAAGGTACTAGCTCTCAACTGGCCTTTGGCAACAGCTTATCATTCGTGTCTGTTGCCCCTAACTTGCTAGGTAGCCAGAATTATCCTGTTAGAACTTACTCTGTATGTGTGTTATTTCTTTGCTTTTACTTTTCTTTAGTGGTTCTTGATTTGTGATCAAGATAAAGTACAAAATCTTAACCATTGCATTCAGAGTCCTCTGCTCTCTGGCTCCTGCCTACTTCTCTAAGACTGGCCTCTCCCCATCCTTCCAGCTCTTTCTCTCCATCCCATTATCTTGGACTTCTCAGTTCCTGCATCGTTCTACAGTGTGCCTTCAGGCCCTGGAATGTGCAGTGCCATTTCTTCCACTTAGAACCTTTGGATATTTTTCCAGAATAAATTCTATTCACCCTGAAGGTCTCAATTTAAGTGTCACTGCCTCTGGAGGACCTTCCCATCCCCTTCAGAAGAGGTTAGGGGCCCCCACTATAAATTTCCTAGGCTCTCTGAACATTCCCTTTCATAATGGTCATCATATCTAGCAACAATTAAGATGCTTGTTGGGGCCTTACAGACAGACAGTGTATTATGTGTTTCAGCTGGTTCTCTTATTTAATCCTCATAATAACCCATGTGGATATGAAGATTAGGAAGCAGCCCCGGAGATTATGTAACTTTCCCAGGTCACACAATTAGCAAGAGATAATGATAAATACTAGAAGCTTCTGGAGTATACATAGGATACAATTTGCTCAAAATATTAGTAAAACCAAGATTACAAAGAATAGCACTTCTTCAGTGGGAGGAAGAGAAGAGAGCAAAAGAAAGATCAATTTCAGGAAAAGCTAGGCTCTAAAGAGATTAACTGACTGGAGAAGAGAGGGAAGGAAGAGTCTGCTGGAGGAGTAGCAGGGCCCAAAGGTATGCGGATTTGAGGATCAATATGAAGGAATCTAGCTTCAAAGCAGCCTCCCACGGGAGAGTGGAGACTTAAAACTAGAGAATACAGCTTCATAGGAGCAAAGTTATGGACGGGGTTGGTTCTGAATGGGTGAACAGGGAGATCCCAGAAGCCTACAGTATGGATCCTCCTTTCTATCTACATAGCACAATTGTCACCATTCTTTCTCCATATGGAGAAGCCAATTTGACTTGAGAGTATTTTACAACTAAGAACCTCAAGCTCCTAAGGGATTAAATGGAAGCACATCAAGAGCTGGGAATTGGACCAGGAAAGGGTTAATATACCTAATTTTAGGAAAAATTACTATTAAAAAATTAACATAAGTAAAATAGTCCTCAAACATTTAGAAGCATCCTCAAACTCTAAAGACTTCTCTAATTACCTTAAGATTCCACTGGATTCCAAGGTATTAAATATAAAGCCTGGGGATACTGAATACAAAAGTGCAGAAATTATTATACCAACCACATATATCAGTTTATAAACTAGTTTCGTGTGGCCATCTCTGAATAACTTGGTTAATGACAACAACAAAATATTCTATCATTTTTTTAATGGAGTATCGTTGTTCTATGAAATCAAATTGGAAACTCACTGTGTGCTCCTTGGTACACTAGACATATTAAACCTGAAATAGGAAAGCAATTTATTTATTTGACTTGCTTTTAATATCTTAAAGTTTACAAACGGGCACCTGAAAACATTTTGTAATGGCCAAAGAAAATTAACTGTGTGTTAGTAAGTAAAACAAAGACGATAAGCCCGACGTGATAAATGGGTTCTCCCCATGAACTTACAGTATGAATGAGGGGGTCCCAGCACTGTAGCACTGTGGATACAATTCATTCATCGTCCATTAATTGTATCTAACCTGCTCTTTCATCTACTCATTGAGTTTTTAGTTCAATGATTATATGTTTAATTAATAGAAGTTCATTTGGTCTCTATTCAAATCCACCCAGGCCTTCTTTGAAAGCTTCCTGTTCCCTGCTTTGGCTTTTAGTCTTTAAACATCTTTAACATGCATATTCCATTCTGCATTGAACCCTCCCAATTTGTGAATTCTGTGGACATTTATATACATTTTACAATTTCAGACTGCAAACTCCTGTTAGTTTGGTGAGGCTTTAACTGTGGAGGAGCTTCTTTGGAGGGAACACCCTGGACCTGCGTTTGTGTCTGCCAGATGAGCTGGAAATAGTAGCAGCCACGAACTTTAAGTTACCAAATCAATTACTTGGATTGTGGTTTTCCACCGACCATGAAAGTAGTCTACATTTAAACACCAACATGTGCGAAAGCAGGTCTGTGATCACAGATTCACAGGGGAGACCCTGTTCCCCCACAAAGAACCCAGGGCCAAGACAGATAAGTAGATAAGTTTCCTTGTTGATTCATTTTTTTCCTTCCTTTCTTCGTTTTCTCTTTCTCTGTCTGTCTCTTTCTCTCCTTCTTTCCTTCCTTCCTCCTTTAAAGAAAACTAAAGGCTCTGTTTTCAAGACATAACATGTCCACTTATTTCAGATGCCATTTTATTTATCAGCTCATCACCATGTTATGAAGGAGCTCTTATGCCTAAAATGCAGTAAACTGTTGCTTTCAAAAACACCTGTTAGTCTGCTCTCAGCAAAATCCTATTCCTACCTTACTGCCTTACTTCCACGTCCCCCCAACATCACATCTCCACCCACCATCCATTATGAGACTCAACATTTACTGGGCACTAACAAGGCATAAGGATGGTATGGCAGAAGCCAGGGACAAGGAAGGCGAGGGAGCATGCCTGGACATGCCATCAAGCTGGGGAACCAAGTGCCCCAGGACTGAACTAAGTGTCATGCGAGTTCAGAGGAGCAGCAGGAGAAGACATTCCACTAGGTTTTGTAAAGGTTATGGTTAAGCACAGACAAATAGGTAGGGCCTTGGTGTTAGGCTGTGTTCAATTCAACTGCACTGAAAAACAGCTGCAGGTCTTCTAGAAAACCACCCTGTGTCGCTCCAAACACTATTCTCAGCTTCTCAGTGTAAATCACTAAGTTAGTTGGTTTGATTGGGACCCATTTACTGAACCTCTGTGAGAAGGACCTGTGACAGACACGAGGCATTCAGAGGTAAGGAGACTCCCCAGCCTGCAGAAACACACAGGGCAGTGGGGGGCAGAAAAGATCACAGCACATCTGTCTTCTAGGTACATGAACAGTTCACTGAGGGCTGGCACCGGTTTTTACTCACCTGTGTATCCCCTGCCTCCAGCACACACCTGCAGGTTGCAGTGCTCGGTAAAGTAAGGGAAGTGCAAAATACACAGAGCCCCCTCCCCCCCAATCCTTCCAACTTCTTACAACCAAAGATTTCTAACCCTTAAGGGTTAAAGTTGAATTCCTTTCTTCTGTCCTGCTATTGGTTTAGATATATCAAAGGGACATCATTGAATCAGTTATAGTTGTCAACGAATGTCTCCTCCCTTTACTCCAAGCTTATTGTGTGATCTGGGAGGTAAAAATTATGGTGATTCTTGAGAAAGTCCTCTGATACTCTGACAAGTTTCTGCTGCTACCTGGAGCTCTGGGGAAAAGGCTTTTTTTAAAACTATTAACACTTTCAAGCCACATATGCCCACCTACACTCGCAAAGAGGGGAGCAAGAAAGGGCAGGAAGAATAAAGAACACAAGAGAAAAGACCTTACCCAAGATACACATCCATGCTTTTAGTGGTGTCTGCCTATTTCTTCCCACTCTCCTTATCTGTGATGGTTGATCCTTGCGGAGTCTCCTATAAATATTTTACAAAAATATTTTAAACCTATATTCAGAGACCTTATATTTTATTACATATACCAAAACAATAAAAAACATAATAGGTTAAGTAGAATCCTATAAATTTCATTATTGAAATAAATACCTATGTATTGAAAAATGGTATTCTGTTTCAGGTACTTTTTATACAACGTTTCATTAGTTTTCCAAATAACATTGTAAGGAAAATATTTCAACCCCCACTTTATAGACAAGGAGCCCAACCACGAGAGGCTGAGTGAAGCCTAGACCAGGCAAACAACCTGGCTTCTCTGTGCTCCTCTGGGTTTCCTCATCTTTAAAGTAGGACACTGATAGTATGTGTCCTCCTGGATTGCTGTAAATACAGATAGAATCTCTTATTGCTTTTGCAAAGTGATTTGCGGAATTTGAAAGGTCCTACAGCAAGTTATCGCCAGTAAAGAATCATGCTTCCTATCAAGCCAAAGTTAAGAACAAGTTACCAATACATTTTCCTGCAAGACCTGAGTTTTGTTTTGTTTTATGCCCATAATCATGAGGTTACGTGTTCAGGACTCCGGATTCAGGCACGTTTTCCCAGGCTAAGCACCAAAGCACTGGCGAGAACATGGGCACAGGGTGGGTTCTATGACTCCCCTCCCCCAAAAAAGTGGCTCAGGCTAGAGTTATGGAAAATAGGACAAAGTGCCTGAAACTTGTATGAACAACTACAGCACTAGCTGAAGCTACTTAGATATGGTAATTCATTAAAGGGGCATATAATCACTTTATAGAAGCCCCAAAATTGCTCAGTGCACTTTCTGTTCCTCTGAACTCTGTCCACAGCAATGGAGGGGCACCAAAGCCAAAAAGCAACTCCACCACCGAAGCTTAAAGCCGGGACTGCTCCATTCTTAAGTTACCATTAGGGATTTGGTGTGTTATATAGATCATAAAAGATATCTATATTATATAACATAACATATACATATAAAATGTGTTATATATTATGACAAGTGTGATAAAAAAAAAAAAAAAAATGGTGAATGCTGCTGCCGAGTGCCATCCAATGGAAAGTCAGGGATCTTCAAGATGGGAAGCAGTGCGTCCAATCTTAGTAACAGTGTGTGACAAGTTTCAACTTGTTCAGTGCAGTAAGTGGGGTGTCAGGTACAGTTAAGAGAAGGTGTGTTTTAAAGTGTGCTATAAATCATCCTCCATCATGACAACACTCCGTGTCACACATTGCTTCTGGTATAGGGCAATTCCTGTCAAATAAAAACATTACGGTGTGTCCTCATCCACCTCATTCACCGATTCTGGCACTGTGCAACTTCTGGCTCTTCCCCAAAGTCAAAATGATTCAGGACATTGAGGCAGCCATGACAGTGCAACTAAAGACACTCATGAAAGAGGGGTTCACTACTAACAATAGCTTTTAATATAAATGAATTAAATGTTCCAATCAAAAGATAGGGTGGCTGAACAGATATAAAAAACAAGACCCATATATATGCTGCCTACAAGAGACTCACTTCAGATCAAGACACTCACAGACTGAAACTAAAGGGATGGAAAAATATATTTCATAAAAATGAAAAAAAAAAGCGAGGGTAGTAATACTTATACTAGACCCCCCCCCCCCCCCAAAAAAAAAAAAAAAAAAGACTTTAAAATAAAGTCTATAACAAGAGACAAAGAAGGACCCAGTAATCTCACTTCTGGGTATTTATCCAAAGAAACCCAAAACACTACTTTGAGGGGACATATTCATTACATGTTCATTACAGCTTTGTTTACAATGGCCAAGATGTGGAGTCAGCCTGGGTGTCCATCAATAGATGAATGGATCAAGAGGAAGTGGTACATATGTACAATGGAATATTTGCTTGGCCAGGGAGGGGAATGGGTTCTTGCCATCTGCAGCAGCATGGATGGACCTGAAGGCTATTGTGCTGAGTGGAGTATGTCAGAGAAAAACAGACGCAATGTGATTTTGCTTATATGTGAAATCTAAAGAACAAAACAAACAAACAAAACAGAAACAAACTCATAGATACAGAAAACATGTTGATGGTTGCCAGACAGGGAGGGGGATGGGGGCGAGTGAAAAAGGGGGAAAGGATTAAGAAATACAAATCGGTAGTTATAAAACAGTCATAAGGATGTAAAGTAAAGCATAGGAAACATAGTCAATAATATGATAATAACTATGTATAGTGCCAGGTGGTACTACACTAGTCAGGGGGACACTTCTTAAATTATATAAATGTCTAACCATATGCTGTACACCTGAAATTAATAATGAATGTCAACCATAATTGAAAAATTTAAAAGGGGGGATAAGGTGAAGGGGAATAAGAGGTTCAAATTTCCAGTCATGAAACAAATAAGTCATGGGGATGTAACATACATTACAGCACAGGGAATATAGTCACTAATACTGTGACAGCATGGTGCAGTGTCAGATGGTTGCTGTGCTTATCGTGGTGATCACTTCTTTAGGTTTATAAATGTTGAATAACTATGGTGTACCCCTGAGGCTAATATAATATTGTATGTTAGCTACATTTTAATAAAAATCTTAAAAGAATAAAAATAATAAATCAAGGGCAAGTTATGGCAGCCAATTCACTCCTAGCAGTTACTTTTTAGGTACTATAAAAATGAAAACCTCTTTTTCAGAAGGAGGATACAGATGAACTAAAAATATACTATTTACATAGTAATAGGACTGTTCTGCAAGGTTATCTCCACAGCAGCTGTCACAAATCATACATCTAAACTCACACACACAGGACATTTTACAGGCCTATGTGAGGCAGGCCAAACGTTCTAGTCCGATAAAACTAATTAGCAGATCTGTTCTGTTTACACTCAAATGAGTCAATTGATTTCTGCCTGTTCCTGACAGCTAGTACAACTATCCAAGGACCCGCAAAAACTGTTTGCATTTCACAGGTGGGATTTTACACCCTTTGCCTTTCACAGGGAGCCAAGCTCAGAAGGAAACAGCACCAATGAAAAGCTTGATGCATGCCTGCAACATCTAAATTGCCACATTGAAGTGTGAATAAAAACTTATTAATTTCATTTCCCTCCCTGTTGAGACAGAATGGATCACCTGCAGCAAAATCTATCAGTAGGAACCAGAATGACGTAAAGATTAGAGAGGTAGATAATGGCTGGTGCTAAATACCTCCATGTTTTACAAGAAACACATTTTCAATTTAGCCTTCCATGTTGAACGAAGGGTCTAACGTCATTTTAAACACTGCCTGCAATTAATCACTGAATCTTTAATACCATATATATAAGTGGTTTATAAACATAAATGGATAACCAATCTAGGCAGCTGACATACCAAATTTTCTAGACTAATGGGAGGCAGATTAGAAAGGGATTTCTAGAGCTCAGTCTGAAGAGGTATACCAATTTTCAATAATTAGATTAAACGGTCATAATTGTTTATCACATGTCTTCTTGCTTAGGAACATATCCTATAAACATCAGTCACTTCTCCCATGATGTCATCTCCAGTGACCACTGCTATTTTCAAATCAGTGCCCGAATTCCTGGCCATTTTGTCACACCACGCCTGCCAGAAGAAACACCCCGGCAATCACGCTGAGGCAAGTTCAGTCACCACTTTTCATTCAATGAATTGCTTTCTCTTCCGATTGGTTGTTTTGCTTGTTTTGTTTTTTTGTTGCGGTTTGGTTTGGTTTGGTTTTCAGCGGCAAACAGATCCAAGGCAATGGCATTTGCATACAATATTTAAGTGGCTGCAGCCACTTTTGGTGTTTCTGCTCATTAGATGCATGACTGGTAATTGATATGAATGGAGATGCAGCAGTTGGGTCCTAATAAAAATATCTGTAGGCTAGTAAAAAAAAAAAAATGACTAGGTTTAACTTTTAAAAATTATCTGGAGTTTCTCAATAGTCTTCTGAAGAGGACTGATTCCATCAATTACGCTTTAGAAACTCTGATCTTTAATGTGATCTCTGGCAGTGATTTGCCGAGACCGGTCAGGTCATACTCGTATGGAATGCTACAGACTGGTTGAAGCTAGAGATTCAAAATTCCAGCATTCTAAAGTAAACAGGACTTTAGTGGCCACCTAACCTAGTCGTTCTTATCTTTTTAAGATTCATATCCTTTGGGGAATCTGATAAAAGCTATGGATTCTCTCCTTATGGGGAAAAAACATTTTTTTTGCTTACAATTTCAGGGGCATCTCAGATTCCACAAAGCCCATCCTTGGACACTGAAGGAAAAAGCCTTGACCAACTCCAACCACCTCATTTATGGATGAAGAAAACTAAGGTGCAGCGAGGATATGAGGCTGTCCAGGGTCGTGCAGCTTCTTAATGACAGAGGCAGCATGAAACTCCTGCTCTTCCCACTCCTGTGTGCTGTCCATTGTGGTATCAGACTATATATGGACTTGTGCGGGTGGTAATGGCTACCAGGTAGTACCTGAAAAGGGCTTTGAATGCTCTGCTGAGCCATTCTGATGAACTGACCAAAGGATTAAGTGTATGTGATTAGAATTTATACCCACCAGTCCTCTTTTCTAAACAAGTACATTTCATTCTCTGTCTTCACTCTCCTTCAGGTACCTCTGAACCCACCTCCATCCTCCTTCCCTCCCACCCCACCGACACTTTCTTAAAACTCCCTCCTTAGGTGACTGGACTATCCCATCTCTTCAATGGTTCACCCTTTCCCTCCACACACATTTTATATTTCATCCTTTGCTTCTACCATGCCTCCCCTTCCCAGGGGCTCCCTAAAACTCCACCCTACTCTCCTTTATATCCATTCTCACCCCTCACATAGAAATCCTTCCCAACAGTGAGTTCTGTTGAATGAAACTCCCTCCCTCAAACCTGTTTTCCTTTTCCACCCTCTCATCCAAGAAGCACTAGTGTCTTGGACCTTGTTTGTACTGTGATGTCTAACTCTGCCTAGCTCACAGCAAGAACAATATACATCCTGTGCATTAATGGACACTTTATTATTCCAAAATGAAAGAGAATGTACAAATAACAAATTTACTACCAACACTTAGGGTTCATAAGAAGTTAATTAAGTCTGACACCTTGCTTTCTTTTTGCCTTACTCTTTTCAGGGGAACTGATTTTTAAAAGGGGACATAGCACCTCCTAGTGGAAAATAATGGTATTTTAAAACAGACCCTCTGAACTGGTGTATTTTGAGATGCATAAACAGTAAAACTAAAGGGTACATGATAACTGCATCCAGACTGTTAATTATTCCAAGTTCTTCGTCTTAAAGATTTCCATCTTAAAGATCTTAAATGGCAACATATTTTAAGGGATTTATCCTTCTTAAGCAGAGTTACATTTTTAGTATTTAAGAGATATTTAGTAATGCCACTGTTTAGAGATATTTAGTTACATCAGTACCCATATCCAAAAGACTTTCTTTGTTAGCCCAGTACATCACAGCACTGTGATAACGAGGCCAGAGTACTGGATTTGGTTCAGGGATAGTCGCGCCAGTGTTTTTGGGTCCCATAGTCGTAAGTTTCACCCTGACTCCAGGGAGCCATCATAATTAGATTTCCCCTGAGCCACAGAAGACCCAGGGTGAGAGCGGACAACCAGTACAATTTCAACTCTCTGACTAGAAATCAACGTAAATATGCAGGTGGGTTAACACTGGCTGTATTTTAAAATATTCTTTCATCTAATGGCAATTATTTAATACTTTAATTATTTATTTTTAGTGATTATACATGTATAGCACTTCTTAAAATTTTACATGCCACTGAATACAGGAAATTAAGATGACTTAATGACAAACATTTTCAGATTACCTTTTTTGTGCATGTCCTATAATATATATGGAGCCATGACAGTCTGTACAAAATCAGGAACATAGCCCAAGTCCTAAAATATAAACAAAAATGTGTTATCCACTATAAAATGTATTTAGCCAACTCAAAGGCAACAGGTTAATCAATCCTTTAATTACTTGCAAGGCTCCATTCAATACTAAGTAATTATAATAGTTATGTTGTCTGAAAAGAACTAATCCCATGTGAGTTTGAAATTTAATCAATAAATGGAAAGGTCTAACATTATGTTCAAAATAAACTGAACTTGCGTTATCACCAAAGAGATGAAATAAGGGTAACTAAACAAATGAATCACTTCTCTTTTGTGATCCATAACTCCAAAGTGTTATTAAAACCTAAAATTCCCAACACTATACATGTCTTGAACATTCAGCACTAAAATCCTACTCTAATTCTTAGAAGAAGCCGATTATTTCACTTTAGTTGATAGTAGAGACAGATATAGGATACCAAAAGGGTAGAATGAAGTAAGAGTTATCAGGGATGCTGTAGTTATATTAATACAAAAGAAACTCATTTTCAGTCAAACTGTAGTTTAAAGTACAGACTAGATAAGTAGTTATGCTACTATGAGTTCATTTATTAATTCTACCATGTAAAAGTAGCTACTTACTTGGAATAAATATCACGAAGTTGATGACATAGCCACACTAAGACTTCTACATTATTTTCTAACAAACTACATAATTTTAATGGTTCTCTCGTTTAAATTGGATTTCTGCTAGGATACTCCATGCCTCGGGCCAATTTCTTGGCCTTTTGTATTAACATGAGAAAATTGAATCCACTGAAACAGAAATATTTCAAAGTTAGGACTAAAACATTTATCACATACTGTATATGACAGCATAAGCAATTTTCCATGTTAATAAAGCTCTTCGCATATAATTTTAACGTATACATCAGATTTCATTGCCTGGATCTCTCACCATTTATATAACCATTTCCTATTGCTGGCCTTTAGTTTTTTTGTGTATGTTATAAATAAGGCTACATTATCCATCTTTGTGAGCAAAGCTCGTCCACCGTTAGCCGTATTTCCATAAGATAATTCTGACTTAAGTAACAGTAAATAACCAAACGACTTACTTTTTTTTTAATGATATGAAGACCTAACATTTTATTTTTATTTTTTTCTTTTCTTTATTTTATTAGTTTCATGGGTACAAAATACTGTAATAGTTAGACGTTTATCATTTGTACCCCTCACAAGGTGATAACCCCCTTCTCCCAATCTACTACCCCTCTCACATCGCATAGAGCCGTTACATTTCTACTGTCTCTATTCCATACGTTGTACTCCACTTCTTGTGACTATACATATATATATATAATTATAGTTGACATTCATTATTATTCAGCTTCAACTTTGGGTGTATAGCACAGAAATCAGGCATCTACAGTATCCCTGAAGTAAGACCCAACATTTTAACGTTTTACAGTAAGTCCCTCACATAAACATTATCTTGTATAATTATCCTTTAAGGTACAGTAACATGGTCATCAAAATGACTACAATAATTGACTTATAGATTATTTTACTTTTACAGCAGTTAGGAGGCATTATTTCTCTGAGAAATAATCAAAAACCAAATAATCCAGCTTCTCTCCATATAGCAGCAGAGGAACTAGAAGCAAAGCACAAAGTGTACTCTCCCTTTTTAATTTTTTAAAATTTAAATGTAACAATAATTTAATAAAAATTTTTTAAATGTACGAGTAAAATCTTATTTCCTTGACATTGTCCAAGTTCCGAAATTGTGCATATGTACTTATGCATTCTGAGGATACACCCCTGGGAACGCTTTCTATCTTAAGGAGTTTTTGGTCACTGTACTTTGTACTTTATATTCGAGCACTGCCATGTTGGGGTGATAATCCATGTCAGCATGCTGATGAAAAGTAAACTGTTATAATGTAGCAGAAAAGACAAGAAAATAGAAAAATATCTGTAGCAGTGGCATATTTCCCTATGCCAGGTGCTCTACAGAAATTATTTCCTTCAAATCACAATGATCTCTTCGCAAAAGAAATGATGTATTTACAATTTGTCAGGTCTAAAATCTCCTTTGCTATGCCAAGCTCATGATTCAGGCAAAAATCAATTTTGCCCCTCACAGCTTTTTTTTTTTTTTTTTTTTAATCTATTTAAGAGATCTGATTTATCGTCTTAATGATATAAGCCATAGAGGAAGGGGAAGGGACCTATAATTACAATTACTTGAATCTTTTTCCCTTTGCGATAGCTAAGCATTTCAAGCAAAGGTATGTGACTTGTTTTTTTTTTTTTTAGTTTATTCATTCTTTCATTTATTCAATAAAAATTGTTGTGCACCTAACATTGTTTTAATTAAAAACAATTATACTATTGTGTTGAGTAACACCATGCAGACAATATGCTTTCAGTCCAGCACCTCACAGCTTTTTGTATGATGGAGATATGCGATGTCAGAGGGATAGTCTGCTCTTTCCAAGGCCCTAGCTTCCCTATTTCATCAGTGTGAAATAAATGGTTGTCTTCATGGTAGTCTCTTCCTAAAAACCTCAAAGACAACCCCAAAGTAGAACACAAGAACATAAGTCTAAATAAAAATACTATTATGTTTTTCCTTCTAAACAGTGTCTGTTTAAAGGTAGGAGCTTTGCCTTAATGTGGCATCCCTCTTCTCCAGCACTGTACCTGATGGGTACGGGTACTTAGCAAAAGTTGGCTGAATTAATGGTTGAATAAGAGAGCACATTTCACAACAGCTTTTCTTCTCAAAGGTCTCTTCACATCACGCTTTCTCTCATTTTTCATAAGCTATCATGGCATACCCAAGGATTACTTAAGCTTCTAATTTCTTATTAATGGCCATAGAATCCCTCATTCCGACATGCTGAAATTCTTAAAACCTACTGTAAAGATTCTATATAAAGGTTTCTCACAGGTGGAAACCTTTTTCATGAGGTTAGAGACCTTGCCACAGCCACATCTTACATAACTACGTAAAATAAATGCAGTGTTAGAAGTATTAATTACTGAAATAGTCACTTACATATTTTCCTGGTGTAATGCAACTGCAATACCGTATAAGATAGATGGATGGCTTTTACCATCATAAAAGAGTAAACTCAGACATGGTGCCATATACATATGAAAAACCCACTAAAATAAGAGAATTCCTGAAAGATAAATGGTCCTATAATTAATTCTGTTATTTCTCCACGACACTTGAGCTCAGAAAGGTCAACAGCAACTGTTTTGAGATGAGAGTAGTACCATCTGATGAAATGTCCATCAATCTCCAGTTATACCATTCTATAGGCTGCACACAGAACGGAATCTTTTCATCGGTGATTTCAGAGACGGAAGAAAAATCCGCTTTGGGATTTCATGTCAAGATGTTTAGCAAAAGTGTGAAACGCAAACAGGGCACAAGGAATGGTTGTGTCTGTGACCGTGGGAATATTGTGGTAAGGGAGAAACAGAAGACAAGAACAAATGGATGCCACAAAAACCAGACAAAGCCCGCTGTGTGGCTGATGGATAGTTCTAATGACCACAGTAGGCTTCATAGACAATGTAAAATCCAACTGCATTGCAAATCAGTGTCATGTATTTTTAAATGTTTCCTTCTTTGGATTCTTACATCGTATCTGTCAGGGTTTCAACAGTCCAGAAGCAAATGGAGTGGCTCATGAAATCTGCTTTCTTGAGGAAAGATATTTGAACAAGTGGCACACACAGTGGAATATTTCAAGGAGCAGCAGAACTGGCTGCCAGTGTGCCTTCACTGTAAGCACCCTAAGCCCAAAGGGAAGGGGCAAGGAGGCAGCAGCAGCAGAGGCCTAGCTAGACGACTCTCCCCCAGGGGCTGCAAGGTACCCTCACCAAAGTCACCTTCTGTGAGGATGGAGCTGGAAACGACTTGGCCCCACTCTAACTTGGGGCTGCGGGCTATGGAAGAACCAAATGAATGAACTTGCTGGTACCCAGTGTTAATTACAACATCTTTAAAGATAGAGAAGATAGAAATACTCATTTTCAATTATTTCTCTGTGGTTTATATTTGCAAAAGAAGGTTCTTATTCCTTGTTGAAAGTCCTAAGTTTTTGAAAGGTAAACATGATGAATTTGGTATAAACCTGGGAATAAAGCAAAGAAGAATCAATAAACATTACCTTGGGTTCAAGTTGTTTTCTCTTTTGCATTCCCAAGGCCCAGCACAGTACTCAAGAAATCTTTATGGATGAGTAAATGTTAAACTAAAACAATTCAATTTATGTTCTTCTAGAATTCCTGATGAATAAAGATGAGACTAATAAATATTCCTGAAGAACAAACCTATGTACAATTGATAAATATCTGATATACAGTGTGTGAAGGCACTGGGCCAGGCCAGAATAAATAAAGCTTGATCCCTGTCCTGTGAGTTTTTACGACACCTTTTTACTTCATTGGAAAATAAAGACACTTACCAGCTGCCCGGGGAGGCGGGGCTGCCAGGGTAGAGGGGGGCATCCAGGGGAAGTTCTGCAGCTACCTGGACTCTTGAAGTTATTCTGAGCCCACATGATTACTGAGGAGAGGGTTGCAAGTCAGGAAAAGGGTACAGCACAATCAAAGCAGGACTGCTTGGGAATCCCAAGGGAGGTTCTGAAGCTGCCTCCATTTACCTAGCACTGCTGCAGTCTATGATTCCTAAAGACCGGCCCTGGGTCCCAGAGCTCTCCCACCTCACAAACCTCCGGGACCCAGAGGCTTCGATACTAACTCAGAGTCTCAAGAACATGGCCTACACCTTTGGAGTTGCAAGGAAAATGGAACTCAAGATGGAAAAAGCATCAGTACGCTGTCTGGCTGGCTACCTGCTGTCTTCTAACTTCAGGTAGCTGACTTCCTTCTTGTCCTGTAATAGCTTGTACTAGATACACCTTGTAACCCTGGCCTAGACAACAGCAAGACACTGAGTTTCCTGAGGATAAGGACATGTCAGATTCCCCTTTGAATCTCTTTCTAGCACTTCTACTACTGTGTGCTGAACGGAAATAAATAGTACTCACCCAGCAGGACCAAGCTGAAGAAATGGTAGTTGACAGCTTTTTACCAGCTAATTACTTGGGTTAACCATGAGTGAGTTGAGTGTCTGAATTTGTGCACTGGTTTTTGTGAGAGACTGAGCTACTAAGAATACATATTACCTTTTTAGGCATAGCAGAGCCAAAGGTTAAGGGAAAATTAGGCAGGAATAATGGGACGTCAGACAATCAGTTCCACTAGCATCTATAGATATGAGGTATAGATGCCACTAATTGTTCATTTTCTAATTTGCACTATGCTAGGGGCACTAAAATCATTCACCCTGAAAAGTTTAGTATAGTACAGTACATACAATGATCCTCAGTAAAATTAGTTCTGTGTGTGTATATGTGTGGTTTTATAGCTTCCAAAATACATCCACACTTAAATCATCAAAGATGCTAATTTTTTAGCTTCCACATAGCTATAATGCTTTATGTACATTTGTTCGCTTTATACTCACAATAAACCTTCAAGATATTATATTATGCCCATCCCACAAATGTGGTAAAAGGACCTTCTGAGAAGTTTACACTAATAGTATGTGTGCAACCAGGATTTGAAACCAGGTTTGTCTTATTGTAAAGCCAGAGTTTCTCCTAGCATACAAAGTGGCCTCACAATTTAAATATTACAACTATCACTTACAGACTCATTCATTCAATACACATGTGTCAATAACCTCACATGCTGCTATATTCTGAATGTTTGTGTCTCCAACAAAATTCTTATGTTGAAATCCTAATGCTCAATGTTATGGTATTAGGTGAGGCCTTTGGGGGGTACTTAGGTCATGAATGGGTTAGTGTCATTATAACAGAGATACCACAAGCTCCTGAGTCCCTTCCAACACATGAGGACACAATAAGAAGCCTGTGACTTATAAGAGGGCCCTCACCCAACTATACTGGTACCCTGGTCTCAGACGTCCAGCCTCCAGAATTGTGAGAAATAAATTTCTGTTTTTATAAGCCACCCAGTCTGTGGTATGTTTTTATAGCAGCCCAAAGGGACTAAGATACATGCCAAGCACTGTTCTAGGCACTAGCAACACAGCAGCAATCAAAACTGTCAAAATCTTTGCCCTCTTTGGAGTTTGCATTCTGGGGGTGTGGGGGTTGGAAGGAGGGGGGAAACATTAAATATCTGTCAGTTGGTAAGTGCTGTGGAGAAATGCAAAGCAAAGTAAGGGGTTAGGAAGTACCAAGAGGGATCTGGTAGAATTGTAGCTATTAGATGTGGAGCAGTGATGGGTAGGTGTCTTTGATAATATTTGAGTGAGCAGAGACCTGAGGGAAGTGAAGGAGCCAGCCATGGGTTGTTCTGGGGAAGAGTGTTCCAGATGGAGAGACTATTAACACGTTGTGTACGCGCAAGGTTTAAATCCCTCGTGAAGATTCTCGTGATCCGTACGCAACGTGTTAAGTGCAAAATCCCCAAGACAGGAATGTGCTTGGAGCACTAGAGTAATAGCTGGGAGGACAGTGTGTCAGCAGTGTTAGTGGCGGAAGGAGAGGATGGCAGGAAAGAGATGAGGTCAGAACAGAAGCTGAGACTAAATCACATAGTCTTTAGGTCACTGTAAGAAATTTGGATTTTACTCTGAATGAGATAAACCACTGGATAGTTTTCATCCAATGTAGGAAATGACTGACTTGCAGGATCATTCTTTGCAGCTGTGAGAACAAACTGTAGAAGGGCAAGGGAAAAACCAGGGAGACTACTAAGTGGGAGGCTGTTGCTATAGTCCAATTAGGGTGGTGATGGTTTAGACTAGAGTGATGGTGGAAGACAAGTTTGACTGCAAGTTCTGGCCTGAGCAGGAAAGATGGAGCTGCCATTTATTGAGATAGATAAGACTGGGTCAGATATTTGGGGATCAGGAGTTCAGCCTTAAACATGTTCCTTCTGAGATGCCTATTACAGAAGATGTCAAGAAGGCAGCTGGGTTCCTGAACTTGGATTTGAGAGCGGGACAAGTCCATGTGGAAGGCATAAATGTGGAATCTATCAAGGTCCTGATGTGAAATATCACAGAGGAGAGCACCTAAAGATGAAGTGAGTCAGAGAAGAGACCACTCCAAACTTTAGCTTTTAGAGGGGAGCAAGAACCGTCAAGAAGGCTGAGAAACTTCAGGAGACTTCAAGAAGAAAGCATGTCAAGGAGACAGTGATCAATTTTGTCCAATAACCCTGATAGGTCAAGGAAGATGAGGGCCAAGATTGGCCACTGAATTTAGCAGGGACCAAACGGGTGGAGGTTATTAGTCACAGCTTCCCTGAAATGAGAAAAACAAGGTTCCAAGCAATTAAATAAATTGAACAACCAAGGTCACATAGCTAATTAGCAGCAAAACTGGGTCCAGAACCCAACACTGAACACACGTCTTCAAAAGTTTGCCATGTTTCTTGAATCCCAGAGAAGACTCTTTAATAATATATTATGATGTCATTCTTCCCTTGGTTACTGTGATTCAGGAGAGGGACTCTGAAAAAAACACTAAGACTGTAAACAAAATGGAATAAACATCAATAGAATTTCGGGGCACAAAGACAGACAATGGTTTAGTATGTTGTGACAGAGACAATGCCCTTCAAGTCAAATGAAATAGGCAGACACTGCATCCAGGGCATGCCCAGGGGCACAAAGAAAAGTTTACATCTCCTTAAAAGGAATTCTCTGTTCACTGTATTTCTCTACATGATTTCCATGTAAATAATTAGATCAATAAATACCCCCAGGCCTGATTATCATATGTTACCAGCACTGTGTATGTATAGTGAGGGATTGAATAATGATGACTCCCCATGCTTTTTCCTTTTTCCTTTACTGATTTCTTCATCAAGGTACCCAAAAAGGGGAGAGGGAGGTGATATGCCAGGTCTCTGGTCCCGCGCCCAGCTCAAGAACACAGGATCTGGCTAGGCCAAAAAGGAACACCCACGGAGCCATGGATAGGGGAGTCATATCACTACAGTCTCCCTGGCGGCTGGGTTGGAGACACAGGAAGCAGGCTCCCCACGATGCACAATCCACTGTCGGCTTCTCTGCCAACCAACCAACAACCCCCTTCCCAGCGTAGCCATGGCAGTTATATTGGTGGCTAATGGCTAACCGGTTACAGTCTATGGCCATCTACTACCCGAGCCAGCACCTTTCCACATGAGGTTGAGAGCCTGGAAACTGCTCTTGGCGACTCTGTCCCCACAGAGGATATATTTTTACTTTAGATTTTAATAAATCAAACTACTTTTTAGGGAGCCAAAGTCACAAGAAAGCCCTAAACCAGTCAGATGTAAAAGCCACAGCTTTTTAATAGTCCTAACTCCTTCCCTCAAATCCACAACCACCACCATCCAAGGAGGCTCGATCATGTAAGGAGTCCACTGTGTTGCCAACGTCTGCTGAAGGATTTTGCAGCCTAGGAAGTGAAGCTTTCCAAAGGGAAGAAGAGCGGGGGTGGATGAAAAGGAGATGGACAAGGCTCAGAAGAGAGGTTACTCAGCACTGGGCGGGGACGGAGTGGCTGACGTTCCCAGGGCAGGGAAAGGAAGGAAGCTGGCACTCTTTCAGGAAGAGGGTGCCAGGGTCGGCACCCGACCAACTCTGCCTCGAGAGAGGGGAAAGGTTGCCGCAAAGCTGGGACGCTTGGCAGAGAAAAGCCCAGTCGTGGAACTTTCCACAGTTCCAGGTGCATGCCTGGGACTCTGGCCCCCGCAACTGGTGTCTCTCGCTCCAGGGCTGCAACGAACTCCTCGCGCCTCCCTTCCCGCCCTTCCTTCAGAGAGCACCGGACAGAAGGGGCTCAGTGGGGGTGAGCGCCGGCCGCTAGCTCCTTCTGGGTTACCTGATGGCGCCACGTCTGCCCAGGAGATGTGGGCGCAGCCGAAGCGCAGGGCGCGGTACCCCAACTCTGGCGGCTCACCGCGCCGGCCTCGGTCCGCGTGCCCGGTGTCCGGGGCCCTGTGCCCCAGGCGGCCGCCCGCGCGAGCCAGAGCTCCAGCCCAAGCGGGACGTTCGCCCGCAGCAGGAGCGGCGCGGGGCAGAGCTCCCGCCTGCGCGCGGGGCGGGCAGCTGTGCGCAGTGACCGCGCCCCGAGAGCCCCCTGCTGGCCAGGTCCCACCCGCGCCCAGACCCGGGGTCCCAGCGCCCCAGTTCCTGTCACCCTGCGCTCAAGCGACTACAACATGCATCACCACAAAACATAGCAGAAGGTTGCCGGCTCAGCTCCTCTCCGTTTTGGGAATTTGCGTCAAAGATTTAAACATCCTCCCGCACTCCCCGTTCCCTTCCAAATTCTGAGTGTGAGAAGGGCAAATTCAACAAGACAAAGGGAACCCCGACCTCCATTCCAAGGAGCTAGAGAATTGCGTCGATGCCAGCTTTGTTTCGCCAGCCAGGTCAGTGAAGAAACTGTTTACTTACCAGAAAGTGTTGTATGACCTTTATGTATTTTACAATAAAAATAAGCTCCTATACGATGTTTTAAATGTTTTACCTTTATTAACACATTAAATAAAACAATTGTACGAGGTGGATAATAAAATTATCCCCATTTTACAGTTGAGGAAACAAAGAGAAGTTCCTTTCCCGAGCCCACACAGCTGGAAGTTGTAACGCTGGAATTGAAACCCAAGCAATCTGGCTCTAGTATCCACACGCCCGGCTCTCAGGTTGTACTGCCTCAGAAACAAACTAACTGTGATCTCAGTTAAGCCCCACAACAAACCTGGGGGAGGTACTGTTATTGTTTCCATCTTACAGACAAGGAAATTTAGGCAGAAAGAAACTAATAGTTGGCCAGAATAATGGAGCTAGAAAGTGGTGAAGGCAAGACACTAACAGCCAGTCTGATCCTTAACCACGGGGGGAAGATACTGTTTTCGTACATTCAACCATACAGAGGGACAAGGAATTGCCTAAAAAGTGTGTGACGCTTTCATAATCTTCACATACTGAGGTCTGGGCTTTAGGCTCAGTCCCTCAGTGTCCTTTCTCAGGCCTAACCCTGGGCTGGACTGCACCGTCTTTCCAAGTAGCTCCACCATTCCTGCACACCATTGGTGATGCGAAGATCAGAAAGGCCGAACTCAGAACCAGACTAAAATGCAGCCATTTTGCCTACAGCTGAAACAACTGCCTGAGAAGGGTGTAATACACTTAACACGTCTACACACTGTGAGCTTTGTCCCTTATGTGGCCAGGCCTCTGCGACCCTTTGGGAAGGGATAACGGGGGCAGCAGTACCTCCAAGCCCTCTTTGCTCCTACTTGGGAAACAGTGCTGCTTTGTGAAGGGGAGCAAGAGCAATCCAAAAGGAGGCACAGACGAGGTGTAAGGCCAAGAGCATATAAACAACCTGATTTATCTCAGTTTCTGAAGTTCATTTCTTTCTCCCTGTGGAAGCAAGGCCTGTCTTGCTCAATGCGGTGAGTTTGAAACATTCAGGGGATGATCAAGGAAAAAGATATGACCTTGAGGTGGGAGTAGCACACAGCAAGCTCTACTTGGGCAACAGTTTGTCAAGTTTGCATGCAGGACAGGGGAGAGGAGTCCCACGCAGCAATGGGATCATCCAGAGGCTATGACAGCACAGGGTCCACCAGTCAGAAGAATAGGAGGGTAAGGGAACCCCCCAGGGGATTTACATGTCTAGGTGAGGCTGCTCAGCTACCCCTTGGGAGTCTCTGGATCAGGGAGCTCTGAAGGGCAGCAGCAGTGTGGGATCTTTAATAGCTAAAAAGTTTATCTCATCTATGGCCAGCAGATGTTGGATGCAGTTCCTCTGGGTATGCAAAGCAGGCTGGTTCTCAGTAACCAAAAGTCTGCTTATTTGGGCTGTGTTTGAAACAATCGATATGTTTTAAATATGAAAATTTGGCTTAGGTACCCACAGGCTTTTGAATTCATGGTTCCCAGCCTGTTGTGAAGAAAACAACAACTCAGGAACCAATATATGGGGCCACCTTTGGGTTATTTATGTAACATCCTAAGGTACAATAGGAAATACACCCAAACACACCCAGAATGCACAGCTCTGCCAGGCCCAGGCTGAGGCCCAGGTCTCTCCCAGGCATGTCACATACCCAAATTCTGAGTCCAGGGGTCTGACCTAAGGACCCACTTCAAATGCTGGCGGTTAACACTGGCTGGTGAGTCATTCCTATCTTACCATCCCTTCATCAGCACAAAAGCTGAGAAATCAAACATTCAGACAACCAATTATATACATACAAAAGGAATGGATAGGAGGATAGTTGACCTGCAAGAATCTACAAGGCAGTTTGAGAGGATAGGTGTGTAGCCACACCTGCGTGCCTGTTATCTACTAGTGAAATAACTTCACCAGCAGGTGGCTCTGTTACATTACAGATCAGAGAGGGTCTGTCTTCCAACATTGGACCTTAAAATAAAACATACTTCAAAATATCTTATTTTTCTGGTCACTAGCTCTAGTAAGTGCTATGTAATCACAGCCATAAACAATGACGTATGCTATAGTAAACCCAGTTACTATGCAATCCAACAAATTCCTCCAAGCCCCTCAGGAAATTCAGCAGAACTCGGAGATTAATTTCACAGAATATACTAATGAACAAAATCTATTTACTAGCCATTCTACCTGCTTCTGGCTCCACAGAATATGAAACAGGTAAAATGACTACTCCACCATTCATTGTGTATTATTGAACCTATAATCTAACAGCAAAGGCCCTCTCCATACAATATCATTGATTACTCTTTAACTTGAAAGCATTCCAAGGCCCAGATGCACAGGTGAACTCAAGTCCACAAGATTTCATTTTGGAGATCTGAAACTCTTTGGCATGTCTGTAGGATCGGGGTATAGGGTAGGAACAGAGCTGTAGGGACGGAGTCCCAGAGAGCAGTTTCCAGGCTCTCAACCTCACGTGAAAAGGTGCTGGCTCGGTTATTAGATGGCCATCAGCTGTAACCAGTTGGCCATTAGCCACTATTTTTTTATATATATGTAACTGCCATGGCTACGCTAGCAAGTGCAGATTGCAGGTGGTACGAATCGTGTGCATCCTACTTCCTGTGTCTCACCCGGCTGCCAGAGTGACTGGTGCAGGAAGACCCCTTGTTGGGGTACTGGTGGATGTTTGTTTCTTGGGTCTCGACCAGCCACCATCGAGAATATAGTGGTATGAACCCCCTACCTGTGGCTCCATTGGTGTTCCTTTTCAGCCTCAACATGTCCTGCATTCACTTGTCAGAAGCTGACTCCCTGCATTACAAGAGCCGTTCTTTCATTCTCCTCTATTCTTTCAGCCTTAAATTCAGGTCCAAGCCTGTCCTCAGGTCCTTTTATGTTCACACCTTATTTTCTTCTTGGAAACTCTCAAAGTCCCCCATTGATTCAACTTTGTTCTCACTCCCAAAGCTCTGTCTCCAGCACTCTGATGCCATCATCTATGAGAGGTCTCACTACTGCTCAAATGTAAATGTTGGAAATTCTTCAGTTATTATCTTTGACCCTGTGCTCCCTGCCTCCTCCTCCTAATTCAGTCCTTTCCTAAATAGACCAGTCCTGTCTAGTCTATTTCTGTAAATTGCTTGAGTCTCTCCAAACGATTTCTTGAACACCTGCTTTATGCAAGGACTCTTCTGCAGGGTGTCAAGGCATTGGGCTTTGTGCCAGTCCACTTGTCCTTCTTGTGGCAGCATTGGATCAATTCTCTTAAAGCAATACATACCAATAAGTTGATGACCAAAAACCTCATTTTTAATTTACATAGGAGAAACGGATACAGTTTGGTGGGTTTTTGTTTTTGTTTTGTTTTTTCTTTTTGCAACAGGAAATAATTTCATTGTGCCCTCAGTAAAAAACAAAGACAAATTACATGAGCTTTGAAATTGCTGAGTAGAAATCAGCCTCCTTATGAAACTGCTGAGTAGAAATCGGCCTTTTTATGTAAAGTCAGTGTGATTACTCTTCAGTACAATTTAAGGCAGTGGGTCTCCTACTTTCCTATGCTTACCGTGTTTCTCTGAAAATAAGACCTAGCAGGACCATCAACTCTACTGCGTCTTTTGAAGCAAAAATTAATATAAGACCCGGTCTTATTTTACTATAACATAAGACCAGGTATAATATAATGTAATGTAATGTAATATAATATAATATAATATAATATCCAGTCTTATTTTTACTATGAAACCGGGTATAATATAATATAATATAATATAATATAATATAATATAATATAATATAATACCGGGTCTTATATTAGTTTTTGCTCCAAAAGACGCATTAGAGCTGATGGTCTGGCAAGGTCTTATTTTCGGGGAAACAGGGTAGTGATCATCTGGGGAAGCTTGTTAATCAAAGGCTGATTCCCAGAGTCCACATCCAAAAAATGATTCAGCACATCTGGAAAGGGACTGAGGAATCTGCATTTCTAAATAAAATAAAACAATCTGAGGAGCATATTTAAGAGACAATCATGCAGAAGACAGCCTAAGTACTTGATATAGGAATAAAATATTGACCTTATATCATGAAACGGCTTTATACAACTACTCTTTGTCACCTCATTTGTTTTAGTCAATCCTATAATTCTCACCCAATAGCTGTTTCCTGAAAGTCTATCTTTAGAAGCTCATGTCTTTGGTTTTGAGTTTTATCTCCAGTTTAAATTTCAGTCTTGGTAGAAGTCACACGTTAGGTCAGATCAGTCTTTCATATCTTATTACATATCAGTTTATCAGATCATATTCCTAGGAGAGCAGAAAGTGGGCAGGGGTTCCTGGAAGAAGAAAGAGGTACCACTACTCACACAAGTAGGGTAGGGTACTGGAGCCAAACTGGGCGGTACTGGCATGTTTCTTTACAGCTAAGAGAAGTGTAGTGGTCTGAAATTCAGTTGCAATTTGCAGTTGAGAGGAGTAGGGTGGGGAACCCAAGATCCTGCAACCCAAGACCATACAGAAACTTCCCAAATGTAGGCCTGACCCCCTCTTACTGGTGCTGGTTTGAGACATAGTTGAGTGAGCTGGGCTAAAGCACCAGACCAGGACAGACAGGTCTAAGAAGGAGGCGGGTGAAGGTCATTTGGCTTTCTTTATCATACACACGATCACTAATCCTGTGTGTTTTAGACATTTTTCTTAAGTTGCAAATGCCTGGCAGAGGTCCAAAACACAATGCTATAACAATTCTCTCGTTTCCCCACCTTCTAGTATTTTATTTAATTTTTAAAGATTGTACGGCTTGGTTAGGGCCCACTTCTTCCAGGCAAGTGGGAGTAGCTCAGAGGCGTGTGCGGAGACTTCTCTCCTTATATTTCATACAGTGGATCAGGAGCAACAGTGACAAGTAGTTCTGGGAAATTGTTCCTTGTGCTGTGGCATTCTGGGACTTGTCCAGTTTATTTTAGGACATCATTCAAACTTGGACTTGTTTCAGTGTCATAGAGTTTTGCTTTTGTTTTCCAAAATCTAAATACATAGAAGGTCCTCTTCAGTTGAAAAGTCACAGTGAATGTCTCTATGCCCACGTGATGCCACTCAAATGCAGTCATAGAAGAATCACCATGGTGAGGGGTGGGCGATGAGAGTAAGGGGGATCAAATATATGGTGATGGAAGGAGAACTGACTCTGGGTGGTGAACACACAATGGGATTTATAGATGATGTAATACAGTATTGTACACCTGAAATCTATGTGATTTTACTAACAATTGTCACCCGAATAAATTTAAAAAATAAATTAAAAAAAAAAAAGAATCACCATGATTCATCCACGGGCAACTGCTCTGCATCAGTTTTATAACTGACCCTCCCTGTGGTATCTGATTAACTTCCTACATCTGTGAACAGATTGTTCTCGGAAACAGATGCTTTCAAGGTTGGTGTACTATGTCTTTTCTTTTCTTGACTGATCTTGTAAGCCCCTTAATGGTCATGTGCTTGGTCTCAAATTGCATTTTAGTATTCTATTTGTGTTTTAGTAATATTTGGTATTTATAATATTTCAGTGAAATATACTTCATTCAACAAGTGTTGATTGAGTGCACTGTTTTAAGTGCTACGGATAATAGATAAAAATCCTTGCCTTTATGGGACTTGCATAAAATTTGTTTTAATTATTACATGATTATAATAATATCTTAAAATTTTATTGGATTGTGATACCTCATGTAGAAGATCTGGCTAATAAGTTACATTGGCATATTTTTATGGAGAAGCTTAATTAGGAGGCTGAGAAGTTTGTATTTAATTGGATAGGAGATAGAGAGTTCTTGGAGGTTTTTGAGGAGAGTGACGTCATCAGAGCTCCGTCATAGGACATCAGACAAGACAGTAGTGTGTATGTGAACTCCGTGGTGTGTTGGGGCTGGCTTTCACAGGGTCCCTCTGCTTTATTTTCACTAGGTCTCTTATTGCACTTGTCAAATCTCTGACAGCCCCAAATCGAAAAAACTATGTGTGTTGGCTTCAAACCACCCACCCTCCAGAAGGCCTGCAGGTGGCAGTAGTGAGCCCGCCATGAGTTTTGTGACTAACCTCATCATAAATCCAGCAAACTGTCACCTTATGTCACCTTTTATCTTGTCACCCTGTGGTAGAGTGCTTTCCAGACCACTGTAGCTCAACCAGCCACTGGCTGGAGTATCTTTCCTTCCCTTAACCCTTCTTTATTTTTGTTCAGAGCCCCTGTCACCAATTGACATTATATAATATGTTGTTTATTGCCTCCTTCCCTCCACTATAGTGTAAACTTCTTGACAGCAGGGACTTTGTCTAATTTGTTCATTATTCTGAATGATAAGGGCCTGGCAAATAGTATGTGCTCAATAAGCACTGGGTCTGAACATCCAATGGAGGAACATCATGGGACAGTGTGCAGGGACCCTGTGACCAAAGTTTGGGGTGCACATTTGATTAAACATTCTTTCAGGAATTTTCCTAAGATAATTCTACACTGTGTCAGTGTCAGAGCTAGAGACGGCTTCCCATATCCGGAAAATAGGAGGAGGGGGTGTGAGGAAGGGGCCTTCGATACCCATAATGAGATGATGCAGTATTAAATATCCACGAAGTGTTAATGGAGAAATTGACCTAATACAGCATATTGCATGAGACCCGCAGGAAGTACTGATATGAGAATATCGGGTAGTTTTCTGACCCAGATGGCTGCATGATTAAGCAATAGTATTTCTGGACTCTGGTAAATAGAATTTCCTTTGTGTTATTTACAAAAGATGAAACACTGTGTTCTGAATTTTGACTTGCTGTGTTTTGTTATGGATGAGCTTGTCTTAGTCCTGCAGGTAGGTCATTTCTCAGTAACCTACTGGCACAGTAGTTATCAACCAAGGATGTGGTTTACACTCTGGTCTTCCTTGCAAAACATTCAGTAAATATTTGGGCTTTTACAAATCATATGTTTGTTTACCGAGGGGAGGTCACTGTTCTACACTGAAGGTAAAACACACACAGTAATCCTCGTTTCTAGAAAGGTGACATATGTCACGGATGAAACAAGGTCCTTCAGAATGTCAATAAAAAGTTAACTTTTATACCCAGTGTATTCTTTAAGGATTTAACTTGGAATTGAAAGGACTATAGTGCAATCACAGTTAAGTAGTAAACTAACCCAAGTAGTTAGAATTTAACACAAAGATATAAGTCTCATAAGTATTTCACTTGCCCTCACTCAGGACTTAAGTTTAAAGTAAATGTGGGCATTAAGTAAGATGAGATGAATCATTTTGTTGATCTAATAACATTGCCTATTCTTTCTGCCTTCCCTCCTTCTTTGGGACTACCGTATAATTTTTTTTTTCTCGAACGATAATTTATTTGACAAAATCACCCACAAGTTTTCCTCAAACAGAGGAATGTAACTTGGCCCCTTTGTTTTGGTTTATTTTGACCACACTCATTTGCTCTTGTAATTATTCTGGGGATCACATTTAGTGGTGAAAATTCTTTCAGAGGATAGGGGATCTCAAATTGTAAATTACATGAAACTAGAAGCAAACCAACCAACCAGGACCTCAGTAGCAGACCAGTTTGGCACAGCAAACACTGAAATCTAACTTCTCCATTTCAATTTGTCTCAATCCAAGGCAGCCTCAGAACATCTCTTAATCTCCGGCCAGTATGAAAAATGGCTGATTCTTGGCCATTTTTGGTTCTGGGTATAATTCCAATTGGGACAATCCTTCTTTCTCTAGGCACTCAGTTGCTTAATTTTCTAAAGTCCATCCATAGAACTTTTTGAACAATCTTACTCCTCCGCCAGACACCCCGATTGCTATATCTGATGACGCTTTATGGAGTTCAGAAGCTCAAAACCTATGCTATGGCTGCTGCCCTACCCCCAGTGAAAACTCCATCTTGTTCTTCTGTCTTTGATTTACATAATGAAACTAAAAGCACATTGTTCATAGACTCCCAAAAAACATTTCATTTTCACTTTCTCTGGGCTATTTTTTATAAACAAAGCAAATATACTAACAGACAACTTTGTTTCCCTTAGTGGCGTATTTTTACTATTAGGTTGGACTGATGTTCAACATGTCAACACGTCATTTTCTTTCTGCCTATTTTGAGGAAATCCAATTCTGAGAACTCGAGTTATAAATTTAGCTTAGGTCTATAAATGGTTTACTTCTTAGAAAAATAGACATATTATTGTCAACATTGATTTTAGCTTCCTTGGACCTCCCAATGGATGTATCTTCCTTTAAGTTATTGAGAGAATTCAACTCATCCTATTGAACTTGAACTATGTGGTGAGCATTGAAAAACTGCTTCCATCTATAATTGGACTGAAACACAAGCATTATAAAATAATCAAAATCTAGGTTTGAGAAAGACTGTAAAAGACCATCCCAACCTTCTTTCTAATCCAGAAAAGGAGATACAGAGGCAGATAAGATAGATGTAAATATGTGTTCATACAATCACACACACACACACACACACACACACACACACATCTATCATCTATCTATCTATCTATCTATCTATCTATCTATCTATCTACACATCATATTTTTAAATCCACAACCTCTGCTAAGAAACTATTCCATCCATGAATCATTTCAATAATAACATCTTGTATCTATATTTCACCTTAGATAAAGAAGTGTTTCATGATTATATTTAGAGGCATGTTTAAGTGTACAGGCATTGGGTCCATGGGTTTGAATCCCTGTTCTGGTAGGGACGTTGCATATATCATCATCACCTCTCAAAGACTCTCTTTCTTCATTTATAAGATGCAGGTAATCATATCTACTCCCTAAGCTTGTTGTGAGGATTAAATGAGAGTACATACAAAACAGACATAATTAAACAACAGCATGACATTGAGCAAAAAGAAGATGCTTAAAAGTGGTGTCTCTTTCTATTATTCCTTCAGACCTACATCATTTTTTACCAGGTCAAGAAGTCTTACATTACCTCTACCAAATCAAATTTAAATTCAGCAAACAATTTTGGAGGAGAAATGGGGGAAAAAACAGACAAGGGGCTCATAGAGTGAATAATAATATACATGAAGACTGTTAGCAGTAGATGTTAGATTTTCAAATCAAAATACGAAGAGTTGGATGATAGACAATTTGGGAAACTATTATTTCAATAAGCAAGCCCATTGACCTCTCTGACTTGAAGTAAATATTTTGCTATATGTACTAACTATGATCTTTTCTCAAGAAACAAACCTGGAAGTAGAGAAAATTTGATTTAAGAAATATTCTTCATCCCTGGAATTCATTAATTTGTAATTTATCAGAGGAAAAAAATGGCCCAAACATGGAAAAAAACAACTAGTTAAAATTTAATAAACATAGTGACTGAATGCAGGACCAAGGTAGACCACTAAGTCACTGTTGGCCATTTTCTCTCAGAGGACATCTTATCTGCTCGGACTCTGATTTATGACTTGAGATTGTGGTAAAAAGTAAGTCTTTTCTCTAAAATTGTCATAACACATCTCAGATTCCAAGGCAAGTCAGCATAAAGCCAGGAATACAAGTTCTATTCTAAAATTAAATAAGATAGAATTTCCAATTTCTTCAATTTAACTGTTTATCAACCTGTGCATATGAGATTATATGTTATATACATAAGATTTAACACAAAGTTATGTGTTACCTTAAACTCAACAAATCAATATTTTATGGGTTTCAGCAAAAAGAACCACATTGATAGTCTGACACACTTTGCTTGAACTGTGATACTCTTAGGAAGTACACCTTCTTAGAAGGCCTACAGTCTTTGATTGGTGGAATTAATTTAGGTAGAATCTACACCTAAATTAGACAACCAGATGCTTTCTTCTCTGGAAGCATTACAGAATCAGCCTGCAATTAGTTGCAACAGATTATGTATTAGAGAACTTTCTATAGCTGGAAAAACAAAGCTTGTTCCCCGTGAGCTAAATCTACCAATAATGGCCCCTCTTACAATTCTATGAAATGAAATGCAAAAAGCTGTTGTCACTTTAGAACATTTGTTAATTCATAAGCCTTATAAACATTTACTTAGCACTTTCTGTGGATCAGGCAATGTGCTCTGCGCATTATTTCATTGAATCTGGTAAAAGTCCTATGAAGTATTATTATAAATACTATTTCTATTTTACTAACACTATACTGTAACTCAGAGAGGTTAAGTAACTTGTACTGAGTGACAGAGCTACGTAGTAAGTTGTAGAGATGGGATTCAAACCCAGGCGTTCGGAGTCCAAAGTTCTTAACAACTGCTTATGCATAGTCCCAATTGAGCTATAGTCTTCTTACAAAGCAATGCCATAGTCACCTTTTATATTCAAATTTTAAAAAATCAAGAAACAATTACTAATACAACAAATAAATCATTGTGAATAATCAATAATTACATATTTTAATTACATGTATTTTGGGTAGGTAATATGTGCATATATTCAAAATTCTAAGTATACAGAGAAAATGAAGCCTTTTTTTTTCCAATCTTGTCCTTCATTCTCTGTCCCATACCTCTCCACAGAGGCAAACACTGGTGGAGTCTAGAGTGTAATCTTTAAATGGTATTCAATGTATACGGTAACATGTATGGATATGTATTCTGTTGTCTTTTTGTATTTTGCCTTTAATGGTTTATATAGTAGTTTTTTTATTTCGTGTTTGGCTGGGAAGTTGTTTTTTTTTAAGGTAGTCAAATATCATGAATATTTTCTGGGCATTTGTGTCATATTTAGATAGACTTTCCATACTCAAGAATTATGATTTCCTCATATTTTCTTCCAGTATTTTTGTGGATTCATCTTTTATATTTCAATATTTGTTAATCTGTAATTTATTTTGGTATAAAAAGTTAAGTATGCATGTTTCTTAATTTTTTCCCCCAGAAAGCTTCCCAGTTGTCCTAAAACCATACTAATACCATATATTTAATAATTTTTTCTATCTTCACTGATATGTAATACCAACTTTATCATAGTAAACCTCAAAATATATTTTGGCCTATGTCTTGACAGTACTTATCTACCTAATATGGATGTAATACCTATAATACCAGTATTATATTGTTTTAAAAATTATGGAATTATAATGTGTTTTATATACTACTTGAGAGAGATTTTTGTCCTCTTTCTTCATGTTTAGAAATTTCCAAGATAATTTTCTCTTTTATCATTTAATCTAATTCTGTAAAAAGGAAAGAAAACAAGGAGAAAGAAAAAAATAATCTTGTTTATAGTTTTATTGGAATATCAGTACAGTTATAAATTATCATGGAAATCACTGACATTTTAATTGATTCTTTTTATTTAGAAATAGAGCATGATTTTTCATTTTTCCAATTTTTATTTTATATCCCTATTGTTTGGAATTTTTAATGATATTGATTTTGCCTATCATTTGTTAAATTTTTCCTTAGATATTTTATCTAGTTGTATGTGTGTAATTGAAATTGTAAGTGAGATTTTTTTCATCCATTATGTATTCTAACTGGTTGTTGTTTTCATAGATGATGGCTATTGATTTCTGATTAGTGATTTTACACACCTAACCTTATCAGTAGCTACTTTCTGATTATTTATTTCCTTTTACATAATTACCCTTGCCAAAGTCATTTATTTTTGCAATTTGGAAGTTTTGAGAGATGTTAGAAGTAAAAACTTTAAAGGCTTATTTTCATCGCAATTTAATTTAATGCCATCAAATCACTATTGAGTGTTAAATACTGCTGTGCTAGATGCAGTAACCATAAAAATAAGTTTACCATCTAATGAGATGGACACTATGTGTATACATACAATACAGGGTTGCTATAAATGCCATGAAAGAGGCAGAGCTGGCCTCTGGAGTTTTTGGTTTTGTTTTGGAGGGCATCGGAATCACAAAACAGGATCTTCAGGTGGATAGCAATTTAGCAGGCAGAGATGCAGGAGTGTGATAAAGGCAATCCAGGCAGAGGCATCCACATATGAAAAAAAAAAGTCTGAGAGCACTGTATGGTGCACATTAGGGGAATGTTATGTGATTCCACCGGGTAGACTAGAAGGTATAGGAAATGGAATCAAGAAAGAGAAAGCAGCAAAGGTAGGAAGGAAGAATCATTATGTTTACATTCATTATAGTGGGAAATAGGGAGTCGCTGAAGGTTTTTGAGCAGGCGAGTGTCATAATTAGAGCTACAGTGTAGGAAGATTAACCTGTCAGCAGTGTGACAAACGGTTTCGAGCAGGAAGTGACTGGAGTGGAGGAAGAGAGATCAGACAAGCAGTCTAGACAGGAAATAAGAAGGCCTCCTCTAGGATGTTGGCAGTGGAAATAGAAAGTAGGACTAAAATAGAAGTGACATTGTGAGAACAGTTTTAAAAACAAGCTTCGACAACTAAATAGACAAATAGGTAAGGAGATAAGGAAGATTGGGAGACTTTAATTGGCTGGTGGTGTGATGATATGATTGGCAATAACTGGTAAGTCAGAGAAGGGAAGTATTAAAGAGGAGAGAAAAGGCAACAAATATGTTTGATATATTCACTTAATTATAATAATTATTAATTATATACTGACTAGGAACATTTATCTTTGTTTCAAGTCAAAACATAACTATTCCTTCGTAAAGATTTAGGGTTAAAGTGTTAGCATTTCTTTCAATCTAGATATATTTCTTCCACTAATGTGTTTAATCAAAATTTGAAGTATGCTTAGTTTCAGAGGAGGAAATGAGGGATAACCCAAAAGTAGGGATATTGATAATAGTGGAAATGCACAATTATCGATTATCAATAGGAGATGATGGTAAATGTGTTTTCCCAATATACCAGGAAGCTCTAGGGGCAGAGCAAACAGGACAGCCCTTCTCTAATATCTCATTTTACCCCTTTTCTTCCTGCTATGCTTCTAGTCACATGTATGAGAGGTAGATTTGTCTAGTCCCTCCCTCTGTACCCAGGCTTTCCTCTGAGGTGACTAGATGGAAACTAAGGAAAAAACGAGATAGGCTCCTGACTCGTTTTCCCTCTGTGGCCAATGTGGTGCCATGCCAGCCAGTTTTTCAAGACAAAGGGAGAGTTGAGCTTAACAGCTCACTGAGAACCATGAAAATGGTCAACATATAAGGGAAGGGGGTCAAGAAGTACAAACTTCCAGTTATAAAATGAGTAAGTCCTGGGGAAGCAATGTACAGCATGGTGACTAGTGTTAATAACACTGTATTGTTTATTGGAAAGTTGCTAGTAGAATAAATCGTAAAAGTTTTCATCACGAGAAAAAAATGGCATAACTATATGTGGTGACGGATTTTAACCAGACTTATTTTGGTGATCATTTTGCAATGTATACAAATATCGAATTATTATGTCATACAGCTGACACTAATATAATGTTATATGTTAGTTATATCTCATTTTAAAAAAAAAGAAGAAAAGATAATGGTCAGCACAGAGGGCCAGGAATATATTTCCAGTGTCCTTTGTTTCTAGGAATACTGACAAATTGGGACTTTGTGGAAAGCAAAGTCTTCTTGCCATAGCCACAGGTTCAAAATAATTGTTACCTAATCCCTGGGCTAAGAAAGGGCTTTCCGTAATTTGGGCTATGGTACCAGGTTCTATCTTAAGGTTGTGTTGGGTTTGTTCTGATCGAGGTCAGCTGGCTGAGTTTGTTAGGGTAGAGGTCAGCGCTGTGTTTGCTCTCCCAACTGCATACTGGAAGAGGTTGCATCACACAACCTCCCCGGCTCCCCTCCTCTTAGCAATGGCTAATGCTTCACTAGCCTTTGCAGATGAGTTGGCTGCAGAGGAGAAAGGTGGAGTTGGGCCAAAAAGGAGGAGCTTAAACCTGTGTGCACCATCTGGGAACCTGACTGCGCATAGGCTGGGGGTCAGGATGAGGAAAAAGAGATGGGAAAGACTTCCCCCCACTTCCTGGTAAGAAGGCCCCGTGATCAGCTGGAGCCACTGGGAGTTCTGGCCATCCTCGGAACTTACATAAAGGGACAATTGGAGCCTGGAAGTCCACAGTGCTGACACTTACAGGGCTTGGAGCACAGGGCACCCCGACATCATGAGTTGGTCTTTGCACCCCCGGAGTTTAATCCTCTACTTCTACACTTCTGTATTGCTCTCTTCAACATGCCTGGCAGTAAGTGTGTTGTCCACAACATACATTTGTTTCAAACGGAAAGCTGAAAAATAAGAAAATATGTGATAAACTAGTGAAATTTCTGTATTTTTCTCCTCTAGTATGTCGCTTCCAGAGACAACTGCTGCATCTTAGATGAAAGATTTGTAAGTAGTTTTTATGTTTCTTGCTGTGTTTGGACTGGAGAGGGGCAGAAGAATAAAAGGAATTCTTTCACAAATGTTATTTGGCATTTTAAACTCTGTTTTTAACATAGTCTAGGTTTTACCTATTTTTATTAATAGGTTTTTAAGTGTAGCTTTTATTCAGATTTTAAATCATTCTACTGTTGTATTTTCAGGGTAGTTATTGCCCGACTACATGTGGAATTGCAGATTTCCTAAATAATTACCAAACCGAAGTAGACAAGGATCTACAGGCTTTGGAAGACCTCTTAAGTGAAGCTGAAAACAGAACATCACAAGTCAAAGAACTGATCAAAGCCATCCAAGTCGTCTATGATCCTGATGAACCATCACGGCCAAGTGAGAAACTAAATACTACTGACCGAGAAAATAATTTGTGAAGTCCTTTTGGTGTTGTTTTAGTGGTTCTATTTGCCTAAGCATTTTTATGTTTCTGATCCCATATTACAGATAGGATAGAGGCTGCTACTAATAATTACAAGAAAATGATGGAAGATATTATGAAATATGAAGCCACGATTATAGCACACGAAACAAATATTCGGTAAGCATTTTTGTTTTAACTTACTCTCCAAGAGTGATTTTTTTTAATGTAACATTTTTAAAAATTTAATATAAAAGTTTTTTAATTTAATATTCCAAACCTCAGTGGAAGTAATCTCCCCCCCCCCACACACACACACACTTATAATATCCAATTGGCATTATGCCTGACCACCTTGAACATAATGGAGGTAGGATTTTTTAGTGCAACATTATTTGTATTGGGTTATATAATTGCTCTTTAATTATCATGTGGGAGAAAAGTGTTCTAATGTCTTCAAATGCTGTTATGACCATATTTATCAAAATGTACCCCCCAACCCCACTTGTCTAACAATATAAATTCAAATGGGAATTTGAGTGCTGAAAATAAAATTCTCTTTATAAGACTGTCAAATCAGTGGTGAGGAATTAACAAGAGGCACAGGAAGGATCTTGGCTACAAAAGTAAGTTACATTGAAGGTAGAGCAGAAAAACATGTGTTTTAAAAGACTAAGTATAACAAGCATTGTAAAGCTATACTGATCATGGCACAATGACTCTGAAGTTATATATTCTCCTCCCTTCACTCGAAAATAAAATGTCTCTGTTAACAACTTTCCAGGGACTCATAAACTTTCTGAATATAGGGTTTCAGATGCAATTTCAGTTTCTTCCTCATTATTTTTTTTTCTAAATTGTTTTCAAAGCCGGGTAAGGAATGGCGTTAAATGGTGGATGGGGGCTAGGAAGAAGTGGCCCAGGAGGGATTTCTCCTCATTTTGGTATCGGAGGGCCATGGTTATTGTTGTGATTATTACTAGCATTATAAGTCACATTATTATTGCCCATCATTGTAATTGAAAGAGACTATTGTGCAGAAATTGTCTAAGGCACAGTGAAGAAAAGGAGTGGTCAGGACTTCAAAGAAAGACACAACAATCTATGCGTTGTAGATAGTTTTCTATCATTTCGGAATATGTAAGAGCAACCCTGTGAAAAACTACAAAAGTACAAAAGCAGGGATTTTTACCTCCCCCCCCCCCCCCCGTCTCCTTTTCCCAAAGCTATGTAAATAGAAACATTAAGAAGATAGGGAAAGTGTCTTCGTTGTTTTATTTTAGGTAAGATAATGTCCCTGACACTTTTCTCAGTTAAGTTATAGATTGAAGTCTTTAAATAGATCCTTGGTAGATCCACAAGTGAAAAGGAATAATGCATCCTTCAGCACATGTGAATTAATGAACAGTCTTTCTTTCCCTAAGAATATCTCATCGTAAGAATAATCACCAGACAGTCTTCCTTTAACCAGACTCTTCACCCACTTGGGTCGTTACCTGCTCGGAATGAGCATTGTTTAATGACAGTGACATTTTTTATTGACAAGGACTTTGTTATCTTCTTTTCCAGAAAGCTTAGAATTTTAAGTCACCTCAATAGTAACATAATTTTACAATTTGTCTAAGGATGGAATAACTTACCAGGAAATAATTCTTGAGAAGATAAGGTAGTATTTTTAAATTAAAAAGCAAAATTATGCCTTTGAAAGAAATACTCTATTATCTTATTCTTCTGCTTGTAGATTTTTGCAGGATATATATAATTCAAACAATCAAAAGATCATTAACCTGAAAAAGAAGGTAATCCAGCTTGAAGAACAGTGTCAGGAACCTTGCAAAGATGAAGTACAAATACATAAGACAACTGGGAAAGGTAAGTAAAAGGTTGATGTTGGGATGACGCCCATCAAAGCTAATATATAAAGTAAAGGAGAATTTATGTATTACAGTATATAGGAGTAATTTTGAAAGTGTCTAGCCATTAAATCTAAGGTGTCCAAGTGCTTAGACTTTTTTTGATTAGCTAAAAATAGTTTGAAAGGAAAGTGGATGTGAAAAGTAAGAAAATGCTTCTTGGGAAAGAACTACTGTGTAACATGTTAAAAGCTCATTTTCAAGGCTCACACTGTCTTTCCTGGATTTCAAACCACAGTAAAAGTTTCTTCTTCTTCAGATTGCCAAGACATTGCCAATAAGGGAGCCAAGGAAAGTGGGCTTTACTTTATCAAACCTCGGAACTCTAAGCAGCAGTTCTTAGTCTACTGTGAAATAGATCAATCTGGAAATGGATGGACGGTGCTTCAGCAGGTATGTGTTCCCTCACCATGTGTGTTTAGTAAACACCATGCTAAACATTTGCCCTATGCCACATACTTTTCTAAACACCTTATGAACATTAACTCAATTAATTCTCATAATTTCCCTGTGAGGTAGCTACAATTATTATCTCTTTTCACAGAGGAGGAAACTTAGGTACAAGAGGTTAAGTAACTTGCCCAAGATCACTAGTAACAGAGTCAGGATTTGAATCCAGGCATTCTGGCCTGTGCTTTGACTCCATGCTGGCATGGCTGTTGTAGATTCATGATAGCATGTAATCGCAGTATCATAGTGACAAAAAACTAGAAGGGACTTCTTTCATCAGGTAGATCAAGACGTACGGCTGGCTACCCATTACAAGAAGATGAAGTCCCCTAGAGGATACAGTTGAGCTGTTTCAAGACAAGGACCCTCTATTTCCTTTGCCAGCCCCTGGCAACCTCTGCAATACTTTTACCTGGTTTACCTTTGATCACTGTTACAACTAATCCTGCAGGGGGCGCTCAGAGGGAGGGAGTGACTAAAGCTCCAGGTTGTAGACAAATTGAGCAATGGGTTGACCTTTCCACTATCAGTACAAGAATCAGCAGTATCAGGCGAGAGTTCTGAAGTCCTCTAGATGTCTTAAAAATTACCACTAAATTAGAATTTGCCATGTGCCCCGCACTCTTAAGTATTTCTCTTACATTCTGTCGTGCAATCCCTACAAGAACCCTAAGAAGTAAGCATCATTATTCCTATTTGACAAATGAGGAAACTGAGGCAACTTGACCACGGTCATTTGGTTAGTAAATGATAGAATCATACCCTCCATATTTTCGACAAATATTTACGGCATTTTCTTTATGTGCGCTGATAATCCGTTCTCTCCTTTTGCCCACGCACTTGTGTAATTAGAGGCTTGATGGCAGTGTGGATTTCAAGAAAAATTGGATTCAATACAAAGAAGGGTTTGGACATCTGTCTCCTACTGGCACCACAGAGTTTTGGCTGGGAAATGAGAAGATTCATTTGATAAGCACACAGTCTACTATCCCATATGTATTAAGAGTGCAGTTGGAGGACTGGAATGGCAAAATCAGGTACTGTTTAGAAAGGACTTCCAACTCTTTGTTGTCTGGAATGTGTACTTTTCCAACCATCAACAGACCAATGGCAAAACCAGCCTGACAAATGAAAAGAGCACATCCAGCTATTTTCCCCAGAAGTCAATTTGATTCTTGAGCAGTTCAAAGAGATAGGTCCTATCCAGGTTGAATGTGAGTGTTTTGGTTCAATCTACTTACCTTGGAACCATACAGAACAACAGCTAATATTTACTGAGCATTTAACATTTACCAGAAATTGAGCCTAAAGTTATCATTTAACTGAATTCTAATAACTCTTTCATGAGGCAGGTACTATGATTAATCCCATTTTACAGATTAACTTTCCCAAGGTCGCATTGCTGGTATATGGTAAATGTTAGATTTGAACTCAGGTAGTTTGATTCTACAGTCCATCCTCTTAATGAAAATCCTGGTTGAAAAGTGAATGCAGCCACTTCAGATTTCCTGGTGCTTTAATGACCATTCATTCAGTCAAATTCACGAGCTACCTTAAAATTAAATCAGCTACCTTCTTTAGGAAGGTAGAGCCCTCTCTATGCTCAGAACTACCTGGGAACTTTGAGCATTCTATCTCAAATTAAAGTTCAGAACACTATCCAACTCTCTTGTTATATCTATGAAATCATTATGTTCTGTCTCCAGACACATATTTTTATGTTTTTAATTTTTACTCAGAAACTACCACAGCCAGTAGATTTGCTCCTGTGAGAACATCTCCCATTTCCCAAGTGCTGAAGTTCAGAGAAGAAAGTGAACGTTTTCTGGAAATGTCTGTTCATGTACCAAGACCCATTCTTCCCTGCACTCCATAGAATTCTGGCCCTCACTCACAATTTTTCTCCAGGGAAGAACCTCTCTCTGTGATCCTACAGCTCATGTTTTGTGGGCCACACAGGGAAGACTTCTTTTATGTGATGCTCTAGAAGCCCTCCTTCTTGCCACTACCACACTGCCGTGGGAAAGAAAAACCCTGTTAGGCCTCACTCTTCAGACAGCATGAGTGGCTAACGGGGCTGTAGCTCCTTCACGTTTGGTGCATTAATTAGTGGTCACTCACTGTCAGCTAATTACTGTGGTCTATGATAACTGAGTGTACAATGATAAACACTTAGATAAAAGTAGAAAATATAAAATTAGATTCATCCATACATCTAGATTTGATATTAGAAACTTATAGTCAAAAAGTATTAAAATGGCTGAAGGTTTTAGTTTTCACTGTGATTCCCTGAAGGCTTCTAGACCCATCCTGGGTGGTGTGGTGCTGAGATGCTCTGAACTGTTCATACAGTCATCGCCTCTTGCCAAATTTGCAAAAAACTGTATTCAGTGAGCACATTTCCGACTTAAGAAGCAAAGTTAAAAATTCAGAACAACTGTCCTTTGGAAGAGAGAACTTCTGACATCCATAGTGAGGCTGGAGATGTGATGTCTCTATTCCCTTATTTGTAGTACTGCAGACTATTCCACGTTCAGGGTGGGACCTGAAAATGACAAATACCGCCTGACGTATGCCTACTTCATCAGTGGAGATGCAGGAGATGCCTTTGATGGCTATGATTTTGGAGATGATCCTAGTGACAAGTTTTTCACATCCCATAATGGCATGCAGTTCAGTACCTGGGACAATGACAATGACAAGTTTGAAGGCAACTGTGCTGAACAGGATGGATCTGGTTGGTGGATGAACAAGTGTCATGCTGGCCACCTCAATGGAATTTATTACCAAGGTATGGCTTTCTTCCTTAGACATTGAGATAGTGTGTAGTCTATAATTTTATGAAAGATATAAATAGATATAAGGAAATGAGAAATTATTAATGAAAATATTAGGGGGCTTATTATGTAGTTCTTGATTTTAAACCAGAATTGGAAATACTGTGCTTATACCTCAAATTGGTCCCTCTACAAGAAATCTACCTGCTGCAAAATATCCAGTGATTTGTCATTGCCATGATCAGAGTTGACACGTTGGGTTATGGTATTGCCTCCAGACTTACCATATGTATAATCAGGATGTATTAACATTACCATATTTGTACTTGTTAACACATTTACCTGTCTCGGCTTCCCAAGAGCAATGTAGCAGATATAACCAGTGAGCAGGTGTCTGAAGTAAAGAGCAGGGAATTAATGGTAAGGGCAGGGGTCCGTGAAAGCTTGAGAGGAGTCCAGCCTGAAGAGTGTAGACACTTATTTTAGGATGGGGGGAGCAAGCTAGAGCTTGCTCTAAGGCTGGAGTAGTTCTGAACACTGGTTTTACTAACTGAGAAACTGGTGTTACTATCCAATACTCATGTGTGGAGAAGCCCTACTAATTCTAAAAAAATGAGTCATCTTACCTCCTCAGGGTACTGTCCTAGACAACAGATGATTTAAAATCCTCTTTAAAATTATTTAAATTTACTTTTTGGTTTTCACACTTTTTTCTTTTTTTTTTTTAGAAACCTAATTTATCTTTGCACCTACAAGCCATATAACTAAAAGAAATTCTCAGGAAGGATGCTTAATCCATATGACCTAAAGCAGCCGTGTTGATAGCCTGTGGTACACACCAGTGTTGCACTCAGACAATCCCTTACAAAGCTACATGAGTTCTGGTGCCCAGGAACAAGGAGAAGGCAAATTAACCTAATCTCCGTTTTATAATAGAGATGTGAAATAACATTCCAGAACCGTTTTCTAAAGTTCCTCTACTTTCCATTTAAAATTGTGTTTGCAGATGACCTGTGAATTGTGACTCCTGCCATTCTCACCTGCTTGCAGAAAGATGATCTGTAATAACAGAGTCCAGGGTAGTTAAGCTTAGGGAGAGAGACCAATTGGGGAAATTGGGGTTCTAGCCCTGTTAGTAGTGAATATAATTAAAGTATGGATGCGACCAAGAAGTACAACACAGGTATAACAGGTTGATTAATAATAAATTTATTTTAATTATAAATGGAAAGTTTAGGAATTTTTAGGTATATTTTCAGTTAGTTGATAACACTATACATTTGATGTGATAATGGACTACATAATTGACAATTCTTTACAGATTTTTTGAGGTAAGATAATCCAAGAGCAATGATATGTACATATACAATTTGTCTTAGGTGGCACTTACTCAAAAGCATCTACTACTAATGGTTATGATAATGGCATTATTTGGGCCACTTGGAAATCCCGTTGGTATTCCATGAAGAAAACCACCATGAAGATAATCCCACTCAACAGACTCAACATTGGAGAAGGGCAGCAGTACCACCATGGGGGAGGAAAAAAGGTCAGACCAGAACATCATGTTGAAATAGAATATGAGTAAATCATTTTACTCTGAGAATTAACTGTTCATTTCTATGAACCCACAAAGTTTCAGAAATTTTTCTGAAAGTTTCTTCTCATTTTCTCTTACCATATTTATTTTGTCTTTTATTAAGGATATTTAGACTTAAATGGAAATTAAAACTTACTTTGGACTGTATTCCCAAATTACTGAACTCAGAGTTATTTAGAATTTGTTTACTTGTTGAGATAACAGTTTAGCATGCTTCCTAGGTATATATGAAATAATTGCCATATTTCTTTTTACATTTAAATTTTCACACGTCACTGTGTCTTGGTAATTTTAAAAAATCATTTCTTAAATATTTTAATATATACTAATAAAATAGGACTAAATTCTAGCATTTCAAATGCCTAAGTATTTTTTCCATGTGCATTCCCCTAATTCATTCATATTTAATTCTTTTTAAATGGAGATAATTGTATCTTTTTAATATATTTTTTTGTTTTGGTCATAGGCTGGAGACAATTAAAAGACAATTTCAAAGTGATGTACTTTTTTTAAAGGACTTTATCTGAACAGAGAAATATAATATTTTTCGTATGGGACAATGGACTTGTAAATCCTCACTTCATTTTAAGAAAAAAAAGAACCCATGTTGAAAACTCCACTAACAGTTTTATGCTGGTGATAATTTATCTACATGCCATTTCAATAAACATTTTGTTTCCTACGACTAGATACCTAGCACATTTTATTGACCATTAAAAATCATCACTTTCCTTCTAGTTAGTAATTATAGTTGGGCAATTATCAGTAGTTGCTGAGTCCTTGCTTTATGCTAAACATTGTACCTGCCTCTAGGAGAGTAATGCAAGAAATAGAAATCATGGATTTTGCCGTCCAGGGCATATAAGACAAACACAAGAAAATACAGTAACCCAAGGTGGCAAAATTTGAAATAAAAACATAACTACAAGTCACAATCACATAACTAAGGTTCATAGTACCCAAAGTGCAGCTGGAGACAAAGGCTTTGGGGATTCTCCCAGCAAAGCCTTTTGACTCCAGACCCCTGTGGCCAGATGTGGATTCTCTGAAAGGACAGCAATTCAGGGCAGAGAGCTTTAGGAAACCGTCTGCTCACTCCCTCACTGGTAAACAACAAGGTCAGCAGAATAGAGCCATTACTTCATTCTGATCCAGGGATACAGAGTTTTTAGCACCCAGAGATCAGGGAGCACCAACTTTCTGTAAGGAATAGTTAAGTCTATATAAATTGGCGGCATAAGGTTGACCGTGTAACATAATTAACCAAACCTATGAGGAGAGGATCAGGTTGTTCTGAAATCCTGAGCTTTGGCTTTGGATTCTCTTCTCTTCCATAATTTCTTTCTTAATTCTCTCATTTCTTTGTTCTCATGAGTCCTGATTTTAAAGTATCCAATTGAGATAAAAAGAGTAAGTCAACTTCTAGATATACAACCAAGTACTTGTGAGACTTTGGGAAATAGGAACATTGATTCGTTGTTTGCAACACACATTCATGCATGCATGAAGCATTCATTCAACAAACGTTTAATGAATGAATTCCTTCGTTGTACTGGCCACCGTGCTGGGTATTGGGAATATATATAGTCGTGTCCTCCTCTCTCCCAAACCTGCTCATTCCATCCAATTCTCAAGTTCCAAAAAAAACAATGACTCATCCTCCAGTCTTCCTTATTCTTCACGCCCCATATCATCAAATCTGTCAAATCCACCTCCTAAATATTTATTACTTTCATTTCTTTTTCTATACACACTGCCACATTTTGCTTGGGATATACAACAGCTCTTGCCAGCACAATGGCAATCACTTCTTTCTTGCCCTCCATCATGCTTCTGACCTTGCCTGCTCCCACCTGGTCATGGTTCAAACTACTTCTAAACGCAGAATGCATATAGTCTACCCTTTGTGAATCTACAAAGTCCTTTAGGTGAGCAATTTGGTCATAGGAAGAGTTATATAAATATTAAGTTTTGATGCAATAATATCACACCAGTGATTTATCCCAAAAAAATTATTTTTGAAAAAGAAAATAGCTATGTATAGAAATATAAATATAGCCACATATATAATGACAGTGGCAAATTTAGAAATTATTTAACAGTGGAAGAATGGATAAGCAAGGTGGTTTATCAGTTCGATGGAATAGAAAGCAATGGTTACATAATCATAATGTCTCAGTATGAATTTGGAAACATTTCCAAAGTAAGAAGTGAAATTTTAAGATAAACCAATTCTACAATAATAATATAAAAAGTATATATGCATATACATTTCGAATAAAATACAATCATGTGTATTTTATGCATGACATATATGCATTGTTTATATATATTTGTTCTCCCACAACAAATCTGTAATGTAAAATTTAACGAAAATACTAAACACAAAATAAATACAAAGAAGTCCAAAAGTTTCTGGAGTTTCCCATGGTCATTTGTCAAATGGTCCTTCTGAAAAATCAATATAACATTCATTCAAAAACACTTTGGGGGGCCGGCCCGCATTCATTCAAAAACACTTTGGGGGGCCGGCCCGGTGGCTCAGGCTGTTAGAGCTCCGTGCTCCTAACTCCGAAGGCTGCCGGTTGGATTCCCACATGGGCAAGTGGGCTCTCAATCAGTTGAGAGGGTTTGCCAGTTCAATCCCTCGAGTCTCACAAGGGATGGTGGGCTCCGCCCCCTGCAACTAAGATTGAACAGGCACCTTGAGCTGAGCTGCCGCTGAGCTCCCGGATGGCTCAGTTGGTTGGAGCGCATCCTCTCAACCACAAGGTAGCCGGTTCGACTCCCGCAAGGGATGGTGGGCTGTGCCCCCTGCAACTAGAAAACGGCAACTGGACCTGGAGCTGAGCTGCGCCCTCCACAACTAAGACTGAAAGGACAACAACTTGAAGCTGAATGGCACCCTGCACAACTAAGATTGAAAGGACATCAACTTGACTTGGGGGAAAAAAAAAAATCTTAAAAAAAAACAACACACTTTGGAACCCTCTTTGTTTACAGGTGTCCCAATACCCATTCGGTCTGCATGTTGTGTCACCCAGCGCTGATTGGTAGGAAGGGGCTTTCAACTCTCTCTTTGTACACCTCCGTATGTTTGACTTATTGTAATGAATACGTATTAATTTTGTAATTAATTTTAAAATCTATGAGATAGAAAAAAACATGAACTTCGAAATTCTATTTGTTTAGTTATAAAGTGGTGAACATTGAAGGGCTAGTTCGTTTAAGAACTAAGTGATACAGGGCAGGTGGCTCAGGCAGTTGGAGCTCCATGCTCCTAACTCTGAAGGCTGCCTGTTTGATTCCCACATGGGCCAGTGGGCTCTCAACCACAAGGTTGCCAGTTCAATTTCTCGAGTCCTGCAAGGGATGGTGGGCAGCGCCCCCTGCAACTAGAAATGGCAACTGGACCTGGAACTGAGCTGCGCCCTCCACAACTAAGACTAAAAGGACAATAACTTGAAGCTGAATGGCACCCTCCACAACTGTCGTGCAGGAGACCCTTCTCGCTGCGCCACTTGTCGTGCGGGGCGGCCTGCGGGGTCTCTGGTCCCGCTCCCCACATAAGAACGCAGGATATGGTGAGGTCAAAAAGGAACACCCACGGAGCCATAGGTAGGGGAGTCATACCACTATGGTCTCACTGGAGGCTGGGCCCACCGGACGCGCGACCTGCCGTCAGCCTTTCCGCCAACCGACCGACGACTCTCCTCCACTCTCCTCGACTCTGTTCCTCTCCTCTCTTCCACTCTCCTCGGCTCTCCTCTTCTGCTCTCCTCGGCTCTGCTTGGCTCCTCGGCAATCTTCGGCAGTCCTCGGCAGTCCTCGGCTCTCCTCCGTAGCCGCAGCAGTTATACCAGCGGCCAATCGGCTAACCGGCCACAGCCCACGGCCAATCAGCCACAGCCAACGGCCATCCATCACCCGAGCCAGCACCCTTCCACGTGAGGCCGAGAGCCTGTAAACTACTCTCTGGGGCTCTGTCCCCACAACAACTAAGATTGAAAGAACAACTTGACTTGGAAAAAAGGCCTGGAAGTACACACTGTTCCCCAATAAAGTCCTGTTCCCCTTCCCCAATAAAATCTTTTTAAAAAAAATTTTAAAAAGAGATATATATATATATATATATATATATATATATATATATATATATATATCTTTTTTTTTTTTTAGATAAAAAAGAACTAAGTGATACAAAGAGTTCGGGGCCTCATAGATACCGATTATTTTTCTTCACAGCTCAAATCACAGGTAACTATTGCTCAACCCTTCCCTTTACTTTCCTGGGCATAAAAAAACTCAGGTAACTGCAAAATTGGCAAGCTAAGTACAAAGCGTTATGCATGGTCACACACTTTGAAAAACCTACAGAGGGTAGTTTCCAAAAAGGAGGGTACTGGTACAGATGTACAGCTGGCACAAAAAATTCTCCTCCTCTGGGGACTTGGGGAAAATACCCAGTGACCTTTGGACACCTCGGGGCTCCAATCCTTACATTGTTATTTATTCTTATGTTATAAAGGCATTTCATTCCTTCTCTGAAACTGATGAAATGTAAAATCCCTTTTCTATGTAAGAAGATCTCATTTTACGACAGGGCAGAATTTTTTAATTGGCAGACAGAAGTAATCATTTATGGGACAAATAACAAGATTTGTAAATATACCTCTTAAGTGCTATAGATTTTTTCGATTCTCCTTATGTTTAGTAGTTATACCTTAAAGACTATGTTTCAAATTTGTGGTTGGTTTGAAAATGAGTGGAAAATGCAGAAGCACAAGTATAGACAACATATTTGAGGTCTTCATGAGATCTAAAATTCTTTGACTCCAACTCTAACCAGTGTAAATTAGCCAAGGTATTTACATTAGATAGCTTTGGTTTATTATGCAGGTGATAAAACTGAAAAACATAGTACACATTTAATCCTGGGGAAAATATATCTACCTGATGATTTCTTATTGGTTTGATGTAGCTCAAAAAAGAAGAGGAAAAAAAAATTTAATGATAATAAGATGAGTTAGTGATAAAAGAGACCAAGAGTGTAGAAAAGACTGTTTCATTTACCTTTGTGGTGTGTGGAATTCAATTAGCCAAACTCCTGGTACACCATTCCCATTTATCTGTGCTCCGTCACTCTCTTGATTGATTGATTCTTTTTTATTTAACCTTCCTTTTCTTCCCTTTATCCCCATAATAAACAGTCATTCCAGAAGAGTTGATGTGTGTTTCTTTATTTGTATGCATTCTTATGAAATCATGGATTTTTCTTTTGAGCTATGCATTTTTAAATTATATGTAAAGAGCATCATGCAATAAATCAATGTTACTCAGAATGCTGGTCCCCAAATTCTTTGTTGCTGGTCTGTGTTAAAACAAGTTAAAAAAATGAAAATAATCATGTAGGAACATTTTTCTTAAATTATATTTTCTCTGGTTCCATTTAAATTACATCGAATGTAATTTTATGTCTTTGGAATCTAATAATAAAAAATTGGGCTTATATTTTGTATCATTTCTATTACAAATTACATTTTTCTAGTAATTATTTTAATTTCATTTTTTAATTTAATAGGCCTGTGATTAGTTAGAAATTTAATAAAACTAATCCTTTACCACAAATATTTTGAGAAGCACTGCTAATGTCTTCATTGTACTTACGACTTTTTTCACTTGGCACTATCTACCATCTGAGAATTTTATAATTTTCCTTGATTTCCTTTGGAACCCAAGGATTATAAAATGAATGTCATTTGGTCCCAAAGCTTGTGGGTTTTGAAAGTCTATTTTTAATTAATATCTAAATTGATTGCATTACAGTTAGAAAATATAACCTTGATATTAATTCTTCAGGGAGAGAGATTTCACAAATAATGTTGGGGCAGAGGAATTATCAGAGAATTAATTGATCTCATAAAAGTGTATACAATCATTATCAGTCTCCACATAATAATCCACATAACAATTAATATTTTTCCTTTAAGAAGGAAAATGAGCAAACTGAAGATAGACAGGTAGTCATTAGTCTCCTAAATATGAGCTATGGCCCAAATAGTCCTGTAGCCATTGTCCATTATGAACATTAACAATAGGTTTTACCGCTGGCCTGTAGAACACTCTGCTATATCAGTTTTGAAAGCCTTTTGGGAGGGCTTGCTGGCACAATTTCAGCTCTTGTTCATCAAAATTTCACTGGGAAATATTTGAAGTTACAAACAGATAAATTCAGGATCATGACATTTAATCAGGCCTGCAACTGGGTCAAAAATGTTTTCCCCAAATGAAACTCCAGTATTTTTGGCCCTCATTCTCATTTCCCAGGTCCTCACCTAGGTTTTTGTCTGCTGATAACTTCCAAAAGATGAAGTGATCTGAGGTAGGTGGGAGCCCTCCCTAGATAAATCTGAATGTTGACTCTCCCTTAAATAAACAGAGTAGGGCAGATTCCACTCTGTGATGAAAGTGGCCTCTTTCAAATCCTCAGAAGCAAGTAGTTAAAGTGTGACTTAAAAAAATATAACCTAACAATTCATCGACCTTGGACTGGAAATGTTTTCCCTCCTAATTTGCTCTCCTTACTTCACAAAGCTGTGATAAGGGTCAAATGAGATCACATATGAAATTGCCCCAGAGATAAAAATTAAACAAAAACAAAACTGAATTGGTTTTTGCTTTTAAGATTGGTATTTCTGTATGAGATTTGAATCCAAAATAAAAGTTTGGAAATATAATTTTAAAACATTAATAATTTTTTGCACTTATTTTTAAATTATCTTTTCATTTTCGATTGCTTTTCTCATTTACAGAAAAATTTTAAAACATACTTCAGAGAGTTCCCTATACCTGTTACCCAGTTTCCTCTGTTAGCATCTTACTTTACCATGATTTGTCAAAACTGAGAAATCAATTCTAGTAGTCACTATTTTCTAACTTCCATACTTTATTCAGATTTCACCAGTGCTTACACTAGTGTCCTTTTTCTGTTGCAGGATCCCATCCAGTATACATTGCATTTAGTTGTCTCATCTCCTTCGTGAGCTTTGGTAAGTTTCTTAATCGTTCCTTGTTTTGCATGATCTTGAATGTATAGATGAGTAAATTGCTGATCAAGTATTTTGTAAAATGTCCCTCGGTTTGGGTTTCTACACTGCTATTCTCAATAACTTTTTGTTAAATTTCACCTAAGCAAAATTTTACCCAAATGTCTTCTGCCAGTGACTTTGGTTTTACTATAGAACAGCCCATTAAAAAAAGGTTCCACTAAGAACCAGAGAATTAAACGGATCTGGGTAATTATAATGCCCCATACTTTTCATGTAATTCCTTACCTCTATTTATCACTCTCTTTCACCCACATACATATCACACACATATCACATACACATATACACACACACTCATAATTTCTTAATAGAAGCTTGATTAAAAGTGCTTAAGTAGGGCCAGCCCGGTGGCTCAGGTGGTTGGAGCTCCATGCTCCTAACTCCGAAGGCTGCTGGTTGGATTCCCACATGGGCCAGTGGGCTCTCAACCACAAGGTTGCCAGTTCGACTCCCGCAAGGGATGGTGGGCTGTGCCCCCTGCAACTAGCAATGGCAAGTGGACCTGGAGCTGGGCTGCAGGGCCCACAGCTAAGACTGAAAGGACAACAACTTGACTTGGAAAAAAAAAAGTCTTGGAAGTACACACTCTTCCCCAATAAAATCCTGTTCCCCTTCCCCAATAAAATCTTTAAAAAAAAAAAAAAAGTGCTTAAGTAAAAGACTATGAAAATTACATGTAAAGTCAACAAAAAAGAATGATTATTATATCATTGGAACAGTATAGACTTTAATTCCAAAAATGCTAAAAAATTATTCAGTTACATAGTCATTAATTTGGAGACAATTCAATGTTAAGAAATAAAATAGCTTTCTTTTCTGAATAAGGAGATTGAAGAGAGATACAGTGTGACAGCATGAAGCAAGATTAAGAAAAGTTCTTTTTTCCCCTCGTCACTTCCATAAGTGCATTTCGGAATCATTTGTGTGTATTTTAGGAAATTCTCATTTTCTCTCTTCAGCTATAACTTCCAGGAAAGCCATCTGGAATCAAGGTATTGATGAGTTCTAAAAATAAAAGTTCCATTAATTATTCTTGCCTAGATCATCATACCAATTTATTCACCTTTCACAGTAAGCAGCTTGGTTAATAACAAACTTTTTAACAACACCGTTGAAAAGCAGAAGACAAGTAGAGAAAATTGGACAGACAAAGCAAGTAGCCTTGCCAATATTATCCAGTTAATCCTCTAGAGCAGGGGTGTCCAAACTTTTTTCAACGTTTTTTACCAAGGGCCATATGCGGTAAAATACACAAACAGCCGGGCCACTCACTCGAGGTGAAGTACGTATTGCCTCACCTGGTTTATTTAAGTAAGCTAAATATATTTTTGGAATTTGCTGCAGGCCAATTAACAATGGACTGCGGACCGCAGTTGGCCCGCGGGCCGCAGTTTGGACACCCCTGTTCTAGAGGCAGTGGCTGTTGTAAAAACCTGAGGCAAAGACTCAGAAAGGGTATTTTAAGTACCAGAATCTCCTACATTTTTATAATTCAGGCCTTTCAAAATTTAGACATTAATTTTAGTATTTTCCAAGTGTGCACTTAATACTGTTGTAATAAAATATTTCCTGTCCAAGTACCATTATCTCCTTGTTATTAAAACAATAATAAATGTACAGATTCATATAGATTTTTATGCTAAAAGACACAATGAGTATTTCTCAAAAACATCTTGCATTTGTAGGCCCAAATTAAATCTGATCTCTTAAGGAACATTTTACGCAAAGTAATGCAGAAATGATATATCACTCTCTGCTCTGTTCTTTGAATATACCTCGCAATTTTTTCCATTGTTTTGTATTAGATTTAACCACATGAAATTTCAGATGTTCATCATTTTAATCTACACAAATGTCAATTTTATATGGTTTAACTTCCTAGCTGCATGTGTATTTGATTTCCTCACCAACTGTAAGCAAGTTGAAGGTACAAGATTGTCCATTTACCTTTCTATTTGAAGAACATAGCATGAGGACTGACAAATAGTAGACATACTATAAATGGTTGTTACATCTAAACAAATGGATTGGGAAGTAAACTGCTCTAAAAATTCAATAAATTTAAAGTCAATTGGTCAAGAAAAGGATGTTCCTCTATTTCCCTGGGATGTATTCCAGGAAAGGACAAATACCTCATTCAAAAGAAAGCTGAGAGTTTTTTGTTTTGTTTATATTTTTAAGGTATGTTTACAAAATGGCAAATATTTAGAGTGACTGGCTGTATATTTTTTTCTTCATGTGTAGGTTTTGATGTGTAGATACAGTTTAAAACTTAAACATAATTACAGCTATAAAATTTCTATTCTTTTTACACACGTTATACAGCATACAGATAAAAACTTTCCTGCCAGATGTGATGGCATAAAAAATGTGTGAACCCAAGCATCTAAATATTTATAATTTGTGGAATATTATATTAATTTCAAAAGGATAAATAAATGAAACATCCTTCTCATTACGAAGGGTTTAAGAAACTGGAAATTTCTCAAATTATTTTTTCCAGTTTTACACTTGCAAAGATGTCCTTATTGTGTCATACTTTTTAAAAAAGTAATACTCCTCATATTATTTGTTGCCGTTTCATCAGCATGGTTTTCTGTCTAAACAAAACTTAATTCTCCATAGCTGATAATGCAGCTTATTCAAAGGGTGGAGAGCTCAGCCTGGTGGTACCAGGCCAAATGAGTGCCCCCGCGAAAGTTGCTGGTCAGGGAATTCTGCCGCTGGAGAGCTACAACGGGAGCTTTCTATTTTGAGGCATTGGGACATTCTAGGAACAATAAAAGCCACCATTTCTCAGGCTTGTAATGTGTATATCCAACATGTTGTATATACTTTTATATAGCCATCACAGCAATCCTGCAAAATAAATACTGTCACCTCTATTTTACAGATAAGCAAACTAGTTCAGAGAATTAATATGTCCACATCACTTAGCTAGAATGCAGATACCGCTCTCTCTGCAAAGCCCATTATCCTTCTGCCATACTATGCTGCCATCATGACAGCCTTTTATTCCTCCAGCAAATACTTATTAGTACTTGCTCTATGCCTGGCATTGGACTAGGCAATATGCCTTGGCTTCATGAAGCTTATTGTGGGGGGAGACATGAAAAAATAAATAACTTCCCAAATATATATTATCAGTAGTGATAAAGTAGTCTGAAGAAAAGCAAAGTCAGACTAATGTAATAGCATCTGAAGGAGGCTGCTACTAGGGTAGCGGGGTCAAAGAAGGCCTCCCTGAGAAGGTGCCATCTGAGCAGAGCCCTGGCTGAAGGACAGGAATGAGATGTGTAGATACTTGAGGGAACCGTGGAACAGCAAGGAGGATGCCCTCAGGTGGCACCTTGCACATGTCCTGATATGATACCAGAGTGGCAGGATTCAGTAAAGCTGTTTACTGTTAACTTACTTTCAATCAGATTACATCAAACAAAGTCACCTGAAGCCCACCAGCTTACTCTCTGGAGATTTCTTCCATAAACAAGTTCACCTCCCAAGAAGGGCGCTTCCTGTGGGCAGAGAAAAACATCTGAGGAAGTCGAGTCTTGAATTCCTATCCATGCCTGACATTTCATCAGTTCAGCTGTTGTAGATGAATGTGACCCAGCTTGCCATGGATTCATTGCCCTCCTGAACCTGGATGGAGCTCTAGGGCTCCCTCTGAGCTGCCTTGAGATATCCAAGAAAACCACATCAAGAGTGAGCTTGATGAGACAAAGAACCTTCCACAGATCAAGCAGTGAAGGTGGGCTTTGCCTCGTACTGGGACTTTCATCCATTTACAGCAAGCTTCACTTACCTATGGAGCCTGAGGAGGCAGCCGGCCAGCTTCACAACAGTGGAACCCACTTATGGGACTTATGGGAACCCACTTATGTTTTCTTGCTCACTGAGAGTCCACACCTTTTGGGGAGAATATAAAGACCAATAAAATATGTCAATTCTCAAGTTTGTGATCTAGTGGAGGAGATGGACAACACTCCAATAATGCTAAGTGCGCAAATGGTACATGGCCTAACTAAGTATGGAAGAACAAGAGATTGTTTCTATTTGGAGAGATGAAGTCAGATACTACGTAAGATGTCTGGCAAAGTGCTCAGCACTTAGTAAATACTCAATAAATATTAGCTATTACTATAATCAGGATTGACTTCACACAGGAAACAGAATTGGAGGCAAGGTAAAATTCATAGGCAAATTACAGTATGCCCAGTGAAACAGGCATTTCAGGTAAACCAAAAACAAAAAAAGAAAGTTTTAGTTTTGCATGGGACATACTTACAAATAAAATGTATTTGTTGTTTATCTGAAATTCAAATCTAAGTGGGCATCCTGGTTTTTTATTTGCTGAAGATGGTAATTCTTAGCCAAGAAAAGTTTTGCTATGGCGATGAAGAGCAGGGAAAGTAAATTACCATGTCCAAAGGCATAGAAACAGGAGAGAAATGGTGTTTTTCATGGCACTTTATGTTCTCTAATAATTGTTAACACTTACTGAATATTGTACTTAATATGTGGCAATCATTACTCTGAGGGCTTTACAAGGCTTAATTCATGTATTTTTCATAAAAACGTATGGTAGGTTATCATTATCCCCATTTTAAAAATGAAGAATCTGAAGCATAAAGAGGTAAAGCAATGCATCCAAAAGCTCAGAACTGGGAAATGATGTGGCTGGGAAATCATGTGGCTGGGAAATCATGTGGCTGGGATTGTGGCTGGGATGCTTGGATCCAGGGGCTGCTGTCTTAACCATTTTGGATAGAGGAAAATAATTCGTTCAAGTTAAGCTTTTAGAAGGTCATCAAGGGCAGACTATCAACACAGTCATTTTTTGTCAGATCATCCAACCATAATCCCTACATAAAGTGCAATGTCATTTGTCAAATCTCTGCTTTACAGTGGGCTACTGCTAGCCTGCTTCAGCCTCTCGCCAAATTCCTTCAGGGACCCAAGTCTAGGTCTGTCCTCCTATGTTCACCTTTGGATTTCCAAAGTCACCTTGTTCCTGGAATGTGGGATCTTCCCCGAACTGCTACTTTCTTTGCAACAGCTTATTGAAAGCAAACAAGCGTGGGCGAATTGAGCAAGAACTTCTGGAACACCAACCTTGGAGAAGGAGCAAGGAATGTAGAGTGAATGTTGACCATCTAAACAGTACAAAGGTAATGATTAATCCCATCTCCTGCAGATTTAAATGGGATGGGACCTGGGAGTGGAGACAATCCTCCTTTCTTGCAGCTGGATTGCTGCTCATGAGCCAGCCCCACCCACAGAAAAGATGTTTTCCATGAGGATCTTCTGCTTGGTCCTGAGTGTGGTGGGAACAGTTTGGGTATGGTCCTCTTTATTTTCTCTTCTTTCTTTCTCTTTGGTGTTTATTCCACAAAGAGCTTGACGGTCTGAGTCAGTCTTATATATGTCTTAATACACTGTTAGCTTTCTAAGCTCTGGGCCCTGCAGGCCAGTTATTAGATGGGCCTGACACCTCAAGAATACAGGGTAATATGACCCTAAGGGGCAGACTTACCCGGACCAAAATGTATAAATTCACAGAGGAAGCTTTAATATCTGTAACTCAGTCTTAGAACATTTTTTTAAGGGAAAAAGTCTTTGCCATCTTTGTTGCTATATAGCCTCGAGATAGTTAATGTTAGCGAACAGAACAAAACATTCACATGGTGAGAGTTTTTAAAATTCTTGATATTTGCCCATAATAAGCAGAACAGTAATTTAATACAGTTTTTTCTGAAAGGTTGTTTTTGTGTTTCTTTTAAGACAAATAAAAAGCAAATTAGTTGTCTTTGCAAACACATTACATAGCAAAGTCAGAAGAGATTAACTGATAAACCCATATGCTTTTTTGGGAAGCAATTGTATTCTTTTAAGCTAATTACTAAATATTGCAATGATTCCTAAAGTTTGACTCCAGAAACCTACAGGAAAGAAGAGAAACTTAATTCAATAAGCATTTTGATCTTATAAAGACATGATAAATATGTTTTAAAAAGTCAGTTACATCCAGTCTGAATTATTTCAGTTTATTTCTTTCCCTTCACCACTCATAATTCCTAATACCAGAGCAGAAGAAAACTAAAGAGAACTTCTAACTTAATTTTCTCTCTCATAATAAAATAATAACTAAACATTTTTAAGGGAAATAAAACTAACATCATTTGCTAAGATGATATTTTGGATAATGCATAACTTTCAGTTACTTCTCCCTGTTACTGGCATAAATACATATTTAATTTTTGCTTGTTTTTTTTTTTGTTGTTGTTATGCCATTTAATTATGAAGTATGTTTGAATTTATAATTTTATTTCTTAGACAAATAGATTATATTTGTTCCTTTAGATAAATTGTTCTTGATTGCTAGAATTAGTATTATTTTTTGTTTTTTTAAATGAGAAAACAAATGTTAACTAATTATAAAAATAAACTTTCTGAGATTAAAATAGTCATAGCAAAAATCTTCGTAAGTTGGTGACACAAAATAAAAATACCCAATATCTAAAACCCACATTGATTTATTAGAATATAAAATCTTGTTGGAAGAATATTTTTATCTTATTTCACCCCATAGATCACAATAGATCTAATTGTAAGGTGTTCAAAAGAGTTGTCAGTCATAGACCATTATTTTTTCTTTCAGTTTACTTTTCCTCATTTCAGTTAAAAAGATACCATTACATGAGTGAGCAAACTAAAAAGCATTTCTGAGTCTGAACTGGACACATTTGTGTTCTTAGTATATACTTGCTCAAATTGTGGACACATAAGGTCATCGTAGAAACTTAAAGGACAGACTTTAAGCTAAGATAGTGTAGGCTTTTTCCTACTGAAACAGGAATTATAGGAGAAAGGATTCTTTGATTTTTTTTTCAATTATCTTTCTATCTCCAGATATCAATGAAAATTAAAAGGTAAATTTTAACTCATTTTGTGGATTCAAATAATTTTTCTTTTATAATGGAGACTTTAAAAGGCCTACCATTTGTTAAATGCTTGTTTAGTGTCAAACACGGTTAAGAAATGTGTACCCTTTATCTCTTTCAATTCTCACAACTTCTTAAAACAGGTACTAGTATATTCATCCAAAGGTTAAGAAACCTAAAGTTTACAGTGGCCCCAAAGCTGGTGCTGTTAATCTTTGGGTGAGGCCATCTTCTTTGAGTTTGACAAACATGCCAGTGTCTCTTCTTTATTTGCCTAACGTTGTTCTCTTCTTTTAATCTTTAAAGTCTGGAGAGACCCAAGAAGGTGAATTTCTAGCTGAAGGAGGAGGTGTGCGTGGCCCCAGACTTGTGCAAGGACAGCAATCTGCCTGCAGAGAGAGAGACTGGCCCTTCTGCTCTGATGACGACTGGGTGAGCAGTGGGCTTGGGGAACAACACAATCCTTCCTTGTTGGGCTAGAAGTGCACACAGCCTAACCAGTTAGGTCACAGAAAACGTTTTCAATGGAAAAAAATCAAATAGCTCCTTACAGGTTAAATTAAAGAAGACAGATGCAAAGGAACCTAGTCCTGAGAGCACTGTTTAAATTACTTTCAAATCTCTGGGTCATTAGTGGGATTAAGAGATTGGCTTTTAATTCCATGTGCAGGTGGATACTAGGAACCTGATTGTTAGGCTTCAAGGTTTCACTGGGCCTAATTTATGGTTAAATGTGCCCTCGTTCCAGAATTTCCCTATGATCGCTGATTAGCCCTTTCAAACGACTTTTAAATCAATAGATAATCTGAAGAGATTGGGGAAGAAAGCAATGGGAGTGGCAAGGAAACCTTCAAAATTGTACTGGAGCCAAGAGATAGACCCTTAATGTAATTATTTTTTTCTCTTCACTTTCAGAACCTAAAATGCCCTTCTGGCTGCAGGATGAAAGGGTTGATTGATGAAGTCAATCAAGATTTTACAAACAGAATAAATAAGCTCAAAAACTCACTATTTGAATATCAGAAGAACAATAAGGACTCTAGTTCATTGACTAGAAATATAATGGAAACTTTGAGAGGGAAATTTGCCAACCGTAATCGTAAGTATTACGTATTTGATGCTTTGACTTTATAGTACACAACAGAAGAAACAACATCAAAAATCCTAAATAAACATAATATCTTCATATAGCAACTGCAATTTTATTCCAAAGCTCTTAGTGTAGAGACACATGCCTTTATGATATCCCTAAATTTTTAAGGAGGGGCTAGTAATTTTGTTATTTTAATAATGTAAAAAAAAAACCCATCATCTTAGAATTGTTGAAGACCACACTGTAAGTCAGAATTTTGGATTGAAGGCTAGAATTTAAGTGTTTTCTTTTTCAAGAGTGTATACTGAAAATAAGATGGGCCCAACCTTTTGAGTACATATTTTTGTTTCATAGGAGACATATTTTGTTACAGAGGAGGAAACTGAGAGGGCAAGGGACTTGCATAAAGACACAAAGCTGTCATGTGATAGAACTAGGAGTTCAACCCACAGACTCCACTAAGCTGATTATATAGTTTTTTGGTTTTTTTTTTAATTTAAAATATAGAACCATGCTATAGCTTTCTCACAGGACGAGGGCCAGGTCTCATTAGAACCAGGAAACACTGGGTTTGCTCTGGATGTGGGCAGCAAACTTAGTGAGGCCCCAGTTCCTGAAGATTTATTTGACCCTTTATTTAGATCAGGGGTGTCCAAACTTTTTGCAACGTTTTTTTTAGCAAGGGCCATATGTGATAAAATACACAAACAGCTGGGCCACTCACTCGAGGTGAAGTATGCATTGCCTCACCTGGTTTATTTAAGTAAACTAAATATATTTTTGGAATCTGCTGCAGGCCAATTAACAATGGATCATGGGCCGCAGTTGGCCCTCGGGACGCAATTTTGACACCCCTGCTTTTTAGATCTTCAGGAGACACTTGACTAATTTAAAGTCAACAGTACAACAGTAACTGAAAAGTGAATGATCCTGTTGACTTAAAAAAAAAAAAAAATCTTAGGAACGATTTCAAATGTATAGCTAGGAAGAAAACCTCAATTAAAACATTTAAGAGCATATTCAAGTCCCGTGATAAAGGGTGTGATGAAATAATAAGATGTGATCAAACTGATTATTTTATTTCCTAATTACATCTTTAAAATTCCAAAAATATTTCTTCCTCTGCCTTTATTTGGATTACTAATTTCTAGTAGGACACTTTAATTGACATCCATGGATGATTGCAGGATATAACATTGACCAAAATTCAAATGCCTCATGGATTTAAAACTCACAAATTAAATGCCCATAGAAAAAACTATTATCAATATAAAATGGGAATAATTACAAGTAAGTTTCCTTCTTTTGCTGGCTATTACATGCAAATCACTCAGCAGTTACTTCAATATCCATATTTTCTATTTTAGACAATGATAATATATATAGCCAAGTGTCAGAAGATCTGAGAAACAGAATTGACGTCTTGAAGCGCAAAGTCACAGAACAAGTACAACATATCCAGCTTCTGCAGAAAAACGTCAGGAATCAGCTGGTAGATATGAAACGACTGGAGGTAAGGAAGTATGTGGCTCTGTCACCAGATTTCCTTATTTTTGAATAGCAGGGGAAAGGAAGGCAATAGAGCAAAGCCATTGTCTACCTACAGTATCGCTATTATGAACCCCACTCTGTAGATGAAGAAAAAAAGCTCATAGACAGTAAGTGAATTTTCCCAAGGCACATAGTCTATTTCAAAAGCATATATTCAACCTTTTCTTGTCTTATGCAAAGCTTTGATACTGCCATGCCTCTGAGTCTTCAGTCTCAATCTCACAGATCACTAGTATTTCCTTTCAGAGGGAATAGCAACTTACTCTTGATTTGTTCTAAGTTAAATCCAAATAGTTCCTATTGCTTCTCCTGGCTAACCTTACAATCTCCAATATCTCTTCTACTAAGGACACTACATAAATAGAAAATAAAGCGTTGGTTGGTAGGTCTTCAAGTCCAGGAAATGAAAACAGTGTCCAAGAGATAAATAAATGAACTACTACGAACTCAATAGATATCATTTATTTATTTGCATCTACCTTTTTTCTTTATCTTTCTCTCCATCTCTCTAGGTGGACATTGATATTAAGATCCGATCTTGCAAAGGGTCATGCAGTAGGTCTATATCACGTGAGATAGATCTAGCGGACTATGAAGATCAGCAGAGGCAACTTGAACAGGTCATTGTCAAAGATTTACTTCCCTCTAGAGATAAGCAGTACTTACCAGTGTTAAAAATGAACCCCTCTTCAAAGGTGGTTCCCACAGAGTTCAAGAGTCAGCTTCAGAAGGCCTCTCCAGAGTGGAAATCACTAATGGAAATGCAGCAGACCGAAATGGTGTTAGAGCAGTCTGGTCCTGCTGGAAATGTTCGAGGAGACTCCGCATCTCATGGAACAGGATCAGCACCTGAAAACCCCAGGAACCCCGGACCTGGTAGTACTGGAAATTGGAAGCCTGGGAGCTCCAGACCTGGAGGTGCTGGGCCTGGAAGTTTTAGGCCAGAGAGCTCAGGGCATGGAAACACCAGACCTGCCAACCCAGACTGGGGCACATTTGAAGAGCTTTCAGAAAGTACAAGTCTAGGGACAAGAAAAGAGTACCCAACAGGTAAACTGGTATCTTCTGAGGGAAGTAAAGAACTTCTGATTGCTGATGAGAAGGTCATCTCTGGGAGCCCAACATCCAGTCGTCGTTCATGTTCTAAAACCATTATTAAGACTATTGTAGGTCCTGATGGTCGCAGAAAAGAGACCAAAGAAGTGGTAAATTCTGAAGATGGTTCTGACTGTGGTGGCACACCTGATTTAGACTTGTTCCATACTTTGCACGACGGGATTGGCCTAGATGATTTCCGTCATAGGCACCCTGCTGCTGCTGCTTTCTTTGACATGGACTCAACTGGAAAAGCATTCTCTGCATTCAGGGAGTCTGACAGTAGGACCCAGTCTATGGGCTCAGCATCTGACAGGAACACAGGCTTAAGGGACATCAGCTCTCACCACCATGGTGTACCTGAGCTCCTTCCCGGTGGTAAAACTTCAAGGCGCAGCAAAATTGTAACCAGTAGCATGACTTCCAGCAAAGGAGACTCCACATATGAAAGCAAGATCTATAGAATGGGAGAGGAGGCTGGAAGTGAAGCACATCTTGACACCAGAGAAGCGCATACCACCAAGAAAAGTGCTAAAGCTCGCCCTGCCAGAGGTATTGGCACTTCTCCTTTGGGGAAGCCTTCCCTGACCCCCTAGACTAAGTTCATTATTCTTGCAATGTGCTCTCATAGCACCTTGTACTTCTTTCCGAGCCCTCTATCATGCTTTATTAAAATTACAGGGGTGTTTTTTTTTTTCGTTTCTTTTTGTGCAAGACTGTAAGTTCCATGGGGGCAGGGACTTCGTTCATCGTGCTCAGCTCTGTATTCTCACATGCCTAACAGTGCAGAGGGTCACCACTCAATAAATGCATGTTAAATGAATGAATGAATCCCTCTGAAACTCGCTTTTGAGTTTGCTTAACCAAATTCTTTTACCGTTCAAAATGTGCATTGTTGGAATTGTCACCCAATGTATTGATCGTATTTTTAGAGTGGATCTCAGTTGAAATTGAGATCAGGTTAAAAACAAGCTATATTAATACCAAAGGATGCTTAGTTATCTTTGCTGGTTACTTGTTATTAATCAGTACATGCAAGTAAAATTCCAAATCCATTGAAGAAAATCCCCTTTGCAATTTGTGGGTGTAAATGCCAAGCACTTGCATACATTTCATTCCAGTGTTAAGTGCATCCTTTCTTCATGGAGGGAAAGAAGAAAGGAGGGCTGGAAAGTAGGAAGGAAGGAGGAAGGAAGGAAGGAAGGAAGGAAGGAAGGAAGGAAGGAAGGAAGGTGAGGAAGTGAAAGGAAACCAGAATCTGCCTTCATTTAATCTGGGCCATACCTATCTTTGTAAAGCTGAATGACAGTAACTTCTTCCAACCAGCTTAATTTTTTTTTTAGACTGTGATGATGTCCTCCAAACACATCCTTCAGGTGCCCAAAGTGGCATATTCAATATCAAGCTACCGGGATCCAGTAAGATTTTTTCTGTTTATTGCGATCAAGAGACCGGTTTGGGAGGATGGCTTTTGATCCAGCAAAGAATGAATGGATCACTGAATTTTAACCGGACGTGGCAAGACTACAAGAGAGGTTTCGGCAGCCTGGATGACAAGGGGGAAGGAGAATTCTGGCTAGGCAACGAATACCTCCACTTACTAACGCTGAGGGGCTCTGTCCTCCGGATTGAATTAGAGGACTGGGCTGGGAACCAGGTTTACGCAGAATATCGCTTGAGGGTAGGCTCTGAGGCAGAAGGCTATGCCCTGCAGGTTTCCTCCTACGAAGGTACTGCGGGTGATGCTCTGATTGAGGGTTCTGTAGAGGAAGGGGCAGAGTACACTTCTCATGCTGGCATGCAGTTCAGCACCTTTGACAGGGATGCAGACCAGTGGGAAGAGAACTGCGCGGAAGTCTATGGAGGAGGCTGGTGGTACAACAACTGCCAAGCGGCCAACCTCAATGGCATCTATTACCCTGGGGGCTTCTATGACCCAAGGAATAACAGTCCTTATGAGATTGAAAATGGAGTGATCTGGGGCCCCTTCAGAGGAGCAGATTATTCCCTCAGGGCTGTTCGCATGAAAATCAGGCCCCTTGTGACCCAGTAGGCTGAAAGAGTAGAAGTGAGAGCATTTGGGTTTTTTGTTTGTTTCGTGAAGTGGAGAAACAAGGAAGATAAAGAAGATTCTTTACAACTGAAAAAATTACCAGGTGCTATTTTATTATTCTTTGTACTGTAGTTAAATGTAACTGAGATATATTAGTGCTTTAAAAAATAAAGTTATATGGGTGGTTTTTTTTATCTGTAATATAGCTCCGTGAGTTTTAAAATTCCTATAAGGATACACCAAGGGACATTCAGTACATCAGGACGAGAGAGTCAGATAAAAGCTCCTCTCTGCAGTTCTTAAGGGTGTTGTTGTCAGAACTTCTCTTCCCACACCATTCAAAGTCATAGGGCATTGTAAAGTAAAAAAGCTATTTTATCCATTCTATTTGAATGATTTTAAATGAATATTTAAGTTGCAAAGCACTACGATGAACAATGGCTGGCTTTTGTACATGAATTTACTAAGTATTTTTATCTCTTCTTTTAGCAAGCAAATTCAGAAAGGCAGGGGAAGCATGTTTTTTTCTTAATAGAAATAGAAACCTATTCCTAAGTCTTCCAATGAAGACCACAATACACACTTAATTTTTCCCCCAGAGTCTAACCAATTTCTTTCCAAAATACCTGGAAAAAAATGAATTTAAAATTTTTTCAATATTTACAAGTATTCCCCAAACAGATGGCATTTACACATTGATAAATAATCCCCACAGCAATCATTGCACTTAATTTTGTATCAGTCATAAAGTATAGTCTGTGATACATTAGTTGTTATTAAAGTAAGACATTTGTTTGAAAGCATCTCACTAAATATGAGCTATACCACATGCATACATTTAACACATTTCCATTGATCAATATTTTATTTTGATCTAAGTTGCATCTTTGATCTTTGTGACCTTGTCTCCTGCTTCCAATTTTTAACTTACATTCTCTTCTAGTGAGAACCACTTGCCATTTACCCCTGAAAACATATTGAAACATCCCAAGCACCTTGGGATCCCAGTACATTGCCTTCTCTTGCCTACTTTCTACTGCAATGTAACTGCATCCTTTCTCCTTGGAAGGCTAGAAAGAAGAAAGGGAGGGAGGAAAAGAGGAAGGGTGGCAGGAAGGAAGGAAGGGGGCTAGGACTAAGTACCAGAACCCAAGGAGTAGAGGGAAGGTGAGCATAAGAGCTTGCAAATGAGTCACACATGAAGCCCCAGTATTCTTGCATTTCCTCACATGCAGTTAAAAATTCTGGGTACAAATAAGTGATATACCTCCAACTCTTTGGATACTTGGATAAGAACTTCAGAATTAAAAGAAGTTTCATTTATTTTTGACATCGGAGTCCCATGTTATCTCTATGCCCACCCCATTGACATGTACATGCCTACACAGAATTTTATTGTCCAGAATGTCACACTATTGGGGACAGAATCAGGTCCCAATATGAAAGTGACTTTGAATGTGATGGGCCATTCCTTATTTATTTTGAAGGCTTTGAGTTTTTTTAGCAAAGAATAGGTAACTTTTTTTCATTTAAAAATCAGTAGCCAATATTATTATAAACAGTAACCAATAGTAGAATCATGATAATTAAGCTACAGTTTGGGTGTGAGAACAGACACTGAACATCTTTTCCATTTTACCTAATTTAACCGATTACTCTATTTCCCTTATTCCTGAAATTAAATATTAATTCAGTTTCTCTGACTCTTATTCACTTGGAAGCCCACTTTAACTTTGTTTTCATTTGGTTACCACTCTCTTGAAACTGCTCTTCTTAAATCAACGGGAACTTTGTAGTTCTAAATTTAATGTGTATTCAAGCCTCTTCCCGTTTAACCTCTTTGAAACATCTGTTATTATTGTCCCCATCCTTCTTCAATCTGTATTTTCTCTTGTTTCTGATACACCACTCCCATGTGTTGCATCTTTGTCAGTCTTTCTAACTGGCAATTTTTTCTTAGACCACCCCTTACATGTAGGAGTTTCTCATTACAATAATATTAGTACGTATTTTTATCAGTTGGGAGTTGGTTTGACCTATGTGGCTTATATAAGATGGAAGCTCATTTCTTGTTTACAGAAATATCTATAGGAATGTGTCCCCACAGTGTAGTCAGGAAGACATTATCTTAATAAATGGCTTCTATCCTCAAGTTTATTTCATGGTTCAAACATCATGTCCTGTAGAAATCTGGAAAAAAGAGGACAGACAGAATGGAAAATGAGTACCTTCTTTCTTTTAAGGGACTTTTCCTGGATTTTCCGTCCAATACTTTCACTTACATCTCATTAGGCATAGCTTAGTCCCAAAGACATACATAACTGCCAGAGAGCCTCAGACAGCTGTTAGCTTAGATACAAGGCTATCCTAATTAAAGTAGGATTCTCCTACTAAGGAGGAGAGGGAGAATTGACATTGAGGTAGGCAATTTTAGCAGTCTTAACCAGACATCTAATCTCTCTTAACCTCTTGCTTTACCACCATTTTTTAAATTCCTTCATCCTCCACAAAACTATCTTTAAAAAAAAAATAAATCCAATCAAATCTATTCATTCTACGAGTATATGTCATGCGGGAGACCCTGCTCGCTGCACCATTTGTCGTACGGGGGACCCTGCTCGCTGCGCCATTTGTTGTGCAGGGAGGCCTGCAGGGTCTCTGCTCCAGCTCTCCATACAAGAACACAGGACATGGTGAGGCCAAAAAGGAACACCCACAGAGCCATAGGTAGGGGAGTCATACCACTACGGTCTCACTGGAGGCTGGGTTCACTGGACGTGCGACCTGCTGTCCCTTTTGTCTGCTACCCACCGACGACTCTCTTTCACTCTCCTCTACTCTCCTCCGTAGCCGCAGCAGTTATATTAGTGGCCAATGGCTCACTGGTTACAGCTGACGGCCAACTAGCCACAGCTGATGGCCATGCAATCACAGTTGGCCATTTACTACCTGAGCCAGCACCTGTCTATGTGAGGCTGAGAGCCTGGAAACTACTTTCTGGGGCTCTGCCCCCACAGTATATTTTCTCCTTGGTTGATTTGACAATCACCCTTAGCTTTGATTACCACCAATAGGTCGATGATAGCCAAATCTAACACTTCAGCCTTGACATTCAGATCCATGATTTCAACCAATACTGAACAGGTCCAGTTAAATATTTCTCATTAATATGCCTAAGAGTGAACTAACTACCTTCTCATCAAAACCTGTTGCCTCTTTTCTATTTCTTATCCCTGTCATAGGCATCATTAGCCCTCCAGTTTCCTAATCTAGAAAATCTGGGACCCTTCTCAGCTTCTGCTTTTCCTTTAATTCCTATCCCCAATCTATTCCCAAACCATCTTCTACTCTAAAATTGGCATTCTTACAGCACTTTTATGTTCTTATGTTACCTTCTGTTAATCTTGTTTCATTTGGGCTATTTAACAGTTGCTTAACTTCTTGCTTTCCCACCATTCTTTTGTTCCTCCATTTTCCACAAAGTCACCTTTAAAAAACAAATACAATCAAGTCTTTCTCCTGTTTAAGGTCTTATGTTAAGGATGAGTTAAAACAAAAGAACAAACAAAACAAAACAGATACAAGACTCAGATACAGAGAACAAACTGATGGTTGCCAGAAGGGAGGGGGGTGGGGGAATGAGTGAAAAAGGTGAAGGAATAAGTACAAACTGGTAGTTATAAAATAAATAAGCCATGGGGATGTAATGCACAGGACAGGGAATATAGTCAATAATATTGTGATAATTATGTATGGTGACAAATGGTTTCTACACTTATCGTTGTGATCACATCATAGGTATATCAATGTAGAACCATTATGTTATATACTTGAAACTAATAAAATATTGCGGGTCAACTGGTCTTTAATAAAAATATATATAGAGAGATAAAAGTCTTAGCTTTTCATATAAGCTCTTTCATAGATTGGTCTTTTTTCAACCTCTACAGTCATTTACTCTACACTTCAATCGATGAATTTCTCACTGATATTGGAATACCAGGTTCTTTAATGATTCTGTGCCTTTCCATATATTGCCTAGAAGCCTCCCATTCATCCCTTAAAATACAGCTCTATAACATTCCTTCTGTGAATGCCTGCCATGGAACATAGAACCAGGAATTGTTCTCTGGGCCCTCATAGTTCTTGTTCATATCTCAAAAATACATAGTTGATCTCTAACTCTAACATATTTATTTCTTTTATATGGCACTAGATTGTAAATTCCTTTAGGCCAGAGCTCATTGATGTAGTGTTTACTGCCCTATGTAAGAATGTCTCACCCATTCTAAGATTATACGATAAATATTTTTTTAATTTTCTTTTTTTTACTAAAGGATTTTTATTAAAATATAGCTAACATGCAATAGTATACTAGTTTCAGATGTACACCATAGTTATTCAGCATTTATGTACCAGAAGAAATGATCACCGTAAGTCTAACAACCATTTGACACCATACAATACCTCTTATTCCCCTTCATCTTTTACCTCCCTTTCTTCAATTTTTCAATTACAGGTGATATTCAATATTATTTTATATTAGTTTCAGGTGTACAGCTTAGTGGTTAGACATTTGTGTAATTTACGAAGTGACCCCTGACTACTCTAGTACCCACCTGGCATTATTCATAATTATTACCATATTATCGACTATATTCCTTATACTTTACATCCCTATGATTATTTCATAACTACTAATTTGTACTTCTTAATCCCTTCACCTTTTCATACTGCCTTACAACCCCTCTCCCAGCTGGCAACCATCAGCTTCTTCCTTGAATCTACAAGTCTATTTCTGTTTCATTTGTTCATGTATTTTTTTTCTTCAGATTCTACATATAAGTGAGATCATATGGTATTTGTCTTTCTTTTTCTGACTTATTTCATTTAACATTATACTTTCTAAGTCCATCCATGTTTCCGCAAATGGTAAGATTTCATTCTTTTTTATGGCCAAGTATTATTCCATTATATATGCTATGTACCACACCTTCTTTATCCAATTGTCTATTAAGGGGAATTAGGTTGCTTCCATATCTTGGCTATTGTAAATAATGCTGCAATGAACATAAGAGTGCATATATATTTTCAAATTAGTGTTTAGATTTCTTCAAATAAATACTTAGAAGTAGAATTTCTGAGTCATAAGGTAGTTTCACTTTTAATTTGTTTAGGAACCTCCATACTGTTTTCTATAGTGGCTGCACCAATTTGCAATCCGACCAACAGTGCAGCAGGGTTCCCTTTTCTCCACATTTCCCTTGTTGTTTGTTGATTTATTGATAAAGGCCATTCTGACAGATGAGAGGTGATATCTCATTGTGATTTTAATTTGCATTTCTCTGATGATTAGTGGTGTTGAGCATCTTTTCATATGTCTATTGGCCATACACACGTAAGTTGTAGAAGTTTCTTTAAATATATTTATTGTCTTTTTCTTTTACATTTAAATATTTAATTAACCTAGAATTTATTTTAATATGTTATGAAGAAGGTTTACTTTTGTTTTCTTGGGGACAGGTAGCCAGTTGTGCTGGGATTGTTTATGAAAGTGTTCTCTGCCACTGGAATTTAAAGGCCAATTTTCTTAAATAAAACTTTCCTTGGATCGCTCTATAGACTCTCTGTCATAAAGGGTGTCATGTGGGGTCTCTGGTCCTGCTCCTCACATAAGAACATAGGACATGGTGAGGCCAAAAAGGAACACCCATGGAGCCATAGATAGGGGAGTCATACCACCACACTCTCTCTGGCGGCTAGGTTGGAGACACAGGAAGCAGGAGCCACACTAACCGCAACCTGACATCCACTTCTCTCTGCCAACCAACCTCACTTGCTAACTGCAATCCGTGTTTGCTAGCTCAGCCACCATCTTCTGACTAGCCCCCCATTTCTCTGCTAGTGTACCCACGGCAGTTATATTAGTTGCCAATGGCTCACTGGTTACTGCTGACGGCCAACTAGCCACAGCTGATGGCCATCCAATCACGGTTGATGGTCATTTACTACCTAAGCCAGCACCTTTCCACATGAGGCCGAGAGCCTGGAAACTGCACTGCTGGCTCTGTCCCCACACTCTCCTGTGCTTATACTACCTTGCTTATCTTCATTTTTAAAGTATAGTTTTTGGATGAAGTATTCTCCCTCTTACTCTACACCCTTTTTTTTTTAATATAGAAAAGTTTTACTTTCAATTTTTACTTTGTTTGTTCTAGGGGATACTTAGAAAAGACTTTAACTTCCAGTTAATTATATTTTAGGAGGTTAGGGTGAGTCATCTTCTTTTATTTTTTATACCCCTGACTTCATGTGCAATTTGTGAGTAATCTTTTAATTATTATTTTCCAACTATTTCATAAACTAGTTTAACCAATTATTTAATTCTGTTTTAGAATTTTTAAGGTATTCTTTGTGGACTAGTACATGATTTATTTTTGTAAATTTTCATAGGCATGCAGAAGAATGTATATTTTTACATTTATAGTTTACAATATCTTATATTATAAGCTTGTTGATGATATTATTTAAATTTCTAGGATAATGATGCTGTAGTTCATAGGTAAACATGACAGTATTGTATATAACACTTAATTTTAATTATTTTCCCAGTGGTATTACTGATCTAATTAAACTCTGTCGCAGGTTCCTCTTATAACCAAAATGCATTTCGAATTTTAGTTAGCTGACATGAGTGGTGCAGCTGGTGAATCAGAACAAGATTCATCCAACCAAGTTCACTAATTTCCAATCATGTCTAGAAAAGCCTGAAAGAAAATGGCATCATATTAATAAAGTACATGCAGGTGGCAAGTATCATAAACTAAGTATTTGTTATACTTGAAAGTAATACAACATTTACTGTTTGCTGAAACAGTTGAGATGTAGTAACATTTAGATTTTGGTAGCCATGAATATTATCCAAGTTGCTTTTAAGTAATGAAATTTATACAGGAACCATTTTGGAGATGTATTTTATTTATTTATTCATGCATTTATTAATTCACCTATATCCTATTTTTAATTGAATCCCAAGTGCTTTTTAAATCTCATTTATGGAGAAAAATCTTTAATTAATGGGGTGTGGGGATGGCAAGAGCCTTAAACATCAAAAAAAGGGAATAGTATGGTAAGGAATTTGCACCTGGGGAAGAGGTTCAAATTAATCCTTATACAAGAGCTGGACGTCATGTCTTCCATTTCCACATAGTGCAAACGGCACTTCCAAACCACAGAGATAAGAAAATTTAAGATAACCTGCCAAATTTGAGCTGATTAAGCAGTTGACTATCAAACAGTGATCTCCTTGTTCATCAGCCTATTGAGGAAGGTGGCTACATGCTGATTGCAACAGATCATTCTGGAAAATATTTGCTAAATCCACCTTTGACTCTACCTACAATAGGTCAGTGACCTCAAGGTTGCAAAACTGCATTAAAGTATATCCTTTTGAGAGATAAAGCAAATGTAGCAAGCAGTTGGTGAATCTAGGTGAAGAATATAGAGGTATTCATTAAGCCATTCTTGTCATTTCTCTGTAAGACTGAAACTTTTTAAAATAAATAAAAAGTTGTTGGAGAAATACAACTCAGTCAAAACCAAAACCCAATATCACCTATTGGGCACATCTTGGGTGGGAGGAGAGAAAGGGTACAGTGGTTAATTTTGGTATCAGTTAAGACTATTTGCATAAGCATATGACTCACCCAGTCTAATCACTTAAGACATAAAATATTTGAATAAACAGGGCAATATCATGTTCCTAATGTAAAAGGATGTGAACGTCAGTATTATCTTTATTAGTAAAAGGTTGGAAAAATCTAAATTTAAATATCAAAAGACAGAGACTTGCTAAAAAATCAGAGTACATTCACATGATGGAATATTATATAGCCATTAAAAAGCTTACTATACAAAATAACATGATAGGAGAATATTAAGTAACTTGGAAAATTTCCCAAGACACAGTGTGATAAATTCAGGTACTAAAACATGTACAGGATAACAAAAAAAAACCCACAAAGCGAGATATTAGCTGCTTCCCTGTTATTGCTGAAATTATACATGGTTCTACTTTTTTCTATATTTCCCAAAATGTCCACAAATAATATGAGCGACTTTCATTATCTAAAACTACAATTAATGGTGTTAAAATAAACAGAAATTATTCCATTTGCTAGGTTCAGTTACAATTTTGCACAAACAAATTGCAACTTGGTGGGGAGTTGAGCTACAGTGGAAGCTCAAACAGGGAGCATCAAATGACATGCCTTATTGGAGGGCTAGATGGAATTCAGAAATCATAGTTTCAGCTCTGTATATAAATGGTAGGTAGCATCTTTAATTTGTTTCTTCACATCAAAAAAAACTAAAAGTCCAACCTAGAAAATCACCTGAGGCTGAGGGGCACCAGAGTAGAAATAGCGGTTCCAGTATTTGGAGACCATGTTGTTAAACCCAAGTCAAGTCTTAAACATCGGCAGTGGTCACCTACGGAGTCACAGTAATTTCAAAGATGACCACTTACCTAATGGTCACCATTTGAGTGAAAAAAAGTGTTAGATTAGAAACACGGGAATCTCAAGTAAATGCAAATGTAGCTTGGACCAGTCATTGAAAAATTCAGCCTGTGATCAGAATCTCCTAGGGACATTTATTTAAAAACAGACTCTTAGCTTCTTCCCATGTAGACTCTCATGTGATAAGTCTGATTGATACCAGGAAATCTGTTTTTTAAATGAGCTATGCAGGTTTAGATGATCATTCTACAAGATATTTGGTGTTATTGCTTCAACAGAAATGTCAGCTAAGTTACTGCAGCTTGTGGTGTGTCATATCATCCACATTTTTGCCTTGTGGGGAAATCTGCGTTCAGATCAAGGGCAATATCTTAGTTACATCCGTGAGCTGTTTTCCTTGGTTCCTAAATGCAGAGGAACTGGAAGTTTATGTCCCAAGTCATTCCTTATAGCCTATATAGTTTGTTACATACTTTCAGTCTTAACTATACAGTACAATATATAACACTTCTCATGCCATAGTGTGGGATTAATAATTTTCAACTGATCTTTTTATTATCTTCATAAAAGTCATGAGTTCATTTTTTAGGTACTGTTTTATATGTTCTAATTAGTGGACACTATTTTTTAATTAAATGTATTGGGGTGACATTGGTTAATACATTTATGTGGGTTTCAAGTGTACTATTCGATAATACATCATGTGTATATTGTATTGTGTGTTCTCCACCCAAAGTCAAATCTCCTTCCATCACCATATATTTGACTCCCTTTACCCTCTTCTACCTCCCTCCCACCCCCTCTTCCCTCTGGTACACTAAACTGTTGTCTCTGTCTTTGAGTTTTTGCTTCTTTGTTTTTATTATACCCAAAATTGCGGTGCTTGAAAGGGTAAAATCAGATATGTAGCATCTCTTACCAAATTATATCTTAAGAAGGCTTCCTTCTTTCTAAATGCATAGACCTAGATATTACATATCACCCAGGAGTGGTCACTGTGTTTCTGCTACTTGTACATTAACTGAGAATTGACCTCAGATTGCCTATTGTAGTGGTTTTTAATCTGTGGCTTTATTTTAAGCTCTAGGAATTCATTAGATCCTCTGTGAGTATGTAAATTGGGGGTTGAGAGAAAATCTAAAAGATATTGCCCTTGGATTGAGATCCTGCCATCTCTCATCTACAGTTCAGTGGGCTTTTGCTATAGTCAGCCTTGCTGAAAAAGCTCAATTTTCAGGTGTTTTGTACATAGAGTTTCTATCTGTGCCTTTATTGGAAAAAGTGTTCTAAGTATTTAAAAAAAAAAAAAAAAGGAATACCCAAGGTCTTGACAATCATTGGCTTTAGTCATCCAGTATTTATGAAAATCAGCCTTTCTGACAGGCTGATGATTCTGGAATCAAACAGGAATAAGAGCTCATTATCAGTGAAGGACAAAGCTATGTAAGACAGATAAACTGCAGTTAAAGTGAGGCTTGAAAACAAAGAGCAATTTGCCAGGTGAATTTAGGGGAAAGACACTGTTAACAATGAGAGCATTCATAGAAAAGGGCCTGACCTTTCTTGGAATGGTGAGAAATTCACTGTGATAAGACTGTAGATGTACAGTGAAGAGGGCAGGAGACAGTGCTGGGACCAAGCGCCAAACCATTGTCACTCCCAGCTAAGGAATTTGGACTTAAAACTTACAAATAACAAGGACATAATATTAAGCAGGAAAGTAACTTGGTCAGAATTTCCTATTTTTAGGACAATGTGTGTTATGGCAGAATAATAGATGTAGTTAGGGGTAGAACAGAACTAATGGTGGGGAAATCAGGTAAAAGTCGAGGTTGGATTTCATGAGGAATTAAGAGAATGAGACATTTCCATGAATGAAATTAACAAGCATTGCTTAGATGCAAAGGTTAAGAGGATGAGTTTCCATGAAAATCAGTGACCGTGATACTGCATGAAGGGAAGGAGGACCTAGGGTCTTAGGCAAGTAGGGCAGTTGGAGTCAAGTGATGAGAGAATACAAGGTAAAAAAATGTTATGTTGATGCACTCATTTCTTAGGGAGACATAGAAAGGACAGAAAATACACTTCTACTTTAGCTCTGGTGTAACTACCGTGTTTCCCCAAAAATAAGACCTAGCCAGACCATCAGCTCTGATGTGTCTTTTGGAGCAAAAATTAAGATAAGACCCGGTCTTATTTTACTATAAGACCGTGTCTTATATGATATAATAAATATAATATAATATAATATAATATAATATAATATAATATAATACTGGGTCTTAATATTTTTGTTCCAAAAGATGCATTAGAGCTGATTGTCCAGCTGAGTCTTATTTTTGGGGAAACCTGGTATGTAAAAAACAAAAACCTGAGGCCAGTAGGACTAATTTCCAGGGGCAACAGGCAACCGCTGCTTCCTACCTCATTATTTCCCCCAAAAAAATGAAACGGTGAAGACTTGATCCTGACCGTCCTCTTAGGATCTCTGATCCCAAAGTCTGGATAAGTGACAGAGTAATGGTTTTTCTATGGTGCCGAGTAAGATTTTGAATCTTCATATGTCTGTGCCAATTTGTTAGCTACTTGAGGTTGTGAATGCTTCTCTTACAATTTCAGAGCCTAACTCGTTGGCCATGTGGATTACAAAATAAGAAAACATTAATTTATTGCAACAGAGATTGGTTTAATTGACAAATCTTTTCGAAAGTTTTCTGTGACAGAGCTTACATAAATAAATAATTTTTTTAAAGTGGACTTTTAAACATAAGCTTTTAGTTTGCCTCACAGCTTTTCTACAACAGGGATAGAAAATTCATCTTCCTAATTTGAAACTTTTCACAATCAATTGGAATTTAAATTAGGAACACTGACTGTCCACAATTATCCTTTTAGTACTTCTTGGTGAGCAATATAAATGAAGAATATAAGAGAAAATGGTGTGCTAATTTTAATGTTACTTATCCTAAATACTTTTTCCAAAAAGTCACACGCACAACCTTTTGATAGTTTTAGAGGGATGTAATGTATGAAAGAAAATTCCAATGACATAATATACAAAAAGTTGTTATACACAGAAGAATAAAAATCTATGTTTTGGGGACTATTGCTGTGGGAAGTAGGGCCTGATCTTCATAGACATCTTCTTCATTGAATACCAGGACCCCTTCCAGTTCATCCATACCACTCCATCATCTGTGCCGTGTTTTGCCATGTCCCAGCTGTAATGTCCATTCCAGTAGTATCTGCCATTTGGATTGGCTGCGTGACATCTATTATACCACCATCCACCACCATCCTCTTTAGAACATTGTTTGCTGGGATCTGAATTAACCCTGAAAGGAAATGTTTTGGGGTTATTAGAGCTGCAGTGCTGTCAAGTTAATTCTATGCAAAATACCCACAGAGATGTGCAGTGTGTGGGACTCCTTCCCTCTGGTTTTGTAAGAAAAGTCACACTAATCCACCAAAGGTCTTCTCTGCCCTACAGCAAGAAAGGGAGAGAACAAGGCCTACCGTATTTCCCCGAAAATAAGACCTAGCTGGACAATCAGCTCTAATGCGTCTTTTGGAGCAAAAATTAATATAAGATCCGGTGTATTACATTATTTTACATTACATTACATTACATTACATTATATTATAAAAACCCGGTCTTATATTATAGTAAAATAAGACCAGATCTTATATTAATTTTTGCTCCAAGAGACTCATTAAAGCTGATTGTCCGGCTAGGTCTTATTTTCAGGAAACATGGTAGGTAGCACATTCCCCTTTATTTGTTACTTTGTACTGAAATGATAGCTTTCAGATCCCTTAGTATTAGAGAATCTTGAAAAACAAAATGAAGGTTTTAATATACACATCAGAATATAGAGCTATAGAAATTTAAACACTCATACTCAGAAGGTAAGAGTGCACTAATTCCAGTTCTACCTTTTATAATTGTATGACTTTGAGTAAGTTGCTTACTCTCTGTCTAAACTTCATCTGTAAAATAAGAAAAATAACAGCAACCTTACAGTTGAAATGCTTTAGAATAGTGGCTGACACCCAGAAACTACCCAAGAAATTAACAATGTTAGCTATCATTCAGGATCCCAAGTAATAACATTAGTGGTGGCTTTTACAGCAGGAGGGAAGAACACAGCACATACCAGCCATCATTGTCTCTGTCGTACGTGCTGAAGAACATGCCGTTGTGAATGGTCATGGTCCGGTTTTCTCCCACCAGCTGAGAAGCTCCTTCCATGAGGGCATTGCCAGCTGTTCCCTTATAGTCTTTCAAAGAGACCTGGTATTTGTCGTCCTCCTTCTGTACAGTGAATCCTCCATAGCGTGCCTTCACCTTATCCCCTTTCCAATCCTCCATCTCAACCAAAAGTTCTGTGGCTCCCATCTTGGTAAGCTGACTAATTTTGTCATTTCCAAGCCAATACTCACCTAAAGGAAAAATAAAATAAAATCTCACTAATAATAAAACCTTCAAAAACTAAAAACTGCCTTTCTTCTCTTATAGTGAGCTTTCACACTCTTTTCGTAACCCTTTAAACTCTTAAAAACAGACCCCTGACACTATGTTTTCTAAAATGGAAAAAAATACATTTTAAATAGAATGATTATATTTTGTACTCTTAGTTTTTACCTAGTAGGCCACAGTATTTTTTCTCATTCTCATTGGTTGCAATATTTCCAAATCCTTTTTTATATGGATTCCATTTCCTGCCAAAGTCAACACTACCATCTTGACGGTTCTGAATTACTGTCCATCCTTTAGTTGAAAGAAAGAAAAACAGTACATATTAACCAATAAAAATGTCACTTCGAGGAAAATGTCTGACCTCTTCTTCTATTTAATTTATTTTATGCCCACCTATATTTAGTGGGCCAAAATACCTATAATAAGGAAATAAATATGAGAGGAAAACTAAAGATCTTGGGAAACTTCAAGTGCTTTCTCTTACCCTAAACTGTGAATTTTAGATATTTTATAACTTTCAAAATATCAGATTGACTTCCAAATCAAATGGATCATTGTTAGTTATGCTAAAGCTAGGTTTTATTTCTGGGCATTTTATGGTATCAAAATAATTACAGAAAAACAGGTCAAGAGTTATGTATTAAATACTTACCTCCACCTTCTGTGTTCATATCACAGTATACTCTATATGGTTCGACAGAGCTGAGAGGCTGAATGAGATACATTTCAGATGTTTCGCCTCCATTTCTAACAATTTCCTCACATTCTGAAACCACAAAATAATATGATACATTCAGGGAACTACAACACAATTACTTGGTCTATTGTCATCAATTTTATAAGATAACTGATTACATAGGTTACTAAGGAATGTTTTATTTTAGACGTTTGCAAATATTTTATAGAAATTGAATCTTCCTTTTACTGAAAATCAAATTCAGTTTTGAGTTCTATCTGCCAAGAGAATGAAAAAGCCCTTGTCCATCTTTTGTGCACTGGGATATCCATAAACTGCCAGAACCCATGGGATGAAGAAACTTCTACATATATTCATTGTTCTGCCATCGATTCAAGCAAGGGTATACATTACATACATGGAGCTACCACCATCATTACACTATACCCTGCTCATCAAAAACAAGTAAATACATTAGGCTACGTCAGAACACAGCATACTAAAGACATCTTCATGATGTGCTATAATGTCATTAGGATCTGTGGGGGGGGAAATCCACTGGACTTTTTCTAGTTCTCTGTTTTTTTAGAGAGTGTGGGTTCTTGTAGAACCCTTCAGAAATATGTTTAACAGTTACCTTTGCCAGAAACCACAGGAATATTGCAAGTGACAGTGCATGGGGTGCGGCAGTAGTCCATCTGAGCTGAGACATCAGATTCCAATTTTTGTATTTTGCTTCTTAAGTTTTCCAGGATTGAACGAAGTACACGAAGATTAGTTGGGATATTACTGTTCACAGTCTCATCTATATATAATTGGTGACTTTCCAGCTCTGAGGTGTAGTCATCTACTACATTTTCATTATCTGGAAAATGGAATTATGTAGAAATGGTTAGCATTTTCTCCCAATACAAAAAAACTAAATATATTCAAACACACGAGTGTGATTTTGAATTTCTGAGAATAAACTAGTGGACACTGAGCTACCATCAGGCAGTTATGATATGCAGTTTTACTTAGGGAAAATTATTTGGCACATGGCATATACAAATTAACATGAATCTAGCTACTATATTAGTAATTTACCTTAGGTATAAGCTAAAAATTATGCCTAATAATAAATACAATAGGTTATTTATTTATTTGGTGAAGAAAAGAGGAGAAAGTAGTATTTAGAACTTCCATTTCAGAAGTTCAACATCTTATGGAGTGGATACACTTAATTTATTTATCCATCTCACGTAAGTATAGCAGAGCCTTAAAATTTACAACAGAGTTATCATTATTCCTTTGAAAAAAAATGTTTAAATTAGAGTATGCTACTCTCTCAGAAGCCTATACCAGACTCACTCACTAGCTGATTCCTAACCACAGAGCCAAATAGCACTCAATTCAGATCTCAGGTTTCAAAGGTTAGGTGTCATTATTTGCAATATAATTGAGCACATTGTGGATTTCCCTGTTATATTCAAAACCTCAAATGTTAAACCTATAAATGCTAGATTTTCACTATGTGACTATTGTCTTCTGAGTTACAAGTTTCTTACAGAAGAAAAATAAGAACTTAACAAAAATTTTCATAGAAAATCATCCTTACTGGTGCCAGATGGGCAATAAGAGTTGATTGTGCGTATCTGACAAGTTGCACATGAAGGTGCCTAAGTGAAGACCTTAGGGGGTCTCAGGCCCTTAATACTGAAAGAGTGTGAATGCTATTTAGGCTAATCTAGAAATGTTAATCTTTTTATAGTCGTGCATTTCCATGGCGTCGAACAGTCCTGGGAGATTGTATAACAGAATCAAACAGAAAACACAAGGACATCTACCTCGTACTTGCTTCTCCCTCTTTTGCCACATGTCTTTTAACATAGTCATTTCCTGAAAGGTGGTAGAAGAGATCCTGGAAACAGAGTCCACATTACTATTTAACTCTTCGATATTCTTTTTGACTGGTCTTTCATGATTTACCAAAGTCTCTTGCAACTGACACCCTGTAGGACATAACACTCCCTGCAAACAAATAAAACAGCAGCCATTAGATGAAGAATTGGAGTTATGGATATTTGTGAAAATAGCAGACAGTGAAAATTCAATGATATTGTTAGCCAACATAAAAGCTTGCCTTTTGATTTTCTTTATGTAAGACCAGAAATTCTAGAGTCTTCATATTTCCATTAAGATGAAAAACACTCCTTGCCACAGAATAAATGTAATTAGGCTATGAAAAGTTTACCACCTGAACAAATGAAGTAGGTGAAATACGAAGGTAAAGACAACAGCCTCATGTGTCCTCATTTGCAATCTTGAGTCCAGATCAAAGCATACTACAAAGGAATCCCTAACCAAAGGCCCAATAAGTATATGTTTTTTATTTATTTCCCAAATAAACAAACCAAATAACCTCAATGGCAACATGGGTCAAGGCAACTTTAGGAAGCCATGATGAATAGAGGCTTTCTCTGCATGGGAGACCCACAACTTAATGAAACATGGAGGCACTCACCAGGTCTGGGTCAGCATGAAGACAGCCCCCAGCATCCGGGGCTTTTCTTTCCACTTTCCTCTGGTTGGCAGCTACTTTGGCAGGACGAGCCCGATAGCCACCTCCACTGACGGGAGGTGGGGCAGGTCTCAGGATGGGAGCCTCTTCCCTCTTCTTGTCAAAGGGTCGATGACCACGGGCATCCAAAGTGGTCTTTAGAGAACCAGAGAGAAATAAAATGTAGAGTGTTATAGAAGATTTGAGATGTAACTATTCCAACACCCTCATTTTATAATTTAAGTTATCACATGACTGATGATTTGCTTAAGGTCCATCGACTGGCTAGCTGTTGATGGTAAATCAACAGGTTACTTAGGTCTCTTCAGTAACAGTAGAAAGAAAAACTGCACAAAAAGCTATTGTACCTCACGTAGTTTTTAAAAAGAGGCTGTAAAATAAAACTGCTTCGGATTAGGAATATTAATGACCTCAGATTCCTGAAACCTATACATAGGGATACACAAAATAGTAAGAAATCTGTACTGTCAGGACAAATAAATATTCTCGAGCTACTTGGATTACTAAATTCCTATAATTATTGTTAATTATTTCCCCATTTTCAGTTTTTATAAATCAATTAATTTGCCTAACTCCTGTCTAATAGCATCCAAGGCAATACCAATTTATTGCAAGTGAAATTTACTTAGGATTTATTTGTAATAAGACACCCCTTGACTCTAACATGTTTGAAAATGAACAAGGCACTCTGGACCCAGACGGCTTGGCTTGACCCTGCCACTCACTAGCTACAAGATCTTGGGCAAGATACTTTATCTGTGCCTGTTTTCTTATCTATAAAGCACGGATAATAACAGTATCGGCTGTATAAGATGTTTGTAAGGATTAAATGATTTACTGCATATGACACCCTCAGAAGAGTACCTGGCACATAGTAAGTTTTCATTATTATTTTTATTTCAATCACACATAATAGATATATAGTTTAAGCAGTTTTTCCACTACTAATCCCAATCTTATTCTTATCTTCTGTCAACAAACGTATGTTTAAACCATTCTTATGAAACTTCCTACGTGATTTCTTTATCAAATGCCATGATTTCCTCATACTTAAAATAATTCTCAAGGTATGTGCATTGTGATTAAAATTGTCTGCTAACAAATGATATTACACTAAAAGATAATGAAGTGGAAAATATGCAGTGCATTATAAAAGGGATGGCTTGAATTAACTATGTTGTCATATGGTCTTTGTCAGTAATTACACCCTTTGGGGATTAATGACAAATTAACAAATGACTTGATTTGAAGCAGAGAATAAGCTTTTCAGCTATAGTATTTTGTGAGCCTACAAGTCATCCAATGACTCTATTTGGAATTTTACTGTCATTTATTAAGTTATAATATTTAATATTTAGTGGGAGGGTGCTGGGCTTTAAACCCAGACAGGTTGGTGGTACCTGATTCCCCGGCTTAACTTCTGAACTTAAACTATAGTATCTGTTATGTGTGCTTGCCATAAAAATAATAATGTGTGAAGATTTGGGGGAAATACACACATTTCATTTCGAAGATATGGTCACAGCCATAGCTGGTCTGTTCTAAAAGGAATTTTATAAAATGTAATTCATCTGTGTAGTACAAATCAAATTATTACAGAAGAAAAATATTTTCTTTTTATTTCAGAGTGCTATTAGAGAGGTGGCATTGATTGTCTAGCTTTATGAGAGAAAAAATGAAAAAGATATTTTGAAATTATTTGGGTATTTAGGTTTATGAAGACCACTTATTGAAATAACTAAAACTGGAAAATGTATTTTGAAGCCTAAACTAGTAAACTGTCTTTGTAGGGGTTCATTTGTGAGCAGGAATGTAAAAGTGCTCAGTCAAGTATTTTGCAAACATTTATCTTTACACATTCTTGACATTTTTATATACCTAATTCAATTAACCAGACAACAATTTTTTATATGCATAGTTTGATAATAAAATCACTTAGGTTCCCTTCAAATTCAACAATTGATTCAAAATGAATCACTTCATTTAAACATATTGTAGATTTTTATTTCTAGTCTGATGATACTATATCATATACAAGAAATTTGATCATGATTCATTTGATACTAAAATTAAAATTCTTTACATATTCATTTCCCTAAATGAATTTCTGTATTTTTGATATCTTCAAACCAATAGTAATAAATCAGCAAAGATAGTACTTGAGGAAAAACTGTTCTGTAAATGAATAAATTAAACGGGGCTATGTGTTTCATAATTATTAATAATAATAATAAATGCTACCTATGATTTAAATTGTCTCATTTGAAAAAAATATTTCATTTTCTATCACTGCACTTGATCTATTCCGCTTTTAGATTTATTTAGTTTATAATTCTCATTCATACATAACCAGTAATTTCAGGACCTATCTATGAAACTCCTTCACCAAAGAGACACCTAGCTGTCACAGTTTTTCTTCTTTTAAAATACTGTTCTTTCATTATTTTATAGTCTATAAAATTTTCAGACTTTTGTCCTTATAACTGTAATAACATATTGCTAGAACTAATTGAAAATGACAGTACTTGGGATAACAAGCCAGAAAAATGCATCTTACCTTAGATACAACATCTTCATCCTGGGAAAATAAAAGTGATAAACCAGAAAACAAGAAATTATTATTTGTTTTTATATAAGCAATTCTATGTAACATTCTTTAAAAAAAAGTGGGTCCCTGAGATTAACAATTCCATTTCAGAACTAAACTCAATGTTCATTTCATTAAAATATTCACATACGACTTTGATTCTATTTTATATTAATAGTATTAGTGATCGTATAAAAATTTTTTAAAAGTCACCTCATTTTCGTAGTCACTGAGATCTTGGGACTGAACTATAAAAACACACAATAGTAGCAGTAATAGATGTTTCATGATTTAAATTTTTTGGAAGTTCCAAAAAGATGTCCTTTGCTCATGGACTTAACTGAGAGATCTTCAATCCTATATATACCTGAATCCTCTGTTAGGTATGACTTTAGAAATGGTTACCTTCCTTGGTTAATATTTAATTTTTTGGCTCACTTGCTGGCTGGATCATTTTATCCCTTAAGCAACATCTTCCCAGCAGGACTTATTTACTTGTCATACAGCTATTCTCTGTTGGCCGAATTTAGAAACACCAAAGTTCTTTAATTCATTTAATTGAACAATGTGATGGGAAATTAGGAAATTCCTAAAAGAGGTGTGTAGCACATTTCCTGTAAATTAATGTGGATGCTGCCCAGGTTCACAAAGAATGTGAGAGGAAAAAACTATTTTTAATTCAAGCACAAAAAATTGAAGCTACACTCAAGTCATCCACTAACATTTTGAGCTCACTGAAGGTATACCATAAATGCTTCTGTTCTTGAGGCAATCAGCTTTATTTTAATAATCTAAGCATGGTTTTATTTTAATGATGACAGATTCTTGCTGATTTTAAACCACTATTATATATCAATTTTACCTCAATAAAAATGAAAATACCTCAATAAAAATAAAATAAAAAGACTATGTTAAGAAAACTAAAACAATCTTTTTCTTTGGACGTCACATTATCATATTATTACCTCATTTTCAAACACTCAACATTTTATCAACTAGCAATAGAACCATTATTTAATTTCCAGATGTTTGTTATTTTTTAAAGTTTCGTCTAGCATATTATAGTTTCTTGTACAACGTTACAATGAAAACTGCTTTACACTCCCACTTTTTTTCTACTCTGACTGGTATTCTTGCCATCATCATTAGGAAGATGGAAGGAAACTACTGGAATGTACGTTCCATATGAGCAAAGACTTAACATTCATTCTACAAATAGTTCTCGAGGGTTTCCTATGTGACAGGTCATGTGCCAGGGGACAGGGATTGACTGGTGAGTAAGATAGATGTAGTAAGCATTCGATAAAAATTATACAATGAATAGTTCACTAGCCTGCCTTGATACATGCCTGAGAGGCCCAGCTCTGATAATCATTTGTCTGATTTAATTCCTGAAACCATCGTTTCATACAGATGGTGAAACTAAGGCTAAATGAGGTTAAGTAAACAACCCAAGGCAAACAGGTAGTAAGTGCTAGTACCAGGAATTGACCCAGCTCTGTCTGATCCTATAGTTCATGCACTGTGCCTATTACACCATATTGCCCAACAAAATACAAACATTATAAAGAATTTACTGGTATCTTTTCAGTTTGTTGTTGTTGTGGACAGCCCATTGTCTTGGGCTTATAGTGTCCCAGACTGGCACATTCACTCTTAGCCTTTATTTTCACTTACGTTTTCATTCTGCTATAACTGTGGGTGTGATATGCATGTCTGTGTGAGAAGCATGGACGACGCAATGATAATAGCTATGAGGTGTTTTTTTAAATTCTAGTTCTTGTTAGATATTTTTTCCTATAGAATTCTAAACTGCTACACTAACACACTAAAGTGCCTAATATTACAAAGTAAATTACCGTATTTTGAAAGAGAATGACTATATTTGCAGAGATTTTGCTTACTAAAATACATAATTTCTTTAAAACCTTGATGCCATTGGTGGAGGAGGAAGGGAGTACTATTTGTTCAGTTATGTTTTCAGGTCAATGTACAGTGTTCTTCATATTCAGGGATATCGTTACAGAAGTCAAGGGCAGTAAATCAGTGACAGAGAAAACATCATTTGGCCTGTCCAGCAGCTCTCTGGCATGAAGGGCAGATTTGCGGGCACCAACTGTCAATGCGCTTGTTGTTGATACTTTTACATTTCATGTCAGGGTTAATAACGCTTGACCCTCCTCCTTTCCTGTCCAAGAGATTCAGACTTGCTCCAGGAAGGAAATCTTAGCTCATTCATCTTAGCCTCATTTGAATTAAGTAAATAGATAGGATGGCACCAAGCAGGGGCCTAGATCACCCCATGTTCCATTGAAACAAAAATTGGCCTGCTTTGTGTGTTCCGTTCTTCCTCAATTACCTGTGAATCACCCATTCTTACTTTTGAAATCTATCCTGTTCCCTCCTTTCTCCTTTATCCAAAATGACGTATGTACACAATGTTGCCTCACTGTCTTTGGGAATTTTCATGCTTTTGTGAATTCCCTCTGTGCATGTATTAACACTGATTTTCCCATTAATCTGTCTCTGATAATTTGATTATTAGCACAGCTAAAATAATTTAAAGATGGGAGGAAAAGTATGATTTTTTTTAGCACTTACAAGGGGAAGACAGAAAATGCAAACTACTTAAGACAATATGTACTGAGCCTAAGACAGGAAAAGGTGAGGCTTTAAGGACGTCCCTTAGGGACCTAACTTATTTCAGAGGGAAAAGGGAAAACAAAAGGGTTTTGAACTTGACTTGTCATTTAAGTGACTGTATGGTATATTTTATACACCTGGAACATGGAAGGTATTTGATAAATATATGTTGAACAAGGATTGAATGTATGAATGAGTGAATGACTGAACAAATAAAATACCGATTCTCTTTTCAAAATAGGCATAGCTTTTGAGAAACTATACTAAGTCATTATTAGTCTCTGTGTGTGTTTTTCCTGTTTCATCCTGAGCTACAGTTTGAAAACCACTACTTAAGGGGAAATTAATACTGAAGAGTTGGAGGCCCGCTTGAACCAGAGCTTTGATGGGCCTGAAACTAGTGTAATGGTGACAGCTGTAACTGGTTAGCTGTCTGTGATGGGAAAGCATGCTGCAGAGAAGAGTAGGGCGTGGCTCTGTCTTTTGAGGCCAGTCTCCCTCTATTGACTTGGAAGATGACAGTTTGCTTTTCTTAAGGGAGCTGAGACAGAGCATGGCAATATGGAAAAATAGGATATTTTCTTCTTCAACCCAATGCTGATAACAAGAGCTGGAGAAGAGACAGAGATGCTCTTCTGCTTCTGTCATATTGGGACTCAAAATGACAAGGGATGTAATGAACACCTGTTGGAGTGCTACTCCCTTCTCATAGAATGACCCCTAAAATGCAGGCATAGTCCTGTTAGTCTTGTGATATCCTGACTCTCTAGCCACAGATGACTGAGCTAGGAGTAGAACCCTTACCTAAGTCAGCCCTATCAGCTTCTCTCACCCAATTTAATTTAATTTAATGTTTGCAATGGAAATAAGCAGAGAATCAGGCCAATTAGCCTGGTAGATGGATCATATCAGCATTCTAGAGGGAAAGGCTCCAAACTCCAGCAGCAGAAATAATCAAAACTTCTAAACTTGATCATTTGATTCTTCTGTCAAATCTCTGAGACACCTGATGTCCTTAATAGTACCCACCCCCTCCCTATTATCTTTTGGTAAATTAGGCTGAGATGGCCTCTAGGATTTGCTAAACTAATCCAAAGAGAAAATTAAGATCAATAGAAATCAGACTACTTTTTAAAAGCATAAATTGCATCTTCAAAACAGAAGCTATATTTGCAAACAATACAATAAATGATGAAAAGTTTTTGTACTTAAGTATATAGTACCAGCAGTATAACTCTGTAAAAAATTACAACTTTTATTTTATTTTGGAGAGTTTCAGTAACATCCATTTAAAAAAAATTCACTATTTAGTAACTATTTCTTGAACTAAATTAACAATATTTTCTGTAAAATGTGCCCAGAATTAGATTAATGGGGCATTAGATATATTTATAATTTTGAGTCTTCCTATCCAAGAATAAGGTATGCATTTTCATTAGTTCAAATCTTTTTTATGTCCTCTAAATTTTTTTATCTAAGTCTTGCACATTTATAATTTATGTTACAAATAAAATCATTTTCCCGTTATATTTTTAACTGCATATATGAAAGCTATTGATTTTTTAATACTATTTTTGTACCCAGATATTATATTTTAGTGAATCTCTTATTGTTTCCAATAGTTTCTCCAGTTGATTTATTATTTTTTTTTAAGCATAAAATCATACCATACACAACTAAAGATAGCTTTGCTTCATTATTTCTTATTTTACACCACTTATTTTTTCTCTCATCCAATTGCATAACTAGTACTTTCAGGACAAAAATGTGTGGATACTAATGGTGATAATAGGAATTCTAGTTTTGTGGCTGGCTAATTAGAATGTTTTTAATGTTAATCTATAAACATGACGCTGACTTTTGGTAGTATTTTAAAAGAAAGCCTAAAAATGTCTAAATTATAATAGTAAAATATTCATACAATCAATATGCTTTAATCCTCTTAATTATTGATGTCAGGAAGTTTTTCTGCCAAATAAATCCATTTTTGCAAATCATATGTTTTTACAAATAAATTAGTATCATTTAAGTTAATATCAGAATTAAATTTGAAATACACGAAACAAAATTTGGCACTAACTTACCTAAATATAGTGAAAAATAATTCCTTTTCTTAAAATTTACTATGATTAGAAAGACAAGCTGTCCTCCTCATACAAGCAATTCTCTGCCTTACACATAGAAAAGGGTTAAGATTAAATTAATGGTTGTTGAAATAGTAGCATCTTTTCAAGGGTGAGCATGTTACACACACACACACACACACATACAATATCCTTCCTATAGATTTACTGTCTGCAACCCCACATCAAAATTTAGGTCTCATTGCCTTCCAACCCCATGTCTAAGTGTCTAAAACTTAACATCTTCCTTACTCAATCGTTCAACAAATATTGAAAGCATATAAGTTGCAAGTCAACTAGATGCTGGGTGTGTAATAGTGAATATCACACTATACTCACTCCATATGTCTGTTGGGAAATACAGATAAACAAATATTACCATCGAACATGGTGTTATATGGACTCAGCTAAGAAAACTGGAAATGTCACATTGCAATTTTCACTTTGTCAGCATAAACACTGACATATTTTTGCAAAAATGGAAACACAAATAAAGCTAAATTATGAGTCATGATCATGTTCACTTTTGACACTTATTTTTGTGACATGCCATGTGACTTCATAGAGGAAAGTGAAACTGTGACAAAAAACACATTCTTCCCATCACACACACACACACACACACACACACACACACACACACCTTACTAAGATGTATGTAACTGACAGTGTAGTTTAATTATGTACCAGGACTTCCCAGGCATTAAGTGGAAGAATAGCTCCCTCTTTGTCTCCTGTAGTCCCAAAAGCTTTCCTCTCAACTGTGTTACCAGAAAGCACCTGAAAACACTACCTCAGCATTTGGGTCCATTCTTATCATTGTAATAAACAACTAAAGACCAAACTCCTGATAGAAATGTCCAAGTATTCTTTTTCTGATTCTGATCTCAGGAATTCCAAAAGAAATGATAACTTGCATGTTATCTCCCATGTGTTGGTGTAAGGAAAATCCTCTTATCCTTATGGAGAGCAACAGTGACCCCTACTGCTCAAATAAGGCAGCTCCGGGTGTCAACCAGGACAGGGATTCTTTTCTGGGTCGTGGATCATTTTGTGAATCCGAAGAAACCTATATAGTTCCCTTCACCAGAACAAAATTCAGGTTCTTACATAAACACAAAATTTGCGTACTATATATAGGTAATTCTTGGGTCCCTGAGCTAGTAATAGGGTCACGGAGCTCTTTCTAAAAGTTTCAAGTGGATAATATAATTCTGTAAATTTAAGAGAGCTTTTCAAAAGGAGCATAATCTCGTCCAATCTACCTCAATCATTACAATGTTTTTACGAGTCTGGGCTTACAATATTTTTCAGGAATATTAACTAACAAGCTAACAGACCCAAATAGACAGTTACTATATTGCCATAGACATATTAGAATCTTGCTTCTATTTCTATAATTTTATTGTCATTTAAAATCATGTTCTTTTGTATAGTTATTACTGTCTTTATAGTTACAAGATTTAGTGTCACTAGCACAGTATGTATTTTGTAATGATGATATTTCCTTGCAAGCCCTACCATCAGTGACCACTGTTAGAGAAAATCAGTTCTTAGGCAAAACTTACACTCAAATTCAGAGATGACTGCATTTTCAGGTATGACTTTAATGTGTTTAATTAATTTAAATTAATACATTTCTAAATGGGATGATCCATTCACATTGCTATGCTTTTGATAGACTGCACACCCCCTCCTCAAAGTATTGATTATGGCTAAGGAACAAGCAGAGCCAGTGAAATGTTTGTCTATTCAAGTTTGAAAATGTCCAATTCCGTCCATTTTTCTGTATACCTAGCAAAACACGTGTTCCCGGAGCCTCCGCTCCGCAGACCCGAGACTCTGCCCCAGAGGCGACCCGGAGGGTAAAAACGCTCGCGCCTCCACCCCAGGAAGCCTGCGGGGGACCAGCGCGCAACGTGCGGAGCTGCGTCACATCCGGCGTCAGGGCGCCCGATTCCGGAAGAGGCTGCTGTTGTGGCGGCGGTTTCTCTGTTGGTGATTAGTTATCTTTCCTGCCAGAGCGGTGCAATACACGGCAGCATCATGGTTGAGGTAAAGTGACGTTTGGTACTGAGGAGTAGTTTGCTCCTGGGCTGTTTTCCTTTGGCGACAGGCACGGGGGATCGAGGGGAGTCTGGGGAGAGTAGAAGCTGCTAGGGGAGGCTGTGTGGCCGAGGCCAGGGAGTCTCTGTAGGTTTTCAGGGAGAGAGAGAGGCTTTTCAGGGGATGAGAGCACGAATTGGAGGTTCCGCCCGGGCGGGAAGCCTAAGATAACGCCTCCACTCCGTGTTTAACCCTTGGGCACTTGCGCCGGGCACGGCCCTCGGAGGCGGGGCTTCTGTCGCTGTTCGACCCCCGTGCGCGCCGCCTGCGGGGTAGTGTCAGTGAGTCTGTTCTGAGAGCCTGGCGGTTTTCTCCGGGGTGGACTTTGTCTCTTCTTGTAGCTCTTCCCCAGGAAAATTTCCCGTTCTTGAATTTTTGCATCTCTGCCTAGCTTGAACAACCATTCTGTTAGCAAGTCTTGTCTGTCTTTTCTCAGAGCTATTTCTTGACTTTTGTCCATACCCACTGCCATCACCGTGATTCAGACCAACCTCATCTTTCATCTCGACAGTTGCGTTGGTTCCCAACTGGTCTCCTTCCATCTCTCTCTCTCTCTCTCTCTCTCTCTCTCTCTCACACACACACACACACACACACACGTACACAAGTTAATCTATTTAAAAATGTAAGTTGGTCCTGCTTTTCTTGCTTAAAACCCTTTACTGGCCCTATGCTGCTAGAACAAAAATGCAGACTGCTATAATGGTCTTAAAAAAAAAAACACCCTAACTAGATCTGGACCATGTCTACCCTAGCAACCTCATCTTGCATCATAACTCACCCTCTCACCGAATATATACAATTGTTCTGCCCCTCCTGGCATTTTTTCTGTTACTGAATACCTTTGTACATGGTGTTTTCGTTCTGCCGGCATTGTTCTTACCTCTTTTCTGTGCAAGGCTAACACCCTTTCTGCTTAAATAGCACCGCAGAAAGATCTTACGTAACTATCCTGTTTTTGCCCCACTCTCTCAGTCCCTTGCCTCTTTTCTTCACAGTACTTACCAACATGTGGAGTTATTTTGCTTATTTTTATTTGTCTGTTTCATCTTGAGCACAGCGACCATGACCGTCTTTTTATCGTTCTATTGTTAGCTTCCAGCCCAATACCTACCAGATACAATACCTACCAGACACATAGTAGCTCAGTAAACTTTTATTGAATAAATGACTAATCTCAGTTGGTATACTTGGGGTTCTAGCAAAAAAGGGGAGCTTCCTCCTCTTCTCTGAACTTGACTGCTGTAGCTTGCTACAAATAGCTGTGGTGAGTGGTGCAAAGATTTTGATATATTTAAACGCACAACGAAATGACAATTTGACTTTAATTTAGGTTTGATATGTGTAGTCTGTGGCTAGATATGTAATTACACTCTTTCTTTCTAGGAAGTACAGAAACATTCTGTGCATACACTTGTGTTCAGGTCGTTGAAGAGGACCCATGACATGTTTGTAGCTGATAATGGAAAACCCGTGCCTTTGGATGAAGAGAGGTAGGTATAGTTCCTTTTCAATTGCTAGAATTTTTAAACTAAAATTGGGGGAAGAGAGCAGAGAGAGGGGGACCTTGAGAGTTTAGTGAATAACACTAACACTCGCAGAATATCTATTCAGTAATGAGTGGAGTAACTTAAGCTGATTTAATTTTTTTGGCCTTTTACATTAATTAGTTAATTACTTAATTAATTAATTAATTGCATTTTACAAATACCCAGTAATTAGGAGAGTCCCATTTAGGTATTTTATTTTATAATCAATCACTTTGTATGTGCTTTCAGCTTCCCTCCCGCTGCTCTCAGAGCCTTGCTGAGCTGAAATTGTACCTGGCCAGTACTTCTACTCCCATCTTTTCTCGTTAGTATGATGAAGATTTTTGAGTGGTGGCATATTTTTGGTTCTACATCTCCAGCTCCAGTCTAGGATTGCATTATGTGCAGTGTTCCTTCTTTGTTCTTCACCCTTCTTTTAAAGTCTACTTAATTCCTCAAACAAGCATTTATATTTAATTTGTAAAGTAGGCTATTCTTGAAAACAGTATAATAAGTGCATTTCTTTTTAAAATATTGAGCTAATTAAGTATTTCGATCATTTCTAACCTTCGAAATATCTAGTAAACGTTATTGTAGAAACTTTTACTGTATTTTTGTATTTAGACATTTGAAGGAAAGTATTGATTCTGAGGATTTTTTAAAAAGATATATTTGTTTCTATTTTAAAATCAGTTAGACCCTTGATAACTCATCATGAAAGGTTTTATATTTATCGATTAACAAACTAAAATATTTCTTAGACTTAATGGACTCTGTGTGGTGGGTTGTGAATAAAAGTGTGGAAATGTACTTGGAAATTTTGAGCTTTTTAAAATGTTGAAAATCTTCATAGAAACTTTTTCTACATAATTAGGCAAACTTAAGCTATTTAAGTACTTGTTTCCTGTCTATCTGTGAATATACTTATTTTGGTGACTATATTTGAAGTACTGAAAAATACATTCTTTTGTTTATAACTGTTTTAAATAGTCACAAACGAAAAATGGCAATCAAGCTGAGGAATGAGTATGGTCCTGTGTTGCATATGCCTACTTCGAAAGAAAATTTTAAAGAGAAGGGCCCTCAGAATGCATCGGATTCATATGGTCATAAACAATATCCTGCCAATCAAGGTGAGTGTGGCATTGTCAGAAATGCCAGAACTTACATGTGAATTTTTAAAAATAAATGAAATATTTTATTAGTGCCCCTCTTGGTGGAAGACTAATTAGAGCCAGAACGTATTTTAACACCACTAGTATTATGATGGAAGTCTGGATTTCCTCATTGGAATAGTGAGTGAGATACGTACTGGTTGGTGGGTTTTAGTCTTACAGGAAGTAAAAATAAAAGTGGTAGTATAATGGCAGAAACTCTTAGGATATTGAGATGGTTAGAGTGCAAAAATTCCTGATTTGTGGGGAGACCATCTATCTCTTTAGACTATAATTCAGAAAGATTATAAATACTGAAATTGTAGTGAATAAAGATAATTCAAGATTCCACAGGGAAACCATTTGCTTAAAAGAAAAATCAGAGTGAATTATTACTTTATAGGGTGACCTCTACACACGATTGTTATGTAGCAAATGCACAAGTTTTCTCGACATCATGTCAGCAAATGGTCAAGGAAATCACTATGTACATGGTCTTCAGAAGTCAAAAACAAAAAAAATGCTCAGCTTTACTTTTGAAGTTTGGGTTTATTTATGAAAATTTTAGAAATCCAGTTGATAAGTTAAAATTACTTAATTCATTAAAAGAAATGTACTAGTATGTACTAGTATGGTACATAAGATAAATTTTGCAATTGATGAATTTCTCTTGTATTTTTTAAGGACAAGAAGTTGAATATTTGGTGACGGGTACACATCCCTATCCTCCTGGACCTGGTAAGTGAGCTGTTACATATTGAAAATGTCTTATTGTCACATGTATTTCCATGAATAAACTAATAATATGATTCCCGTTGCCTGTAAAATACAAGATAAGCTTAATAGCCCAACATCCAGCTTTTTAGATGATAATTAGCGAATACTTAGTGTCATATGCATTCATTGGGCAAACATTCATGAGCACCTATATTTTTTCAGGCACCATGCTAGGAATTTGTAGTCAATAAGACTGCCCCAGGGTAAGACAAGCTTATTATTTGGAGGTTTAGACAGACACGTAAATGTCACTAAGCTTATAAAAGTGATGCTAGAAGTGTTAGTATAGAAGCAGTTGTGATAGAAATGTTACCTGGGTGTGTGTGTAGAGGAATTGGCACACAAATGGAGCGGTCAGTATAACAAAAGTAGAGGATAAAAAGCTTAGAATATCTATTTTGGAAGACAGAATTCACCATATTGAAAGTATAGGCGAATCAGTGCTTCTTGTAGTAATTTACATTTATTCTTTGAAACATTCTGTTAATATTTGGGGAACTGCTTAATTTTATGTATAATGGCAATATCCCAAGAGTATAGAAATTTAACTTCTCTATCTTGTGCTTTGTTAATATCAGGCTGCTTGTGATTAAATCAAATTTGAGTTACGTGTTGTTAAGCAGTATTTGTTGTAAAAATGTTAGTGACAAAAAACATGCAAAACATAATCAGTTCTTGTAATGTCACCACCAGGAGATAATCACCTTCTTGCTGTATTTTCCTCCAGTAGTTTATTTTAAATGCATGCAAATGAAAACAAAGAGAGCCACTAAAAGGAATTATTTTTTGTTTGTTTTGATTTTTTTTTTTTTTTTAAAACAGGGGTTGCTTTAACAGCAGATACTAAGATCCAAAGAATGCCAAGTGAATCAGCTGCACAGTCCTTAGCTGTGGCATTACCTTCTGCTCAGGCCAGGTATGAAATATGCTCGTCAAATATTATCTAATGATGATGATTTTGAAAGCATAATTCACTGTTCACATTTTATCTCATTTTTAAATTTGTCTTTTTATAATTATTACATGACATTTTTCTTTACCAGTGCTTACAGAAATTTAACATATAAAGTTTGTTCTGCAGAACACATGACTGAAGGCATTACATACTGAGATGTGATGTTTTTTGCTTCAGGGTTGATGCAAACCGCAGTGCACCTGCTGGAGGTGAATACCGACTTCCTGGGGCCTCTGACCGTTCGCAGCCTGCAGGAATGACTTCGGTAGGTTTCCCTGTGTCAAATCACGCTGCAGGTTTCTACCTTTTGGAACAGGTGGCCTTATTTCCCTTCATCTCAAGAGTCTTCCCTTAATTTTTAAATAAATGAACATGTTTTGGAATTGTTGAACAGCACCCTGAGCTAATTGTTACTATTTCATAGCCCTAAATTTTAAGTTGCTAGTGAATTGACATGATTTTTAGATTAAAATTCTGTTAATTCTGTGTCTACTTACATATTGTACATAATATTTATTATGATGAAGATAATGTGATGTTGCTCTTTATTATCCACTATTAAAAATATAAGGAGTATATTCTGAAATTTGTTTCAGGTATAAAACCTTAAAATTAAACTCTTAAGTTGATTTATACAGTTGGAGTTGAGTGCTGTTAGTATTTTAATTTCATGGGCTATACACTAGTGTTATATAAATGAACATTTAGAAATACATAAGTTTTTATAAGTAAATGGCAGCAGCTATTGTTATTGGTGAAATAGTTAGAGAAAGAATAATTGAAAATATGCTGTCACTTGAAATAAGTGTAGGCTTTATTTTTTCAATTTCGCAGTTGATTTGGCTTTATGGAGTAAATGAATTTGTAGTCCTCTCACATTTCTTTTTTAGCCTCCATTCGCAAGTCTCTCTGCCCAGGCCTTCTGCCTCCTTAGGAGGAAGTAATGTTAGCTTCTTAAGGGTAGAAACTTTATGGGTTTAAGTAATTTTTAGATGGATGCTGACAGTAGATCACATATCAGCTAGAATACCTTTTAAACTAGTATCAATATATTTTGGGGGAAGATAAAGGAATTATCAGTCATTCTTTTGTAATATTAAATCAATGATGTTAAAATACGACAATGAAAGGCATTGGCATTAATCTGCTTACTCACTTGAATAATAATAGGAGCTTACACAGAGTGTTTTACTATTGTTCATCTTCATAATAACGGTAGGAGGTAGGCACTCTTATTTTAAAAACGAGGCACAGAGGTTCATAATTTTTACCGAAGGTCAATCAGCTAGTAGTAATTGGCAGAGCTGGGTTTCCAACTCATGCACAGTGGTATGTGCTCTTAACTTTAGTATTCTGCCTCTCTGAGATTTTGAATTGCTTGTTAAAATTAACACGCAGAAAATATTGTTCTGTTCAGAAGTTTTAGATTCATTTTCTAATTATGCAAACATTTTTAGCTGTCCTTTGCTCTTTATATAAGGTAAAACACTTTCATAAATCCCTTTGAATTTCCATTTTTGAATTGGTAACCCAAAAAGTTAATAATAATGTGATCTGTTCCATCTCCAGGCTGTTATGGAGGGTGGTAATGCCAAGAACTCTGCACTGATGGCTAAAAAAGCCCCTACAATGCCAAAACCCCAGTGGCACCCACCATGGAAACTCTACAGGGTGAGTGAATCTGTATATTATTCCACTACATGAAACACGATCACTGCTTTCCAGTTGATGATCTGAGTAATAGAATAAGGAGGAAAAGGAGTGAATGTGAGAACTCATAAAGTGATCTGAGATGGAATGGGAGAAGGGGCTTAGGCACTATCTGAAAAGATCCTGGGAAGGAGACTTCTTTAAATAAAAGCTGTGCTTGTATTTTGTATAAAATATTGATAGAAGGCTACTGAATGTGAAGAACAGACGAAATAAATTTAAGAAAGTGAGCTATTTAATGTGGAGGCCGAGAGAGAAAACCAATATATTAGGACATTTCTTTGGACCTACTGATCATCTTGTCAATTATAGTAAATTGAAATGATTCAAATGTTCCAGATCTAAAATAAAATGTATGTAGTAGGAAAAGTACAGCTACACGTAATTTAATATATATGTTAAATTTTACTTTTTAGTAGAAGAGATTTTCTTTTGGTACAGATCTAATCAATTTAATAGAGACATATGTAGGTTTGGTTTGGGTAATCACTATTACAGGAAATAGAAGTTACGTTGACTCAAAAACCACTCCCGTGCTATTTTTTTTTATAGCTGTTCCCTTCTGCAAACCTGGCAACCATTGATTTGTTTCCCATCACTATAGTTGTGTCTTTTCAATTTTGTCGTATAAATGGAATCATTCACCATGTAACTTTTGAGACTGACTTCCTTCACTCAGCTTAATGCCTTTGAGATTCATCCAAGTTGTTGCCAGTATTAATACATTCCTTTTTTGTTGCTGAATAGCAGTATTCCATTGTGTAGATACACCACAATTTGTGTATTCATTCACGGATTAAAGGTAATTTAATACTTTAAAATCTAATTGTCAAGTCATCTTGTAATCTTATTATTTGAAGATGTGGGGAGGGGCAATTCAAACTTGAATAAACTTTAACTTATGTGTAAAGAGTTGAAATTGAATGACCTAAAGTTACATGTCTGCCCATCCCACCTTTTTAAATTTATTTTTTTATTTTTCAATTACAGTTGATATTCACTATTATGTTAGTTTCAAGTGTACAGCATAGTGGTGAGACATTTATATAATTTATAAAGTGATCTGTCCCATTAGTCTGGTACCCACCTGGCACTATACATAGTTACTGTGCTTTACTTTACATTCCCATGACTATTTTGTAACTACCACCAATTTGTACTTCTTAATCCCTTCACCTTTTTTACCCAGCCCCATAACCCTCTTCCAATCTGGTAACCATCAGTTTGTTCTCTGTATCTATAAGTCTGTTTCTGTTTTGGTTTTTTGTTATTTATTTTGTTCTTTAGATCCCACATAAAAGTGAGATCATATGATATTTGTCTTTCTCTGACTTATTTCACTTAGCATAATATGCTTTAGGTCCATCTATGTTGTCACCAGTGGTAAGATTTCATTTTCTTAATTGCTAATTGTCCATCGTATATATGTATCACATCTTCTTTATCCATCCATCTATTGATAGGCACTTAGGTTGCTTCCATATCTCAGCTATTGTAAATAATGCTGCAGTGAACGTAGGGGTGCATATATCTTTCCAAGTTAGTGTTTTGGATTTCTTCAGATAAATACCCAGAAGTGGAATTGCTGGGTCATATGATAGTTCTATTTTTAATTTTTTGAAGAACCTTCAAACCATTTTCCATAGTGGCTGCACCAATTTGCAATCCCACTAACAGTGCACAAGGGTTCCCTTTTCTCCACATCCTTGCCAACACTTGATGTTTCTTGTTTTTGATGATACTCATTCTGACAGGTGTGAAGTAATATTGTGGTTTTAATTTGTATTTCTGTAATGATTAATGATGTTGAACATCTTTTCATATGTCTATTGGCCGTCTGTGTGTCCTCTTTGGAGAAATATCTATTCAGGTCCTCTGCCCAAAAATGGGATACTCTTAACCAACGGGGTAATTCATACTTAAAAAACAATTTGTAAGTCATTACTAAAATTATAACTATGGGATAGCTAACAAAAACAAGCACAAAGTCATGACCTTCCCCAAACTTGGAGTCTTTTAAGAATGGTTTTCTCAAACACAGAGACAGACCAAAAACTGAGATATTAATACCAGTTTCTTATTGGTTATTGATATTTATGGTATCACTCCTACATTGTTTGTGAGAATATAGAAACTTATTCAAATTGATGACATTATGCTGTTTATTTTGCATGTAAATCTGGGTAACTAAGTTGTGGTAGCTGAAAGGAATAGAATGGATTCAAAATTCTATCTGATATTTACACCTAAAACAATTCTTAAGAATAATTTACCCATTTTGAAAGATTCTTCTCAGTTGTATTTATTCAATGAAAAAGAGTAAATAAATCAACAGATAATTTGGCTATTTCAATTAGGCTTCCATAAGAAGTCATGAGAGATTATTTTTCTTTTTTTTTTTGCTTGTTCACAAATTTTATTTTTAATTAAAAGGCGTATATATTGTCTTCCCAATTATAACATAAAGATAAAAAGCATGATATAAAATTCTGTTTAAAGTACACTTCCAACTTTTTTTTGTTTTTTTATAATTAGTTTCAAGTGTACAAAGCAATGTAATAGTTAGACATTTATCATTTATACCCCTCAAAGTGATAACTCCCCTCCCCCAATCTACTACCCCTCTGATACCGCATACAGCCATTACATTTCCACTGTCTCTATTCCTTAGATGCCGTACTCCACTTCTTGTGAATAGATAGGTAGGTAGGTAGGTAGGTAGGTAGGTAGATACACAAATACATATATATGTGATTATAGTTGACATTCATTATTATTCAGCTTCAGGTGTACAGTGCAGTTATCAGACATCTACACCGTCCCTAAAGTGGTCTCTCTAGTAAGATAAGTGTCCATTGGATACCCTACAAAATCTTTACAACATGATGGCTTTTGTATCCCCGTGGCTATCTTGTGGTTACTGATTTGCTTTTTAATCCCCTCACCTTCCCCCTCATCCCTACCCCCCACATCTGGGAACCCTCAGTTTTTCCTCTATCTCTGAGACTGTTTCTGATTAGTTTGTTCATTTATTCTATTTTTTAGACTCTGCATATAAGTGAGATCATAAGGTATTTGTCTTTCTCTGTCTGACTTATTTCACTTAGCATAATGTTCTCTAGGTCCATTCATATCATTGCAAATGGTAAGATTTCATTCTTCTTTATGGCCGAGTAATACTCCATTGTATAAATGTACCACATTTTCTTAATCCAATCATCTACCGATGGACATTTCGGTTATTTCCATGTCTTGGCTATTGTGAATAGTGCTGCAATAAACACAGGGGTGCATAAAATTTTTCGAATTAATGTTTTGGACTTCTCTGGATAGAGTGGAATTGCTGGGTCATAAGGTAGTTCCATTTCCAGTTTTTTGAGATACCTCCATACTGATTTCCATAGTGGCTGCACCAATCTGCAATCTCACCAGCAGTGCACGAGGGATCCTTTTTCTCCATATCCTCACCAGCACTTGTTTGTTGATATATTGATGATAGCCATTTGACTGGGGTGAGGTGGTATCTCACTGTGGTTTTTATTTGCATTTCTCTAATGATTAGTGAGGTTGAACATTTTTTATGTTTGTTTGCCATCTGTATGTCCTGTTTAGAAAAATGTCTCATGTCCTCTGCCCATTTTTTAATTGGGTTGTTTCTTTTTTGGTGTTGAGTTGAATGAGTTTTTTGTAAATATTGGATATTAACCCCTTATCCAATATATCATTGACAAATATCTTCTCCCATTCAGTAGGATCTCTTTTTGTTTTATTGATGGTTTCCATTGCTGTGAAAAAACATTTTAGTTTGACGTAATCCCATATGTTTATTTCTTCTCTTACTTCCCTTGCCCGAGGGGATATATCAGTAAAAATAATTACTCCGGGTAATGTCTATAAACTTTCTTCCTATATTTTCTTCCAGGAGTTTTATGGTTTCAGATCTTACGTTTAAGTTTTTAATCCATTTTGAATTTATTCTCGTATATGGTGTAAGGAGGTGTCCAGCTTCATTTTTTTTTTGCATGTGTCTGTCCAGGTTTCCCAGCACTATTTATTGTATAGACTCTCTCTACCCAGTGTAAATTCTTGCTTCCATTGTCATAGATTAAATAACCATATAGGCATGGATTTATTTCTGGGCTTTCTATTCTGTTCCATAGATCTATGTGTCTGTTTTTATGACAGCATCATGCTGTTTTGATTACTGAAGCCTTGTAGTATAATTTGATGTCAGGTATCGTGATACCTCCCACTTTGTTCTTATTTCTCAGGATTTCCAAGGCTATCTGGGGTCTTTTATGATTCCATATAAGTTTTAGGATTATATGTTATATTTCTGTGAAAAATGTCCCTGGTAGTTTGATAGGAATTGCGTTGAATCTGTATATTGCCTTAGGCAGTATATGGACATTTTAACTATATTAATTCTTCCTATCCATGAGCATGGTATATGTTTCCATCTATTTGTATCTTCTTTAATTTCTGAGATTATTTTTCTATCATATTTAGTTGAAATCAATGGAACATTTATTTATCTTAGTTTTGCCTTTAATTTTGTTTTTAAAAAGTCATAATAATGGGAAGAGCCTTGGAATGGAAGTTCAAGAAGTAAATTTGAATGACAGGTTTACTACTGTGTCCCTGAGTAAGTCACTAAGATTCTTAGGGTCTTCAGTCTCATTGATATCTCTCATTGTGGTTTTTATTTGCATTTCTCTGATGATTAGTGGTGTCGAGCATTTTTCATATGTCTATTGGCCATCTGTATGTCTTATTTAGAGAAACGTCTATTCAGGTCCTCTGCCCATTTTTTAATTGGGTTGTTTGTTTTGTTGGTGTTGAGTTATATGAGTTTTCTATAAATTTTGGATATTAACTCCGTATCAGATGCATCATTGGCAAATACATTCTCCAGTTCAGTAGGTTGTCTTTCAGTTTTGTTGATGGTTTCCTTGGCTGTACAAAAACTTTTTAGTTTGATGTAGTCCCATTTTTTAATTTTTTCTTTTGTTTCCCTTACCCAAGGAGATATACTAGAAAAAAAATACTACTAAGAGCAATGTTAGAGAGTTTACTGCCTATGTTTTTTTCTAAGAGTTTTATGGTTTTGGACTTACATCTAAGTCTTTAATCCATTTTGAATTTATTCTTATATGTTGATTAAGAACATGGTCCACTTTGATGTTTTTTGCATGTATCTGTCCAGTTTTCCCAACACCATTTATTAAATAGACTGTCTTTACCCTAGTGAGTATTGTTGCCTCCTTTGTCGTAGATGAAATGACCATACAGGTATGGGTTTATTTCTGGGATCTGTGTTCTGTTCCACTGATCTCTGTGTTTATCTTTATGCCAGTATCATGCTGTTTTGATTACTGTAGCTTTGTATAGTTTGATATCAGGTAGTGCTATTCTACCCTTTTTTTAATACAGGTGATCAGTGGGCATCTTGGTTGGGTTCGATGTATTGCTGTGGAACCTGGAAATCAGTGGTTTGTTACTGGATCTGCTGACAGAACTATAAAGGTAATAAGGAAGGAAGAAAAAAATAAACCTGACTTTGTGTTTGCCATGTATATTTTATCTATTTTAAGTTATTTCTTCTAGTGGGAATTGCTCTTGTAGCTCCTCTGATTTCTGAGACCTGATTATGTAGTAAAATTTATTATCTGTACCAGTTAATAAATATCTGTTTGAAAGTGATGTTTAAACAGTTTTTTTTCAAACACTGCATGCTGACTACCTACCAATTGATATTTAAGTTTTTTCCTCTCTGGTTATAAAATTGAAGCATGTTCATCTGTTAAAAAAAAAAAAAATGTGGAAAATATAGAGAAATAGAAAAGAACATAGACCCATATGTAATCCTACCACTGTCAGATATTTGAATTTATTTCTAGTATTTATTTCTGTGGATTTGTATGAGGGCATTTTCTTCTGACCTTTTTTCCTGTGTGTATAAATATGTATCTTTTAAAAATCATGCCTGGTATGTAATTTTGAACCCTGCTTTTTTTCACTTAGCATTGTATCAAAGGTAATATATATATATATATATATATATATATATATATATATATATCCCTGTGAAAAAATCAAACATCTTTTTAAATGATTCCATGGTATTATATCATTAGATATTTTATAACCTAGTTTTCTATTATTGGAGACTGAAGTTTTTAGTTTCCTGACTTTCACTATCACAAATAATGCTGTAATTAATCTTTGTACCTGGAGCTTTTTCTGTCTTTTAAATTATTTTATGATTGATTCCCAGAAATGGAATAATGGGTCAAACATTTTTGAATTCGGCAGCCAAAGTATAAATTATTTTCTAAAATGGTGCATTGATACTTGCAGCATATGAAAGGATTCTTTTTTTAGCCTATCAATTGTGTGTCTTTAAAAATATCTACTAATATGAGACGCAAAAGTGGGTAATCTTTTAAAAAGTATATATACACGAAATTTCTAGTGACGTAGAAGTTTTTGATAATCTTATAAAGCTACTTTTAAGGTTTTAAAATTTTTTATTCAGTTATAATTGACGTATATTTAGGTTAGTTTCAGGTGCACAACACAATGATTTGATATATATATTGTGAAATGATCACAGTAAGTCTAGTTAACATCCATCACTGTGCAGTTACACAATTTTTTTTCTTGTCATAAAAATTTTAAGATCTCTTAGTAACTTTCAAATATGCAATACAGTATTATTAATCATAGTTGCCAGGCATGCATTACATCCCCATAACTTACTAATTTATAACTGGAAGTTTGTACCCTTTGACTCTCTACCTATTTTACCCCTGGCTTCTGGCAACCACCAGTGTATTCTCTGTATCTATGAGCTTGGTTTTTCAGGGTTTGTTTTTTTTTTTTTTTGTACATTCTACATATAAGTGAGATCATGCAGTGAGATCATGTGTTATTTGTCTTTCCGTCTCTGACTTACTTTACTTAACATAATGCCCTCATGGTCCATCCATGTTGTTGCAAATGGCAAGATTTTGTTCTTTATGTCTGGACAATATTCCATTATATGTATATATACCACATGTTTTTATCCATTCATCCATTAATGGACCCTGAGGCTGTTTCCACAGGGGTTTTTTAAGTTGTTGCCATCCTTGGCTAATTTAATACCACGGTATTCATACTTTTGTTGCCAATAATATCCTTTAGAAAGTTAACCTTTTGTCATCTCTTACAAATATTTTCCGAGTTTGAGCACACCTTTTAATTCTCTTTTTACCCTGCTTTTATTTTTTGGTGGTTGGGGGGTTGTTTTGCAAATGAAAAATTTTTTATATGTTTATATCTCTCTTTGGAGACTTAATTTTAACATCAAGATTCTAAAACTTTGGAATAATCAACAAGAATGGAAATTAAATATTCTTCGGTTGCAGATCTGGGACTTGGCTAGTGGCAAGCTAAAACTGTCATTAACTGGGCACATCAGTACAGTGCGTGGCGTGATAGTAAGCTCGAGGAGCCCATACCTATTCTCCTGTGGGGAAGACAAACAAGTCAAATGCTGGGATCTGGAATATAATAAGGTAAGCTTGGATTTAAGGATTTAAAATGTGTCACTGTTTTTCTTTCTTTCTTTTTTTTAATTAAAATTTATTGGGGTGACAATGGTTAGTAAAATTACATAGGTTTCAAGTTTCCAATTCTGTAATACATCATCTATATATCACATTGTGTGTTCACCACCCAGAGTCAGTTCTCCTCCCATCACCATGCATTTGAGCCCGTTTAGCCACTGTTTTTCTAAGAGAGATTTTAACTTTCCTGCTTTATTTGTAGGTTATAAGGCACTATCATGGACATCTAAGTGCAGTGTATGGTTTGGATTTGCACCCAACAATTGATGTGCTGGTAACCTGTAGTCGAGATTCAACTGCACGGGTAAATGGAATAGAACTTTGTGTTTTTCTGTAAATATTGTTACACCTTACAGTATGCATATTTGGTATAGGAGTCATGTGTTGTTTGATAGAGAAAGATAGTTATCTTGACCCACCAGTAACCTGGTCCCTCAGTTTCTTGACTTGTATGTTGTTCCACCTTCCTCTTCAGTTCTGTGGCCTCACCATGTTTATCATTGGGAATGCGCTGCCCTGAAATGTGACACTCTCACATTCCATTCTGTCACCACAACTATTGTCCATTAGCTGTTCCATTCAGTAGTTCCATTATACCCATTTTTAGACTTTCAGTCCCCTGATCTTTCAGCTTTGTTTTGTCAGCTGTCTCCTCTCTACATTCCCCAGCCAGCTTAGAATTTACCTTTCACTTAAGGTGCTTTATTCATTACATTCAGGCACAGTTGTGCAGTAAATTCCCCGCCTGGGTTTATTCAGTTACCTGCCTGAGTTACAAATACCTGTTCTCTTTGACAGTATGTCTATTGTGTTTTTATAGATTTGGGATGTGAGAACTAAAGCCAGTGTACACACATTATCTGGACATACAAATGCAGTTGCTACAGTGAGGTGTCAAGCTGCAGAACCACAAATTATTACTGGTACGATCCATACTTTTCAAGTTTACAATATATTCATGTCAGAATGCATTATGATTACACATGTTTTTCATGTTTACTATGACTCATATTGTGTACACAGTGTTTCTGTGTGCATTTGAAATTTATTGTAACGTTTCATTCGATTAATTTTATCTCATACTTCTTACATATCATAGAATATGTCATAGATAGTGTCATGTAGTATCTGACTAGGAAATGGAGATGTTAGATAAAGTAAATATTGTTTCATAGGATCAAAATTACTGGTCTAGGAAATTAGAGTTAGAAGACAAGATACCCTGAGAAAAATAACCGTTAGAACTATTTTGAATCTTGTTTTTCTTAAAATAATGTTAGTAACAATGGATCTTTAAGACTAGAAAATAATTCCTTGATGTATATATTTTTTACCTTGATGTATTTTATTAACTGAAAAATCATTTGAGTTGTTTCCTTGTTCCTCTCCATTTGTTTTATTTGTTACTTGCATTTGTTATAGCTATTAACAGTGCATCAAGGGTTTATTACATTTTTTTAAGAATTAAATTTAAAACCAGCCTAAAATTTTGGAAGGACAAAGCAATTAGCCAAGAGTTGATATGACTTTCATTTAGTATATACGTGTCTATGGAAGAACACTTCATGTTTTATTGTACTTAACTTTTGTATTCTTGATCTGTGTTGTGGGGACGTGTTTGTACTTTCATTATAGGAAGCCACGACACAACAATACGATTATGGGATTTGGTGGCTGGAAAAACAAGAGTTACATTAACAAATCACAAGAAATCAGTCAGGGCTGTGGTGTTACATCCAAGACAGTAAGTTTATTTTCCTAATTTCTCTTTTTTCTTTAATTCTTAGTATAGTACAGAAATACCAGCATTAGTACTACTTTGGTAGACATTTAGACACCGTCATTTGCAGGCCTATACCACTCATGAACATGCATTTCTTTTTATTTTCCCTATGTAGTATTTTTCTTCATGCCCTATATGAGATGAGGAAAGTTTTCTACGTGATAAAAAATGATAATGTCAAGTGAGACAATATGAATAAATCATGGTTAAAAACTGCATGTAAATAGAAGCTAATAGTAGCTAGATTTAATGTTTTGGACATAAGTGTCATTGTACACTGAGATATACATAGAATAGTTTAATTCTTAAGGGGGGAGTTGATATACATGGAGGAAAAATAGAAACCATGAGCATTATAGTCAGGGTACCCACAGAGGGGAGCATCGTATCCCAAGCTACTGTTTTGTCATATCACATCACCCTGACTTTTTTCTGGTTGCATTCATGTCTTTTCTCTCCTCCCTCTCCTTCTCTCTCTCCCTTCCTCTCTCTGTTACCCTTATTCCCTCTCTCCTGCTTTCTCCCTTCACCAGTCTTCCTCACTCTCTTCCTCTCCCTCCTTCTCTTTCTCTACCTTTCTCTTGCCCTGTTTCTTTCCTTTTCTCTCCTCCTTCTGTTATCTTCTTTCCTTCCATTTCTTCTTCTTCACTCTCTCCAAAATAGTTGTACAACCCTTTGCTCTTTATGTGAAGTTTGCACACTTATTTCCCTAGCTCAGTATAGTGCACTGGGGAAATGAGAGGAGAATAAAACATTAATCTGGGTCTTAAAATACATTTAAAATAACTTGAAAATCTTATTTAACTTGGAACCAGTGTCTTGATATTTTTACCTCTTGGTGTGACAATAATATTTTGCTAAAACTACATAGATCAGTGAGTACACATGCAAAATACAACTATAATAAACTTCTTTAATTCTACCATTTTATTTAACATGTTTACTGTCATTAATTGTTTTTAATCTTATTTCAGTTACACATTTGCATCTGGTTCTCCAGATAACATAAAACAATGGAAATTCCCTGATGGAAGTTTCATTCAAAATCTTTCTGGTCATAATGCTATTATTAATACATTGACAGTAAATTCTGATGGAGTGCTTGTATCTGGAGGTAAAATAAGATTCTTATGATAAATGTATTTTAATCTGTCACTTTTTCTTTTAGTGAATGAATAAACATTTGTAAAATATCTAAGCCATCACACCTAAGTATTATAGCAGAACTTGCCTAATTAATGTGTGTTTGAATGTTTATATGTGTATTCATGCTTATTCATAATACATGTGGCATATTTCATAGTTCAACCTTCTTTGAGTTCCCACATGATAAATCTAAGGGATTTATGCTGGGGATTGCCTAAAATTTGGTTGTGTATTCTGGAATTGGATGTCATTTTGTGGTGCTTATTGAGATCTATAATTCTGAATTAAGCACAAATGAAGGTGGACAAACCAACATTCAGAGAAGCTTGAGTGCCTGTGTTTTGTGTATCTTTATAACTGTAGTAATTGCCATGGTGCTTTTATAATGGATGGTGCTTAATAAGTGTTTTTCAAGCTGAGTTGTTGAAGGGATACCAAGTTTAACTAGATCTTTCCCTTTAAGCTGACAATGGCACTATGCATCTTTGGGACTGGAGAACCGGCTACAATTTCCAGAGAGTTCATGCAGCTGTGCAGCCTGGGTCTTTGGACAGTGAATCAGGAATATTTGCTTGTGCTTTTGATCAGTCTGAAAGTCGGTTACTAACAGCTGAAGCTGATAAAACCATCAAAGTGTACAGAGAGGATGATACAGCAGTAAGTTCTCCATGTCACATACATTTTAAAGTAAAACAAATTAGCCATACCAATTTTGCAAGTGTTTTCTCATTTTAAAGTACTGAAATTCTCAGAAGGGAAAATAATCTTTATAGTATTAAAGTATTCATCATCTTGAGTAATATCTGCTCACAGATTTCTGTATTAGTTTCATTGATGCCAGCGAATCCATAGATTGTTTTAATTTTATTCCAGCTTTCCTTACTATAGTTACTGGGAAAATCTTGCACTAAGAAAAACAGCAAATAAATAGATCGCAGTGAATAGTAATTCTAGAAGCAACAGCTTTGGTGTTACTAGAATATTTAAATAGCAATTTTATTTGAGATGAAAAACCATAAACTGAATTTGTGAACCCATTCATCATTTATTAGATTCAGATAATGCTAAAAGTTTTATATATTGTTCCTAAAATTGTCAAATAACTGCTAGATATATAAGACCAAGTAATATAATTTAGAATAGATACCTTATTTTTGTTAGAGTTATGAAGCAAACTAATAACTTTGTTTTCTTATTTACTTTTCTATTTTTAGACAGAAGAAACTCATCCAGTCAGCTGGAAGCCAGAAATTATCAAGAGAAAGAGATTTTAATGTGGCATTGTCTTCTTGGTGGTTCCTTTCCTTTTTTTTTTTTTTTTTTTAGTTTGGCATTGATAAGGATATCCAGTCATTTGTGCTCTGGCTAGGGATATAAAGCAGAAACTCACATGCTTGAATCATTGCTGCTTCGTATTTTACAATAAACTGTCCCCCACCCCTATGTTTTTTATTTCTAAAATAAACAATTTGAGATCCCAGGAAGTAAGATGCAGATGTGAAGCATATGCAGGTTTGTTGAATATAACTATTCTAAAGATAGAATATTTTGTCAATTTTTTTTAAAAGATACCTTTTTTTTTTTTTAACTTACAGAACTGCTTACTATAATAGTACGTGTTATGAGGGGAGCAGTTTTTTTTTTTAATCTTTGAAAACTAGTTATCTGTGACTGATAATTTGGGATTAAAGGATTTGAAGTCTCAACTTATGTATGTTTATTCCACAAACAGTATTTGAGTGCCTGTCCCGCAAAGTTCTGCACTAGATACTGTTCAGGAAATAGACAAATAAAATGTGTCTGTCCTCCAAGACTTCCAGTTTAGTAGCTTATTATAGAACCTGGGGTAGCACAGAGGAAAAGACCATTAATGTTTCCTGGGAGGATTGTGGAAGACTTAATATAGTAAGTGATATTTGAGCTGAGCCTTGAGAGGGCAGAGAAGGAAAAGGCTATTCTAAGAGGAGGCATACAGTGAATGAAACCAGACATGTGAAAGTGTGGTGTGTTCTAGGAGCAAAATATTGTGTGCTGCAGTTGAGTGACTACAGCTGGTTGGTGGTTGGGAAATGTCATGTTTTGAGTTTGGATTTTATTCCACAAGAAGTAGGATGCCAGTATAGGTATCAAAACCTAGCCAAATAACTGGAGATACCAGTAGAAGTATTTTAAGCTGTAGCAAGGGCTGTAGTCTCATGAAGACTATAGAAAAGTGTTTCTAATACCTATGCCTCCTTCTGGTAAATGAATTTTGTAAACCCTGCCCATCCGATCCTCATTCCCCATCAGTCAAGATTTGTCAAACTTTCTGTAGTTAGAAAATATGGTTACAAGAACAACTGATTTAAATTCTTTTCTTCAAAATAAAAAGTTGCATCATAATTTTCAATAAGCATTTCCAAATTATATATATCCCATCTTGCATGCTATAGGTGGGAGTATAATTGTTACAACCTTTAGGTGGATAGTTTTCCAGAGTATATTGAAAGTGCTTGAACTCTTGCTAACTTCATTAGAAATGAAATTTCTAGGAAACTGCCTAATAGGAATAATCCGGTAAGTGTACACAAGCAAGTTCATTGCACCTTTGTGGTTTAATAGTTAAAACTAGCCCAGATGTCCTATCAATAAGGGACTGGTTTAATAGATTGTGGTACCTTCATGCAGTTTATTTCTATCAATTAAGAGTGAGGATTGTCTGGACTAATAAGATGTTCAAACTTTGCTCTTATGTAAGAAAAGCTGTGCAAGCATTTTTTTGTAAAATGACTTGTTAATTCTCTAAAACATAATGGAGAAGTAGCACCACATTGTTACCAGTGGCTTTGTGAGGGAGTGCAATTATGGGAGAACTTTCGTGATCTGCTTTATATATTTCTATAATGTTTTAATTTTCTATAAGCATGTATTTTGTAAACTTAAATAAAGAAGAACCCCACTACACTTGCATCCCTGAGAGCTTCAAATATGCCTTCTAACAGAAGAAAAATCAAAGATGTGAATAGTATCCCATCCCCAAAGGCCAAGAAGAAATTACTAGTACAAGATGAGAAAGATAGCCCCCATTACCCTGCCTAGCAAGTTTCAACTATTGTGTTTGTTAGGTACAAATACAAATTCTGAATAGCATTTAAAAAGTTCATTTCCCTGCTTCCTGGATGCTCTCCTGTATTTCGGTGTTCTTGAATCCTCTTGCGAACAGTTCACATATGGTCTTGAATCCCATGTAATTGTAAGCAGAATTTCATGCATGTGCCCTTCTCTTTCTTACTTAGCTGAACGCCAACCCTGGATTGAGCCCAAATCTCTTACTGTGCCTATGCCTTAAGTACACTCAAGCTGTAAAAGGCACCGGAGGGAAACAGCTATGGTAACTGGACTCCGTTGATTTATGACCACATGGCTCAAGTGGGCCATCAGTGAACACACACATGTTTCCACAGTTAATGTCTTCTGCCAGGACCCCTGTGAAAAAGGATGAGCTACCCACTTAGGAACAACTTCTCCAAATATACAATTGTTGACTTACACTCTCGTCTACTCCAGGACTTTTCTCCTATGATTAACCCCTTTCTTGGCACCATAATTTTCTTCCCTTTAACCAAATGATTCTCATCAACAAATGTTTTATTTTGAATACATATTTAATGTATGTATTTAAATAAATAGGCCTGCCTTAAAGACCTAATGTTCCCTTCTAAGTATGCACCCATTTTTAACTCCTTTTGTAGCAAAACTAGTTTTCATAACCTCATCTCTGTAATTTCCTCGCTTTCCATTCTCTCAACTGACTCCAAAAATAATGAAAATAAATGTGTTAAATATTGTTCTTAGAAAAGTAGAAGAGACTTTATAAGGGAGTTGATAAAAAAATAAGAAAATAGTGAAATACAGATTTTGAAAATAAACCTAAATGTTGCCTTTTTGGTATAAAAATAAACTAGATAAATCAATTAAAAATATTTAAAAAAATGATAAAGGGAGTGGGAGAAAAGAAAAGACAATTCTCTTCAATTCTATGCTATTTTAAAGAGCCAAGTAAAATGATGAAAGAAAAAATTCTGTGATTCCAGAAGATACAGAAAATTTAACCAGATTCATTACCATAGAAACAGTTGTCAAGGAGGAACCTCTTAAGTTCACCACTGGTATACGTCACCAAGCTCATAGAGCTTCAGAATGGAATACTAACTAATTCTAATGCCCTTTAAATTTTTCAGGACCTAGATAAATAAGGAAAGCTTTCGTGTGAGTATAACAAAGATACCCAAATCCAATACAGCACAAATAAAAGAAATTGTGATTTCATCTTGCTTATGGATGTCGATGCAGAAATTACTATTAGTAAAGTCTAACAGATCCAAGGGGAGTTTATTCTAGGAATGTAAAGATGGTTCGTTACTAGGAAATAATATAATTCACTATATTGGTTTATATAAGGAGAAAAATTATGAGCAGAATAACTGGAAGCCAATTGACAAAAGAGGCTGGGAAATGGTGTGGTTTTTTTGACTCCCAGCCCCACAGCATTACTAAGTGGAGGATAGAAGACCGGCCTGGGGCTGACTGGCAGTAAGTAAGTAACCAACAGACTTACATAAGAATGATGTAGAATTTGGTTGCTTGTTTCAGAGCTCAGACATTTGGAGTTCTGCTTTTGAGCTGGGCAAAATTTATGATAACGAATGTGAAGTGACATAAAATAAGTACCACACTAGAGGTCCACTTGGAAATGCCGTAGGAGTGCAGGAGAAACCTGTTTATTCTGACCAGCTGCCCAGAAGAAGCTTTAAAGAATCAGTGGATTTAGAATGAGACTTTCATAATGAAAGAAGAGGAAAGGGAAAAACATCCCCAGGTGGACAATGAGATCAAACCAGAGGTGGTCAAGTGTGGCGTGTTCTGAGAACAGCCGAGATGTGGTGCAGCTGAGCAGAACTGGTGTGTGGGTGCAGAATGGAGATGTGTCAAGGCGTGTGGGACCAGCACCTTGGGGGGGGCCTTGAATATTGAGATAAGAATTTGGCTTTTATTCTGCCCAATAATAAAAGCTAAATTCTTAGCTCAATATTCAAGGACAGGAACCAAGAAAAAGCATCTAGACAGTGTATTTGAGGGCCGATTAATGGATGAGATTGCTCAGGAAGTAAGTGTAGAGTAGTAGGTCTCCACCATGTGGAACCCAGGACCCCTACTGACAAACACACATACCTACCCTGGGAGGTCTTTGTGACTCACTGTAAATCATGGATTTGTTCTTACCTCATCCAAACCCAATTGTGTCGAACTTTTTCTAGTATTTTGAAAATATTTTTTTCTTAATACAAAATGTTTCAAATTAATACACTCAAACCATTGAGGAAAATGTAAATTTCTGAAGTTATTTTGTGAAGTTTCACAATGCACACTATATTTCATCAATGTATTTCCAGCACCTAGAACAGTGACACTAACAAAACAATATGTTTTGTTAGATAATTAAAAGATATTCTAAGTAATTGGGAAATTGGGAGAATCATCTTCCAGTGATTTTATTTTTTTCACTTCTGTTATAAAAGCAAATTGATTGAATTATTAAACAATGAAGGTTTGGAAGTAATTTTAGTGAAGATAATTTATACTTAGGAATTTAAAATGTTATTAACAGTTAACACTTAGCAAACACAGTTTTGGAAGATACTTTGATGACAGTAAGCTGAATTTAGAAAGTATGAGTTACAATCTTAGGCGTTTGCACTGCTCCGTTTTTCAAGAAGTGGATCTCTGGACAATTTCCTTTGAACAAATTACCCCCTCTAGTGCCCTTTTTTGGTACGGACTGCCCTTTTTTGGTACTGCTTATGGTTTAAAGATCTCACAATGACTCAAAATTGTGAGATTTTTATGTCTAAGGTCATAGTGTCTACATTTCTTAAGAATTTAACTCTGAAGTCTTGAAACAATATTATGGTATGTGTTATATTCTTGTTTAATTTCTGTCTTGAATTCAGAAATTCAAATAAGTGGGGGTTGTCTGGAGATCGGTGGTGAAAACATTTTGCTTAGACACAAAACTGTGTTTCCTGTGACTTGACACTGAGTTGAAAGAACCCTTGAGGATAAACATCTTTTCCTTTGTGGCTTCATAAACTTGTTTTATGAGAGTCAAGGATTGAGATGCTTTTCAAGCAGCCTTTATCGCTATCATTTATGGGGCTAAAAAGTAGCAATTGGAACTGGAATAGAAATGACCCACCACCAAGAAAAGCAGTATTTGGTTGGCATCTCTGACATCGTTTTTAAAATAATACGGATTTCTTTAAAACTTTCAGGCATTTCCATTTTTCCACCATCAACAACATCCTAATGATCCTATCAGGTCGTTCTATCTTTTCTTCTGATCAGATGGCTGCACCTCCAGAGGAGGAAGGGGCAGTAGTTCCGAGCACAGCATGGCGAGCCACCCACCTTGCTGTGACTTGGCCCTGCCACTGATTGACAGTGCAACATGTCACTGGGCAATTGTATGTATGTAATGGGCAAGTTACTAACCTTTTCTGATCTGTTTCCTAACTGGTAAAAGTAGGGTAATAATAGCACCCACCCCATAGGGTTGTTGTGCCTTTTAAAGAGTAAAGTGGCCATAACAGCCCTGACAAATAGTAAACACTGAGTATCAACTATTATTTCCCTGGATACATTCACTTCCATTCTTAATTGCTCCTGCTCTTAACTCTTATAATTGCCTAAAATATATTACAGATTCTTCACTCTTACTTTCAGCTGAAGTTGGTAAATTAATTCTACACTCTAGGACATTGATCTCTCTCAAGGTCATTGGCAAAGCCGCTCTTTAGGTTTACCTGCAACTCAAGATGTCCCTGGGCAATACCATCCACAGTCTTGAAAGGGGTGGCTATGCTGTTTGCAGGCTTCCTTTACAAATCTGTTCCATGATCTTCCCCCACCACACACTTTTCTTCTGTCTGTGTGTGTATACGAGTAAATTTTACATACGACGTGTGATAAAAAAAATACGGTGATTGTTTAAATTTTTAAAAATTTTTAAAAATTATTACAGTAATAATAACATTACATTGACATTAATCCCGCTCAAAATACTCCCCCTTTCTTCGAACACACTTATCCTATCATTCTTGCTACTTTCTGCAGTTCTGGAAGTCCTCTTTCATGAGTGGCTTTAGTTGTGCTGTCATGCCTGCCTCAATGTCCTGAATCAATTCAAAACGTTTACCTTTCATGGTCATTTTGACTTTGGGGAAGAGCTAGAAGTCGCACGGTGCCAGATCCAGTGAATAAGGTGGATGAGGACGCACCGTAATGTTTTTATTTGACAGAAATTGCCGCATACCAGAAACAATGTGTGACACACGGCACTGTCATGATGGAAACCATTTGCCCATTTCTCAGGCCATTTTCTAATCACATCATTTCATAAATGCTCTAATAAGCCCTTATAAAATTCAGAGTTCACTGTTGTGTTCCTGGGTATAAACTCAGCTTGCACAATTCCATCATGGTCAAAAAACACAACATCTTGATGTTATGAGCAGCAGCATTTACTATTTTTTATTATCATACCTTGATACATATATAAAATACACTTGAAATATTTGTTAGTTGCTGTTTAATTATTTTAAAAATATTAATGGAAATATTATATTTACATGGTGAAACAAGGGTGAATTTTCCCCGCTATCCAGCCTTCTACAAGGTATGTACCTATGTATTCAGATCTACACCAACTCCCTTTCAAAGATCTAGCTTTTTTTTTTTTTTTTTTTTTTTGCAGGGAGAAGCATATGGTAGACACTGAGGTAATAACCAGTAGCCTGTCTCTCCTTTCTTAGTAAGAGAAGACTTATTTTGGGGGGGTGGGAGGGTGAAAGAGGGGTAATGCAGCCACCTGAAATGCTGCACATCTCTGAGTCTTTTTGCAGCTACACGTGGTCATGTGGGAAAGTCCTAGCTAGTGGGATTTATTCAGAAATGTTGTGTGGGACTTCCAGCAAGATTGTTGACTCAGCTGGGAGGTATGGATTTTGCAACCTTTCTCTTGTCAGAAATCAAATGTGATTGTTGAAAAGCCCACCATCTTGGAACAAGAGGTGACCTTGAAGATAGAAGCCAGGCTAGGATAATGCAGCAACAATATGCCTGAGGTCTTTATGATCACAATGCTGCTATCGCAGCCCTAGACTGCTCTCCTCTAGATGTCTATTATATGATAGAGGAATAAATTTCTCCTCCCTTAAGCCCCTGTTACTTTTAGCTTTTCTATTATAAATAGCTATATGGAATCTTAATAGATAGAGTGGAACTGGATTTGAGTGCCCCCAGAAGTGGGTCTCCGTCTGGGACAGCTCAAACAGGAGCTCAACAAAGACTTCGAATGGATGGGTCTTTTGTTGAATGAGCAGTGGTCAAAGTGCAGTCAACAGTGAGGATATTGTAGTTTCTCTGCCGGGAGTAAGATGATGAGCTCATAGGAATAGTAAGGATGGTCCCCGGGTGCTGGCTGGCTACTGGATGCTGCCAGGGGCTACAGCAGGCATCTGTCTTCTTAAAAGGATTATAAATGTTTTGTCTTATTGCCCTCAGTGCTTCTATTTTAAATTTTAAAATCTTAGTTTGGAAGTCAAAAATAATATAAATAGTTTCTCTTTGAATTCCTGTTCTAACAATCTTAATTCTCCTCTGGTCATATGACTGCTTCTGACTGATGGATGGGAAGGTCAGAATTAGGGGAGAGGAAAACACAAGGATTAATATTTATGATATTATCTCACTGTAAGTACCTGCCATCAGGATGCTTTGTGGTATTGCACTGTGGTAATACGGAAAAAAAATGCACAAGCAAAGCACAGTCAGTCTAGTTTCTGTTTTATTTTTAATACTCAAAAGGAAAATATCCATGAAACCTAAGTATTGTCTTACGTTGAGCTTACCTATTTTAAGAGAACATTCTTAAAAGGAGAACCTATGAATGCAGTAGCTCTTGTCAAAATCAATATGACATTATCAACATATAGTAGATTATTTTGTAAAGGTCTACCAGTGATTTGAATATAAAGCCTTGCCTGTCTACCACCCTCGTGGAAGCTATTTGTAATCACACTGCTTCCTATACCTTTGGTGGCATTCCAAGTGAATAAAAGTATTGTTTTCCCTAAGAGTTCATTGTAGAATGTTTCATTTCATTCTTATAGGGTGTGCAGCTGGAGGTGCCTTATAGCAAATTCTTTACACTGAGAATGTTGCAAGAGCCAAAAAGTGCAGAGTGACCATGAGATGGTGGGGAGTCCACAACTGCTCTAGGTAAGTTAGGATGGGGTAAAAAAATCTCAAGTACTAATATGATTGTGAGTAATGGTGAGGAAAAAGGAAGAAGATTCCATAGATGAGTCTGTGACTGGGTGAAAGTACGAGTCCACTTTCTGTGGGGTCAGAGTGCCAACCCCTTTTTGTTCTCCACTGGTATTTGACAAATTTGATATTCCACTATTATCAACAGGAGTTCCAAATGCTAGTAGAAATAGCTGTAGACATGTGCCCCAGATATAATGAAAGTAACTCTGTTTTCTTTATTTCTGGGTCTTAGCTATGGCAAGTTTTCTGCTGTCTGTCTTAAGAAGATATTAGAACTTTGCATGATTCATTCAGCAAACAATTATTGACATGTCATCCTTCCCTCCTTTCAGCACAGAGGTGATTTTTCTCTGTTTTAATTTCTTTTAGCTATTTCATTCTTCCAGTCCTGGTAAGAGCTTGAATGGAATTGGGTATCTGGGAATTCTACGATAGGTGTTCAAGCCTTCAGCAGAGGCCCGGTCTGCAGTCAGGATTTGTACCTGGAGATTGCTCCCTTGCTCCACTACTAGCTACTAGTAGTGCAGAATCCTCATGTCACCTGGCCTTCTATCAAAAACCTGGTGGGTGAGTCGAGATCTAACTTTTCTTGGCTTATTTACTTTGTCTTATAAAAAGGTAAATTCTATAAACTACAACATCCTTCTGATTTGGTCATGCTAACCAATAAAAATGTGATCTTTGGTAACTATTGACATGAAACACACACACTACTTTATTAAGGGTAGAAAAACATAAAGGGTAAAAATATTCAAATCGACACCAGCTTCACTTTCTAGAAATCCCTAGCCCAACTTTATATAATAATAGGCAGAAATTTCAGAAACATTCTTCCCATAGGGCAAAGTGAAAAAAATGAAAAATAAAAATATTCCCAATACTTTAATGAGACTTATTTTCTTTAAACTTTTGTCTATTTTTATGTACTTGTAACCTTTGCTGTAACCTTTTCTTTACTGTGTACCCTTGAATCTGGGATTCCTGTTCCTAGTTCCTTCTAAAATGGGTTCATCGTTTTTTTCCAGCCTGCCTTCCTTCTACAGAACTGGATATAAACACTCCTGTAGAAGTGATTGCACATTTTTTATTAGTTAATTAACAGAAATCCAAAACGTGAAATGCTTGAAGCATCTGTGTTACTTTCAATTCCAGAAAAAGGACTTTTATGATGTTACTTAGCAAATAGTAGGTCTACTCTAAATGTAAACTCTCTTCCTTGATTCTTTCAATAACGGGCCTTTAGCTACCCACAAGGAATTTTGCATTGTCCATTTGCAATGATCTTTATATCTTCTTTTCAGCTTCTCAAGCCTACTTTTCAAATAAATCATACGAGAAAGTCTTAACTATTTTTAAAAACTTTTCTAATCATTGTTTTTTCCTTAAGGGCCATTCATTCACCTGTTTTGTTCATGTAGATAAAACCTAAGAGAACACACTTCATGATTTTCAAAGTCATTTTGAAATAGTGGAACTCTGCCCAATATTTAAAGAAAAGAGCTTATTTTAATAGATTTTTAAGAGGTATCCTAGTAATCACTCCATAGTGACATCAATTTCTTTGAGAGAATTTTCACTAAATCCACGAAAGAGATACTTCAATTTTAACTTCTTAGAACCATGTTCTTTTTTCCTACATCGTTCTAAGAATTGGATTTTCTTAGATATCTTCACTCTTGAAACTTTATTTAATGACTATTAAAAACATATTTGATGTTATCCTGCTCAGCTTAGCTCCTTAAATGGCACTGGATTCTACCAGATCATAGATAGATAGAGATAGATAGATGATAGATAGATAGATAGATAGATAGATAGATAGATAGATAGATAGATAGATAGATAGATAAAGAGAATATTTTAAAATTGTAAAGCAGCCTAAAACTTAATGCAAAAAGTAGAATATATGTTTGTGTTTTTGGCTTTACTTCTGTACATGCAAAAATGTAGGGCAAAACCTTCTTGATCCTAAGGAAATATTGACAAAAACTGAAACTTGGAAATCATGTTCATACTTGCTAATCTTGGTTTTTCTGCATGCTATAAAAGGGAGAAAATTTATTTGGTTGTGTTTTCAGATATTAGTTGTTTTCAAATAGATGATTTAAAAAAACAATTCTGAATGCAAATCAAAATAGAAACTTCTCCCAGGTGTGTAGACAAGTCAGCTATAAAATAGCAAGAACTGAGCTCACGTTCTGCAAGCAGGATTCAGAATTGCACAGGCTATTAAAATTAAAGAGTGTTAACAGTGCAGCTCTGGATAACCAGGGAATAATGCCTGCCTGGAAAATTTATATGTGTGAGCAAGACTTATTCTTGTCTTCCTGCTATCTTGAAAAGCAATATGAAATTGTTGTATGCATTGCTCTACGAGGATCTAGAATCCATGAATCGTACACAAGGAAGTCATTTGGTGTTGTCTAGGTACTTATGTGGCATTTATATAAGTACACGCACACATCCAAGCAGAGAATTATTTTAATTTGCCTTAGAATAATTTAGTTATGGGGAGAGAATATGCACGATCTAACAGGCTTACTAGTAATGTTTCCTGAATGTGTTCTGGTGAATTAAGCATTTAGAAGTCAATATTTATAATGGTAACCTTCTTCTGGCTAAATGCCCATTAACTGAGATGGAATTTATAGCAAATACTGTTTCTTTTAAAATATTTAGGTATTCAATTAAGGTTTGTTGATTTCACCTACTAAGTATTTTTTATGAAAATTGTATTGAACTATATAGTCTAAATTATTTAAAATGTTATTCTTTGAGCTGTGCTAACATTACTTTAGCTTTTTACATCTTTTTTTTATTTTTACTTGTTCATTCATTTTTAACTTGTTAGTTTTAAATATTACTTCTTAAACTTTTGATCTTTAAGCACATTGAATCCTGCTTTGTTTACCTTTGGTTTTTCTGAAGGGAGCTAGGTTATTGTTAGTTTTTGGTATGTTGTTGATAATGGCAGCAAGGAAGTCTGGGCACAGGGTGACAGTGGCAGGAAGTGCCCACACCTTGGGACAGAATGATATTAAAACCCATCTACTTCCCCAAATGGGCCTCCTTTTTTTATCTTCTTTCATTTCACACTCCCTCAGTGTAGGTTCTCCACATAATCTTAGCCAGGGTGATTTAAGAATCCCATAGGCTAAGAAGGTTTTTCAAAGCAAAATTATCTTATTTGTTCAAACAGCACACTTGAATTCCTATCGCCTTAGGCAGCCTCCAGTTTACAACTCACAGAACAGCAACTATTTATCAAATAGCGATTGTATGCTGATGTTGTGCCATATATTTGCTGTAAACTGGATATTTGGAACTCAGGAAGCCTTTACCCCAAAACATTGTCATTCTTATATCTTATATCTAGGTTCCTGAGTCAAACCTGGGCCAGCTTAACAACTAAATTAATCCTTCCCCTTTCTTCTTTTATTTAAAAACAAACAAACAAAAGTCCGGGCATGCTGAATTTCTTTCTGTATACAGTAACCACAATCTCAAGGAATTAGATTCTTATACATGTTAGTTTTAAGCCATTCCTTCCAGAGTTAAGTGAGACAACTAAAGGCAGACATAGACAGAGATGGCAGAACTGGGCAGATCATAACCGTCCTCCTGAGGCAAACATGCAAAGGACTGAAGAAGAATTCCTGCAGGAGGGACTGAGGCAAAGATGGGTATAAACACTTGCTGAGTGAAAATTTCAGAAAAACGTCGATCACTTTCCTGGGAGAACAGATGCAGACAGCAAGGCCTTTTCGTATGCATTTTGTTTTTAGTGAAGTTGATCAAATTGATGAGTATCTCCCAAAAAATGGCCTAGGTGGGAGATCAGCAAAAGATTCCAGAAAGCAAAGAATGTCAAATGAAAAGTAATGTTTCTTAATTATTTCTTAATTAATGATTAATTAGTAAGTAGTATCACTAATGGATTTACTCTCAGTCTTGAGGATCTCAAACTAATTTTCCTTTAACATCTTAAATTTCTCAATTTCCGACTCTACTGCCAACGGGATTGCAGGTCTCCAGCCACTGAACTGGAGAACTGAATACTGAAAGCCATGAAAAAAAAGCACAGTGATGTTGCAACGCCCTGAATTCAAAGAGGAGAGCGTTGAACTACGTGAGAAAACAAAACTGTGTTGTTTTGAATGCTGGTGCTTAAGGAAAGCAAGTCTGATTAGAGGAGGACGAAGAGATTCCAAATGGGACTTATCGCTACTTTCAAGGGCTTTAAAAGCTGGTGGCAAAGGTTCCTTTTGAACCTGTTTCTTTTCAATGTCTCTGGGCGTCTGGACCCTTGCCCCTCGCCCCTGCCCAAGCTTTTAGTTTGGCTCATAAATGGAACAAAATGTAATAAGGAATGAAGCAGAAGAAAGATTCCTGAGATAAACTGGCAGAAAGTGGGAAAAGGAAAAAGAGAAGGGGATTAAAGGATATTGAAAGGGAAGATTTCTTAGAGCAGAACTGAGAGTAAGGAGAGAGACAGTGGAAAGCAGAGAGAGATGAGCCAGGGAGAAAAGAGAGTAAGGGGAAGAGAAAGAGCGTAGTGGGGAGGAGAGAGTGGAGAGAAGGGGAGAGAAGGGGAGAGGAAAGGAGGAGAATGGGGGCAGGAGAGTCTGTGTAGATTTTACGGTAGCACTCTCTTGTTGGGTGGTGCAGAGGCACTTTTAATCTCACAGTCCTTTACGGTAGGGCCAAAGTGGTGCTATGGACCTGGAAGTGCTTGCTTTAAATCAGAAACCTGACATCAGAATGGCTTACGACCCTCGTTCTTAATGCTGGCTGCATGTTAGATTCACCCACGGGGCTTTTAACTTTTAAGCTATAAAACTGCTTGTGCCTGCCTCACCTATCAGAGGAAGGCACTGATTGGCCCGGGGAGAAGCCTGGGGTTTTTTAAAGCTCACCTGGTAGTTCCAATGCGCAGCCAGATTACAAAAGTCAGCCTGCACGTTGAGAACCTCAAGATGGGGTCTGGAGATATTGGGGCAACGTGCAACTGGCTACTTGTGTTTGTAAGCTGGTCATCACCCTATGCTCGTCTACATCTAAGTACTGTGTTTGTGCCAGTACCTTTGAAACAGGAAACCTCCAGGGTGCTCTCCTGTGCTCAACTTTCTAAGCACTTTAGGTTCTTCAAAAGTCATAGAAAAATGTGGCGTTCCGTAAGTAATCAAATAGCTTCTTTCAACCACGTCATTTTTACATTATAAAATTATTGTAAAGTGAATGTTCTCATTCTGCCTTTAGCGAACGCTACTGCTGCTCAGAGATACCCAAAGGAAGGAAGGCCCTTAGCTTTCGACTGTCAATTAACATTGTCAGATTTCTCAAACAATACAGAAGTCTGTAATCGGTCAATAGAAAGTTACTGCAACTGGATTTTTAAAGCAGGGGCCAAGAAATTTGAAAGGAAAGATCTTTACTAGCAAAGTTATCATCATTATTATTTAATAGCTATTTTTATTGAGCACCTGTTATGTGTCAGACATTGTATTCGGTGAATTACAAAGGAAATCTCATGTCATTCACACAACTCTTTTTTTCGGGGATCAAATGTTATCGACAGCGATTACAAAAGTCAGCGTGAACATTTAAAAGACCCTTATTCATATTCCCAGAGAAATTACTGTGGTGTAATGGCATCTATGTCTGAAAGTTAGAAACCTGGGAGAACTTACTCATTTATCCGAGCTGCGGTTTCTTTATTAAATGATTTGCTCAGAGTGATTGATTTGTATACATTTATGCAAACCAGAGTAAGAAGAAGAAGTTGGGTATTACTATGAACTGTTGAGTGCAATACTATTATGGTTTTGGTGGATGGTGCTTTACAATTTCCATTATAAATGTGATTATTTTTGATTCTCACTCACAGCTCCCTTGTGAGGTACGCAGGATAAATATCATCACCTCACCATCCCTGGGAGCAGGCCTGGGAATGTTATTCTTTCTTGAGAAATACTACAGAAAGAGCAATCACTTTTCGTTTTTTGTTTTTTCTTGCAGTGGAAGGCAGTGGGAAAAGTAAATGAAAGGTTCTATGATTGCTGAAACAAATACACAAAGAAATGTAAAAGCTTGACTTTTTCACTATGCACTGCAAACATTATACAAATTTTCATTCTACTAAAGAAGAAATCATGTGAATTGTTTCTCTCTAAAATACTCTACTTGAAAAGGCAATTCAGTCTCCTAGCAACCAACACTTCTACAAATGAGAAAAATGTCTGGCGGAAGGGAGAAACTACAATTACACACAATGAATAGAGGAGAATTCCCATGGGCCTGGAAAAGAATCATAAAGGGTATCTTAGCCCATTTCCATTCTCCCAGAAGTGTCAGCTTCTGCGATCCTCAGAGGCTCCAAACAAGGTCACCCGCAAGGTCAAATGTAGTGACCTACCTTATGCCTATGCCGGGTGCCAGGGCCTCTTTCTTTCCCACCCCCTTGGAGCTGTGCCCTTTCTGAGGGAACAGCATTTTTATAAGCAAGGTCTGCAAATGCTCTGAAGCAGCACAGTTCAAAATGGTAGCCTCTAGACTCACTTGGGTATTTAATTTTAAATTTGAATTGATTGAAATGAAATGAAATGAAATGAAAAGTCAGTTCCTCCTTCACACGAGTCACATTTCAAGTGCTCAGCAGCCACATGCGTTGATGGCTACCACGCAGGACAGTTCAGACTTGGTCATTTCCGTCACCACAGAGAGCAGTGCTGGTCCATCTGCTGTGCAGGGAGCCCACAGAACAGATCTGAAAGGAGCAAGGGCAGTTAGGGAGGGGTTGGCTGGGTGAGGACCGGGCTATTGTCTCCCTGAGTTTTACCTCCAACTTGAGATTCTCCTCACCTACTTCTACATTAGAAAAGTCATTTTTCCAATAGTCCTCTTCAACAAGAAAAGTAATTCTTACAACTGGTAAGTTATGTTATGAATGTGACTGAGAGTGGCAGAGGGGAAAACTGTGAGAGGACAAGTACCTGTTTGCACCGAGCAATTGATGTTTTCTGCAGATTTACATCTAAAAGTTTATAGCAACACTAGGAACAGCTGGTCACATATAACAATATGCTCCCTCAAGATAACTCGCCCGGGTAGTCTGAGTGCCCTAGAAGTGGTGTTTTGGGTCCTATTTTTGGATCCCGTCATTTGTCTGGCACGTGACACAATGCTGACGCTCATGCTTGGGAGTGAATAAGAATTTGCAGACAGATTGGAGTTTTCTCCTGGATTTCCTCATCTCTTTTTTCTTTTTCCTTCCTACACACTGACTTGATCAGCTCCTTTGGTGCCCATGTTATAAAATACATGAGTGCCTTGGAAGAGAAGGTGAAGCAGAAAAGGAAGGAGTGCAGCCATCCTGTGTTCTGAATCCATCGGTGGCACCGACATCAGGACACGTCCGTGAAGCATTTGGCTTGGACTTCCGCCAGCATGAATTCCCCGACGGGCGCCTTAACTCCCATGGCGCTGTGGCGGGCCCAGCAGAGCCAATACGTGCCTCTCCGAAATGGACATGCTTCTTCTTGACAACACTGTTCATTTTGGTTGGAGGGGCTTCCCCAAAGGCGGTGATGGATAACTCAGCTGAATACGTGTGTTACTATAGTCAGAAAAAGTTCTCACAATAAAATTTTTCATTTTAATTCCAGGGCTTTCATCATGAGGGACAGATTTATAAAAATTTATCCTATGCCCCTGACAAGCAGTTCCAGGTTGGTAGTTTCTTTTCTATAGGATTGAAAATTATTTCTTAAAAAAAAAAAAAATCTCCAGAAGTCTTTTAATTTGAGAAACTATATGTCAGCCTGAGAGGTGAAGAATTTTCTGAAACTTTGAACAAGTCTACATAAAGTGTGGATTATTAACAAATGGCCAGATGCAAAGGCTTTGTGAGCTTATGTACCCATAAGACACTGGGTATGACATGATTGAAAAGCAATGCCAGCAGGGAGGGTATTTGCTGACATGCTCAGAAAATAATACAGCACCCATATTTCTGCCCATGGGGAATCGATTTTAAATTAGAGTCCAAGCAAGAATTGATCCATCGCACTAGTGGAGGCTTAAAACACTCCTCTTTCTACATGGCTGCAACGTGCCGTGAGGGGACCACGCCAGAGAAAAAAACAGATTTGGAGACCTGGTGGAGAGACTAAACGCGGGAGGTTGATGATCTTGTTTCTTTCATAATGAGAGCTGGCAGCCAGCAACCCAGAGCAGAGTAAAGGGAAGGGGTGCAAACCGCCTTCCTGGAAATCAATTAATAAATAGTAATTAAAGGAGAAGAATTGTGAATAATTACAAGACTCAGCTTAGTGACCTTATTTTTATGCAAGTCAACTTGGTCCTCAAGCCCCTATTTCTGCCTAGCCCTGGAAAAAAATAATCTTGCCAGCTCAACAAAGCTCAGTCATTTCTGGTTTGAAATGGAGTCAGGTCAGGGTTTAAAGTTAGTCAAGTAGAATTTTTCTGGGCCCTCCTCCTTCGCACACACACCTAGACATATGCACACTTCCTTCCGGTGTTGGAACTCTGGGGCATCACTATTTTTCTCTCCTGTGGCTCATATCGTCCCAGGGTCCTCTGTGAAGCTGTCTTCTAGAGTGTGGGACGGGAATTGGGGCTCAGGTCTCCCGTGCTTTTGGAGACCTCAAAAGGCTTGGAGTTTCAGTACTGCCTCTTTTGGGGATTAAAATGCTGATGGAGAGGTGTGGAGAGGTGGGACACAGACTGGCCATTTCATTGGTGTCTTAAGTGGCTTTGCTCTTTCTCATCTTCTCCTTCTCCCTCCAGGAGGGTTGCCCTCTCTTCTCTGCGCAGAGGGAAGGAAACTAAAACTGTGTGTCACTGTGCCTTCTTGTCTCGATGTGATTTATAGCGTGAACCCAAAGCCCCAACTGCTCCACTCTGGGCTTTTGGAAACACAAATCCTTTTCTCTCTTAAAACAAAGCCAGATTCTTGCAAATGAATGCTTTGCTTTTCAGTTTGTTATGTCTGTAATAGATGTACAAAAATTAATTTAGCACTTTAATTAATGTTAATTGATTAACTGTTCTTGTTCTTACCTATTCTCCTCCTGGAAACAATGAATGGCATTGATTCATTGGATGTAAAACTCCAGGGCAAGTAGAAGCTAAGAGGAATCACTGGGAATAAAGAAAATCCATCAGTTACTAGGTGCCCCATTATCTGGACAAAGCAGCAGCAACTTCCCAGAGCGAGGCCACTTTCGCCTCTTTGGCTTAGTAATCTGCTACTTGTTTGTTTCCTCTGATAGTTTATTTTGGCTTTTGACTCTACCAGGCAAAAAAAATATTTGTGTTTTGCTCAGGGCTCAGCGGTCATGAAAATCTCTTTTTACAGTGCCCCAATTGGAGGCGTTTTATTAAGAATAGGACACCCCAGAATTCCTGGGCCTTCCGGTGTTGCATTGTGTGTACAAGCAAGTCAAATGTAGCACAGGCAACCCAGCTTAGTAGAACTGGTCCGTGAAGGGCAGAGGGAGAGTGAGAGGGAAAGAAGGACGTAGACTCCTTCTGGCATTGGCCACTAGCCTGGGCATAGCCCTGGCTGTGGCCGAAGTCTGTCCCTTTGCCTTCAAAACTTTTCTTTTTTTTTTTTTTTTTTATGGTAAAGATCCTTAAAGGAGAGTAGGAAGGAAAATTGAGTTTCAGAGATAATGTTAAATTGTTTCAAGCACTAGTGGAACCACTGACAGAGTCAGTGCCATAATTTCATTATGCAAATACTTTTCTTTTTTACTTATTGCTGAGGGTGAATTCTGATCTGTGTCCTAGAACTGTTACCTGAGAAAAAAGCATTCTTGTATCGTGGCAGGAAGGAATGCCAGGACGTACAGAATTAAGCCATGTGAGCAAAGCCAAGCAAGCAGTGGATTTATTAGAAGAAAGGAAATAGTATCATACACTCTCAAGATGGCATGAGAGTGGGCAGGCCCAGGAGAAGAGCAACTGCGTCAAAGAACAAAGAGGTTTAGGATTTTATTCTAATAAGGGCGCAACTATTCAAGTTTTAGGGATGGCGTCACAGGCGTTCCCAGGGTGTACCCTGCTGTTCTCGCTGACCACTCCTTCCCATCGGGAGGTGGGATTCCCTTGTTTTTACTTGGCCCTTGTCGGATCTGTCATGGTGACACAGGGCGTGGAGATTTTTCCCTGCCGGTAGTGCTAATGTTATAATGCAACACAATTAGCTGTAGCTGCCCCTTGTATTAAGAATGATCTCGTCTCCTCTCTTTCCTGTATCTCTCCTCACATCCTCCTTTTTTTCATCCCCCGTCCGTCCTGTTCTTTCTACTTACAGTGACAGAATCTGCTTCATCTCTCAACTCAAAAGCCAAAAACTTTTTCTCAGGTCAATGATTTTTAAATTCACATCATCGGCTAGCCTTGCCTCACCTTTTCCAGTTTCATACTTTGTCATAATAGTGATGGAGAGATGGGAGGCGGTTTTTAAGAAAGCAATGGAAAGAGAGCAACTAAGCCAAGCACTCATACCGGGGTTGCTGTCTGCTCAGTCAGCCGATCGTTTCCGTGATGAATCCACTTAGACTTACTTTTCAATATTGATTTATTTATAAGGCACGAACTGGTAATTAGTTATTGACTCTGTGAAAAACAAATTATTTGTAAAGCATTTATTCTATGATGTCACATGATACAAATGAGCTTCAGAATGACCGATGACTTTTCAAAACAGTTTAGTTTATTCCTATGTACAAAAAAGTCCCCAGTGGCTACCATGCTGCTTATGAGAAATTCAGTTCTAAGTCATTTGAAACCAATCACTCTGAGAACCGATTTAAAAAATAATAATAATATATGTGGTGAAATATAAGCTGAGAAATAGTCAAAGAAAGGAAAGCGTTTGACAAAACTGTTTTTTTCTCCCAAGCAATGGCATTTCTAAGTTTTGTATTTGCTTTATGCCCACTCACGCCTACTCCGTCTTTGCAGTGCCCTTAACCAGTTCCTCTGAACCTGTTTTTTGTGTTCCATCAAGCAGGTCACTTCATTTCTCTGTCCCTCCATTATTTTTCTATTCATTTCAACTAATTGTTGAAGCCGTGTCAGGGATTTTATTATACACGTCTCTCTTCTTTTGTATAGGTCTATAATTTCCCATGATGGAAAGTGAAAAAAGAAATGAATAGATTGGAACAAGATCACAGAAGTTTTTCTATCTCTAGTATTTTTTTTATTCTGCTATTTAGAGCCATATAAGTCTTAGCCAGTGTTTACTCTGAATATTTAGCTTATATAATTGGTGTTTGAGTTTATACAACTGGATTTTTTTAAAATTACAAGGTAATGAGAGATAATTAGAAGTAATATGGTTAATTATTGACCTCCACCACTGCTTTCCCAAACTCCCACTGCTGCTGCAGTAATCTGTATCTTTCCACACTTTCTTCTGTGGTCATATGGATATTTATATATGCAGAGGGTCCCAAAGAAATGTGTACAAATGGACACTTTGGTCAACGTTGCTCAAGCAGTAGTTCGCTGTAATCAGAAGTGTCTGGACACTGATGGTAACCACTTTGAGCACCTCTTGTAATTGCAGAAGTCAAACGTGACTTGTATTCATCTTTTGTTATCGGTATCTATTGAGTATTGCAATTTTAGTACAGATTTTTCCTTTCTTAAAATGTGTATACATTTTTTTGGCACCCTGTGTGTGTGTGTCTGTGTGTGTGTGTGTGTGTATGTATATGTATATGTGTACATATAGATAGATAGATAGATAGATATAGATATAGATATAGATATAGATATAGATATAGATATAGATATATAAACCTTTGGTGTTTTTGTTTTTGTTTTCTTTACGAAATTTGGGCTACTTATCACTTAATTACCTAATACATCAACGACATCCCTTAGTAAGTAGACATGGATCTAACTCATTCCATTTTTTTAACCCCACCTTAAAAGTAGCACGTTTCCAGATACTATTGGTTTTTGAATCATCAAAATTATATGGTATGTCAATGTTTCAGGATGGACTTGAAATTTCAAAATGAAATGACTGCTTTCAAAAATATTAGAAAAATATTTGCCACCACTTTTGAAGTTGTTACCATATCTGCTGTCCATTTATTTATTCATTTATTCTTTCAGTAAGTAGTTCTTTAGGGCTTTTTACATGCCCTGTTCACATTTATATTGGCAAATAGAGTCAACACGTTGCTACCCTCAGAGAGCTGATATCCATGGACTGGAGCTCACACTTTTTAAAGTGTTTAAAGAGACGTGAACCTGCAAATGGTGCTTAAGTAAATGTGTCCTTTGGTATCCTCAAATTGTCTGGTTAAGGGAAATCAACTCTACAAAGGACAGTCACAAAAAGTAGAGACAGTAAAAGTAGAGTTTTGTGATTTAGTTTCTAGTGGTAATCAAGTGCTGTTAATTTGAAAGCCTGGAAAAGGGGAATGGTGAGAAAATCTTCCAATTCTTAGCTGTTGTTTATCACAAAATTTTGTAAAGGATCACTTTGCTTTTCACCTCCTTCTGTGATCACAAGATGGCAGTGTTTCTGAGCTTTGCTGCGGTAGCAATTTGACTTAAAATGGAATTAGGCAGAATTGCTGTAGGAAAGTCAAAATAAATGATGTGGAAGAAACTTAGCCTGTGAAATAAAACTAACCAATCAAGAAAATTCAACTGATTATTTAGGAGTTTGCATTTCTGGAGGGGTGACTTTATGCTTAGGTCTTGAACATATTTTAATGTTTACAATTTAGCGACCTTTTCTAGAATTCTCCAGAGATGAGAGCTGGTAGAGGTCTTGGGAGGACAAGAAGGTGATGAGGTTGGGAAACAATAAAGGTCACTGTGTCGAAGACTGAGGAGTTGTGAGTCTGATCCTCACTGAGGAGTCGCTGAAAGGATTTTAAACACGGTTGGTGAGGGGTGGGGGGATCAGATTTTGCTTTGGAAAGATAACTATGGCAGTACTTTGTAGGTTGACAGCGGAGAGGGGGGAGCATGTTTAGGTACTAAAGGCAGGATGGCTAGTCTAGAAGCTGTTCCAATGGTTTAAACAAGACCTAATGATCTAGGTTAAAGCAATGTCAAAGAGATAGAGATTGGAGCTGTAATTAAAAATATAGTCAATAGGATTCAGTGATTGTTTTGAGCTTTGAAAGACAGGTCCTAGGTCAGGTGGCTTGGCAGATAGTCACATTATTATAAGTGAATGAATTATCTCAGAGAAAGAGAAAACAAATTTAGCAGAGAAAATGGTATTTGGGGTTAGAGGCCTGGTGCCTGTAACATATCAGTTGGAGAACACAAGTCCTCGGTTGAGAATGAGGAATTAGCATTTGAGAGAGAAAGAGCATGTGATCTTAAAGTCCTAGTTTAGGGTACTACTGGGTCTAGGTAGAAAGCTGAAGCCAAGGGACAGGGCAAGTGCAGAGGTGCCCTTAGTGGGGGCAGTTTATCCTCCAAATAATAATCAGCTTGGTAATAAAAATAGTCTCTATACGGCCAGTAATATTTTCTGAATCTTATGTAAATCATCAATATACGCATCTTACAATAATTGCTTTCATGGGATGGAGGAAGATCATTTACTGAAGTGAATGGGAGAGGTGTTCTTATAACTCAGCGAATAAGATTTGCTGATTTAAGGGTTTGTTGAATGGCTGTGGGGACCCAACTGAGTTTGGAACCTATAGATTTGAAATGGTGTCAACCTGCATTAATTCATAAGTTCATTCAATACTGTTGTGGGCACCGGGGATAGAGAAGTAAATAAAATACACAAGGATCTTGCATTTCAGAGGAAAGGTAGACAGTAAACAGGTAACTAAATAAAGGTGTTAATTTCAGAAAGTGGTAAGTGCTTCAGAAGGAAACAAACAGCAGTGATGTGAGGCAGACTGAGAGGAGGGTTGCCTAGCAGCAGTTAGCATCTCAAGGAAGACCAGATTAAAGGGAAAAGACCCTTGGTTTAATCCAAAAAGATGAGAATGGGGAGGCTGTGGAGGGAGCTGGAACCTCAGAAGGATCAAGGGCCCAGGATGTTAAGGTTATTGCTGAGAGATGGTTGAAGCAGTGAACTTTCTTGGCCAGATTGGCTCTGAATGACAGTGAAGCGCTCCTCTGAGTTCCACAAGGCTTTTTTGAACAGCTTACTGTAACATTATGTATCTTGGAATGTAATTAATTTTTTAGTTATGTGCTTCTCTAGCTAGATTGTGAGTTTTTCTGAGGAAGGGATTTTTGTCTTAACAGATTCTTCCATGAATTCCTAATGCATTCCTTAATAGGTCTGGAGGATTGCTTTCTGGAATGCCAGCTGGAAAAATGTGGCTGTCGTGCCCCCTTGTGGTAATCCAATATACCCAGTAATCAGCTTGTGTAGGGAGTAGATGGCTGGATCCCCCAAAGAAGAGGCAACTTGTTTGTTTGTACAACAAAAGAGAAATGTTAGACAAATCCTCAGAATATCAAAACAGAATTCAATGATTTAAACTACTCTTTTTTATGTTGGTTTGAATATTACTGGGAGAAACCAAAAGGCAATCAGAAATGGATGGAATATACCGGGGATGTCAAAAAAATATATACATTAAAAATGTTAATGTGTATACATTTTTTTTGGCACCTTCTGTATTTAGAGGCTCTCTGCAAGAAAGATGAGGGAAGAAAAATTGTATCCACATTTGACGAAAAAGAGGTTAAGATAATTTGCCATGCAGTAATTTATTCATCCAATATGGAAGACAATTATGTATTTTTCCACCCTGAGACATAATTCGTATTGTTTTATGCCTCTGTCTGGAAGCTCAGCCCACAAGAAGAAGCTCAGAGTCATTTAAATACTATACCTTGGGAATAGCTTTGTGGTTTGATAGGTGGGGTTTCTGGAATTAATAGAGATTTCAGACTCTCTTTTTATTCTATTATTCTTTTTAAATGTCTTTAGATTTCAAAAATTACTCATAAATTAAAAAATATGTCTCTAAAGGAAAAAACTATAAAATTTAATAAAATTTAACTGCTTTTTGTATTTGTGTTTAACTGCTATGTCTTTAACTGCTATCAATCAAATAGTCCAAGGGTTGAGTATAACACTTTCTAAAAATGAATCCATAGAGACGTTTAAGATCTTATTTGTCCAAATTATGGTTCTGGAAGAATCTGGAACTTCAGTCCCAATTGGAGATGAAAGCCCCCATCTGACAATGTGTCCTTAATGTTCCAGCTGCTTATAATTTCTCTCAGCCTCATAAATCAACACCCTATTACTTTTCAGAGCTGCTCGATCTAAATATAGATATTAAAATTTCTCTTCAAAATCGTTATTTGAAATTCCGAATACATTTCTTTTTGTAAGCCACATTTCTTTCTTTCTTTTTTTAAATTAAAGTTTATTGGGGTGACAATTGTTAGTAAAGTTACATAGGTTTCAGATGTACAATTCTGCAATATATCTTCTATACATCACATTGTGTGTTCACCACCCAGAGTCAGTACTATTTGATTGAAACAGCCTAAGTTTTGCTTCTAGAAAGGTTGGGCAAGGGATATTTTTCTGGGTTCAAGACTGGCATTTTCCTGTTGTATTGCTTCCTTCAAGTAAATATTTAACATAGGCAAAGATTTCTTGGTATCTTCTCAGCTGCCGTATTATATCCAACATCTATTTTGCAGAATCCTTCTTTTTGTCCTTCCATTCTTCTATAACTATCCATAAAAGAGACCATGTCCTTTCTCCCAAAACAAAAAGCTTTTCAACAGAATTTTATGGAACTTAAAAACAACATCATAAAGTATTTTTGCCCTGTGGTCAAAAGGCTTCCTAACTAGTATGCTTTATACAAACCAGCTTCATATTGCGAAGCTTTGCACTGTGATCCTGCCTCCATTCTAAATGAAGCAGTACGGGCTCTATTTCTCCTTTTCTTTTTTTTGATCTTTAATTTTTTAAAACCAAAGTAGCCGGAGACACTCATTTACGTTATAGTTTATTGACTTGCTATATTTGGGGGCCAGCACAGAGTCATTTTGATATATGGCAATTTAAAATAATTGCTCTTCTCAAAATAGAAGGGAAATTAGCTTGTCTGCTGGATGAGCCTATTGCAGCAATATGTCTCCACATGTCAGCTTTCTGTTCCCCGCACCACCTGCTTGAGTCCCCGTCAGGGACACAGACTGATGAGATCACTGCATCGAGCTATAGATCTTGGGCAAGTTAACTGGTCTGGTTTTGCTTGGTAATGAGGAGAGTGTCTCTGGAAAATGGGAAATTGGAACTTGTCACTTCTCAGCAAACTGATGAGTGATTGCTGTTGTTTTGCATCTTTGTAGGGTTAGCACCATTTATAATAACTATTCTTCAGCCCTGAGAGTTTAGTGTCACTCCTGTTCTATAGGCAGGAATCTGCAAAGTGCGACATGAAGCACAATTGTTGAAAACAAAGTGAAGTTGAGCAGATTTCTCTGAGTCTTGGGATGCTAACTATCATTGCGTGCCTGGAGTAAATTTAGTGATGGGCAAAGGAGGTGGTTTTCAAGGTGACACTGGCTAGGATCCTAAGTCAAAGTGCCACTGGGGAGTGACTCAACGTCCCCAAATGCCCGAAATCAAAATTCATAAATACCACTGCCAAAGTGGCAAAAAATGTGTCCATACTTCCCGTAATTCCTGGTTTTGATTAGGAATTAATCCTGAAAGAACAAGAAATGTCCAGAATTCTCTTTTAAAAAGCACGTATTTATTAAATAAATAAATAACAGGAGGGAAGATTCCAAGTTGTCAGTCCCTGCTTCATTCTATTCAAAAAGAAACTTTAGATAAAACAATGTTCCTCTTGATAAAAACTGAAATCACGAACTTGGAAAAGACCTAAAAGGCAGTCGGTTCCAAACTATTACTTCATTCGATGTTACTAGGTGAAGGTCATAATGAAAACAACTGTTAGTATTAATTGGGAAGACAATACCTACTGCTGTGATAAATAGGGCTAAAGTTGTGTTGTTAAAGCACAGGTCATGACCACTTAGTGGGTCCAGGCCAACATTTAAGAAATAACAATGAAAAACAACAATAAAAATGGGACATATGAGGGCACATCTCACATTATAAGTGTATATAGGGTGTCATGAAACTATTGTTCCAGTTACATTGTGTGTGTGTGTGTGTGTGTGTGTGTGTGTGTGTGTGTAGTGGCTTATGAAATAAAATGTATTTCTTAAATTGGGTCAGGAAAGTTTGAAAACTGCTATGTTTAGACTTGAGTATGAGGAGGTGAAAAGAAACAGATTTTGTGTGTGTGCATTAGCAGGTTTCTATCTCTTGGGGCAGTGACAACCCCCCCCCCACCCCCACTTCCACTGAGTAGATTTCATGGCCCACTATATAACACTTAGATTGTTTCCACAGTCAGGATTTATGTCCCTTCGTAATATAATCAGAACCCCATTTTCTGGCTGTTGGGCCAAATGCTTTGCTTTAAAAGTAAATTTTGTGTTCTTAGCCCCTTTCACAAAGATTCTGTTGTGTTCCTCAGACAAATTGTGGCTGCCTCTCAGTTGTACCCCAAATGCACATCTAGTTAAGGTTTTAACACTTGTGATTGTGTTTTCTTTGCACAGTATTCTTTAACCTTTTAAATAGGAGTGTCTTGTTGCTGTTGTTGCAGATATTTTTCTAAAACATTTTATACAAAAGTAAAACTTTTGGGTAATTGTTCCAGTTCCATTCGAATCAAAGAAAAAAACTTACCTTGACATTGTAAGAAATTTATTCTCTGAACTGAATCTGCCCAAATTACCAGCTGGAACTCATCCCTTGACATACTGTTGGCTGGAAGCAAAACCAATGCTGTGATAACTTCCGCCTTCTTTGCAATGAGAATTCAGATGTCTGAGAGATAACAGAGGCACTAGAAACATTGCTATTTATTATGGAGGATGCAGGAAAGAGGTCAAACCGGACTTGGCGTTGTCAAAGGATGTGTTAGTTTCTTATTGCTGCTATAACAAATGACCACAAACCCAGTGGCCTGAAACAACACAATTGTATTATTTTACAGTTCTGGAGGTTAGAAGTCTGACACATGCTGCTCTGGGCTAAAATCAAGCTGTTGTCAGGGCTCTGTTCCTCCAGGGTGCTCTGAGGAGACTCCATTTCCTTGTCTTTCCCGGGTTCTAGCGGCTGCCTGAATGCCCCCCTGGCCCCTTCACGCAGACCTCAGCTTCCGCTGCCCCATCTCCTTCTCTGACTCTGGCCCTCTTGCCTCCTCCCTCATTTACAAAGACATCTGTGATTACACGGGGCCCACCTGGGCAATTGCCCTGTCTCAAGATCCTGAATTTAATCACATCTGCAAAGTTCTTTTTGTCATAGTTAACACATTCACAGGTTCTGGGGAGTAGCATGTGGACATCTTGGGGGCAGGGGGAGCATTATTTCACCTACCACAGGGGACTATGAGGATGCATGTCTAGGAGCAAGGGAAAGGGAGGTCCCGAATAATCCTTCAGATTACCTTGATTTGTGATTCTGGCTTTGCTGTGGGTGACGTGCTTACAGAGGAAGGATGGCATTACTGGATTTATAATCCATTACTAGGTTACTGGAATCATTCACTCTGGGCACCTGCCAAGTTCAAGGACGGTGGCCACTCCGCAGCCTTGTACAGCTCTGCCTTTTTTCCTCGTGGTCCATGCTACACACTTGCTCAAACATGAGCGATTGCCTGTCTGATTGCTGGTGGTTGCTTCCCAGCATTTAACATTCATCTGTGTCTCCTGAAGGGCTTTATCATTTGGGTCTTTAAAGCATGTCCTCTTCACTGCGGGTTTTTTTTTTTGGTTTTTTTTTTTATGGCTGTTATTTTTAAGCATGGCCATTCTGCCTGCATTGGAGACCAGGGTTTAAAAGAAGTAAAGAACTGTGGGTGAAGCCCATAGGTAAAGCAGGTGGGCTAGGGAGAATACCAGATGAGACAGCAGTGGAAGGCCTTCAAAGGAGATCTTAAAGAGAAAGCACACAGCAAAAACTCGGAAGCTGGATCAGAAGTGTCAGAGAGAAAAGTCCATGAAAGCAGAGGAAAACAACAATAACAAAAAAGTTTGCAGACACAGGAAGCTGTGTTTGGAGAGAAGCTCCTGCGAATACAATAATGGTAGATACCCTGGAGTTCAGTATGATGGCGAAAACACTCAGTGTGCCGTGGTCAGGATGGATATTGTTGACCGTGGGACTTAGGCCTGCTTTCCTGCGAGACTATGGTTTATTAACTGAGTGCATCTTGCCAGGCCAAGAGCTTCTGGAATTTCATTCCTCTCTCTTTCTCTCTTTGTTTGCACTGGATACAAATAGTTATGGGAAGTAAGGAATTGGCAGTCAACAGAGGAAACTTGAGGAGCACCTGAATTGAGGAAGCAATTTCTACCATGGTCTCTCCAGGGATGGCAGTCTTGTAGGTACATTCACTGATTATTTAATTTGTGCATATATCTGCCTAGTTTTCAGGTGAGTTTCAGGGCCAGTACTGGTATTTGTATCATGAATTACTGAAAATCAAATATTTGGAAAATGTAGTAAAAATGTATTAGACGCAAAAGAAGTTTATGTCAAAAAAAATTGAAATGTGGAAAAATTTAAATTGTCATGATAAATGATAATGGTTTTTTCCTCAATCCGCATGTGTTCAGAAAGGCCTGGGACATTCCTATTATGATTATGCTACTGTGCTGTTGATCACACTAAAGAAAAACAAGGTTGACATTCAATCTTGCATTTCTCTTTACGTACACACACTGCTAAGTGTAAAGAATCAGGGCAAAACACTCAGATCCTGTGTGATCCAGGAAACTTAGTCAAGGAGCAGTGCTGCCAGAGCCACATATGTTGGATGAGAAAAATAGCTGAGATATGGACACGGCCAAAAATGTGTGGCAAAAGTTCTCTTCCCAAATGTGTGTGTATTAAAGGAGTTTCTCATAGATAGTATCTGTATCCAGTACATCCCCATCTGTGTGTGCTAATCATGAGCTGTGCTTGCATCCAGCAGGATCCATTTATTTCCAAAATAACTGTGTCTTGATCAAATAGGATTCATGTGTGCCTGTCGTCGTGAGGAGACACACTGGGCCGGATGTGGCTCTTTTCCCTGACGGCCTTGATTCAATAGGATCCAGGCATTTTCCAACTGAACAGCTGTGGTTTGGGGAGAATCCAGGTGTTTTTCTCACTGAATATTTGTGGGATTGGCAGGGTCTTGGGTATTTCCTTTGCTTTCTCTTGCCTGGAATTATTATAACATATATTATATGTTATATTTCAGTGAACTTTGCTATGTCCCAGGAAACAGATTGGCTTCCTTTACTTCACGCAAAGAGCAAATACAGCTAGAAAAATAACGGCAGGACTGAATGCTGCTTATCTTTTTCTTCACTAGCTATATCCTCCATGTTGTCTTATATACATACACGAATACTCTAAAAATCCCTTTGAGCAAAACCAAGTAAATTACCTTTGCACACTGAATAATTATCTTCTCTGTAGGTGTCGCCGTATTGGAATGGGGAGGACCAACACCTGTTCTGACATCCACTTGTTAGAACCTGTTGGACTTGGCTTTGATTTCTGATTGAAGTGAGTCAGCCTCCCTAGGTTTGGCAATGCATAGACCCTGTTAGAAAATGGTGTGTGGTTTTGGTTTCCACTTCTTAAACAATCTATAGGGAAACTGGAAAGAGTTCAGAGAAGAGAAACAAAATGATTAAAGGGTTGGGGAAATAAGTTGCCGGGATTATTTCATCTAAAGAAAGGCTTTCAGGGAAAATAAGATGGGGTGTATGTGTGTGTGTGTGCCAAAGACACTTAGAGAAACCAAATCCTAGAGGCTATGTGTTTGAGCAGGTTTGATTGGCCTTTGCAGGCCATCTGGAGTCTGGTAGAGGGAGTGGGGAGAAGTTGGTCTGCCTTACCAATTATTGGGAAGGAGAATAAGCAATTTAGGAAAGAGAAGGGGACTTAGAAGAAATCGGGCAGGAATTACTTTTGCTAGGGCTTCTGTCTCAGAATTTATACTGTTATCTTCAAATGCAGGGTGGACTTTAGTATATGTGACTCTTAGATTTCAGCTTCCAGTTAGATGTGAAAAGTATGGTTCGATATAGTATATCTAAATCTACTTAATGATAAGCTGTTATATTTCTCTCTAACTATATGATAAAATGTTGGTGTAAAGGTTTTCTCCATCTTCCCAAAGAATTAGCGGAAATAATTACAATGACCCTTGAACAACACACGGTGATGTAGGAAATTTCTGTGAGTGCCGGGATTGGGGTCTCACGAAACTGAAGAATGGAAGCATAGACCAGAAAGAGGCGAGGAGTTACAAAAGAGGACAGTTTATTTAAAGAAAACAGTCACAGCTCTCGAAGGAGAGGGGGTCCTGACTGGAGTGTCCGCTGACTAAGGAAGAAGGCTCTTATTTTTGTATCTTTCCTTGCCCCCTTGGAGAAAGGAGCTGGTGCCTTTTAATGGGATTTGTCTATCAGTTTTGCTCTGTCCTGAAGTGATTAACAAAATAACCCATTTTTATCTATCAGATCTGCTCTGTTTTGGCCTAAAGGGATTTGAGAGATAACTTACTAACCTCAGGGCGCCATTACATTTTTGTCCTGGAATGAATGGGTTATTACAGAACCTGGAGTTTCAGGACATGGCTGCCTTTGTTTATTCCACCAGGGACCTTCCTGTCTTCCTAACAACAAGCTAACTAACCTGTCTCAAAGGGTTAAGGGTGCCGACTTCTGCCCAGTCAAAATCTGCGTATAACTTTTGATTTCCTCCAAAACTTAGCTACACTTGGCCCTTGGTATCTGCAGGGGATTAATTCTTTGTGGGTAGTCTGTGTCATCTATTCACACAAACATGCTATCTAAAGTTCTTTTTTTCTGTAGTTTTCCCAGGTCTTTCCAAAACTGTTTCTATCTGACTGTACTGATTTGAATGAGAATTCAGAAGCCAAACAATCTTGAGGCAGAAAATCATAGAGACAATAAATGAACAGCGAAGAGGTTGGAAGCTCACGGACACTGGAGCAAATGGTCTGGATTCCGATTCCAATTTCACCACTTACGACTATGTGACTTTTGTCAAGTTACTTGCAATATCCCTGAACCTCAGTTTCTTCATCTGTAGGATGGGGGTAATAATTATAATTACTTTTCTAAAAGGTTGATGAGAGATGCTTTGAGAATTCAGCAACTATTTAGACTGCTTAAGTTAACTATTACGGAACTAAGGACTATCTGCAGTCTGGGAGAAAACATTTTTGACGGTGGACTTCCTGTTCTACTTAAGCCATGTCACACCAGGTGAACATCCGCTCTGGGCTATTTTGCCCATGATGGTGTCTGTTCATGACACTGGAAATGTTACATTTTCCCTCTCCACACATTCAGGGGGTGCTAGGAAGGCAGAGTTTGATATTACTGAGAATCTCAAAACACTGCACCCCCAAATAGCTCATCACGCAGAGGGCAAGAGAATTAATATTTACTGAATGCCTTCTATGTGCTAATTCACATACGCTGTCTCCTTTAAGGCTCATAATATCCCTGTAAATTAGATATTATAAACCCCAGTTTAGAGAGAAGGAAACTGAGGCCTATCAAGGTTGAAATAACTTGCCCCAAATTATAGAGCAGAACCAGGGTTTCCTACTTCAAAACCCAAATTCTTGCCAGTTTCACCATGATGCTTCTCTCAAGAGGGTGAGATCTTCACCTATTTCTTGCAGGCTGTGGGCTCCTGTGCGATCTAAAATTATTTTTTGCATATTTAAGAAATCCTCTTCTTTCTTTTACTCAACTAAATTGAATTCTCAATTCTAGAATGGAGCTCAGGTTAGTCAATGAAGGGTATTGTGAAATGGGCAGGAGACCTTGAATTGCACATGCTTTAAACATAAAGACTGAAAACAAATGGGAAACTAGATGGTTGAAGTTCTTGCTTTTCCATTTGTTTCTAAACGAAACCACTTTTTACAAGGAATGTGTGTGTCAGTGAAAGATGCAGAAAAACTAGCTGCTTTCCCTTTATTTTTAGATTCAAGTAAATACAGAGGGTGCCAAAAAATATATACACATTTTAAGAAAGGAAAAAACTGTATTAAAATTATAACACAATGAATGACGCCAGCAGTCATTTAACGCCGTCTTTTGAGGGAACATCATACTACACATTGTTACCGTAATTCAATTTAACTTCGAAAAGTAATACATAGTTAGCATCTCTTAAAATGTGTACATTTTTTTGGCATCCCTGGTATTTAATAGCAATACAGTTTGTAAAATAAGTTGAAGAAATTCAAAAATAAGTTCACGAAGCCCCAGAGAATGATTACAATGAGTAAATTGTGAAGATAGAATTCATCACGGTAAAGGATCTCATGGCCAGTTAATTCTGTTATGGCTCAAACCCTTCCTTTCACAGACTTATCCTTCATCTACCCATCAGTTCAACCAACTACCCATCCAGTCATCCAACTAGTATTTAGTGAATAGAGACCCATTAAATGCTACAGGCTGTTCCAAATGATGGGAAATAGCAGTGCTTAACATGCGTAAAGACGGTTGAGATCACAGTAATCTAATAAATGAATAGAACAAGCCAATTTCAGGTACTGGTAGGTGCTGTGAACGAAATATAATATGAGGAGACAGGGTTTATGGTGGAGAAGCTAGGGTGGTCAAGGAAGGTCTCTAAACAGCTGGCATTTGAGTTAAGACCTGGATGAGAAAGAGCCAAATCTTCACAAAGCAGAAGAAATAACTCCCAGGCACAGAAAAGTTTTAACAATTCAAACTTATATGGCCTTAGTCCATTCAAGCTGCTGTAACAAAGTACCATAGACTGGGTGGCTTATGCACAAACGTTTGTTTCTTATGGTCCTGGAGGCTAGAAACTGGGGATCAGGGTGCCGGCCTGGTCCAGCCTGGTAAGGGCCCTCTTCTGGTTACGGCTGCTGACTGCTCTCTGGGGGAGAGCAGGGAGTGGCAAGCTCTCTTGTGACTTTTTTTTTAAAATTACATTTATTGGGTTACATTGGGTGACCCTTATAAGGGCACGAATCCCAGGACCTCATCCAATCCTAATCACCTCCCAAAGACCCCAGATCGCAGTACCACCACATTGGGGGGTACAAGTCTAACAAATGAATTCTGGGGGAGACACAAACATTCAGTCCATCACAGGCACCAAGATCAGAGAGGAAGGCAGTACAGCTGGATCCAGAGTGGAGGGATGAGATGAAGTCGGAAAGGTGGGCAGGGCCATGTTAGGTCAAGTCTTGAACTATTGGAAGGAGTCTGGATTATAATCCAAGTGTAATGCATTGGCAGGTCTTAAGCGGAGGGTGACATGATTTGAGTTAGCTTTAAAAACATCAATCTGGATATGGTTGAGAATTACTTATAAAAGGGCAAGCATAGACGGAGGGGAACTAGTTAGGGCGAGCTTGCAGAGGTTAAGGTGAAAGAAGACTTTAAATACTTACGTAACACAATGGTAAATTGACTTCATTGGTGAAAGGAAGCTGAATTTATTTTAATGTTTCTATTTACATGCAACATACCTGCTATGAAATAAATTGTATTATTATTTTGTGAGAGGTAGAAACAATGGTGTGGGTGTATGTAACTCCACTGTATATTAAAAAGGCAACTTACTGTTGCTGCGGGGACCACTCACTAGTAGGGCTTCTGGTCCTCTAAAGGAAAGCTACAGTATCTAAAAAATTAATTTTTCCCTCCAGCTTAAATGCAAAATCGTGGAAACCATATGCTAAATATGGCCAGCCATTCTTAAGGGGGCACAGAGTTCTTCCTCCAGCACCCTCTGTTAGAGACCAGTTAGCAATTTCTACCAACTGTTATGGATAACCGAAGGGAAACCTGCGACTATGGCAATTTATTGGCATTTTTTCTTGGGCTCATGCACAAACTTTGAATGTGGCATCAACGATGGCTCCGCCTGCGAACTTCCTTGCTCAGAGGAGAGGGTAGAGCGCAGGGAGGAGGTCGTGCGTGCCTCAGCGACCCGTCTTTCTGCCCATAAATCACCTTAAAACATCCTGGAAGTGTCGTGCGTGATGGCGCTGAATGTATAAAAAGTGTTCGCAAGCCGAATCTATTGTCGTTATTCCCGGTGGCAAAGGGGAAGGACAAGATGCTCACGTGTCGCGGAGTAGTAACATGGCCTAATAAAGCATGGTTTGCACCATGTGTGTCACAGATTTCTCCGGGCTTCTCCAAGGTTTTTCCAAGTTCCGCCTTCTCCCCTTTGCAGTTATCTTGGCCCCAGCTGTGCATCGGCTTTTGACTCCATCTGTCCTTCCGCTGGGGACGAGTCTCTCTCGCCAAATGAAGAACACAAGTTTGGCTCTTAATGTGATTATAACCCCCACGCTCTGCTCAGCCTGAGTCCAGCGTCTGGCCTGCTGAAAGGACGGTCAAGGGGATGGAGAAAGAGGGCGTGCAGAGGCTGCTCCCCTCCCCTCCCCCCACTATCTCCACTTTGCACGCAAAGCCAGGGCAGATGCCCCGCCTGTGCACCCCCACCCACCTCATAGCCCAAATCTCTGGGTCTTTTCTCTTTGCTCCCCTCTCCTCTCGTCTCTGCCCAGCCGCTAACGTGCCCTGCTGCAGAGCGGAGACTCGCTGGTTGGAACTTGCCCTCGCGTGCGCCGCGTCACACGGCTGGGAGGAGACCCGAGGGAAGGCAGCGGGGGCTGGGTCACTGCTTGAGCCTCGCTGTCCTCCGAGCCCAGAGACGCGGCGGGGGCCCCCCCGGCAGCGGACAGCACCGCAGCCAGAACCGCGGTTCCCTCCCTCCTTTCCTCCCTCCCTCCCTCCGTTGCTCGGGCCTGGCGCCCTCACTCTCTGCCTCCCCGCCCTTACTCCACCCCCTTCCCCAGCCCGACCCCCATCCTCTCCTTGTATGTGCTCTCTTTGAATAATTTCATCCTTTTTGGCAAAAGAAATAATGCACCTGACTTTACCAGGGGGAAACTACCAGCCGAGCAGAACAAGGAACAGATGTAAAAGGAATAAAAGGAGAGAGAAAAAGAGATGAGATTCGTTTAAAGAAATCCAGGGGCTGAAGAGGTGGACGCAGCGGCAGAGGCAGCCAGAGTGTCCCCGTCTGCGTGAGCTGCAGGCGGAGGACCTTTTCACCAGTTGCAGATGTAATCTCGAGAACTCCTGGGTCTGTGGGTTTGTTTGCCAAACAAAGTATTTTCTTCACTGGCTAATACACTGAAGAGGCTCCAGGATTTTTCTGCCATCCAGCCCCAAACTGGCAGTCAGTTACCCGGGAGCCTTCCCAAGGAGCTGAGGGAGAAATGAGCCCTTCAGCTCGGAGGATGTGCAAAGGGCGTCAGCAGCGAGGGGCTCCCTCGCCGCAGAGACTCCTGCTAACCCGGAGGAGAGAGTCAACCCACGGGCGACCGGGCAGCGGGGGCATCAGGGCGCAGCGTTTCCTGCTCGTGCTCTTATTGCACTCGTGGCTGTGGGCCGCCTCGGGCTCAGCTGCCCAGGTGTTTAACCTCAGTCTTTCCGTGGACGAGGGACTTCCTCCGGACACTCTAGTCGGCGACATCCGCGCCGGGTTGCCGGCAGCGCAGCAACAGGAGGAGGGAGGCTTCTTTCTCTCCGAGGATTCGGATGACTCCCCACTGCTGGACGACTTCCACGTGCATCCCGACACTGGCATTATCCGCACGGCACGGCGCCTGGACCGCGAGCGGCGGGACCATTACAGCTTCGTGGCCGCCACGCTGCTGGGCGCCGTGGTGCAGGTGGAGATCCACGTCAACGACGTCAACGACCACTCTCCCAGCTTTCCCCGCGATTCCCTGCAGCTCGACGTCTCGGAGCTCAGCCCTCCAGGTACCGCCTTCCGCTTGCCAGGTGCCCAGGACCCGGACTCCGGGCTGTTCAGCACACAGGGCTACACCCTGGTGCAACCATCCGACCTTCCCGAGGACCCCGCAGGACCCTTTTTTCAGTTGCGTTATGGGACCCCGGGGTCACCACTGTCGCTGCAGTCCTCGTCGCCCCTGGAGCCCCTAGACCTGGTGCTGCTGCGGCGATTGGACCGAGAGGAGGCAGCGGCACACGAGCTGCAGATCGAGGCCTGGGACGGCGGCCGCCCGAGGCGCACAGGCCACCTGCGTGTGGAGCTGCGTGTGCTGGATGAGAACGACAACCCGCCGGTGTTTGAGCAGGGCGAGTACCGCGCTGCGGTGCGTGAGGATGCTCCGCCAGGCGCCGAGGTCTGTCGCGTGCGCGCCACCGACCGTGACCTAGGGCCCAATGGCCACGTGAGCTACAGCATCCGCACCCGGCAGACGCTGGGGACCGACAGCGGCGGTGGGCCACTGGGCGACGCGGCCTACTTCGCGGTAGAGGAGCTGAGCGGAGTGGTGCGGGTGCAGAGGCCACTGGACCGCGAGGTACAGGCCTGGCACCAACTGGTCGTCGAGGCCCGCGACGGAGGTGCTGAACCCGAGGTTGCCACAGTGCGCGTGTCCATCGCTGTGCTGGACGTGAATGACAACCGGCCCGCCATTCACCTGCTCTTCCTCACCGAGGGGGGTGCCGCACGAGTCTCGGAGGGCGCGCGACCCGGCGACTACGTGGCTCGAGTTTCGGTGTCTGACGCTGACGGTGACCTGGAGAAGGAAGAGGAGGCAGCCTGGGAACTTGGTGTGGGTCTCGGAGGTAGGACCATCTCGCTGTCCTTGGAGGGCGCGGAGGGAGCCTTTGCGCTGACCCCTGGCGGTTCCCCAGGGGTATTTTTCCTTTGCGTGGAGGGGCCCCTGGATCGGGAGAGCCGCGACCTGTATGATTTGAGACTGGTGGCAGTGGATGCGGGGTCCCCACCGCTGAGCACGGAGGAGACACTGCTTCTCCGGATCGCCGACCTCAACGACCATCCGCCTCTCTTCAGTCAGGAGCATTACCAGGCCTCAGTGTCGGAGGCCGCGATCCCCGGCACCGCGGTCTTGTGGGTCAGCGCCTCGGATGCGGACGAGGCTGGCACCGGCCACGCCCGGCTGCGCTACAAGCTGGTCCACTTCCCTGGACGCTGCAGCCCAGAGGCTGTGCCACCCACGGCGGAGTGCGGACCTTCCTTCACTATCGATTCTGAAAGCGGCCTGATCAGCACCACCAGGAGTCTGGACCGAGAGGTCCAGGAGGCGGTAGAGCTGAGAGTGGTGGCCCAAGACCTCGGAGAGCCCCCGCTGTCTGCCACCTGCCTGGTGAGCATCACAGTGGACGACGTGAATGATAATGAACCCATCTTTCAGAGACAGGTGTACAACACCACCCTTGTGGAGCATGCCCCCTCTGGACACTGCTTTCTGCAGGTGAGTGGATCAGGCCTGTGTCAGAGGAAGGCCCTGGTGTCCAGGGAAGGGGAATTGTGATGTGGTGGGTAGATCCCAGTTCAAAAGCAGGGATCCTGGGCTCTAGTTCTTCCTCCGCATGACATGAATGGGAGCCCTCTGGCCGCCTAACCTTTCTACCCCAGACTTGGGCTGAATGATCTCTAGGGTCCTTTCTCCATCACATGATATTTGGATCTTGCTTTTCCTTATGGAAATGCGGTTTCCGTCATGCTGGATATGTGCACCCAAATTGCTTTGGGAGAAACCACCCATTCTCAGTCAAACAGTAGGCGGATGGCAATGTCTTGTATTTTTGAACATCATTATGTGGCACCCTAGGGAAATCAGGTGGCCTCCACAAATTCGTTTTCACACAAACAAGAGTATGCTTTTAAACACTGAAACTGGTTTTGAATAACCATTGAGTAACCAGAGACATACTGTCCTACCTTCTTTGGAAGCTTTCAAAGGCTAGTTGAGGAAATCTAGTCATTTTTATCAGTTGTGGACCTAGCTCTTCCAGTGATGCCTTCAGGTTCAATCATCTTTCATTAGATGGGTCTCTCTACCCTGCTTTTTGGGTGTGTTGCTTTTTAAAGTCCTGATCTCTCCACTCTCAGGATGTTGTGATTTGCACCCTCTACCACCGTTCTTTATTGATTTCAAGTTCCTTTTTCTTATCTAATGTGAAATAACAACCTAGATTTCCAAGATTGATTTGTTTACTCCACGAAAACTTGAGTAAATAAATAGAGCCCTAGAGGCTAACTAGTGAGTGAAGTTCTAAAGCTTTATTTTGCTCTCAGGCTGGGTTGTTTTAAGACCTCTATGGCTTGTTTCCTGGTTCTCAGGGGGACGCTTTAGCCTTTATAAGTTATGTCTCAAGTCATAACCTTTAGATAAGTGAGATGTTATTATATTATACATATGAGCTTCATGAGTGCTTCTATTATTTTTTGTTAATCCTTTGTATCTTTGGGTAATAATAATCTCCATCCTTTTCTCTAGCATGACTGGCAAATCTTTGAGTTGCTAGGTATTTTTGTAAAAGTCTTAGAAATCAGTGAGTGCATGCTGCTGAAACAATGTCCCATTGGTCAGCGCTCAGCCATGTGGCCTCAGGGGTACTGCAGAGGAAGCTGAGAAGTGGAGAGGAGCACATAAATGCCAGTGTGTGCTGATAGTTTCTGCTATAGATTTCTAAAAATAAAGTCAGAATAGGTGAGAGGTTGGACTAGATCTCTCCCATCTGGAAGACCTTAAACCTCTTGATATGAAACAGTTCTATTTGGCTCCATTTTAAGGAAAATAAGTAGCATGGATTAATTGTAATTCCTTTGATTACAACCTGTCTTTAAAACTTTTCTAAAATTGTGAGATGATTCGGCCATGAGGTGTGAGTTTATCCCATTATTATGACTCTGTATGTGGTGGATCCAATATGGTGAACTGAACTTGGCTCAACTGTAGAACTGCACCTCCAATTGCAAAAAACCTTCCCAGGTTGCCACGTATTGCTGTAGACAGTATTAAATCATGATGATTAGATTTCTGGAAATTCCAGCAATGTAGCCCCTCATGATCACAGCAACCCTCTTTTTCACTGGGCTCTCTATTGGCCTCCACACAACAACTGCGTGAACCTTCTGTGTTTCATAAACCCTCTAGTTGACTCTGTCCCCTAATTTCCAGGTTGGCCTCACTGGAGTATCTTCCAAATACTCTTGTTTTTTTCCATTAAAAAAAAATCAATATAGTTGGTATACAATATTATGTTAATTATATCAGTTTCAGATTGATATACATATTGTATGTATATCATATTGATTTGACATTTGTATCCTTTACAATGTAATCACCCCATTAATTCTAGTAATTATCTGTCACCATGCAAACTTATCAGAATATTATTGACTATATGCCCCTTCCCCCTTTTCACCCTTCCTCCCCTTCCCCTCCCCTCTGGCAACCATCACTTTGGTCTCTGATTCTATTAATCTGTTTTTGTTTTGTTTTGTTTGTTTGTTTTGTTTTGTTAGATTCTACACGTAAGTAAAACCATATAGTCTTTGTCTTTCTCTGTCTGACTTATTTCACTTAGCATAATACCCTCTAGGTCCATCCATGTTGTCACAGATGTCAAGATTTTATTATTTTTTATTACTGCATAATATTCCTGTGTGTGTGTGTGTGTGTGCGTGTGTGTGTGTGTGTATCACATCTTTATTCATTCATCTATCGATGGACACCTAGGTTGTTTCCGCATCTTGACTATTGTAAATAATGCTGCAATGAACATAGGCTTTCTATCCTTTTACTCTCTCAATCTTTTGTTTATGCTACTTTGGAAAAACGAACTTCTTCAGGTAGCCTTTGGCTCTCATGACCTCTCCTTTCTTCTAGGGCTTTGTTTCTTTACATTATATCAAGTCTTATTACTGTACCTTCTTTCTGTTGCTCTCTGCCAGTTTTCTCTCTACAGACCTCATACCCGCTCAGTTCTCTTTTGTCAGAATCAGACAAAAAACAAAATGAGAAACAACAGCAAAAGAAAATGATTTCCTAGTTTCCATGTAAGGGAACTTCAGGTCATCTAACAAAACACACCCCTGAACCTTCGGGGTATCTTGGTGGTTTCTCCACATCACAAATCCGCCCTTATTACTGCTCCTACTGCCACCACAGTGTGGCCCATTCTCCCACCTCCAGACTCGCTGAACCCTTTTATATTCCATACCCAGACTGGAACTTTTCAAAGACTTTAAAACGGGACAAAGGGATTTAATACCAAGTATAAGAACCAGTAACAGATTGAGATAGGTGACCTCTAGCTCCAAAAGGTTTTCACAGCCTTGCAGGCACTGGGTTGGATTTCTTAATTCCCTGTTCCCTGCTGCACCCTCCTCCCCCATGTGGAGAGCCCCTTCTAAGCAACCCACCCCTGAGGAGCTCCTCTCAGTACCTCTTGATGCTTTCCCGAGTTAGGCAGGAAAACTCCTGAGTGCAGACACTCAGGAGTTCCTCCACCCCCACACACCAAGTTCTAATGTCTAGCCTGAGAGATCCTCGTTTTCCTCAGATTACTGGCAGAAAGACTCACTTCAACATCTAGGGAAGACCTTCATTGTCTACCCACAGTAGTCCAAGATGTAAACTGTGCTTATAGGTTCTATCTTGTAACCAGATCTGAAAACAATATAACTCCAGCATTCCTACCTGAACCACATACATGCCATACCAAGATGATTCTCTCACATCCCTCAAATATCAGCGCTGTATTCATTCACCAATTCATTTATTTGTGCAAACAACCGCATTCATTGAAAAAGCAACATGCAACAGACAAGTGTTTATTGAGTACCTGTTATATTCCAGGAACTGGTCTTGGTGCTAGAGACAAAGTCCCTGTGCTAACAGAGTGTTGTCTGAGTTCTCTCTCTCTCTCCTGCCCTCCACTGTCAGTCCTCGTGAATGAATGCCACGTGCCATGCCTCCACCTGCCGATTACTCCTTAATGCCCTGTTCTGACCTTCCCTCATCACTACTAAATTCTGTATCTCACAAGGCAGCTGTGTTCTCTTATTTCAAATCCAGTGGGTCTTCTTAGTCATAACCTCCTTCATCCTCTCAAGCATTTTGGACTGTGGTCCACTTCCTCTTCCTCGGGTGTGTTTTCTTCACTGCTTTTTGTCACACTGCATTCTCTTTTGGGCTCTGTCATGCCAATTCTTCCCTTTCCCCTGTGCCACCCCACTCAGTGTGCCAGAGGCATTTCCATGGGTTCTATTATCTTCTCACATCTCTCCTTTCTGTATGTATTCCAAGAATTTCAACTTTTTATTTTTTGCATCTCCAGGTCAACCTCCCCTCTAAATTCCAGATGAACATGTCTCTGCTTGATGTGTACCTCTGCCTTGATGTCTTTTTGGCACCTCCAATCTAACATTTCCCAAATCGAACTCATTTCCCTCCTATTGCTTTTTTCTTTTATTTTCAAATTTCACGAATCAGCTCCTTTCGGAAACTTTCCTTTGTGAATGTGCTTTCTACAGATGTGTTGATGCAGTTGGTATGTGTCTGTGTGATGTATTTGCTGTTTGTTGGCACGGTTGTATTTGTGTTGTTGAGAGTTAGAGGGTAAAGAGTGGCATGTCTCATGTCAATCAGCTGCATAAAAAGCAGGTTTTGAGATTGCAAACTGGGGTTTGGGGAGAGAACACCTGACTGCTTGTTTGTTCATTCTCATAGCCTGACTTTGAGGAGCCTCCTAGGACGGATGCCTGGGCACTGGTCCTCAATAGTATCTACCATCTGGGAAGACATGAGGGATGGGAAGGCCTGCTTCCCACTGTGCTCCATGGGCTGAAAAGCATTAACTATATCTTATTTCTGATTCGTTATATCTTTGGGGCTTATTTCTTTTTTGTCAATCCCCTAGCCTTTAGTAAAATCTTTCTCAGCGTGTTCGCTCTGTCTCAACTACACTGGAGTGGTAAAAATGGAGAACACAAGGTGGCCCCTAGGGGGCGGTATGATTTAAAGAAGGGTTGTAAATTAGCTTTGGTCCCAGTGGCCATGGCTAGCAGCCCCTCTCCTGAAGTCTGCGTAGTGATGATGGCAAAGGATGCTGAGGTTAGGAGATTCTGAGGAGCAGTGGGAGGCCTTTTCTCTCAAGAGGCTCTTCTACTGCCAACTTTGGAAGCATGACACTTTATTAAGGAAGACGATGTTTCCTCAAATCTTAGTGTTTTCTTTGATTCCTCCTCACAGTTGAGCACTGTAGTAGCCAAGGCCTGCAGTGTTTCTTACACCTGCCACTTTCTTTATACCCACGGTCATCACTCTAGTTCTGTCCACCATCATTTCTTGTCTTCTATTGCCTATTCTTCAAACTGGAGCGATTGTAAGCATGTCATAAATGCCACCTCCTCCCAATAAATGTTTTCTTGTACCACCTGGCTCTTAATGTTCCTTGTGGCGCTACTTGTATGAGTAAAACAGGATTGTGGTTGCCTTGTGGGCTTGCCAAGTAACGATATTTGAGTGCCTTACAATTAATAGTGTCCTCAATCTCGTGTATTAGAAGATCAATAACTTTGTTGAATTATATTGAAGAGCTTCATAGCAAAACCAAAATCTGATGGTAGGAGTTACATCTCGTCAAGAGTTTTACTTTTCATTTTTCACATTATGTATCATACATAATATATAATGAACATATATTAATTTTGTTATTAAGTTTATTTACTTAACGTAGTTTATCACTGTTCCTTTGGAATTTTATAGCCTGAATTGCATTGCTTATCCTGTATATTTTTGTCTCCCTCACCTTACTACCAACATACTTTTACTGTTTACCTTACAGACATATTCTCAGACTTTCATAGTGATGCACCAGGTTTGACAGTCATATAATTGTATTACCTATATTTGATTGTCCTATTCTGACTCCTTTAAATAGACCAAACTTATCTGTACACATGCACTGGAAGCAGGTAAGATTTCCACAGCAGTCGTTTGTACCTGTCTCCAGGATATGTCTAAATCACCTGCTGTCATCTTACCTGGTTATTTGACTCTTCCTGACTTTATACCTTAGTGCCAGCATGTTTTATAGATGTCTGTAGCTTTGCTTTGAAGAGCTGTTTTAGACACTTGGGATCCACTGTAGAATTCTCTTTCAGGCTTCATTTTGATATCCCTCCTCTCCCTTTCCCTGCATTCAGCTGCCACCCAAGACCGGTTATCTGGCTTTACTTCCTTTCTCCTTTTCCCACTTGGGAAAGGTGATCAGATAATATATTTGGATTGTAATAAGGAGAGTATAACCCAGAATCTCTGAGGTGTATCTCTGGTTACAGACAATATATTGCTTGCCAGTAATTTGTGTAGTTTTTGGTTCTATAACTAAAGATGACTGATATTGCATTGTAGAGTATTCGTAGCTTTGAAGATTACAATTAGGATGTATACAGTGATAAAAAATATCGACAGACTATGGGGCTAGAGTGCCTGGGTTTGAATCTAACCTCCAATGCTTACTAGCTGCGCGATCTTGGCAAAGTGCCTCAGTTACCTCATGTGAAAAATATGGATAACAGTAGTGTCAGCTTGATAAAGTTTCTGTGTGAATAATGAATTAATACATGTATGCTTAGAACAATGCTTGACTTATAGTCCATAATTGCCCAATGCATGTCATATATTATTAAACATTAGTAAATAAGACTTCTAGAAATGATGAGGAAAACTATTTTGCCTGAGGACTAATTAAAAATGACATTTCAAATAAAGATTCTCTTGCCCTCAAAGATGCAAAAAGGAGCAGAAAAAAAATTAAATTGCATATTAGGTTTTTAGTTAGATGTGTATGTTTTTGACAATGAAAGCAGAAATCTGTTTTACTTACTTGGGAGGCTGTAGAACCTCCATACTGACTTACAGACTCCCACCTATTTAAGTAAGGTTCAGATGACCTCTCAAGAGAGACCCTTGCTCTCCCTACCCTCCAAGAAGCTCTGTGAAGGTCTTAGACTAAGCAGTGTGATACAAGTTGTGGTGAAGTCATGGTTGGTCGTGAGTCCTCAGGGGTGTACTTCAGGGTGCTAACCACCACATTTAGACTCAATGCCAGCACCTGGCCCCCTCACGTGTGCAGGGCACGATTCTGGGCTATAGATTGCTTAGTGTCTTTTATTCTGTTTATCAGTTATTACTCTTTGGCCTTTTTTATTGAGGCAGCATGAAAAAAAACAGCACTGGACTTAGAGTCAGAAAACCTTGGTTCCAATTCTGACTCTGCCATTTACTATCTCTATTAACTTTTCTGGCTACAGTTCCTCTCCATAAAATGTGTGTTATGGTTCTTCAGAGAAATAGAATCAATAAAAAATATATGTATCTTTGTGTGTGTGTGTGTGTGTGTGTGTGTACATAATGGTGGGGAATCAACTCATGTACTTTCATATATATATATATATATATATATATATATATACTATGTAAATTATAATGTACATTACATATAAAATATATAATATACATAAAATGTATTATAACTTAATATATATATTAGGTTAGTGCAAAAGTAGTTGTATTTTTTGCAATTATTTTTAACCTTTTAAACTGCAATTACTTTTGCACCAACCTAATAATATAATTTATTATATTTTAAATATATTATAAGACATTTATCATATTAAAATGCATTATAAATATATAATGTATATATAATTTTTACTTTATTTAAGTTATATTTATATATTATATTATATGTGAAATATAAAAATATATATAATTTGTTTTGAGGAATTGATTCATGTGATTATGGAGACTTAGAAATCTCACGATCTGCTGTCTGCAAGCTGGAGCCCCAGGAAAGCTGGTGGCATAATTCAGTCCGAGTCTGAAGACCTGAGAACCAGGAGAAGTGACAGTGTGAGTCCCAGTCGGAGGGCAGGAGAGCGCTGACGTCCCAGCTCCTGCAGTCAGGCAGAGCCCATTCATCCTTCCTCCTCCTCCTTTTGGTTTCCTTCGGCCTTCAGTGCATTGGAGAGGCCCACACACATTGTGGGGGAGCATCTTCTTTACTCATCCTGCCAATTCAAATGGTAATCGCAGTCAGAAACACCACATGTACCTAGAAGTAATGTTTAACCAGATATCTGGCATGCGGTGACCCAGTCTCGTTGACACATAAAATTAACCATCACATTTTATAATTTGTTTTATTTTAGCAACACACTGTTGTAAGGATTTGAGGTAATCTGTATTACATGGTAGTAAGTTGTTGGTGTAATAAGAGTTAAGGGGCCTTAGAGGTGATCTGGGAAAGGTTTTTCATGCAGAGGATCGGGATGGAGGTTTCACTAGATATGGACCTTCCAGGGAGTCCTGCATTGTGATATATATGTTTTTATTTTTACAACTTGTCTGGGAACATTCCACTGCACATTTTTCCCCCCATAAAAATGTGTAAGTTTCTAGGCACGATCACCTCTAAAGGAGAATCAGTCACTCAGGATGGATTTCTGAAAGTTGTAATCAGTAAGGTTTTCTTTTTCTGAGGATTCAAATCTGACAATAAATTCATTTTATTAACAACTACACACCAGACTTCCACTAATAAGCCCCTTGCCTTTTAAATTATAAATTAAAAGTGAGCAACCATAGAAGTAATTTACATTTTCATAGCCCATGAGGGAAATTATGCTAGATCATTTTTATGAATGCCAGGTTAATTACTTAAAATCTTACTTAATTAAAATCTGCACTTAAAAGGAATACGCGCTTTGTGGTGCAGGTAGATCCAGTAAATATCTTAACAAATACGAATTTTAATTACAACTCTCTTTAGGATTACACAGTCCAAGTGGGGATCGTATGAACTGGAATAATCTTCGTGTTTCTGGTTCCTGTAGTGAAGTAATGGGAGGAGTTTTGAAGAGGCGGGAGGAGACAGCGCATGAAGGACTTGCAGCGTTTGCCTAAAGAGTTTGGCCTTTATATGGAAGCAACTGAGAGGTATTGGAGTTTTTGAATAGAGATTGACCTGTGCCAAAGTAAGGTTTTAGGAGACTTTGTCCTGAATTAGGAGAGTCCTGATAATACTCCCATAATAATACATATTCAGCGATGAGAGCCTGAACTAGGGAAATGGTAGTGAAGTGTAATACAAAGGATGGCCTTGCTCTAGTTCCTTCTCTGTCCAGCTGGGATGCAGGTGCGCCAAATTAACCCTCACTCTCCCATACCTGGGCACATATTACCGACAGTGCATTAATATAACTCTATGCGTCCCCCCTACCACACACGCTTGTACTGTGGGTACTGCTGGAGTAATTCCAAGTGATGATTGGTTCTATCATAAGTATATGGTATCAGCTGGGCCCGCAATACTGCTGGGCAATTTTGTTGTACTCACTTTAGCATCTCTCCCATGACTTCATTCTCTTTAAGTTTCATATTTTGGTCCCTTTACCCTTTACAGGTAATTATGCCTCTTACTCAGTAGTGTTTAGAAGATGAACACTTGCTTGTGTTTTTGCCTCCCTCCTGTCATCAGACTTTTCTGTATCAGGGCCACCCAATCCCCAAGGACTAGGTGATTCTCCTCTAACCAAATCAATGCCATCCATTCACACTCTACATTTCCCCTCTCCCATCTTCTCTGACAGTGCTTCTCAGTCACCCCCTTTCTCCTCTTTCACCTCTACCTCTATAATTGGTTCTTTTCTTTAGCATATAATATACCTCTCCCCTTGTTTACAGTATTTACAAGTCACATCCGTGGGCATCTTGCCCCATTTGCTCATCTTCCTTCCTCAGTGCCTCATAATAATTGACTTTGCTACCTGTTGGGCCATCATTACTCAGGCCTGGCCATATGTGAAGAGCCCTTTCCCACTTAAGGAAGAGTTCTGGAAATCTGCCGTTGTCGTGTTCAGTGTCTGGTATCTCTTGATGATGGATTTAGAACCTCTTGAGCTACAGTGGTCTTCTTTAGTATCTTTTAGTGTCAGGAAGCTGTGAAGAAACCATAGTTGCTAAAGTATAAAAAACTAACATGTCGGATATATTATTGCCCATTTCTTAATATTCTGTCCTGTAGTTGATGGAAGCTGTTAACTAATGTCTTTCCTGTGAGAAGAAAGGGTTGGATCAGTTAAGATAGGGTATTCTAGTGAACAGGGAAACATGCCTTAGTCTTGATTGTTGTTTAAATAATCCTACTGCTTTTACCTTTTCCTCTATGGCTTTTGGGCATACTAACCCTGGGCACTATGCAACAGGACATTATGTCTTTCTTTCTTAGCAGTTCTGTTTTGAATTTCCTTTTATAAAGCCCATGCTGTTCACTTAACTTCAGGTTTTACCATTTTTCCATAAAAATGCGGATCTCAGATTGCCATTGATGAAGTGTGTGGAAGCTTTAGTAGGGCGGATGGAAGAGGTTTACTGATGTTCATTATTTCCAGCTGTCCTTGTGTTGAGCAGAGAAAGAGAGATCTAGTGGTTCAAAGCTTGCATTCTGGATCCAGGCAGAACTTGGTTTAAATTTCAGCGCTGTCACTTAGTAACTTGGCCTTCAAGCAAGTTTCCACACCCTTGTAAGCCTTGATTTTCTCATCCGCAACGTAGGGATGATGAGACTAGGATCTACCTCACAGGGCTGTTGTGGAAATAAATGAAATAAGGCATATCTAGTGCACAGAGCGGTGCCTGACACAAGGTAAACGCCCAGGAAAGCTTCTTATTATGTGTCGCTTCCACTGAGGAGCTAAGTGAGAGTGAAAAAGGAAATGTCAGTCTCTTGTTTTAAAAAATCTGAATGACTAGTCAGGTTATTGGACAGAAATATGATCCTCAACCTCAAATGACACTCTGGGAAAGTGCACTGATTTAATTACTAAGGAGTATTTCAGTCCCCAGTTTCTTTTTCTCCTTATCGTGAATAGCCACAAGCACCATATGAGCTTTGAGGATACGTTGACCCTCTTGGTTTAAAGTAAAGGTTAGCGTAACATGTCCTCTGACATTCTTCCACAGTTCTTCTGTGGTCATACTTGCCAGTTCCACAGCTTCCATTACCATGGATGCTTCTCTAGCCTTCGAAGGTCAAGGATATTCCCTAAGAAAGAGGTACCAGCAGGCTTTGTCTTATTGTACTTGTCTCCTAAGATGTGTTATCCCAGTGAAGGAGAAAATGACTTCCTAGGATATGGCAGACTTGTATCTCCTTCTTTTATTGATTATCTCGAGAACTTCTTTTTCTCATTCAGTAGTAGAAGTGAGGCAAAGGGAGGAAAGAGATGCTTTGAATTGTCCTTTAATTAAAGAGGAACAATAGCATTTATAGCACCCGCTAACAAACATTAATGATACACAGTACTTTGAGCATGCACTTAATTATAAAATAAAGTTATTGAGTGGTTTTGAATAATTTCATTTGTTGTAGGACATTTACTAGCAGAAAAAAAGAATGTTAATTAAAATTGACTTGGATATCTCCTTTAAGAAAGCAAAACAAACCAAATCATTCCTTACAATTCTTTTGCATATCGAAAAAAGAAACATGTAGTTAAAATACTAGTACTAATGTAAAACTTTTTTCAGTTGTATTTTTATGTTTTGTGACCCCTCATGTAATCAAGTAAATCATTTGTTTATAGAAATTATAACCTATGTTTTCTATTTTAAATTATGGTAGTGATTTTTAATTGCTTTTTTTTTTTTAATTTTTTTGATGATCTTTTTGGTCTACTTCACATGAATTCTCAGACAAGAAAATAGTATCTACTTTATGCTTTGGGGCAATGTAGTGTGGCAAGAAGCAAGAAAGACCTGTAGTATAGCTCTGTTCATAAGGATAGAACAGAGAAAAGAACAAAACAGAACTCAAGGCAATTTCTCATCAGATAACTGACAGTTAATCTAAAAATTTGTTTAATACAGGAAACTATCCTCTACCTTTAAGAACTCTTTTGTTCAGATTATTCTGAAAGTTCTTTTGTTCTTTATTTAAATTAACTGGGTAGAAATAGCCATTGTTAATGGATATGTTTTCAAGATATTAAATACTATTTCTAGCCTTACCATAAATGGACTTGAACACTACTTGATTTTTAACACTTGTCTAGTTAGAGGCTTCTGGTGTTGTATACTCCTCTTGATTTCCACATTTAGAAACGCAAAGGAAGTTATTGTTTACATAGAGACTGACTTGTCTAGTTCTTAAGAATGTCTATTATGAAAGTATCAAGTCATGAGGTAAAAAGCAATCTAAGCTTATGCATTGTTTACTTTTCTTTGAAGTATAGATTATTTCAAGTACTGAACTGCTAAAAATAATACAAAGGCTGTTCTGTTACATTATGCATAAACAACAACACTGTATTTCAGTGCTGGCAGATGCTTTATTTCCTGGACTCATCTTACAAAAAATTTGATACGGTGTTTTTCTTGTGTAAAATTTAATTGCCATGCCTATTTCTATTCCATTTCATTGTCTCTATTAGCATCCAACATAAATAAGAAAGGTGACAGGAAGGGCAGTTTATAAATTAATGTTTGACATTTATAAATAAATAATGTACTCTAGGTAATTTGCTTACTTGGATTAAAAATATACATTCTATTTTTTGAAGGAACCTCCATACTGTTCTCCATAGTGTCTGTACCAATTTACATTCCACCAGCAGTGTATGAGGGTTCTGTTTTCTTGACAATCTCTCCAACACTTGTTATTACTTATCTTGTTGATAATAGCCATTCTAACAGGTGTGAGGTGATAGCTCATTGTGGCTTTGATTTCATTTCCCTAATAGCTAATGAAGTTGAGCAGTTTTTCATATATTTGTTGTAGAACTACCATACGATCCAGTAATCCCTCTTTTGGGTGTCCCAAAAAAAATCTGAAAACATTTATCCATAAAGGTATATGCACTGCTATGTTTATTGCAGCTTTATCGTGGTGGTCAAGACATAGAAACAACCAAAGTGTCCTTTGGTAAATGATTGGTAAAGAAGATGTGGTACATATATACAATGGAAAATTACTTGGCCATAAGAAAAGATGCCATTTGCAACAACATGGATGGATCTTGAGATTATCACCCTAAATGAAATAGGTCAGAAAAAGTTGAGAACCTTATGATTTCACTCATATGTGGGATGTAAAACTGAAAGTAACCAACGAGCAAGAAAAACAAACAAACAAAAACTCATAGACACAGACAACAGTTTACTGGTCACCAGAGGGTAAGAGGGGAGGAGATATGGTAGAACAGAGTAAAGAGGGTCAAATATATGGTGACGGAAAGAGAACTGACTTTGGGTGGTGAACACACAATGCAATATATAGGTGATGAATTATAGAATTATACATTTGATACCTATATAATTTTACTAACCAATGTCACCCAATAAATTTAATAAAAATTATAAAAAAATATAGATTCTGTATATATTACAACATGCTTCTAACACCGTAAAATGAATTCAGTAAGTCCTTCTTGAGTTTTGAATGTTAGCATATTTTAAAAGAAAGATAATTTTTTTTTTTTGCAACATGGTAATATTCAGTTTTGCCATATACCCAGCGAAGTACAATTGTGCTTTTATCTAAATTTGTAATATCCTAAGGCTAATTTGCTATTATTTCTCTAAATACATTTTTTTTAAAAATTGAAGTTTATTGAGGTGACAATTGTTAGTAAAGTACCATAGATTTCAGGTGTACAATTCTGTAATACATCATCTATATCTCACATTGTGTGTTCACAACCCAGAGTCAGTTCTCTTTCCATCACCATATATTAGATCCCGTGTACCCTCTTCTAGAGCCCCCCACCCCCTTTACCCTCGGGTAATTCCTGAACTATTGGCTATGTCTATGAGTTTTTGTTCCTTCATTTGTTTGTCTTGTTCTTTAGTTGTTTTCAGTTTTATGTACCACAGTGAAATCATACGGTTCTCTGCTTTTTCTGTCTGACTTATTTCGCTTAGCATTATAATCTCAAGATCTATCCATGGTTTCACACAACTCGTCCTATTTCATCTTTTCTTACAGCCGAATAGTATTCCATTGTGTATATATACCACAACTTCTTTATCCATTCATCTATCGAAAGACATTTTGGTGGTTTCCATGTCTTGGCCAACGTAAACAAAGCTGCAATGAACATTGGAGCACACTTGTCTTTATGTATAAATGTTTTCAGATTTTTGGGGTATATACCCAGGAGAGGGATTGCTGGGTCATATAGTAATTCTATTCTTAATTTTTTGAGGAATCTCCACACTGCCATCCATAGCAGCTACACCAATCTGCATTCCCACCAACCATGTATGAGGGTTCCTTTTTCTCCACAGCCTCTCCAACACTTGTTACTATTTGTCTTGTTGATGATAGCCATTCTGACTGGGGTGAGGTGATCTATCATTGTGGTTTTTATTTACATTTCTCTGATGATTAGTGATGTTGAACATTTTTTTCATATGTGTATTTTTCAAATGCCATTTGTATGTCCTCTTTGGAGAAATTCCTCTTCAGGTCCTTTGCCCATTTTTCAATTGGGTTGTTTGTTTTCTTGTTGTTGAGTTGCATGAATTATTTGTACATTTTGGATATTAGCCCCTTATTGGAGGCACTGTTTGCAAAAATCTTCTCCCATTCAGTTGGTTGTCTCTTTATTTTGTCAATGGTTTCTTTTGCTGTGCAGAAGCTTTTAAGTTTGATATAGTCCCATTCATTTATTTTAGCTTTTACTTCCCTTGCCTTTGGAGTCAAATTCATAAAATGCTCTTTGAACCCAACGTCCATAAGTTTAGTACCTTTGTTTTCTTCTATGCAGTTTATTGTTGCAGGTCTTATGCTTAGGTCTTTGATCCATTTTGAATTAATTTTGGTACATGGTAACAGATAGCAGACCAGTTTCATTCTTTTGCATGTGGCTTTCCAATATTCCCAGCACCATTTGTTAAAGAGGCGGTCTTTTCCTATTGTATGTTTTTTGCTTCTTTGTCAAAAATTATCTGTCCATATTTATGTGGATTTATTTCTGGGTTCTCAGTTCTATTCCACTGGTCTGTGTGTCTGTTTTTCTGCCAATACCATGGTGTTTTGATTATTGTTGCCCGGTAGTAAAAGCTAAAATCAGGGAGTGTGATACCTCCAGCATTGTTCTTTTTTCTTAGGATTGCTTTGGCTATTCGGGGTCTTCTGTGGTTCCAAAGAAATCTGATAATTTTTTGTTCTATTTCTTTAAAAAATGCCATTGGGATTTTGATGGGAATCGCATTAAATCTGTATATTGCTTTGGGTAATACAGACATTTTAACTATGTTGATTCTTCCAATCCATGAGCATGGAATGTCTTTCCATTTCTTTGTGTCTTCTTCAATTTCTTTAAAAAATGTCTTATAGTTTTCAGCATATAGGTCTTTCACATCCTTGGTTAAGATTATTCCTAGGTATTTTATTCATTTTGTTGCAATCGCAAAAGGAATTGTTTTTGTTTTGTTTTGTTTTTTCTGAGATTTCATTGTTAGTATATAGGAATGAGATGGACTTTTGTACATTGATTTTGTTGCCGGCAACTTTACTGTATTCGTTTATTGTTTCTAGTAGCTTTTTGGTGGAATCTTTAGGGTTTTCTATATATAGCATGTCATCTGCAAAGAGTTTAACTTCTTCATTCCCAATTTGGATGTCTTTTATTTCTTTCTTTACCCTGACTGCTCTGGGGAGGACTTCCAATACTATGTTGAAAAGCAGAGGTGATAGGGGGCAGCCCTGTCATGTTCCTGTATGTAGAGCAAAGGGCTTCAGTTTTTCACCATTAATTATGATATTAGCTGAGGGTTTGTCATATATGGCCTTTATTATGTTAAGGTATTTTCCTTCTATACCTATTTTATTAAGTGTTTTAATCATAAATGGATTTTGTATATTGTCAAACGCTTTTTCTGCATCAATTGATATAATCATATGATTTTTGTCCTTTATTTTGTTTATGTGATGTATCACATTGATGGATTTGTGGATGTTGAACCATCCTTGTGTGTGCATGAACCACACTTAATCGTGATGAATAATCTTTTTAATACATTCTTGCATTCAGTTTGCTAGAATTTTGTTTAGGATGTTTGCATCTATATTCATCAGAGATACTGGTCTGTAGTTTTCTTTTTTTGTGTTATCCTTACCAGGTTTTGGTATCAGGGTAAAGCTGGCCTTATAAAATGAGTTAGAGAGTATTGTCTCTTCTTCAATTTTTTGGAAGAGCTCGAGTAGGACAGGTATTATTAGATCCTCTTTGAAGGTTTGGTAAAATTCACTAGTGAAGCCATCTGGTCCTGGACTTTTGCTTTTGGGAAGGTTTCGGATGACTAATTCAATTTCCTTACTGGTGATTGGTCTGTTTAGATTTTCCAATTCTTCATGATTCAGTCTAGGAAGGCTATATGTTTCTAAGAACTTGTCCATTTCTTCTAGGTTATTAAATTTGGTAGTATATAGTCTTTCATAGTATTCTTGGATGATCCTTTGTATTTCTGTGGCATCCGTGATAACTTCCCCTTTTTCATTTCTGAGCCAAGGGTTTGTCTATTTTATTAATCTTTTCAAAGAACCAGCTCTTTGTCACATTAATTTTTTTTCTATTGTCTTTTTGTTCTCTCTTTCATGTAGTTCTGCTCTGATTTTTATTATTTTCTTTCTTCTGCTGATCTTGGGTTTCATTTGTTCTTCTTTTTCTAGTTCTTTAAGGTGTAATGTGAGGTTATTTATATGGGATTTTTCTTTTTCTTAAGATAGGCCTGTAATGATATAAATTTCCCTCTTAAAACTGCTTTCGCTGCATCCCAAAAATTTTGGTAGGATGTATTTTCATTCTCATTTGTTTCTATGTTTCTTTTGATCTCTACTCTTATTTCTTCTTTGACCCGGTCGTTCTTTAAATGTATGTTGTTTAATTTCCACATATTTGTGGTTTTTCCTGCTTTCTTTTTGTAGTTGATATCCAATTTCAAAGCCTTGTGATCAGAGAATATGCTTGGTATGATTTCAGTCTTCTTAAATTTGCTGAGGCTAGTTTTATGTCCCAATATATGGTGTATCCTTGAGAATGTTCTATGTACACTAGAAAAGAATGTATAGTCTGATGTTCTAGGATAAAGTGCTCTATAAATGTCAATTATGTCCACTTCATCTAATGAGTCATTTACGGCTGCTATTTCTTTATTTATTTTCTGTTTGGATGATCTATCCATAGTTGTCAATGATGTATTTAGGTCCCCTACTGTAATTGTGTTTCGGTCAATTTTTCCCTTTAGTTCTGTTAGTAGTTCCTTGGTATATTTTGGTGCTCCCTGATTGGCGGCATAAATATTGATGACTGTTATGTCTTCTTGTTGTATGAAATGTCCATCTTTGTCTCTTGTTACCTTTTTTATCCTGAAGTCTGTTTCATCTAATGTCAGTATGGCTACACCTAATTTTCTCTGTATACCATTTGCTTGGAGTGTCAATTTTCACCGTTTCACTTTGAGTCTATGCTTGTCCTTGTAGCTGAGATGTGTCTCTTGGAGGCAGCATATGGTTGGGTTTAGTTTTTTGATCCAATCTGCTATGCTGTGCCTTTTTATTGGTGAGTTCAGTCCATTTACATTTAGGGTGATTGTTGATATGTGAGGATTTCCTATCAGTCTATCTTTGGTTTTCTGGTAAGACTGTGTCTCCATTGTTTCTTTGACTTTTTGTTGTTGTCTACTATTTCTGGGTCGTGGTATTCTATGATGTTTCCTTTTGTTTCTTCTTTTATTACAGTATATATTTCAGTTCTGGATTTTTTGTTTTTGAGGGGTTACCATTAAGTTTATGTAAAAGAAAGTTTGATATTTAGAGTATTCCATTTTCTTCAGCATGCTTACTTTTTCCATTCCCATATTCTGATTCAGGCCTTTACTCTCCCCACTTTTATGTTTCGGTTGTCACAAATGATCCCTATTTATGCTGGTTGAATAGACTCCTTCAGTATTTCTTGCAGTGCAGGTCATGTGTTAGAAAATTCCCTCATCTTCTGTATGTCTGGAAAGGTCTTTATTCCTCCTTCATATCTAAAGGATATCTTTGCTGGATATATTATTATTGGCTCATAATTTCTCTCTTTCTATAGTTTGAATATTTGATTCCACTCCCTCCTGGTTTGTAGAGTTTCTGCTGAAAAATCTCATGATAATCTAATGGGCTTTCCTTTGTAGGTTACCATCTTCTTTTCCCTGGCTGCCTTGAGGATTCTTTCTTTATCGTTAATTTTTGACAGCTTCAATATAATGTGCCTTGGAGAAGGCCTGTTGGGGTTGAGGTAATTAGGTATTCTATTTACTTCTTAGAATCAAGAATCCAGTTCTTTCCACAAGTGTGGGAAGTTCTCGTTGACTGTTTGAATATACTGTCTGTTCCCTTCTCTCTTTCTTCTCCTTCCGGTATACCCATTATTCTTATATTACTCTTTCTGATGGAGTCAGAAAGTTCTTGTAGAGTTCTTTCATTTCTTTTAAGTCTCAGGTCTCTTTCTTCTTCCATCTGTGTCATTTCCAGATTTCTATCTTCGATGTTACTGATTCTTTCCTCCATCTGGTCAACTCTACCACCTAAGCTGGCTATTTCATTCGTCATTTCTTTTATTGAGTTCTTAATCTCCAGAAATTCTATTTGGTTCTTTTTTAAAATTTCAATCTCTTTTGTAAAATGTTCATGTTGTTCTTTGATTGTGTTTCTGAGTTCATTAAACTGCCTTTCTCTGTTTTCTTGCATTTTGTTGAGTTTTTTTAAGAACTGCAATCTTGAATTCTCTGTCATTTAAGTCACATATTTCCATGTCTTTACGTTCATCTTCTGGAGACTTTTCATTTCCTTTCTGAGCTGTCTTGTTACCTTGATTATTCATGGCAATTAATAATTAATTATTATTTTTCTTCTTAGACATCTACAAGAGTGGATTCTGCAACAGGTTGATAGAAAGAGGTCTTTCTTTTGTTTTCCAGTACATGTTGGTAGAATGTTTTATTTTGTCTCCGACTTCAGCCTTTTATTTTTTCTCATACTGTAGTGCTATATTTTCTCTGCAGTATTCCAGCTTCTCAAAATGGGGAGATTCCCTGTAAGGCAGACTTCTCCTCTGTGAACAGTTTGCCTGGGTCTCAGGTCGCCACCTCCGTGGGGGTATGTGGAGAACTTCTAAAGTTCCAAAGCTCTTCCTGCACCAGATTCAGAGCCCGTGTGTTTCAGCAGTTCTGTTTACTCCTGCAGGGATCCGCCCAGATAGGTGAAGACAGGGGTGGGGTAAGTTGTGAGAATTGGCCCAGAGCAATGACAGCGACCACCCCAATAGCTGGTCGTGCTTCCACAGCTCCTTCCCCTTTGTCGGAATTAGTTGGGCTGCGAATCTGTGTCTACGAACCACAGTTCTCAGAACTGCAAATATTCTGTTCTTTTGATCCGACACTGCTACTGTTCCGCTTCTAGCACTGGGCAGGTGGGGGCAGGGCAAGCTCTGGGAAGTTAGGGGGGGGGGCCTCTAGTCTCAGAGCCTAAGGCTTCTGTTCTCTGCTTGGCAGTGAGGGCTTAAACCACCATTTTCAGCCTTCTTCCCTCAGTCTTTGCTCCGAGGTCTCTGCCGTGATCGTTTGGTTCAGCCATGTTATATGCTTCCTCTCAGCCCTGTGGGCCATAAATGGAGCCCTAGCAGTCTGAGTTCTTCCCTCTTGGAATGCAGTGAGCTTGGAGCACCAAGCTAGGTCTGTGTCCTGCGCCCGCATGGCCCCGTCTCCGCACTTCTTCCTTCCCTTCTCCGCTCACACAATTTGCCCACCTTTAGGTGATTTCAGCAGTGCGCCTCTTTGTCTTGCCTGCTTGCACAAGGAGTCCTTTGTGGAGTTATAGTTGTTCAATTTGTTGTAAATTCCAGGGGAGATTTCAAGAGCCTCAACCTCACGCTGCCATTTTTATGATCTCCCCCTCTAAATACATTTTAATATATGAAGTACAGTTACTACTGTTTTCTGTAATTTGTGACGATAAGTTTTTTTTGTTGTTGTTGGCTTTTTGTTTGTTTGTTTGTTTGTTTTATGAGAAAGTGAAGCTTATTCCATGTATAAAGAGGGATCTTTCTAGAGGCTGCTTTAAATTTTTTTTATATGTATATTTTTTCTGCTTTATTCTTTCTTTTCTCTGTTTCTGCGATTCCAAATGCACATATGTTTAGACCTTTGATCTGAGTCTTGAGGTTTTTTTCATTTTTTTCCAATAACTTTCTCTCTGTTCTTCAGATCAGATGGTTTTTATTGCTTTATTTTCAAGTTCACTGTCTTGTTTTTCATCTCCAGTCTGCCGTTAAGCACAACCAACAAATTTTTAAAATTTCAGATATTATATTTTTTATTTGTAGAATATTTATTTTGTTCTATTTTGTAGCTTCTGTTTCCCTGCTGATTTTCCCTCTTTTTTTATTTATTACAAGAGAGTTTTCCTTTACCTTACCTAGCTGTAATAGCTATTTTAAAACCTTTGTAAATTCCAACATCTTGATCATCTTGGGGTTGGCCTCTTTGTTTTTTTCTCTTGAAAATGATACCACATTTTCCTTGTTATTCATATGTTGAATACGTTTGCATTGTATTCTGGACATTGTGTACATATTTTTTGGAGACTCTGAATTCTGTTACGTTCTTTTGAATAAAGTTGATATTTTTGTTTTAGCAGGCAATTAACTTGGTTGGACTCAAGCAGCAAACTCTGATTCTTGGACACCAGTGCAAATTTCAGTTCTGTTCTGCTTCTTCTTTACTGGGCTTTTGCAGTACGCCCCACATATGCAGGTCAGGGGTCAGTCAGAGATTTTTTCTGAGTTTATACAGAATTTGGGGCTTGTCCAGAAGGCTTTCATCTGTCGGATTTCCTTCCCATTTCTAATGGCTGTGCTTACCCTGAATTCTGTCTTAAGGTTCTTCAATCCAGAAAGACTATGTGTTTCTATTGGTGCATTAGCACCCCCTGAATGATGCCTTGACTGACACCTGTCCTTAGATAACACACTAAAAAAAAAAAAGAAGAAGAAGAATAAGCTTATAAAATGGAATACCCATTTCATGGCAATCCATTCCAACATTTTGACCCCTTGTGAAAATTGACTGTTTTTATTCAGTCCCCAGAGCCTTAAGGTTTTGTTTTGTTTTGTTTCTATTTTATTCAGAGTTTAGTTGTATGTAGGAGAGTAAGTTGTCATAGGAGTCTACTTGGCCATACCAGAAGCAAAACTGCTTTTTCCTTAAATTCAAATTTCTATTAATTTCAGTGAGATTCAGATGACTAAGACTTAATAGTAAGAGCGCTTTGAAAATAAAGCCTGTAGAATTTTACTCTATTTATAATAGATTATGATTGAATGCCAGCTAATGTGTACAGCCACAAAGATTTAGTGATTCAGTATTTCATGGATTAATGTTAGTAATAGTAAATATTAACAGTTTAAAATCATCTAAGTATAATTTAGTTTCACCCAACTTCAACAAATAATTCATGTATTTATAATTCTAGAATCTTAGTTGAACAAATGACAATTCTTCATGAAAAAGTAGAAACAGAAATCAAGTCTATGTATAAGCTGATAATATTTCCCACCATATTTGGGTTTGGCTTAGACCCACTGTGACTCATTTGAGAAACATCAGTCCTTAGCAGGGCCTGTCCTGAAGAAAAAAATAAAAAAATAAAAAAATAAAAAAACCCCACAAAAAACAAAAACAACTAGGATTGTTAAAAATCATTAAGACTAAGATTAATATACCAAAGAAAATTTTGTCTAAGTAGAACTTTATTTTGCTATGTTTCTCTTTTTGTAAGTTAAGACTCCAGAGGCAAAAATCTCAGTTACCTTTTACTAAGTGCATTGTTCTCTCGTGACAAATCAGATAGAACTTGACATTTCCTTTGATAAATACTTTCTTTCAAAATCATCTGTAGCATAGATCTGATTATGTTACTCATGCTTAAAGCCTTCAATGACCTTGAACTAATTGTAAGATCCTTTTGAACAAGTTCAAAATCCTTGCCTAAACCATTTTGCCTGCTTTCTATCCCTGTTCCAAGGTAATCTCCCAAACCCCTTTATATTATATTTCATGAAGGTACCATACTCTTTCTCACCTTAGGCCTTTGCTCGTATATGGACAGAATTTGTGTCTCCCCAAATTCTTATGTTGAAGATCTAACCCAGAATGTGGTGTAATTGGAGGTGAGGCCTTTGGGAGAGAATGTGGTTTAGATGAGGTCATGAGGGTGGGGCCCCTGTGATGTGATTAGTGTCCTTGTAAGAAGAGAAAGAGACCGGAGCTTGTTCTCTCCATCATGTGAGGAAACAGTGAGAAGTCAGCAGTCACCAGAGCCTGACCGTGCTGGCTTCCTGATCTTGGACTTCAGCCTCCAGAACTGTGAGAAATAAATTACTATGTTTTTAAGCCAGCCAGTCTATGGTACTTTATCATGGCAGCTTTATTATGACTAAGAGACTGGTTTTTCACTTTGCTGTCCTGTTATCTCTGCCATGGGTTCTCTTTTCTCCAGCTTCTTTTACTTATTCCTTGAAAATATCATGTCTTTAGGAAGCCTTCTATGATGACTTAAGCTCCTCACTTCACCACTATTTATTAAGTCTCGTCTTGTTTTACACATTATGCAATAAACCTGTTTTGTAGCACACCTCACACACGTAACCTGTGTAGTACCATTCTTTGCTCATTATAAGCTTAACAGGATGATAGCAGAGGCTTTATCTGTCTCCCTTACTGCTAAGTGCTTACTGAAATACCTACTACATAATAACAGTAAGATTTGTTCAATGATAAAATGGAATGGCTTGAATGGTTCCCACATAAATGACTGTTGACTGTTTCAGGAATTGGGCATAACCTACGGCATTCTTCAGGCTTTCTGAAAAGCAGTACGGTCATTGAAACATCTACCATAAACATTATAATACAGTAAGACAGTTCATATCCTTTTTATGTTGTAATTCAGTACCAGGCAATTCTCATTTCATGTAAAAAACATGATCTTTGTTGGTGCCTCTTTCTGCTGTCAGAATATGAAGCTATGAATTTTGCATATTAGTGGAAATGTCACTGGTTGTTTTATTTCTTAAATGTCTCAAGTTAACAATCTGCTATTTAGTCCTTTAATTTGTCTTTAAAAGGCATATATATCTCTCATTATTATCCAAAGCAGTTGGGTAGCTGATTTGAGAATATAGCAATATTTTAACTTTTTAGTTTATTTTGTCAATTCTCTAACTTGAAAAATAAATAAACCAGTGCAAAACTTAAAAAAAGACCAATTATAGTAGATACAGTTCCTCTTTCTTGGGGGGAATGCTAATATTACAAACCAGTTTTCCAATTCTTTTAAGCAGAATATGAGCTGGCTTATTAATAGTTATGTGCTCAGTGGGATGCAGTGAGTGGAGAGAGCACAGATAGACAGGAGTCTGTCTGGCTCTGCATGTTATCAGCTGTGTTCTTGGAACCTCATTTTGTTCATCTAGAAAATGGGATAATAGTATGTACTCTGAAGGGTTATTTTGAGAATCAAAGATACTATATTTCAAACACTAGCACATAGTACGCATTTAAAAAGTCATAATTATTTCTTGCAAGTGGAGCCTTTGAAACTCAACCAGACAGTGTTCTTAGGACTGGTCCTTACTGGACTGGTAAGATTTCTGCACAAAGCAGTGCAGGAGATATTTACTACACAAAGGCAAACAGAATGCAAGTCTTCTGTCCTCAGGATTAATTTTCCTTGTTTACATTGATTTACTATGGTTTACTCATCTTGTTCTAAAAAAATAATGAGATTGGGCATGGCTATAAACGATACATCCTAATTCAGAGAAAAAGTAAAATAAGGTATGGCTGTATTAAATGCAAAAAACTGTTGCTAATTTATTCCTTTAAGATTTTAGCTTATCAACAATATGAATCTACCCATACCTTTATATCTTTCTCCAAGGGTTAATTTATAGCTTTGATGATCAGAACTCTATAGTATCAGGCCTTGATACGCATATGCAAGACCCAGAACTGCTCTGAAATATAAAGGCTTCTATTTAAATTGCAGTTTTCCTACTGTTTGATTTTGTAGGGTTTAATGTGTTAAATTTAGAATAAATATATGAGTTCACAGAAGAAGTTAAGTACATTCATTCCTTTGATATTTATAAGGAATACAAAAATGATTTTATTCCTTTGCTGAAAAATAACCTGGGAATTATGATAATGTAACAGTGATCTCAAAAATATTAGCATATAAGTTTTTTACAATAGGAATATCAGAAATAATGTAAACTATAACTTATTGCTTTTAGCTTCATTGTTCTACTGATTTATAACTTAGAGGAGCAGAAAGATTACGATATTGATATAAACCTGAATTTATTCCTTAATGAATGTTTTTCTAACAGGAGAAAAAATGTTCACAATAATAGCTTGTAATAAACTTTGATTGAATACTTACTATGTGCCAGGCACTGTTCTAAAAGATTTGGGTGAATTAACTTGTTTCATTCTTACAATATCCTGCTCGGAAGGCACTACTTGTATCTCCATATTGTGGATGAGAAAACTTAGGAGTAGGGAGGTTAAGTATAATACCTTATGCAAAGTTCCTCAGCTAGTAAGTGGCAGAGTCTCTTAAGTCAAGTTCCCTAGAAACAGATGCTGAGATGGAGACGTGCATGGAGGGGGTTCACTTGCTGCTGCTCTTGTGAACAACACCTGGAAGGGCATAGGGAAGCAGGACTGAGCAGAAGGAGAAAGTGAATCATAATGCAGGTGCAGCCTTGCCCTCAGCCTGTCCTTCAGGAACTCTGGGCTGGAGGAGCCCTTCAGATCTGTCTTGAGTTGAGTCTTGGGGCTCCCTTGAGGAAGGGATATAGCCTTCAGTGAAGCAGTTCCCTTTGGCTGAGGGCATGTCCTGGGAGAGATGACACTTCCAGCGCTCCCAGCAGCTGGAAGCATGCGTGCCTGGGGCCTGAAGGGGACTCTGGGCAGTAAACTATTCACCACAGCCCACCTGTGACTGTGACCTTATTTGGAAGGAGGAAAGTTGCAGATGTAATTAAGTTAAAGCTCTCAAGATGAGATCATCTTGGATGGGTGGACCCTTAATCCAATAATTGGAGTCATAAAAGAAAAGAAAGGAAGGTTTAAGACAGAGGGAAAGGCCATGGTAAGATGGAGGGAGAGACTGAAGTTATGCTGCCATAAACCAAGAAATGCCAGGAGCCAGCAGGCAAGGAAAGATGGCTGACTCCCTGGAGCCATCAGGGGGGCATGGCCCGCTGATACCTTGATTTCTGACTTTGGCACTGTTCCAGAACTATGAGAGAATAAATTTCTGTTGTTTTAAGCCACCCAGATTGAAGTACTTTATTATGGCAGCCTGAAGAAACTAACACAGGGCCCCTTATGTTTCTCAGCTCCACCTGCTTCCTGTGCTCAGCTTATCCCATTGGGGGACTGCTCCTCCAGGCTTCTGTTGGATTCTTTTCCTGGGGAAACTTAACAAAGGAAGATCAGTAGGAGAAACCAAAGCCTTGCTGCTTGTGGGCACAGAGTCCCCGAGAGCAGTTTCCAGGCTCTCGGCCTCAGGTGGAAAGGTGCTGACTCGGGTAGTAGATGGCCGTCAGCTGTAACCAGTTAGCCAATTAGCCACTGATATACCTGCCGAGGTGGCGCTGGTTGGTCAGTCGTTTGGTTGGCAGGCAGAGAAGCAAACGGCAGCTTGCAGGTCGTGTGGCTCCAGCCTCCAGTGAGACTATAGTGGTATGACTCCCCTACCTATGGCTCTGTGGGTGTTCCTTATCAGCCTAGCCATATTCTGCGTTCTTATGTGGGGAGTGGGACTAGAGACTCTGCAAGCCGCCTCACATGACAAATGGCGCAGTGTGCAGTGTATGGTGCCGGTCAAAACTTACTGAAGGATGGTGGAGCAGTTTGTGCGTGTGAAAGCTCAGCTTCGGGAGACCCGTGAGGAGCGACAACAGGAATGGGAGGCGCGGTCTGCCTGGGTGACTCAAGCCTCTAGATGGCATACCCTCTTGGCCATAGAAGGTATCACCTTCATTTTGGTGATCTGCTGCTGCCTTAGGCTCTGAGGATTATGGACATCTTACACGGAGGCCTCCACCCACTCAGACACCTGGCACGGTGAGCAGGATTCCGACCAGGTAGGAATGGCGTCTGACTCTGGGCAGGAGGACGTGTGGCCCCCACACAGTGTGTGGTGTCTGGTGGCCATTGTTCTCAGGAGTTGGACCCCCAAGGAGGGGTGGGAGGACATGGACGGCTCTCCGGCCAGCATGGAGAGGGCCCTGCAGGCTCTGGCTGAGCGGTTGCCGGAGGAGGCGAAGGCTACAGCCGGCCATGTGGGCTGGATGTTCCTCACGGCTTTGAGTTGTTATACGGAACATGCGCTTAATGAAATAGCCAAGGTGCCAGACCAGATGTCCTGGTTGGAGGTGCTGGAAGCTCGGGTCCACCTGTTAGAAGAGGGGCCCCACAGTGAAGACTCTGAGGCAGTGGCGGAGGAAGCGAGTGGAGACAATGTAGCTCCCAACCCCCAAGCTCGGCCAATCTTGAAGCAAAGGGTAAAATGTGAGCAACCTTTGGGCCCGGGGGGCATAGCTGCCGGCAAACCAGCTGTGACTGAGTTCACGACCTACACCCCTTACACTCCCACTGAGTTGAAGAAGCTGGGGAGGCGGTACCGACAGTGCCCTGGAGAGCCAGTCTCGGCTTGGCTATTACGTTTAAGGGATGAGGGAGCAGACAACATTCTCTGCTCCCCAGGCGAGATGGAAAAGCTAGACTTCATGAGAATGCATCCGTCCCTGCGACAAAGGTTACAGAACTGCCATAGGTTGGCCGAAGACCAGGGCAACCACTCTCTAATGGAGTGGCTCACTGCTGCAGTACGCACAGTATGGGGACAGGCTGGTGAGCTGCCAGACACTGTGAGTCAATGTCAGTCATATATGGAACTTACTCAAATCATCCGAGAAATGGGTATTAGACATGCTATTTTCAACCCTAACATGCAGAGGCCAGATGACGAGCTTTTTACAGCCAGCATGAGAGATCTGGTTTTGGATACTTCACCTGCGAGTGCTTTGCATCCTTGATCACCATTCTTACACCCCATGTGGGGCGACGGATCCATGAAGTTACAATTGCTATGACTACCCTAGGGAATGTTGAAAGCCGGAGGCAAAGGAAAATAAGACAGGAGGTCTTCGCAGTTGAGACCTGGAAGCCCAAATCAAAAGTAAAGGGACGAGGTTGCGGGCCTCAGAGAGTAACACGCGCACAGATGTGGCGTGATCTCGTGGCAGCAGAGGTCAATCAGGAAAAAATAGACCGACAACCCAATGCACTCTTGTTGGAACTTTGGAAACAGTTGCGTCCGGAACAGCAATTCCGGAGAAGCCTAAAGGAGAAGTCTGGGAAAGCACAACCCGTGTTCTTCTAGGACTTCATGCAGCCGCTTGAGGCCGACTCCTTGCAGCTTGATTAGGGGTGGGGCCAAGGTACCCGGTCAGAGGGGACGAGCAGGGACCGGAGGCCCCATGTGGAACTGTCCATACATTGGTCCCCTTCGAATGTACAGAGGGTTTTGGCTCTAGTTGACACTGGTGCTGACTGCAGTCTTGTTTATGGGAACCCAGAACTGTTCCCCAGACCAGCAATCTGCATTGATGGCTACGGGGAAAAGACTGTGACTGTGAAAGCTGTTTCCTTACCATTGGGTATAGGAAGGCTTCCTCCTTGTACCTACAAGGTTTATGTCTCCCTCGTTCTGGAGTATATTCTAGGGGTGGACATGCTACATGGCCTCAGTTTACAGACATCGGTAGGAGAGTTCTGTCTCTGGATCCGGGTGGTGAAAGCAGTGACACGCAGGCATGCTCACCACCCTCCTCAAGTGTTGCCACAGCCCTGGCGCATGGTTACAGTGCCACAGTACTGCCTGCCAGGAGGGCAGGAGGAGACTGGTGGTACCCTAAGAAGTCCAGGAAGTCTGGCTGTGCCCAGAAGGACTGGTAGTACCCTGAGAAACCCTGGCTGTGTCCAGAGAGCCTGGCTGTGTCCAGGATACTGCATTCACCTCCAGTCTCCTTGCATAGGGACCCTCACGGAAGATGCTTGTTGCATAGATTGTGAGGCGAGACCCTGTAGGGGTGGAGTGTGGGGACAGAGTCCCAGAGAGCAGTTTCCAGGCTCTAGGCCTCACGTGGAAAGGTGCTGGCTCGGGTAGTAAATGGCTGTCAGCTGTGGCTAGTTGGCCGTCAGCTGTAACCAGTTAGCCAATTAGCCACTGATATAACTGCCGCGGCTGTGCTAGTTGGTCATTCGGTTGGTTGGCAGGCAGAGAAGCGGACGGCAGGTTGCAGGTCGTGTAGATTCAGCCTCCAGTGAGACTATAGTGGTATGACTCCACCTATGGCTCTGTGGGTTTTCCTTTTCAGCCTAGCCATATCCTGTGTTCTTATGTGGGAAGCAGGACCAGAGACTCTGCAGGCTGCTCCGCGTGACAAATGGTGCAATGAGCAGGGTCTCCCACACGACACTGCTGTAGCTGGTTTGCAGACTGCAACTGATTACCATCATCTGCCTCTTCTACTACCCACTGTAGAATCTTCTCACACTCAGCTAGCACCTCTCTTAGTCAAGGTGCTGTGACCCAGATCTTCATCCCAGAGGAATCTTAATCCTCTGATTACCAGAACCCTTCTCAGACTATATCTGCTGCATTTGTCTATTTTATTTGCAAAATTGGGCAAGACAGTACCCCAAACTGTTTCAGTGTATTGCCTGAGTATCAAGTGAACTCTCATGAAACTTCATGGTGTAATACCAGCTCTGCCTCCTCCACATGGTCAGGGTCAGTTACTCCTGTCAGAATGGTAACTGCTTTCCGTGCTGCTGGTCACTTGGCACAAAGAGCCTGAAGTGATGAGACCTTAGTCTAAGCTTAGTTCAATGAGATTTTTGCTGGGTCCCATGGGGAAGTGTGCCCCTACCCTGGGAACTAGGATCTCTAGACACACGGAGCCCAAAGTTGTTGTGCTGGTGGTCATTTTTTTTTGTTTGTTTAACTTGGAGGTGGACTGGTCAGTAGGACCCGCTGTTTTGAAGGAGTGCTTTGGAGTAACTGTAGACTCAGAATTTCTGGAGCAGTGGCTAAAGAGATAATAGAGCCCAGCTGGTCTGCTTTCCTCATTTTATAGGCTCAGGAGATGCCCTAGCAAAGTAGCAGCTGAGCTGGGACTAGAACACACCATTTCTAGCCAGGTGTCATACTGCTTCCCATTACTTTACATGGATTAATTTTACTTAATTTTTAAAACAAGTGAGTTGATATTTAAGATATACATGCTGATGAGAGATTTTCAAATTTGGTTTCTAACTGAAATGTGACTAAGCAGCCTTTATTAGTAAGTGATTTCATTCTGTGGTGGTGGTGGTGGTGGTAGTGGTAGAGTGTGTGTGTGTGTGTGTGTGTGTGTGTGTGTGTGTGTTGAGCAGTATTGGATCATCTCTGAAACATACGTATTTAATATCAGTTTCGAGATCCAAGGCAGTTGTGCCAATGTCTTCATGCTTCCATCAATGTTCACTGCTCATTAAAAGCAAAACATAAACTGCATTAAATTTTGGACATTTTAGTGAGGGAGTGAAATCTTTCTTTTGCAGTGAGTCTTACTGAAAAATTTCTTCTGAGTGCTGCAAATGCCAAAACTTTCGGGGGAAAATTGGGACTTTCTAATATGTTAGTAAAAAGGGGAGTGTTGTTTAAAAACACCTACCACATTAGAATATGAGTATGTGTGTATGCTCACCCGTCATGCCAGTTTAACTCAATGTTATCTGCTTGGCTAAGATTGTGGTGTCTTGACATGCTGTCAATAGTTCATTTGTCTTTAAGTACATGACAGAGCTCATTTTTTGGATGCTTTTATTATTGTGAGATTTAGAAAAAGTAATTGGAATCAAGATTACTTTCATACTGTCCTATAATCATAAATGTAAGACTTGGAAGAGACCTCACTGCAGAGCGTTACAATCATTGTCAGGGGAATAAAACAGAGAAGGGAAAGGGCTTTCTAAAACTGTGGATTATTTACATCTGTGTGACATTGCTGACAACCGGCCAGATAGTTTCTTTGTGGTTGCATGTCTTGGAGCTTTGCTGTCATATTAATTAATAACTGTGCAATCCAAACCACCTTCTTTGCCCAAAGCTGTACTTTAAATAGCAAGTTGTTTTTGCTCGAGACTCACAGGATATAAGGCATATAACACTTGTAGTAGAATCTTTCATGGTATCACTGTGAAAATAAGAGCACGATTTCATTGTTCAGTCTGAACGCTCCAGCAGTGTTTGAGTCACCTACAGAAACGTGGCATGGTCTTCCAAATTGGGACTGTGAGCATTTCTAGTCTCTGCTTCTGTTTGTATGTTTTTCCTACACTTTTTTGGTGAAGATTTGGCATAGGTTTGCGTTAATAAAAACTGCTTTTCCAGGAAAAGTCCAAAGTTTTTCCTCAGAAATCTAAAGTGTTCGCCAAAGTTTAGAGGATGGAAAAGACACAGAACAAATGGTGGGCACGTGTGCACAGCGAGGCTGCAGTTCTGGTGGTGGCAGAGCTGTTTGCTTCCTGAGACCGTCGTCCTGTTAGGACTGGGCAGCTGTGTCTCAGAAGGGTCACTGCGTCGTACATTTGACCCAGGATTTATTAACTGAAAAGTAAAAATCATCTGCGATTGAGGACAGCCAGGAAGGTCCCAAGATAAATCATTTCCAACTCAATTAGAAACATACCTTTTTTTTTTTTACAGCTAACCTTGAAAATAAAGGAAAGCATTGTCTGATTAAAAATGGGAAGGCTCTCACACCAGTTACCCTCATGCTGCGATATGAGAGGAACATTATCAGGAACACGTTTTTTTGTTTTCTGTTGTTTTTTTTAAGCCATAATTTATTTCAGATCTATGCTGGAATAAAGAAAACACACGAGCCTTAACAGATGCAAATAATAAGAAGTCATCTTTGTATGAGTAATTTCACACATTGTGTGCATTGTGGAATCATTCTTATACAAAACTGAGCTGTCAAAGACACTGTGGAGTGGAGACATTTTTCATGTGGAACTTGAAGTAAGTCAGTGTGTCCTGAAGCCACATGGCAATGGTTATAAAACCCAGTGAATGAATGAATGCATGCATGAATGAATGAATGAATGAACAAATAAATAAATAAGTAAGTAAGTAAATAAATAAATGTTAAATTCTGGGCCCATTAATAGAAACCATTTGTAGGTTTATTCTCTTCAGCCACTGTGAAGTGGCTGAGAGAAAGTAAGTTTTGATGTTAGATTTCTCCTGGAGCACAGCTTGCACAGAGCTACTAGTCCAGTAGATCCTTTTCCAGGTATGCTTGATTTCTAGGTGTGCTCGTCCAAATCCAAAGTCTATATGAAACTCTGTCTCTACTAGAATGACTATTATTTAACTCTGACCAAGTATTACAATGGAAAAGTGTGGTGACAAAAATCTCCTTTGCGAATCCTTAGCCCTGCTTTATTAATTTTGAGGGAAATGCTTTGAAAAAAATGAATTCATTATAAATCTAACCGAAATCCTGGTAGTAGTGAAACTTCTAGGACTTTTCCGATATGAGTTTTCTTCAGATACATAGCTTATGAAATGTGTGACTATGTTTACAGTGGCGTCAAAGCTTTGGACTGTAAGTAACATTGGTTGAAGACTGTGTACAAGCTGTTGGTGTCTAAAAATCTAATGTGAGGTGACACCAGAGTTAGCTGGCGAATCTTAATATTAGCCACAGCAGTGGCTCTTGTTGGGCATTTAAAAATTCCTGTCTCTCTCTCTCTCTTTCTTCATCCTTCCCTCCCTCTATTCTTCCCTTTTCTTCTTTCCTTCTCATTCTCAGTTGTTGATTCATTGTCATGTACTCATTCATTCAACTTCTAGGCACTGGAGATACAAAATCCAGTAGGGAACAACTTTCAGGGGTTTTCTTGTGGGAGAAAATGAAAATAATAAAAAATAAAGTAGCAGACAGTAGTAAGTGCTATAAATAGTATAAAACATAGTGATGGGTTAAAGAGTAGCTGGGGGTAAGGTGGTGGTCCTCCTTTAGCGAGAGGGAAGGCTTCTGAGGAGAGTGAGATGCTAGCTGAGACCTGTATGATGAGAAGGATGCAGCCGTTCTGACACTAGCTGGGGGAATAACATTGATAGCAGAGAGGAGCAGTAAGTGCAAAGGCACTGAGGCAGCTTGGAGCTTGTTATGGTCAACAGGCAGGAGGAAGACTAGTGTTGATTAAGGTGAGACTGGGAGGATAGATAAGTGAGAGTCAGGGTGTCACAGACCATAGTAAGAGGTTTGGGTTTGTTCTGATTAACAGATGGAAGGGCATTGGAGAGTTTTAAGCCAAGGCGTGATTTAAAACTTCATGAGCATATATTTAAAAGATGTTCGTGAGATTGTTGTTCACTGGATCACAGAATGTCCAATTAATGAGTATACAGTAGAGAACCTTCTTCCAGATCTCAGTATCTGGGAAACAGTTAAAAATATTTTTAAAAACTTATTCCAGAGTCTTGTAGCAATACAGTTTCTCCATTTACTTTGACTTGTGGGAAATTCAGAGCTAATTTGCAGTTTTCTTCTAGCAATTATACACGATTATATAGTACACATTTTTATTTCTAAAAATTTTAAACAGTCAATATATTTATTATGTCCAAAAGTTAAAAAAAAGTAAAATAAAACAGAAATTTATATGTTGAGAAGGTTTGCTCCTAATCCTGTCTGCCAAACTCACCATTCACCCCCACCTTCTATACACAACCTCTTACATTAATTTCTGTGCGTCTTTCTAGTGTTTCTGTACGCAGATACAAGCAAATATAAATATATATTCTTATTTCCCTTCCCCTCTTCCTTCACCAAGGGTAGTACATGCATGCTGTGTGTGTGTTCTACATTTTGTTTTCTTTACTTAAAGTTGAGTTTAGAGATTTTTCCATTTCAGCACACAGAGAGCGTTCTTCCTCTATTCTAGAGCAGGAAGGTTTTTCACTGAGTAGAAGTACTATATGCTATTTCATTGACGACTTCATTCATTGATGAACTCTAGAGTTATTCCTTATCTTTTAGTATTATAGACAGTGCTGCAGTGAAGAACCGTTTTCATATGTCACTCTATATTCATGAGCTATAACTGGAAGATTAATTCTCAGAGGTGGGGCTGCTAGATGAAAGTGTACTTTTCATGATACATAATTTGGGTAGACGCTTGTATTTTGCTGCATATTGTCAATATTCCTTTGCAGAGGTTGTGCTTTTTGCACCTCCATTAGCTGTATATAATAAGTTACAGTATTCTTATGGTTGGCTTTATTGCTTCCTTATCATTTACCCATAGTTTTTGTTAGTTTTGACTCCTTAATTATATCCTTCTGTGTTGTATGTATTTTTGGAGGTCACTTGTAGGCCACTTTCAATTATTGTTTGAAGGAGGCACTGACTAAATAAATAAATTTGACATGCTTTGATTTTTGCACTTAACACCCTGTGATTATTCTTTTACATTTCTACCCTTTCACCCACTAGACTCTGAGTGGCTTCAAAATACCATGGCCCATATTTTATTGGTCTTAGGAGACCAATGCCTGGTAGATAGGCAATAAATATTTGATATACTAATGAATAGTTTAAAGTATGGTATTATTACTACTAAGCCTAATAAAGCTAGGTAATACTTGATATGCAGAGAAGGAATCAGTCAATAATTTAATGAATGAGTTAATGAATATAGGATTTTTCTTTTAAGAGAACCCATGGTATCAATAGCAATAAAGAAATATTATTATGGAATGGACTAATCTTATTTTACTCAACTGGATGTTATTATAACATAAGTTAAAATGATATACCATCAGTATATGACTTTGGAGCAAGTGAAATTCTATTCTATATGGCAGATGAGAATTTTAATGAAAATATCCATAAGGAAAAGTGTCCAGTGAATAAATTGGAAGCTTAACATAGAGGATTGGCTAGGCAGACGGATGATTCTGAGGGAGGTTATTCTGCATTAGGGAGGTTTTGATGACATGAGTGCTCTAACGAAGTTCCGGAAAAGTTCTAAAATAAAATGCTTATACTATTCTATGTGTAATACTATGTGATTGCACTTTATGCATTTAATAATCTTGCTACACACCCTGGTCTTGATTGTTTTATGATTTGTATCTAGATGAGCTGAAGAAACATTCTAAAACATTTAAAATGTGATATTACTGCTCATGAAACATGTATGTATAATAAAATTCTCTGTCATTGGGTAAGAATGTCCAGCTGGAGTACTGTTCACATTTAATAATTCTTTGTATATGACACAACTAATAATACACCAAATAGGATGGCGGGCAGATGAGGTTTTGCTTTTAGGGTAATGATGGTCAGGCATTAACACAAACTCTACCTAGTAAGACTAATTTGAATGTCTACCTGCCAGGTATTACACATCACAATGACTAAACGTGCATGTATCCTCAAATTATTTTCATGCTTATTCAATAATCTTGGCATGAACATATGACAGAATGATTTCATCACACTTGAGGGATTGTGATATTGAATACCACTCTGTAAGCATTTATAACGCATGTGGAAATATAACCTTGTTTTAAAATCAAGTCTGACTTATAAAAATCCGCTTGTTTTACAAAAAGATGATTTACTTTATAAATGATTTCTTTAAAATTATCTTTAAGTATCATTTTCATTATGCATTTAAATTGTAATTCAACCTATAAACATCTATTGTTATTAAATTTTTTCTAGAAACATGTAAATATTACAAGTATTATTCTTGAAGACAATAATACCTCTTTGCTTACGGTGATACAAATAATTTTAAAACTTTTAACATTTCTGTAAACTCCTTACAAGTGTTTGAAAAGTTGGTTAATACTTCTCTTAAATATTTTCATTATTTTAGCAATTAAAAGGTAAGCTCCCTTGTTCAAATGACTACAATAGCTACAGAGTGTATGTATTTAGAATTAAAATCATTTAAAATATAGTCTTAATGACAGTAAAATATTGAGATATGCCTGATTTTGTTAGTAAGTACTATAACTTAGTATCATTTCATGCCTGGCAATACTCCTTACTAGTACAAGACTCAAGTTAAATATACAACATAATTATATGAACTCTATCCAGAGTATCAGAAAACTCAACAACCAAGACATACATGGTATATCAAACTTATATGTTACTTTTTGTTATGTACTAATGTGCTCCATAAACATATGAATAGATTTTGTATTCATCAAAAAATTTCAATCATCTCTTTTTAAAAAATGTACACCAGATTAGTTAGAATGGTCTTTTGATGTAGTTGAAATCATCTCTTGCTGTGGATTTTCCTCAAAATTTTTTAAACCAATAATCTTATGTAATCTTCATAGATATTACACTAAATACTTAGAAAATGCTTCTTTCTGTATCAGACACTGACAAAGTTTTTGTGTCCAACCTTGAACACCTCTGAATATAGGAAAGAGAGGTAGTCAAGCTCTCAACAAAGTCAAGAACTTTGTTGACCAGGTGTTACTTATATGCCAGTAAAGGAAGTTATAGTAAAAAAGGCATTATAGTAAAATTTAGTAAAATCTTAAATCCCTTTTTATATAAAAAGTTATATATTTATATAATATGCACTACTTATATTTCTTGAGCTAAAAATATAATGTCTGAGATCAATTGTTTAAACTCTAGCTCTAGCATCAATTCCCTTATTTGATTAATAAACATTTTGTGCACAGTCTGGTTCCTTCAGTTAGCAAAGAATAGTTCAGTTTTTAGAATTATAATTCTGACCTAGCACACGTGCTTCATTTTGATGAAACTTAATTTTAGACGAGGTCAGTTTTCCCATATGTCCTGCATGCCTTGCTGGGTATGCCATGAATGCAAGATTCTGACTGCTCTTTACCTGGATTATTTATGATGCTTCCGTTTGCAGCAAGCAACCTTGAGAGATGAGGTAATGTCTCTACTCAGGCCAAAGATCTGGCTTGCTTACTGCTTGCTCTAAAACAATGGATTCTTTAAGCTCCGTGTTCCTCTCCGGTAAAGCAGCCTACTGTGTGTGCAAGCATGATCTGGCTCTCTACCTTACCCTTAATTGGGCTTGGGGAACTGCCATGAATATGCTGACATTGTGATTAATGCTTTTGTTATGAATAATAGTCTTTCATCTCTGGTTCCAGGAGTCTTGTGTCTTGTGTCTTCTCTCAGCCTCTAGGCTGTGTGATTGTAACAATCACCTTGTTGTTTTTCTCCGTTTAGGGATCAAAAATTTTGCACTGCCTGTTGTCTGATGTCTGAAAAGAGTTGTGTCCTATGTTTTGTCCAATTTTCTTGTGGTTTATGACAAAATGCAAAGTCCAGTCTCGGTTATACCCTCATGCCTGGAAGTAGAAATCTAGGGCTTCATTATTATTATTTTCAGTTTAGAATTATCTGTTAAAATGCATCATCTTTTCTTTCTGTTTTCCATGACCAAAATAAATATGTAGCTTTTAAAGCCCTTGTCTGACAACTCAGCTCCAATATCTGGAGCTTTGTAGAGCCGTTATTGTCCATTGTTCCTATTGCATTTTTCTTTTTGTCTTTCATCTTTGATTATATGTGGATATTGTATTTGCAGAATGACTTGAGGTCTAGGGTGATGAGGCAGCCAGACTCTAAGATGATCTCCTTTGTTGAGTGTGGTTTGGACTTAGGAACTTGATTCTGACAATTAGAAAATGGCAGGAGTAGTGGTTATAAAAGCTGGTGGCTTCCACGTTGGTCTCCCTCTTGCTCTTGGCTCCTCTCCTCTGGGAAAAGCCACATTGTGAGTAGGCCTGTGATGGGAAAGGCCCAGATGGGGAGGAACTGAAGCCTCCTGCCAACAGCCCTGTGAGTAAACTTCAAAGTGGCTCCTCGTCTCTAGACCCAGTCAAAGCTTAGATGACTACAGCACCATCTGACCCCCTGGGGAATGAAGCCTGTTGGAAATCCTGAGCTAGAACGACTAAGCTAAGTTGCTTCTAGAATCCTGACCCATAGACACTGTGAGATAATAAATATTTATTATTTTAAGCCATTAAATTTGGAATGATTTTTTTATGCAGCATTTGATAACCTAATACAGACCATGATCTCTTTTTAACAATTAAGGTTTTCTATTTGCTTCTTCCAGTTGCCTCAGGGTGCTAGCACTCTAGGACATCTGGGAGACTCAGAGCCCAGAATTACCTGTGCCCAGTCTCAGGAAATGAGATGATTCAAAGCTGAGCTGCAGCCCCTTCCTACCTGTGCCGCAGGTAGGAACTACAGGGCCTACCTGTGGTTCACCCTGACTCCTAAGCGACAGCCATTAGAGATCCCAGCCTGTGAAGGAGTTCTGCAGGGCTCTCCCCAGCTTTGCACGCACTGGGTACCGATCTCTGAGTAGGAAGCTGTTGGGAGTAGGAAGCTGTTGCAAATACTGCCCTTCCTCTCAGCCCCCGAGCTTTCCCCTCTGGAATCAGAATAGTTCCCAGGGGAAAAAGTTGCTCCAAACTTGGAGTGTATTAGCTTGGACACCCTTTCCTGCCATCCCCCCAGTGAGTCTTTAGTATATTGTGAACTCTGTGATGCCTTCAACTGCCCATTTCTTTACATATTTTGTCCATTTTTTTTAGTTGTCCTATGAGAGGACTGGGTTGAATTACTTAGTCTGTCATTATTGGAAGTAGAGTCAAACTCCACCTTCATTTCTCTACCAGAGAAGTGAAAATGCAATGTAGGAAAAGATTCTTTTTGCATATACTTCTTTTTATTTTACTTTTAAAAATTTTTAATTTTTTTATATTTGTTAGTTTTCTTTTTATTAGTTTCCTGACCAATGCATATACTTCTTAATTCACCAAGCATATTCAGTGGTAGATCGCAGTATGATAGTTTCCTGAATTCTATAGGACTTCTGCGTGTTCCCTCCCTCTAACACTCTGAAGGGTATTTTCTGGTGACCAATCTGATTTGGCCTGCTTGCGTATTTTACATGGTGATTTTGCTGGTGTTCCAGTCTTCATGGATGGGCAGTAAGATGTTAACTAATGGTGAATCCATTTTCTGAGTTTTATGCTGGTAGACAACGGTTGTATTTTGATCTCACTTGGGTAATGGGGGGTTATATAGCATATTTTCTAATTTCATATCTATCTCTGAATATTATTATCTGCAAAGTTTAATCTTTATAGTTTTAATTTTTACATATGATTTCTAATAAATAAATACATAAACTCGTGTGGGTTAAATACCAACTCCAAGTACATATGTCTCCAAAAAATGCTATGAGAAGGCAATTAATAGTTGGGAATCTTAAGACTTTATGTTGGGGAAAAAGTCTATGTAATTTTTAAGAGTTGTATATATTGATTTAGGAAAACATCCCAATATAAGAGTCTTACTGAAAAAAGTGACTGTAAAGCCAAGCTTCTGTGTGTGTGTGTGTGTGTGTGTGTGTGTGTGTATGTACATAATTGTAAATGGATACAAAATGGTTAAAAGGATACGGAAGAAACTGAGGAAGGGGATTGAGGATTTGGTATGGGAAGAACTCTTTTTCCTTGCACATTTTCAAATTATTTGACTTTTTTATTATTTCACGTGTCGTTTTCCTTATTAACAAACTAGTTAACACTGAGTGGATACATATTAATAGTGCAATTTTATATTAGTCATAAAAAATGATATACAATTATTTCCCTTTACATTCTGTATTATTTTCTTTCTCATTTTCTCCGCTAGACATTGGGTTGATAGATTTATTTGTTTTAAGTTATGGATAGTATGCATATTAAGTCTCTTAGATGATTTATTTCTTGTCATCCAAATATTTAATGCTTTTTGGTTATTTATATTGGAGTTGCTAACTCTCCCTAAGTCACATTTCAGACTTGAACACTTGTCAATTTGTATATACAAAATCCAGAGTCAGAAAATTTGGAAGGAATTTAAATTCTATCACTTAATAGTTGTAAGACCTTGTACAAGAAATTTAACCAACCATTTCCCTTTTGTCTGTCCTCTTCATCCATCCATGCTAACAGAATCAGTATTAACAACTATTTTCCAGACAGTTAGTTTTCTGTGTGAGAACATGAATAACAATAACCTCTTTTTCACCTACTTAAAGGTTTGTGATGAGGAACAAAAGATAATATACACAAAAACTTTTGTAAACTGTACAACAATATACAAATATGAAGTGTGATTGTTTGTAGTCCTTTGCTCCATTGTGAAGTGTTCAGCAGAGACCACTGAGTTAGATGTCCAATTTTCCATGGACCGTATTTATGAAGCCAAAAACTTAAGAAGAAAAGTTAAATATATCATTTGTAACTCAAGAAAAAGAGTAACAAAAGATATGCTAAGGGGATGCAAATTCTGGATAATAAAAGAGGTTGGTTGTACATAAGAGAAGGCAATGGAGGCATCTTGCTTTTGGGTGGTGGGGTGGAGGGGGAGTTCCTGCCAGGTGGATTCTGTCCCTTTTCTTCCTCTGAATTGCAAAAGCGTGACCTACCTCTTGTGCTTTTGATTAGTTTAACATCAAGTGCAGGACATTGAATATCAATCAGTTCCTGACCTCACGGAGAACTTTCTGGGAAGCTGTGGAAATTGACCAAGGATGGGAAAGTCTTCCTCTGGAAAGCTTCCCCGCTTCACCTAGGCCTTGGACAATCCACCGAAAATTCTCAGTTTCTTGGTCTCCATTTCTCTAAATGATAAATACAGTTACTTACGGATCTATCTGGTGCCGCCAGATGGTAACAATCTTAAGGGCACAAGGGGAAAAAAAGGCAACATTTCAGCTCTTCTTACTATACACACATTTAAACCAGAATATTTGCAGTGTACTTTATTTATAAAAAAAAATCGTATACTTTTCTATTTAATTACCTATATATAAAATCTATTCTGAATTACGATGTACCATTATAGTATGTCACAATATTTTCTATTTTATTTATTTTTCCTCTCTCTAGAAAAATTTACCTAATATGATAGAGAAATAAATATATCTTTTAAAAGGTGGCTAAATATAAGTTTCCTATTGAAATATATGAAATACTGATATATCCTGAGATATGAAATAGAATTATTTGTTTTCATAGTCCTAGAACTATGTTTTTTCTTAAAACTATCTCCATCAGCTTTGCTTACCTAGTCCCTGGGCAGCTATCTAATGGTTATACTCGCTAACAAACTAATACGGAAAGAGAACAGAAAATGATATCTAATAGAAGAAAGGATAAATGTTTTTAATGAAAATCTCTAGATTCTTAGAGGATAGGCCTAAAATTCTACTTGAATTTTGTGTTGGTCAGCTTGGGCTCCTATTACAAGTACGGTGGTTCGTTGGTGGCTTCAAAAGCAGAAATTTATTCCTCATAGTTCTGGAGGTTGGAGGCCCAGCATCAGTGTCTGGTGAGGGCCTCTTCCTGGTCTGCTTGCAGACAGCTGCCTTCTTGCTATGTCCTCTCATGGTGGAGCGAGAGAGACCTCATTTCTCTTCTTTTTAAAGGGCACTAATCCCACAATGAGGGCCCCACTCTCATGACCTAATCTAACCTGATTACCTCTCAGATGCCCCATCTCCAAATAGCATCACACTGGGGATTAGGAGTTTTGGGGGGACACAAACACTCAGTCCATAGCAAATTTTGGTGATACTATTCCTTCGTTTAGGTCTGGAATTAGATAGGCTCCCCCTGGAGTCCCTTTCAGGGCTTAACAGGGTTCAGCCCTGTTGTACAAGGTCTTACCACTATTAAGTGATAGAATTGGGTTGGTGGAGATAGTTTCCTGAGGATCTGATGTTTGTCAGAACCTCATGCTTTACACATTGTTCCTTTGCTCACTGACTTACTTCTCTTTTTTTCCTTTGAACTAATTTTAATTTTTCTTGGTCTGAAAGCTCGATTAGGCAACACTGACATACAATAATTCAAGTATACCTTTTAGTTGAAAGCTGAGGCTAAAAATAGGATGTGTACATGTTACATGGATTTTAGGCTGACCATTTTATTATTATTATTATCTGAATCAAGTAATATGTAAGTCAGCAACTTTTTCTCTTTATATTCCTTTTTCTGTTAGTGGCAGGAAGTTATATGATGGCAATAAAACAATAGCTAACATTTACTGAGTTCTTACTCTGTGCTAGGCAATGCCATGTGCTTTATATGGAATATCTTCACGGCAGCTCCATGAGGTAGGTCCTGTTATTAAACCATTTTATAGGTGAGGAAACTGAGGCTTATAGCAATAGATTTATGTGCCTAAGGTCACACAGATAGATGGTAAATGGTACAGTCAGAATGCTTGTGTAGGGGACATCATGGAGGTTTACAACTGTGTCAGGTGACCAATCTTTTAGGAAGGAGTTCTGCTTCACAAACATAGAAAATGTTTATATCAGCAATGAGTAAATAATTCAACAAGATGTATATTTAAGAAGGGGGGTATTGGAGGTCATCAAAATGACACTTATCATTTACACAGCAGTACCTTTGCCTTCTGAAAGCATCTCTAATTAAAACACTGGAGACATTTGAAAATTACATCAGTATGATTAATGCCAAGTAAGATGGGGAAACTGAAGCTGAGATTTATAGACAAGACTTGATTTGTGATGTAGAACTGTACCAGTGGTCTTTGTGTAACCTTGGTATTGTCCAGTGTTCGTGCCAATATTGCTTAATATGCAAAGACAAGCCCCAGTCAACTACCTTGTCAGCAGGTATAGAATCGGTGGCCTGGCAGGTTGAATGATGGGAAGACCCTAGTAAGTACCAAGTTAGTACCTGTTGGGTTACTTGGGTTCATTTAGGTCCCGAATTTATACGTTTACATGTGGTTTGAGTTTTGTAGAATTGTACACTTGAAACCTATATAATTTTATTAACCAGTGTCATCCCAATAAATTTAATTAGAAAAGAAAACAATGAGCACGAGTGTTTGTGTGTGTGTGTGTGTGTGTGTGTGTGTGTGTAGATAAGACCACCGGGAAGACCATTGCTATACATACCACTGGAAGCTGAGAGAAGGGGTGAAAGACCTAGGGATTTCCCCTTCTATGGCCCTGCAATCTCAGGCCACATCCCATTATACAAATCTAATGAAACCAGCTGGCAGGGGAGCTTGTGTAGCTTGTAGCGTCATCCTTTGAGACACAGACCATACGTGGGAACAGAGGTCTGTGTGCTCGTTGCTTTTGTTCTCCCTTTTGTGACAAAAGAAGAGAAGGAACTCCTGTTCTGGCTTAGGGAATTTTTAATGGTCCTTTAAAGTCTCATTTGTACCCTTTTTTATGAAATGTGAAATTCTTCTTAGGAATGGTGAGACCTTTGAAAGGTGGAGTCGTATCACTTGGGCGTCTGCTTCAATTCTAGCCTACCCTTTCAGGATTTAAACCAGAGTTTCCCAAATGGACTCTACCCTCATGGGTATTCCATCATGAGAAAATGCATGAGAGGAAGCATAATCCCCCTGACAAATCCAATTGTGAAATAGTGTATCATTGATGGGAGCTACCTACTGCTTCTCATCTAGCTTCTCTCCACTCATGGTGAGTAGGAATCCTTCACAATTCTAGCCTCCATTAGGTGGCAGAGATGTTTTCCTCTTAGAAATCGCTCATATAATATATATATATATAAAATATGTTGCAATGTTGGAAGCAATTTATCACTACAGTATTTTCTGTTGTTGAGTCTCCATTTGATATTTTTTTGGGGAAAAGATTGAATAACTCAAAGTATTGAAATAATGTTTTTTATCGTTTTGTAGGGATTGGATTTACTTTGCATGTATCTATGGAGTCTGTGTGTATGCGCACGCATATGCATGTGTCTGAGAAACTGTAACCTTAGAGGGTGATATTTAGATTGGTCACATAACCAATCCAATGAACTTGAGAATCAGTGAGTATTGTAATAGATCACCTCTTTAAAACAGAGGATAAATTTTGTTTTATTTTCTTTAGACTTTTCAGTGTGTGTGTGTGTGTGTGTGTGTGTGTGTGTGTGTACATTTTCATACATTATGTGTAGATGTTTTGATGGTTACATGGAGGCTCATTTAATAACTATCCAAATACAAAGTTTTTGGATGCAAAAGATGCATTTTATCTCATAATTGCATGCAAAAGATGGCATTTTATCTCATAATTGACTCACCAACTTCTAGAACTTCCTAAGCCCTGACCCAAATAGCTAATTGTCACCTTTTGAATTTCAAAAACAAAAAACAAAAAGCAAAACCCAAGGTACATTTCATAATGGGAAACACTGTGAAGCACTTATAGGTAATATTAAAAATTAGCTCTTCTCTGTGAAATTAAGGTTTACAGGAAGAAGAGTACCATAACAGCTGTTTTCCAGTTTGTCCTTCTGAATGAAGCTTCTGTATACTAAGTTTGTGAGCCAAGTAACTTGATTCTGTAGTGCAAATTCCATTCCTTTGGAAACATGGGTCTGATTTTCCATTTAAACAGTTAGCAAATTTTGTTTAAAATTTTAGCAAATCACTGTTTCTGTTTGAGCAAAAGAAACTTGTTCTAAGTTAAAATATTTAATTTTTAATAGTGGTGTTATCCCAATTCTCTATAGTTACCCACCCTTTTGTGTTGTGTATTTTTTCTTCTTTTAACATATTTTTAGCAAGAGCATAAGTGAAAGTAGTTTTTATAAAAGGTTTCATCTGAAAAAACATTTATTTCTGTATCTGACTGAGGATTGGTGTGGGACAAAAATATTTACCAAAAAAATTAAACATAAAAGCATAAGGCATACCAATGTAATTGCAATGATGAAATTATGCTCACGTCATTACATCTTTGCATCTGGTATCAGTAGACTGATTTTCCAGATCAGTGGTTCTCAAGGTGTGGTCCCCAGACCAGCAAGCAGCATCCACATATTACGACTTGTTAGAAATATAAATTCTTGGGTCCCATCCCAGACTTACTGAAACAGAAACCTTTAGAAGGAGGTGGGAGGAGAACAATGTGTGTTCTAATAAACCCTCCAGGTGATTGTGTGGACTCCAGAATAATTACTATAGTTTGGTATCACTTCCCAAGTCAAACTACTGTATCATAAACCAGGTGTAACAGATGACATAGATAGTGTAAAAAATAAATCATTAATACTATTGATGTTGGTTGTTTGGTTTATATGAGTCCTTTCTTGTGGAGAAAACTTTGCATGCCCATTTTTTGGTTTAAGGCAGTGGTCGTTCAAAAGGCAGAGATACTTATATCATTCGTAAGTTTTGCCTCTATAGGGTTAAGGCATGGTGATGGGACATAGAGGACCCAGGCACAGGGGATTTAGTTAAAGTGGTCCTTGATTTCATTTGCGTTGTGTTAGCAGGATAACAGAAGATAATAGATATTAAAATGATTTGCACATGGTGAAGCACTATATCAATGCAATCTATGCATTTGTACCATCAGCAAATATTTAAGTGCTGTAGCTACTAGGGAATCAGCAGTGAAGAAAGCACAAGCCCATGCCCTCATGCATGGAACTCATGTTCTGGGGATTTGAGTTCTATGTAACTATGTGTGTGTTATACATGAAGCTATCAATGAGTTCTTACAAGTAAACTTCTGTTAATTTGTAGAAAAAAATACAATTCAAAATAGGCTCTGGTAGCAATGACAATCTACCTACTCATTGCTCAGTTATATGGTACTTTCAAACACATCTAACCACATAGTAAGAAAATAGGCCTCTGTGAACCTAAAATGGTTGCCAACAGGTTCATTAACTAGCACAGGATTGACTTCGTCCCTCTCTGTGTTCATCTTCTCTGTTAGACTGTGGATTCCTGGGGACTAGGGACTGCATCTCATGGAACTTGTCACCAGAACCTACCAGACTGTTGGTGATAAGTACAAAGGTCTGGTTTCTAATTCACAGCCCTTTAGAGATAGCAAGTTAAAAGGAGTCATGGTGAAGACAGGATCCCTGTTAGGAGGCACGCTTTCCAATTTTTTGACAAAGGACAAAACAAAAAAATCTATTTTTTTTTTTAAGCTTAGCAGTACCGCAATCCAGAGAACAAAGACTGATTACTTTATAACACAGAGCATTAATGTCCAAATTTAAAGGAAGACACATGTATTTAAGTATGTAAGTTTACAGAAGTGGTGGTCTAAAGATATAAACCAGCAACTCTCCAGGATACTTGGCTCTCCAGAGTGTCCAGATGATCAGTACTTTAGTGTTGTTTTGTTTTTGTTTTTGTTTTTTCCAGTTAGAGCGTAGTTTGACTCACTACAGTGTTCAAGTATGATTTTAAGTAATGACGTTTATTATATTGGTATATCTAGTATTATAATTTTCGTTAGTTTTCATTTGATAACATTCTCTTCCACAAGAAAAATATACCTTATAGTTCAGCTAGAGAATATGTACTCTCGTAGTTTTTAGAGAGATACATATGAATATGTTTTTTTCATTTATGCTATTTTTAACTTTTTTAATCCTATAATGTGGTAATTATTTTGTGGCTAAGAAACACTTTCTTGAGCAGCCATTAAAGCCTCTTTGACACAGTGTGCTAAGAAGAAGGGAAGACTGCATAGCATAACACAGAGCTATTTGGGGTCTAGTCCCTGGTCTGCCACATAGTCATGAGGGTCTCATCTGAATGACTAAAGTTTCATCAACAGCCATTTCCTTATCTGCAGAGTGGAGCCAACACAAACTCACAGCACAGGACTGTTTCGACAATTAAATGAAATAATGTGTGTGAAAAGCATTTAAAAAACAAGGATCGCTTACAGAAATGGTGGGAAACTATATCACAAAATATCTTCTATGTTAAAAGACAGGATCCAAGCAGTTGCCGAAAGTATTTAATTTTTCCATTCCCATCTCTTCCTTCCTATGATCTTTCCCATGACAGTTTATGAAGTCAGATGATTCTTTGTTTATATAAAATGGCCCAAGTCCAGTTGGCTTAGAACTTTCTCAAGTAGGTTTGTGACTGAGCTTAAATGATTGGTAAATTAATTATAAATTCTAAGGAGGAAATCAGATGTTATTCAATGAGTGTCAACAACAGAAAGTAGGTCTAGACCTGGTAAGTTCAACGGTGGCTGGGATTTTGAAGACTTGTGGGACAGTGTTTACTACCTTGGGCTTCTAACCTGCTTATGGACAGATTGAATGTTTTTCTGTAGATCTCTCTTATTTGAAATTTTTGTCTTCACACAATTCTTTAGCAGCTGCCTCACATTAACGTCTTTGGAGACAAAGCCAGGAGTAACACATTTTGACAAGAAATAGTTAGAAAGCTGTGATTCCGTATAAAAGTGGAAGTCAGCTATATTTCACTTAACAAATCAATGAGGCTTTGCCTTTAATCCCTGCAGATCCAGGTCACTGGTTCAGTTTGGCTGGACAATTGAACTGCATCTCAGATTATTTCCTTCCTGAAAAGCAACTGTATTATGAGCTGCTATCACTTCTTAATACCTTAGAGGACTCCAGTTTTCCTCACATTTATGAAAAAGAAAAGTATGCAGAAGAGAATGGAATACCTAGATTTGGAGACTGGTTGAGGGAAAAAGCCTGAAGTCTAAAGGTGCTTTGTAGAGAGATGAGGTCTGCAGGAAACGTAGATGTGAATGACTCAAGAAGAGCCGGGTCACAACCCAGAAGGAGCAGTGAGATGGAGGCGGGTGTCAGGAAGAACTCTGAGACTGAAAATGAATAGGAGGCTGTCACAGGCAACTTTACCTGCTTTGCAGTTTTGCCCGGTTGTTATATCCAGGGTGCTTTAGGAACAAAAAAGATAAATGTTTTTCGGATGATAACACAATCGAAATTGCAACTGTAATCATTACCCACTTCCTATGTAGGATATTATTCTTAAGCCTTGATTTGTAGTTAGTGGGTAGATTGTTGACTTATCTCTGTGATTGACATCATTTCCTTTGGAAGACTTGAGCATGTCATGCTGAGTATATCAATAGCCTGGAAAGTATGTGTATGTGTATCAGTGTTATTTGAACCATGAGACTGTATAGAATTATTGGACTATATGAAAACAATTATAGTTTCTACTTATATTTCATGCTCATCAATTATAAATGTCTGATAATGTAACTAGCAGTTTTAATGTATGAAAGCTAAGAGCTGTATTAGTATTTGTCACATGAATACTTTTAAAAAGAAATAGTTGCTTAGCATTCATGAAATTTGATGTGCTATGTATCTACAATAACGATATTCCCTTCTTTTAAAACCTTATACAAACCAATACAAAATTGTTATGTCAGTTCAGATGCTCTGAAAATCAGACTCCGTGATGGAATTAGACATGCAAGAGAGTCACTGGGAGAGAAACCTGTAAAGGATACAGGGTGAGGGAGCAAAAGTAGGTGGGAGGAGATTCAGATACGATGGAGGGTGACGCTTGTGAAAGGAAAGACGGAAGAAAGGAAAATTGGGTAGAAAGAGGCTAAACTGAAGACAGCTCTGAAAAAGTTTTTGCCAGACCAATGGGATGTTTCAGAGCAAAGACTGACCATTAGAAGATCCCACATTGGGCAGGAATGGCCAGCCATAGTACCCCACTGTGCTCAGTCACTGGCTGGGAACAGGTCGGGGAGGCGTGTGGCCTTTGCCGGGTGTGGCAGCTGGAGGCTGTTGGCTGACAATGTTCTCGCTGAAGGAGCTATCAGAGCAGTCCAGTCCCATGCTTACCACAATGAGGCAATATTATAAACTAACTTAGCATCAAGCTTTAAAATTGACATTCTAAATAATTACTCAGTTAAATATTATTACTGGTAATTGGAAATTATTATAAACACACTAGAATCATGCAAAACCACAGAAAAACCAACATGAAATTGTATTTTCTCTGTAAACCTACTCTTATTTTATTTAAAGATTTACAACCGTTATGCCATTTTAGTATTTATTTTCATCCATATCTAGGATCTAGAAAGAATTCTAGCTTTCTTTAAAAGTAGTGTCAATTGCTGCCTCTAATTCTAAATACAAGACATGCTCATTTTAGACAAACTGGAAATATAAGAAAGCTTTAAAAAAGGAAATGAAAATCACTCTTAATCCCTGCACTGAAAATGAATATACACTTAACTTTTGTGGTATCTCCTTTATGATTTTTTTAAAATGTGTGGATTTAACAGGAGTTGTTGGTAGTGTCTGCAAATAGCCACTGCATGAGTGGGAGGGGTTGTGTCCTGTGAGAAAACTCCAGTCCTATTCCAGAAACATGTCAGCTGTGATTTGGTAGCAATAGCCCAACATCTGCTGGTGCCTGGGCTCAGGGGCTAGCTAATGCTAAGAGAAGAAAGACCCAACCAAGACGAACTTGTCCCATTAAGAAAGCCCCAGCCAACCTCAGGAGGATGAGACTCCGTTGGTGATTGCCATGTGTAGGAGTCTTGTCAGTCCTGGAGCCCTCGAACTCATGTCTGAGGCCCACAAAGACCTGTTTCAAAACTGCTGTGGCTCAGAGTGTGGCTTTGGGATCGTTCATACCAAGAGCATTAAAGAGACAGAAAGAGGTAAGCTCTCTGGTGTCACCACAGATCATCTCAAAGCTGCCACTTATGCTATAGATCGTGTTATAGAGCAGTCACAATGCCCAGTGAGATATGATGGTCCTTGGTGCCCAGCAGGTCGAGGGGCTGTTGAGCAGATGCCTAGAAGACCACTGGAAGGGCTTTAGCTGCAGCCACAGTGTTTGGAATCACACAGGCAGCTGGTGATGCCCAGAAGTAATTCAGGGGTTACGGCTCCTGCATGAGTAGCTGGGCCAGAGCTATTGAAAATGGGGTGTGGTTATTACTCATCTAACCCCATGTGTCCCATGAAGCCTGAGAGATATACCTATGAAGAAATATGCTGTGTGTGTGTGTGTGCATGCACACACATGCAATGTGTGTGAGAGAAAGTAGGAGAGAGAGGGAGAGATTGTGTAGTTAATGCAGATCATATACAATTTTTTATTCTGTTTTATTCACTTAAAATAACAGTGAATGGGTGTTTGCCCAAATCATTAAATTTTCCTTGAAAACTTGATGTTAAAATGTATGCAGGATGTTTCATGATCTATGTTTGCTATCATGTATTTAATTTTCTTCCTGGTGCATACTTTGGGTTTTGTCTTTTTTTTTTATTTTAAAGTGTGATGAACATGTTTGGACTTACATCTTTTATCATTGATGATTTCTTTAAGATAAATCCCTACAATGAGATTGCCGAGTCGAAGGATATTTTAAGATCTCATTTTAAGATCTTTAACTCGAATCATCTAATTGTTTTAAGAAATTTTTTGAACTCTATTCCCCCATTAGCATGAGATTGTCTACCTCACTAAAGCCACTTGATCATTGCATCTGTTTAAAGCAGTCTCTTCTAGTTTGATATGTAAAAATACTAGGTTGTTTAAACTTTTTGTCATTTAGGTTGAACATTTTTCCTGTGTTTTTCTACTTTGTCTTCTGTGAGCCTCTGTTCCTCTACCCATTTTTACTGTCGGATGTCAGCATTGTCCATATTGATTGGAAAGAATCCTTTTTATATTATGTGTATCAACCTTTTGTATTTGTTCTTTTTTTTTTTCTCTCTTCTATTCTCGCCTTTTCATTTTATTTGCATTATTTTATTAATGTATAGGAGTTTCAAGTTTTTTGTTGTCAGATCTCTTTCTTTTGCTTTGTGACTTTTGGATCCTCCATCCCCAGATGAAAAAAAAAAATCAGTTAAGTACTTGGAAAAAAATCAAGTTGGACTTTCACATTAAACCACATGCCAAAATTAATTCCAGCTGGCATAAGGAATTAAACATAAAAGGAGCCATAAAATTCTGTTTGCCATAAACAGGGATTTGTTGGTCCCCCTCACTGTCTGGTTTGTTGCTGTTAATGTAATCCTTACAGCTCACAGCGGGAGAACAATTTGAAGTGTGTGGGTCCTTCCCTGGCGAGGTTTGAATGGCTGACCTGAGAGGTCTGCCAGCCAGAAGAGCATGGCCAGGTCCTGTTTTAATTGATGCACATGAAATCCCTGAGCTCTATCAGACTAGTCACCAAGGGAAAGATAGACCATAGTGAAAAGGTTCTGAGAAAAAGCAGAAGTATTTGTGAATACAGTGGGTAATTGTAAAACGGAGGGGGAGCTTGTGTATCTAATGACAGGTACCTCAGAGGGACTGTGTGTTTTAAGATGGAGGAAAGAGGAGACATACCTCACTCCCAGCCCACTGGCACTAGGAGTGGGGGAGGAAAACAGAAGGTGTCACAGTAACCCATGTCCTAGTCTGTGGGACATACTGTTTGCAGTTACACCAAGAAGGTGAGGGAACATTCAGAGAAGAGGGTGAGAGCAAAGGGGTCTTTCCTGATGACAGACCTGGAGTAGCGAAGGGATAGTTGAAGGGTGTGGGGGAGCCAGGAAGGGCGTGTTTAAGGCTGTTAGGGGATGTACAGGCTGTGTAAGGGAGTCCAGGAGTTGGGGCTCTACCTCATTATGGGGACTGAGGTCAACAGGATGGAAGCATGATAATGAGATCCATCCAGAAGATCACTTCCGGGTGACTGATGATCAGAAAATTCTAGCCTCCTCCTCGGGACTTGTCATTTAGGCTGTGTCACAGGGCACCATGAGGAAGGAGAGATAAATGGCGGCCTGAGCTGGAACAAGTGGCACTCTTCATACATGCACCCCAGAATCTGTTACTGGCACTAATAAGGCTGAGCGATCACCCAAATGAAGAAAGTATCAAATCTTTGGAGTACAGAATGAGTATGGCGTATCTGATGGGAGCATAGAGACCTTACTTGTCTGGATGAGCAGTAAATAAAATTGACATGTTTATTTGCCCAGTGGTTATTGATTATCAGGTGTGGAGAATACAATGAAAAGCGACAGTCAGTCCCTCCCAATAATATAATTCATCAGAATTTTACCCTGTTGTAATCCTTATTTATGTCCTGTCCTTTCTCCACCTTTAAAATGACAAGAACTTGTTCATACATGGGTATTTATGCTTATTAATAAATAAAGAGCTGTTTTTTGTAACATAAACATGCTTTATAAACACGGAGACTCTCAAATAGAAAACAAAACATGACCGCTGAATAAAAAAATGACCTAATTCTTTCAATACAAACAAATTAAAAATTTTAAACAAATACAGTTGTGCTAACTCTGACAAGTGTTGTATTATATAGTTTTTCTTAATTTTCGAAAAGGGATGTTCTGCTACAAAGGAGCTTAAAAATAACACTAGGAAAGAACGTTTCTGAAAAAGTTTTACTCATATCGGACTATTTGCCACTGATCATCACAGCACATACAGAGAGCTTGACTGTCTTTCAGCATACTTTTATTTTATGACATAGATTTTGCACTTTGTGTGGTTTTAAAAATGGACTTTACATGTATTAAGTAAACTGCGAAAAATACAGACAATCATGCATGGTATTTAATTAATCCATGAACTGTTATAGTCTCTGCTTCCAAAACTGCTGATCCAGAGTCTTATTTCATTTCGTTTCATTTTACTTTATTTAACTCTTAGAGCATCAACAGGTTACTACAATTGATGCAGAAATCTTCTGAACATACCATGTTATCATATTGAAGAAATCTTGGCTAAGGTTTTAAAATATGATCAAACCAATTTCCACTTAGCTTTTAAGTCAATGAGGTTTTCCATTCTCTTTTAGCGCATGATTCCAACAAAGTCTTAGCATCCTTTCTTTTAAACGCCCCCTAATATCAAAGGACTGTCAGAGTTGCCATGCCTCTTTATTTCTGCCCTTGCCAGCAAAAGTTTGAGTCATTTTTCTAAAATGTTGGCAAAGTTCAAAGAGACTTCATAGTAATTCTCAGCTTACTGGTGATATATATGTGTGTGTGTCTTTTGCACGTTATAACTCCAGGCATCCGTGCTTTTTTTCCTAATGACATATGGGGTAATAAACATGTGAAAGACATTATTTGCTGAAACAGAAAGTCTGAATTATGTGGCAAGAACGGAGTTCAATTGTGATTTTTTAAATGCCTCTCTTATATCTTCTTTAGACTGTGTTCTTTGGTCTTATAACTTCTTAGCCTGTAGGGATAAGGAGGGGAAGACCTAACTGTTTCTGGGCAACTAATAGAATGATTTATGATTTTTACGTCTCATAAAAATAAGATACAAATATGTTCAGTCATTTATAGAATTTCATCGAATCTATAGATCTTTAATGGGGCAATATCATCCCTATGGGGGCAATAATGGTTGTAGGAGGAGTAAAAAAAAATAATGACAATGACTTTGGCTTTTAAAAGGGTCAGGGTATGTAAATAGATACACAGTATATTATGATATTTGAATTTCATAGGGGAGGTGAGAAAAAAATGCCTAAAAATGCTCTTTAGAGAGACAATACTTTTAAAAAGGTTGAGAACCTTTTAAAAACTGATCTAATCAGCACCAAAATAAAATGTGGACCGCCAGCATGATAGATTTTGAAAATGAATTTCCATTGCATGTTCTCCAAGTGCAATTTTATGTTTTTTACTACCCATGGATCTTACACCAAGTTTTCCGTACATCAGCCGATTTATAACTGATGCTGGCTCATTATACACAAGGGTTCTGAGGCAGGGCATTGGCTGGCTCAGCTTTGCTTCCCCCTGGCCCTTTCCTCCAGGAGCTGGTTGTCTTCTGGAGGAAATGAGATAAGGAAAGTGAAGCACTTGGCATGGAACACTCTGTAAGTGCAAGTGTAGACAGCTGAGGGATCACAAAGGAATAAATAGTTAACTTTGTCGGGAGGTGTATAGGAAGGTATTCAATAAGCAGATGACTTTAGACCAAGGAGTTTACAATCGCGGATGGGAAAACAATTACGTCTTTATTTTCAATGAACTCCGTCTGAAATTTACTGTTTCCTTCAATACAATGTGACAAATCACAGTAGAGTTAGCAGTATCCGGACGTTGTCACCAATAAAAATCATAGATATTTGCATAGCACATTACATTATAATTGTTGCAGATGTCATGAAATGTTGTTTAGGGTTATAACTTTACAATTACAGTAGTTACTAGACCCACTTCTAGATCTTTTTTATTTAATGTGTTAATAAAGTACATAGTTTGTAAATCTCACATTTAACTATACAAAAATTCAAAACTTCTACTTGACAAGGGGCACCACAAAATTGAAAGGAAAATGACAGCGTGGTATGCGTATATAAGAGACAAGACATACATATTCATAATTAAAATAGACCTGCTACAGCAGATTCATGGGGTTAAGGAGAAAAATTCATGGCTTATCAAAGAGGGGCTATGACAAGACAGTTTATAGAAGAAGATATTGATATGACTAATGCAAATATAACAATATATCTCAGGTCCTCAAAGAAATATGAATTTTAAAAAACCCAATTATTTAACAGCATTTTGGCAAAGTGCCAACAACTAAGTGAAAAAATATTAAGGATGTAGGAAAATGGACGTTTTTATAATGTTGGTACAAAGTGGTCAATCCTTTTTTTTTCAGGGCAATATTATAGTAGCTTTCAATTTCTTTAAGTGCTCGTAACTGTTAACCCAGAAATCCCATCTTCAGAAAGTTCTCCAACAATACTGACATATATGCACATGGCTGTATGTACAGGAATGTTTGGCAAGTAGTGTTTTCATTGTGAAAAAACAGATGTGACTTAAATGTCCATTAGTGGGGAAGTTTATTGAATACATTGTCAAATTCTTACAATGGTGTCACATGCAGCTACAGTCATATGAGTATCTATCGAAAAGGAAACTCTTCTAAGACACGCTATGGTATGAAAAGTCATAGGGAAAATATGTAGTGTGATCTTGTTTATGTAGAAAATAACAAAGCCAAAACTCAACAAAGTCCAGAAAGCATGGAAATTGTCTTGACAGATATGAGTCCAACTTTTCATAGATGTTCTTTCTGGAGGAAGGAGGGGGTGCTTGACTATGACGAGAGAGTGTGTTTTTACTCTTCTGTAATGTTTGGACTTTTTATTCATATATGACTGCATCATTAAGTGAAACAGAAAAAAGTTCTAGAAAATGATTGCGTTTATAATGAAAACAAAAGCATAAACTACTCAGGAATAAATACACCAGGAAATGTAGAGGACTTGTGGAAAGAGAATTATTAAATTTTATTGAGGTATATAAAAGAAAGCCGAAATAAATGGAGAGATGTACCATGCTCTTGAATTGGATGATTCAATGTAAATTTACAGATTTTAGTGCAAATCTAGTCAGAACCCATGGGAAATTAAACTTGATAAAATGATCCTAAAGTTCTTCTGCAAGAATAAAAAACATAAGCCAGAACAGCTACTAAAAAGAATAATGAGAGTGTGCCTATGCAGCCAGATATTAAAGAGTATTCTAAAATTAAAATAATGGAAATAGTGAACACTTTGCCTGAGTAGATGAGGTGATCCATTTAACAGAATGAAAAGCCAGAAATTTGTTGGCTGTCCGCGCCAACCTCTTGGGCATTGATTGGCATTTGTCTACTGTGCCCTCACAGTTTGCCTTCCTACCTATTTATTATCAATCCACAGGGGCCACAATTAGCCTTGACTCCTGGGCAGTTCCTACTATATGTTGTACCAATTCAGTGTTTGGTACTCAGTCAGGTATGGCAGGCAGACAATGACCATTTGATGGGGTTTACCTGGCCAGGTTATTTTTAGGGGCAAATGTCTTGTTATGGTAGTTCCCTTGGGGAGGGCAGTGAGGATGTCTGGCTGGGGTGGGGGGGAGATACTGTACAGAGAGACTGAGGAGGGTCATTTGGAAATGAAATTCAAACCCTAAGAAAAAAGGACACTTTGGGAATAATGCGTTACTAAGTAGGAGACTAAAGAGTACTTTTTAAAAGTTTTATGATGGATAGTGATAAAAAAATATTTTAGAGAAGAGTTGAGAGAGGTGCTTGCTGTAAGTCATCAAGGAAAAAAAACCAAAATACGCCAGGTTCAAAGAATGTGCTACTTAAAATTAAAGTTTATGCACAGGAACAGCAATAAAGTTAGAGCACAAATTGGTTAGAGCACAAATTGGTTATTAGATTCTGCAATTTTACCCCTTAAGAGAAACCTATAAATGGTAGTAGAAAACTAAAGGTATTTGCATTGCCTGATTGCGCACAAGACTGTCTTAATCTAGACTATAGATTGGGTGGCTTCTAAACAACAGAACGTTATTTCTCACAGTTCTGGAGGCTGGAAGCCTGAGGTCAGGGTGCCAGCGTGGTCGGGTTCTGGTGAGAGTCCACTTTTGGGTTGCAGACTGTCAACTTTTCCTTGCATCCTCCTTCCCATGGTAGAAAAAGCAGAGGGGCAGGGAGGGAGAGCTCTCTGGGGTCTCTTTTATAAGGACATGAATCCCATTCATGAGTGCTCCACCCTCGCGACCCAATCATCTCAAAGGTCTCACCTCCAAATACCATCACATTGGGGGTTAGGATTTCAACGTACGAATTTTGGGAGGGACACGAATATTCAGTCCATAACAGACCAATAGGCAAATGTCTTTGTATTATTGAATTACTTGATTTTGTACTATTGTGCTAAGGAGTTACCAAGGATCCACTTGTGTGGAAGTTTGCCTTCATCGTCACCCAAGGAAAGCCTGCATTAGGCTTGTTTGGTTTTAGGTTTACAATAGATTGCTGCCCCCTTTCCATGTCATTGAATTTATCTTTCCTAGTTTTTTTCCATCATTACAGTGGCCAATTGTAAGATTTAGATGGCCAATGTTGGATGTTTATCTAAAGCAGTGGTTCTCATTTTATTGTGCTTTGAAGTCCCCTACGGGGTGTCATTCACAGGTTCTGATTTAACAGTTCAGGGGTGGGGCCTGAGAATGTACATTTATATTAAGCTCTTAGGTGAACTCTATCACTGGTCTAGGGACCACACTTTGAGTAGTCTAAATTGAAAAAGAGCCCAGGAGGCCTCATTTGACCTTAGAATCTAGATCAGCACCATACAATAGAAATGTAGTGTGAGTCACAAGTGTGCGCCAAATATGTTAGAAGAATTTTCCAGTAGTCACATCAAAAGAAGGAAAAGGAACAGGAGAAGTTAATTTTAGTAATATATTTTATTTGAACTAATATAGCAACATCTTATTTCAATATATAATTGATATAAACATTGAGATATTTTACATGCTTTGTTTTTGGATTAAGTTTTTGAAATCTCCTGTATGTTTTATCCTTACAGAACATCTTGATTTATGCTGTAATACACCTACATTTCAAGTATTCCATAGCCCTATGGGGCTACTGGCTACCATATTGGACCAAAAAGGAACAAGGAGCCTTTCTGGCTCATATAAACTTTAGGCCAGAATAAGATTTGGACATACTAGCTCCTACTTCATGCATAAGAATTAAATACAGGTGCAAGTATATGTTTATGTGTATGCTGCTTCACATATTCTAAAATAAATTTCCAATGGACTACAGATTTTTAAATAAGACTACACAATAATGAGAATAAAACATATACGACACATTTTCTGATCTTGGGAGCTCTACAAGGCTTTTCTTAACACAAAAATACAATGGAAGAGAAGTCATGAAAGAAAAAATAGTTAGATTTGTCTACACGAAAAGCTAAAATCCAGTGAATCAGGGACACTGCATTCTGAATTAGAAATCAAGCAACGAAATAGAAAAAAATATAACCTATGTTATACTATAGATAATATTCTTAATCTATAAGTGTGCAGAGTATGCAAAGGCACATAAAGGACCAATACATTTTTAAAGAATTACTTGAACTCTGAATTTGGATAATTTGAAGAGAGTTGTTAAGGTGACTATTTACAAAGGTGAATTAATTTATAAGGTGTAGGAAAACCACGAGATCTCAAAGTGGTCTGGAACTAGTAACAGCAGCTAGGTCACTGTAAGAGCCTAGAGGAGCTAGGGGACTGTATTCATTTCCTAGGGCTATTGTAATAAATTCCCACAGACTAAGTGGCTTAAAACAACACAGATTCATTCCCTCGAAGTTCTGGGGACAAGAGGTATTGGAGGGCCATACTCCCTCTGAAGTGCATAGGGTAGAATCCTTCCTTGCTTCTCCCTACCTTCTAGTAACTCAGAAATGCTTGGCGTTCCTTGGCTTGTAATTGCATCACTCCAAATTCTGCCTTTATTGTCATATGGCCCTCTTCCCTGAATCTCTGTGTCTCTTCACCCAAAACTCCTTATCTTTTCCCTTATAAAGACACCAGTCATTGGATTCAGGGCTCACATCATTCAATATGATCTCACCTTAACTTGTTGGTTACATTGGCAAAGACCCGATTTTCAAATAAGGTCTTATTCGCAGGTACCAGGGGTTAGGACTTAAACATATCTTTTCAGGGCACACAATTCAAACCACTACAGGGTGGGAGCAATTACTTGAACAAGGAGAGACAGAGAGAGAGAAATGAATAAATCTGTAGAGGCCTCCCTTCAGAAGCTTGTAGCTCTATGAAGATGAAGCGAAACAATAGATACCCTGCTTTCCCTCTCCTCTCTCCCTCTGAGCTTCCGCTCTGCCCCCTATTGGCTGAGACCACTGGGAGTTCAGAGAGCAAGGAAGCCTGGGTATGATCCACGCAAGGTCAGCCTTGCAGGGCACAGAGCAGGGCGGATAAGGGTAGAGACAGGATGAAGCACAGCTGTTTGATTGATTGAAGTTTCTTTTTTCTCTTACTCTTTCTCTTCTTCTACTTATTCCATCATTTCCTCTATTTATCCTGAAAACTTTATTTTCCATATTTATTCTTTTCATCGCCCTGCCTGTTTTAACATGTGTATTTAACTTAAAATCTAAAACAAGTATCTGTACCTGCCTACTGAACAGTGTAAGAACTTTAACTTCCGTTTTTTCTTCCACATTCTATGCTATTATGTATATTTGAAATAGTTGTTATTATAACAGAATTATTTTCTGATGAGAAAAATGAGGCTCTGGAGGTTATGTGGCCTGCGTTTAGCATTATTATATGATTGACTCTGAGACTATGAAGGTAAAATATAATCTGTGTCCTAACATCCAGTAGAATATGTAAAAACATTGGACTGACTATTGAGGTTTCTCATTAAGCAAAGTAACTAAAAGCTTCTTGGTTTTGTTATGATTTGCCTTATGATCTCTTAGAATTTCACTTTTTTTTTTACACATTGTGCTTTATTCAAAACATTTTCTATATTTAAGACATTACAAAGATGGTTGTAGTAACTTCTGACAAGGTGTCATGGGTGGTTTATCGCTTGATTAGTTCCCTTCCTTACAAGCACAATTGATGGCAGGAGAAATATTAGAATAGGAAACTATATATATGTATATATATATACACATATATATCACCTTCTTCTCTGAAGAACAGAAATGAAAAATGGTGATTGGTGCCACAGCCCTAGCCTCATTGGACATTGGTCCCAGGATGCTCTGGAAACAGGAAATGTGGCTAGGAGTTCAGCTTCTGCAGGTAAAGGGGACTGAGGGTTCACGCAGCCTGGGGACTCAGACAGAACCATGTGACAAAAAACTGAACCAGGCTTTGACATTAGGAATATGACATCCCATTTTCCCCAGGGGACAGGAGCCTTGAAGTGCTATTAAAAGTCCTAGAAGAGGGGCGGCCGGATGGCTCGGTTGGTTGGAGTGTGAGCTCTGAACAACAGGGTTGCTGGTTCAATTCCTACATGGGCCATTGAGCTGCGCCCTCCACAACTAGATTGAAGACAATGAGCTGCCACCGAGCTTCTGGAGGGGCAGCCGGATGATTCATTGGTTAAAAGTTCAAATCTCACATAGGATGGTGGGCTGCACTCCATGCAACTAAAGATTGAAAATGGCAACTGGACTTGGAGCTGAGCTGCGCCCTCCACAACTAGATTGAAGGACAATGACTAGAGCTGATGGGCCCTGGAGAAACACACTGTCCCCCAATATTCTCCAGAAAAATTTATTTTAAATTTTTTTAAAGTCCTAGAAGAAATTCAGCTTATCAATGTTATTATCTGCATAGAAAACTCATATATAGATATAGATATATAGATATAGATATCAACTATTAAAGGACTTTTTGCAGTGTGCAAGATTAACATAAAAACTCAGAAGCATTCCTACATGCCAGTGATAAGCAATGAGAAAATGTAAGAGAAGGTAACTACTTTTTAACAAAATATACCTAACAAAAAATATACAAGACATTTTCTGAGAAAAACACAAACTGGTATTGAGTGATGCCAGATGAACAAGCCCTGCTTATGATGTAATCAAAATGCAACTTTAGTTGTGTCACTTATCTTCCCTTTACAGTATATACAGAAAAGGAGAGCTTCCCAGCACCTGGATTGCAACTTGAGCAGTCCCTGCCTTTTCTGGTTACTCTCAGGTAGTAAGTCCTATGTTCTCTTTAAGTTACACACAACAGTGTTATTTCAGTAAATAGAACCCCCAGCCCTCTGTCATAGCCATAAGTAAGAATTTAATTTAGTGTTAAATCTCTTCCAGCTGAGGTCTGTTCTTTGTTTTTTCTTCTCAATATTGTGAAGATGTTAATGCTCCGCTAAATTGACCTGTAGATTCAGTGGAATCCCAATAAAAATCCCAGTGGGTGTTTTTTTTGGTTGGAATTTGACAAGCTGATTCTAAAGTGTATACAAACATGGAGAGGGCCAAGAATAACTGAGGCACTTTTGAAGAAGGAGGTAAGGGGACTTGAGCTACCAAAGAAGACTTGTAATTAAAGCACAGCAATTAAGAATGGTGTACCGCTGGCATAGGAATGGACAAATCTATCATTGAAAGAAAAGAGAGCACAGAAAGAGACTCGCGCATATGGACACTTGATTTATTTCAGAAAGTAGCACCTCCAAGCCATAGGGCAAGATAGTCCTTTTCAATAAATGGTGCTGGGGCAGTTGGAAATCTATAGGGGAAAACATGAAATTGATTCCCAAAAAGCAGTTGTACTAGATGATGCTGAAATTGAATCCTTAAAAGTTGTATTAGATGATGTGGGATGTATACATTTTTGAAGGCTATTGATAGATGCTATACCACAAAACTCATGTTTAGATCTAAAAGGATACAATTCAGACTTTGGCTGTGAGAACAGGTTCCAGAATTCTACAGCATCCTCTGCTCCACAGAAGAGTTTTTTTTGTTTGTTTGTTTTGTTTTGTTTTGTTTTGTTTTAACTATCGTTAACTCCTCAACCTGGGGGATTAGTTCTCACTTTCCCTCAGGAAGGATCCTATGAGGTCATACCTTAATTTTATTCTGTCTGGGATCTCCATGTATCTGACCAGAATCCCGAGGGGACACTGAAACAGACTTTCCTGAGGGGGATGTTTTTGAATTCCTGACACTGTTCAGGCTTGAAACAAATGTCCTTTGCTCATTTTTTCTTTTAATCTTAACCTATCGCGAGTTCTTCAGTGGCCTTAGGGTATGGCCTAATATTTCAGTGGTCTAAATGTGGCTAGCTAGTTTAAAGAAGAACATTTCATAAATTGCCATGATAACATTTGTGTCCCATATATGTATGCTATGCCATCTTTTCCTACTTACGGAATATTTAATACGCCTCTTGCCTTTTCAATTAGATTCTAAAGTGCTAAAGACAGTGGTCATGGCTTATCTGAGGGGCACCTACACTGTTATTGTTATCACATTATTATAATCAAAGCTGACGTTTATGCTGCCTCTGTGCCAAGTCTGGCACAGGCATTTAATATTACCAAGTTCAGTGACAAGATACCACCACGAGGTGAGTTTCTGTCAGGAACCCAATCTTGCAGATGAACACGTTGAGGCCCAGGGTGTGAAGTGATTTGCTGAAGATCACACAGCTAGTAAGGGGCAGAGCTAGGGGACTAACCCAGGGGAATCCTATTCTGGAATCCTGGCAGCTCACGACTATGTAATGTTTTTTATTATATACACAAGAAATTGATTATAGAAGAGAAGTTTTGAAGTCTTGAGTTTCTATGGCAACAGAAACTGTCTCTGGGCAACTTAAGTAGAAAAAAAAATTCTTGAAAAGATATTGGGTCACTCTGAAAATTGCACCAGCATCTAGGAAACTGGGCTGGAATGTGGGCAGAAATCCAGGGGAGCCAGGTTTTGTTGCACAAGTGGCTTGATAAACCTACTGTTGCTGGGTGCCACTGCTAGGGCTGAGTTGTCAACTATCCGCTTGTCCTTGTTGCCCTTACCCAACAATTTCAGTTATCTTGTGGAAACTTCCATTTGGCCGAGCCTCAGACACCTGTGCACGCTCCATCTGCCAGGGTTGAGGACAGGGAGCACGTGGCCGCCTTTGCTTTTGCAGCAAGAAGTAAGACTTGGCTTCTCATGAAAACCCATACATGGAAGGCTTCCCCACAGGGGGGAGGGGCTCAATGTTGAGCATCCAACAATGACAACAGTCATTACAGCTATCTAGTGTGCACCCTGCAACACCAGCTCTGCTCACGGAGAGTGGCCCACGAGGCATTTGCGTTCCATGCCCAGTTCCATGCCAGCAAGTAGCTCTCCATGCACAGAGCTGTCTGCATGAGCAGACTCAGAACATTAAACAACAGCCCTTTAGTGTCACCCAGGAAATAAATGATCCAGTTTGCCTACTGTTGCCTGGCTGTGCTCTCATTTCTGAAGATTTTTCCTGAATGTTTAGAACCATTATAATCAAATGTCCTGCTAGAACCTCAAACTTAATTACATTCATCTTTTCTTCTTTTCAGACTTCTTGTTTTGGGTTTTCTAAGTCTGTCACTAGCACTGTGTTTTTACCCAATTCTCTTTTTCTCATTTCCTTTGGCCTTAACATCCGCATCTTAACAAAACTTAGCAGTTGTGAATTGTAAATATCTGGAATGGGCCCTCGCTTTTTATTTTCACGCTTGTTATTTTTTGCATGACTTCCTTTATACCTAACTGGATTTCACACCTCCAGTCTTCCTTCTTCCAATCTGTCTTTATTGTTCCCAAATTCAGTTCCTCTGAAGCAGAGCTCCGTCCATGTTTCTCTCGTGTCCATATTTGATGGCTGTACCTGCTGAGCGTGGGTTCAGAGCACCACACGGTATGGCCCCAGACCACATCTTCAGCCTAGTTCCCCACTCACCACCTTCAAATACACTTCCCTCCAGCCAAACTGTGGATGAGTACTCTGTGCTGACTGCTTACAATGTGTAGGGCAATTGATTGGCTTTGACTATTTATTTTATCACAAAAGTCCTATGTGAAAGGTTTTAGTCTTTCCATTTTACAGATGTAGAGGAAGAGAGATGACATTATAGGCCTTTCCCAAGGTCACTCTGATAGTCAGTGATAGACCTGAGTTTCAACCCAGTCTTCCTAGCTCAGAGGTCTGCACTCCACCACCGCTCCACTTGTTTATTCAGCTCCCTCCATCTGGAATCTCCTTTTCCTTCTTTCTATGTGATTAAAATTTCCCCATCTTTCAAGACACATCAGATGCCACCTTCTCAGTGAGACATTCTTGAACCATCATCGCTCTGAGTAATCTCACCTCCTCTGATTTCCTGTGGTATTTCATCTCTTATGGGTCAACAGTTTGTATTATGGTTCTCCCTAGACAGGTCTTATGAGGAGCCATAAGCCATACTTCCTGCTTGTTCCCTTACATTAGGATTAGCACTGAATATAGTGATTTTCAAGGATCTATGTTAATATCATGAGAAGACAGGGTTCTTTGGCAGCAGGACAAGAGGAGGACCAAATGTGAGAGGGCTTGGCTCCATGAGAGAAGCCATAGGCATATGTCTACAGGAGCTGAGCAGGGCTGTTGAGGACAGGACACTGTGGACGTCACTCACTCGTAGGATCACCAGGAGTCAGAGCTGACTCATAACACACACACGTAACTATCACTGTCACCAATGAAGGGTGACTTTCCTGTTAGCCGTTTATGCTACCCTTCACTATCTGCCGTTAAGAAATAATTGAAATTGAAGTGAGATATATCCATGTATATTTAATGAGATACAATACGATAGTGCTTTCTCTTTTTTGTCACACAGGACTTGGGTGGCAACAAGAAAGCCAAGTGGAGGCTGAGGTAGGGAGTAGAGGGACAGGGCTGAGACCTCAGGAAGAATGGCATGTAATTCTGGCCTAGGCAGGCTACACATTAATCCTGAGGAAAAACAGGCCAAGAGGTCAGGCAAGGAAAGAAATTGAAAAACAGGGAAGGGGCAGGGGATCAAAGAAAGAGCCAGGGATCCCTCTGGCCCTCCCTGGGCCCCACTGTGTCCCAATGCTAGGGAGCAGGTGACAGTTACAGAATATTTCAGTAGTAAAATTGAGTGTGATATTGAACTGTCGCTTATTTTTTGTCCAGGCCCAGAATGGCTCTCAGAGTGCGGGTGGGCCCAAAGACTCTTGGCTGGGATGAGAGGCCTGTGGTGTGTGGACAGAGAAGCTGATGACAGTATTACTTTTAAAAAGCCCTGTTTAAATATTGGTCATGGTTCATTTAAGCATGTGGCTTTGGGAGTTACCACACAGCTATGTATTTTGCCTTAGTTAGGGGAAACTTATGAACCACAAATGCGCTTTCTATTATATGATATAGAAATCTAGTAGGATGGAAATTCAGTTCCTACTAAGTGTTAAAATTCTCCAAATTAACTAATGACCATGTCAGTTTCAGAGCTCTGATTTCAATGCTTTAGGGGATCTGCTAATTGGTATTTGGCTTCTAAATAGAGCAATGATTCTGTATTCCTATTACACATTCAGCAACATTTGGAAAAACAAGTGATCTTGGTCGATTAAATGATTCTGTCTGGAAGAAATGTGGCTTTTACTTAGCTGAGGAATTCTGAACAGGGAAGAATCCTCCAAATGCCATTTGAGGACCAGGGATAACTAGGACTGCTATTTCTAAGGGGTTTGCACGACATGGACTCTGATGGTGCTAGAGCTTTTGTAAAGTCCTTTGCCTTTTATCCAGTTCAGCTGCAACTTGGGGATGACTTTGCCAGCAAATGTCTTTACTGAAGGGATAGACCCCACCAGGCCCCATGGTGAACTTACTTGGCCTTGATCCCTCAGCCCCAAGATTCTGTTTACCCGCCGCTGTCAAGGTGTGCTTATCAGGAATCTGTTTTCTGCAGCATGGTCTTCTCTCTTGCTTGGAAAAGATGTTAATTAAAAAAGAAATAGAGCTGCCAAAAGTGAATTATTGCGTTCCATGGTTATCTTTGGACTCTGGACCTATTGTAGACGTCATTATCATGGGGAAAGGGGAAGGTCCTACAGCCAGCATCCTCCAGCAACCATTAACTGATACAGAGGTTGAGGCAGGATTTGCAGAAAACACAGTCCTGAATCCTAAGTAGGACTGGCTTGAACAAACATTACCTTCCCGTTTTCAGTCAGACATCTGATTTGAGGTAAAGGATTAGACACATGATCCTAACAAATTTACTGAGAGCCTCTAAGGTTTCAGAGAAGTTGCAGTTTTTAAAACCTCTAGTGTCAGTGTTCATACATTTCTTCTCAGTGTGCATTTGTGCTGTTGATCCTGAAATCCAAAAGATTCTAGTTTGATTTAGTAATTCAATTTCGTGCCTGCGTGATTCATTTGCTCAGAAGAAAATTCGTTTTGGTTGTTTAGATCTGCAGCTGGCTTTCATCTTCATTTTCTTGTTCTTGCATGGGTTTTGCTTTGTTTTGTTTTTCCTATCCACTATAAATTTCCATTTTATACAGCCTATATTTTCTCAAGATCCTTATGAGCATTACATAAAGATAAGTGAAGCTTTTTATTTTCTGTTTTTCAGCTACTATACACATTTACTTGGTGTGTTAAGAAGTTCTTTTCTGGGTTCACTTTTACTATCATTTACATTCAGCTCAGTGACTTAACTTCTATCCTGAATTACAGTTGTTACAATTGAACTCTTGCTTCTTGAATTCTTCGGTGCTTGAAGTTCCTTGCATTTATCTGCTGTTTCAGCTGCGTCCGTTATGATTTGTAAGGGAGACTTTTTACACTTGGATGTCATTTACACATGTGCTGAGTAATAATTCAACAAGTTTTCATTAAGCTCCTACTATGTGCATCTTAAGTACAATAATTTATCAAAAATGAGTTGAATGTATTTTTTAAATGCCAGCAAGCGCTGAGGAGATAAGGCAGGAAGCTTAAGCCCCTGCTGCTCCAATTGCAGCTCCTGGAATGGCAGCATTGGCATCACCGAGGAACCTGTTAGAAATGTAGTACAGAACTGTACACTGAAATCTATGTACCTTTGCTAACAATTGTCACCCCAATAAACTTTAATTAAAAAAAAAAAAGAAACGCAGACTCTCAGGCCCCACCTAAATTTACTGAACCAGAGCTTGAATTTATTAAGATCCCAGGTGATTTGTATGTGTTTTGGAGTTTAAGAAAAATGTACAGTGGTATATAATAAAATTTTACTTATTTTATAGTTGGTAAACAATACTGTAGTGATTCGACATTTTGATACCTTGCAACGTGAGCATCCTACTAATTCTAGTAATCATCTGTCACCGTGCAAACTTACCACAAACTTATCGACTGTATCCCCCTTCGTCTTTTTCACCCATCCCCCCACTCCCTTCCCCACTGGCAACCATCCCTTTGGTCTCTCTCTCTATGAGTCTGTTTTTTGCTTGTTTGTTTTAGATAATAAAATTTTAAGTATGCACTAGTAGATTTTAATTATTTGATAATTCTGGCTAAGATGTACCAATGTGGATTACAGAAGGAGTTTGATTATTTCAGTGATGAAAAGACGCTCAGTTGGATTCTAAGCCTTCAACATTGGAGTGACATATTGCAAAGGCTTTGAGCCAGGTTTACTCTTTTGGATTTGTTCACAGTACACCTGGGAGAATGTAGTGTAAATGGGAAAGAATGTTTCTGAGTGCTCCCACACCTCTGACAAGCTACACACTTGGGACTGTCCTGAGGTGAAAGTATGGTCTTCATGTGGTTTTCAGCAGTGTGAGTCCCATTTATACGGCTTCTAACAGAGGATGACCCTCTGAAGAGTGTGCGCCTGTAAATATTGTAATGAAAATATTGTAGTAAAATTCTCATCCGTGATCCATGCAGCTGTGGTGGCTGTAATGGGGAGGGGAGAAGTGAGAAGGATGGATGGAGTTAGGGTCTGACAGGGAAGGCACGATTTGTGTTAGTTTTGGCCTTGGAGCATAGAAACATCTGGAAATAAAATGAGTGAAGCTGACTGGAAATGTGAACCTTTGCCAAGACTGTATAAGAAAGGTGCAGTGAGGAACTAGAGCAGACACTTACTTCCCTCTTCTCGGCCTCCAGCTTTGAAATTAAAATAACAACAACAACAGAGAAATCATATTGCTACACATGGGAAAATTGGCCATATTTATAAACGCTTATTAAGTTTGGTTTTCCCCAGTTCCCCTTTGGTGTTAATCAGTTGGTTGCTCAGGAAAGTGGGTGGAGCTACCGTGTGATCTGAAACTATGTGAATGGGCAGAGCGTCCAATCCACTTTTGGAATCTTGAGATGTCAGAAACGTCCTCTTTAGAACCAGGTACAAGGAGGACTTTTGAAGATCAGATGGCAGAAATGGGAAAACAACAGTAAGAGGACTCAGAGAGTGTGAAGACTTCAAAACAGAAGGAAGACCCATTCCTCACTGGGTGGGGAATAGCACCAGAGGCCTTAAGGAAAAGAAAGGATGCTGGGTAAACACAGCCTCACGCTCTGTTAGCTGCTAATGACCAGGTGCTGGGGGGCCTGTGGGGTCAGTCGTTTCCCTCTGGTTTCTTTTGGTGTCTTCTATCCCAGGAGAAAACAGAAAACCAGGCAGTATGCAGTGGTACTTCCTATGTCCACATTCCCCCAGTGTTTCTGCTGTGGACCCTCCTTGCAGGCAGCCCTCTGGGTCCATGCTGCTCCTTCTGTCTGCAATCTCTTCTCCTTCTGTGCCCTGTGGGTGCTCCCCAAGTCCTGCAGAGTTGATCCTATTTCACTTAGCACTCTCTTCCGTGTCCATGTCATCTCGTCTCCTGTGTCCATGTCATTTCTATAGCATCAGCCTTCAAACTTTCTTGATTGACTATATATCTATTAACAAACATTTTTGAGGCATCATCTCCAAATATATGTTTGTTTCCTTATAAACCATAGGCAAGAATTGTGTATATATGTGTTTAAATGCAAATATATAAAATATATGAAATATTATATATAAAATATATATTAAACTATATATCTATATAGAAGATAAATTATTAAAACATAAAAATAAAAGCAGAAGAGGCAAAAACGTTATTAAAATAAATTTGTTTTCTTCCCACAAGTCTGGTCAAACCTTGGAGTGCACCTGTGCCTGTTGGAGACGCCTTCCTGGACAGGAGCTGCAGCTTGGCCTCAAGCCCATCTCCTAGTCACTGCCCTCACAGCCGCCCGCCCCCAACCTCCTCACTGGCTCCACTTTTCTGACATGCGGGGCTTGGAGACACCACAGCTCTAGCTCTCCAATAACCTGGGTCAGATTTACTTGAGAGTTTTTAGCTCAAAGCGCTGACTTTTTGGCTCTTTCTCAGTACCGGAAGTCAATGATAAATGCCTCAACAGTATCATACTGCCTCTGGTTGCTTCTATGAGCACGGAGGAATTCTGTCAAATGCCTGCTTATTCAAGAACAGATCTGTGAGTAGGTATGCCTAGCTGTGATAATGTGGTGACATCCCCAGAGGTAATAAATCCCTGGGAACTGGAAGAGGCTTGGTGTCTGTGATACAGGAGGAAATTGAAAATGAGGAGGAAGTCGGGAAGTTCTATTACAAATGAATTATGGGTTCCAATCAAGTGTATATGCAATTAAATTTATGTGTAGGTCAAATCAAATTATGAAATGCTTCATCCATATTTGAGAGTGAAGATTAGAAATGAGTCTACTAAGTGATGGAAAATACCACTCAAATTACTACCAAATTCCTGAAAAATCCTGTTTATCTTTATGCTTAGTTTCCTCATCTGTTGATTTGCAAATAATATCAGCTTCATTAGGTCCCTCATGGTTCTCACTAGGATAATCCAGTGATTATGTATTTAGCCAAAGAAAATAGCTCTTTGTTAGGCAGTTGAACAGCTGTTAAAACTTGCTGGAGGACATATTATAGGAGACAAGCCTTTTGCCACACCCTCATGAGTTCATCTTTGAACTGTGGACCCAACTTCACCCTGTTAGCAGCTGTGGGGAATGGGAAGCACTTCCACTGTTGAATTTCTGAACTCCCCAATGGCGTGACAGCCATGGCACATTCAGAACTTTCTGAACTATTTCCTTTTGTCCATCTACTCCTGGTTTCCCCCATAATCCACAGTATCGCATTTGGGAAAGAAGTGGGCAGGGTATCACTTCCAATCTTTCCTTCACTTCTCTGTATTGAATACCTAAATTCATTTTTACGTGTTCCTGTAAGAAGAGACCTTTCCCCCATTTTGGTAGGATTAATGTGTTAATACTTTGAAAGCATTGCTTTAGGCGGGAAATGGAGCCGCTGTAGTTGGATCAATCCAATGACAGTTGGTGATAAATTTTTTTGAGTAGTGAAACAAGTGTACAGTGATGTCAGAGATGCTTCTTGAATTACGGCCTAATTTTTTGGCAGGAATCGTGTTTCCCTTGGCAAAAAAAGCTTGTTTGAAGATGTCTTTTTGCCATCATTCTATATTACATTCTCTAGGATTTTTCTGCTTTGCTTTCTTTAATGTTAGAAGCTCAACTTGGGGAAAATAAGGTACAGAGTTAACCTTTTGTCTTTTGATTGAGTTAAAGAAGTGCTACATTCAAACTCTGAGTTGGCCCTTTGTCTAAACCTTGAAAAAAATGAACTAATAACTAACTTAGTGTTTTGGAATTGTCTTTTAAACATATAGAGGTATTACTCTGAATTGAAATATCTATCTATATCTATCTACTTATCTGTCTATCTATCATCTATCTATCTATGAGTATCTATCTTCAACAAGTATTTATTGACTACCTCCTCTCTGTCTAGCACTGTTCTAGAAGCTGAGGGTAATGGTGGTGACAGAATGCCTGCCATATGGAGCTTATTGGGTTCTTTTGGGAGGGAGGGGAAGAATACAAAACAGTAAATAAACAAATAAATTAATAAGATTATTTCAGATTTTACGTACAAGAGGAAAATAAAGCAGATGTATTCATCGGTGCCAGCAAGAAACAGGATGTACTTAAATTACAGTCATTTGAGAATAGTTTAATAAAAGTTCTATTTACAAAGATATGGTCAGTGGCAGGGTAAGGAGCCCTCATAAATTAACGTAGTACTTTGAGGCTGGTTACTTACAGAAGCAAACCCTGAAATAGAGGACACAGTTACCTGAAGAACAGAGAGGGCCAGCTGGAGACAGCTGCGTATCGGGGCTCTGACCTTCAGCAGGGCCTCAGCCAGCTCTTGCATCTCTGCAGGAAGGAAACTGGGGAAGTAAGTTGCCAGCCTCATGGGCTCCCCGTTGACCTAACACACTGAAGTCACATGGTGAGGGAGCCAGATGTTGTAATCGTACAAGTCAGTCTTCCAGGACACAGAACAGATGGGAGAAAGGTAAAGAGTATGGATCTAGAGAGGCAGGGAGGATATCAAGCACCAGCGAGAAATGGAACATTCTATGGGGCAGACCATGGGTAGTGATCTAAGATGTTATATTGTTTCTGGCACAAAGGTGCTTACAGTTTATTTGAGGTGATCAAACATAAGTTTATGAAAAGACAATTAACAAAAGAACACTGGTTATAGGTAATAAAAGTGTTATATACCACAACTCTTATATTTGAGAACAGGAAGAGATTGTTTCTACTTTGGAAGATGAGGAAACATTTCATGGAGCCAGTGTAATTGGAATTGAGCTTAAGGAATGGATGGATTGTTAGTAGTTGGGAAAGAAGAAGGAAACATTCCAGGACTGTAAAATGTCATGGGCCAAAGTGCACAGATGGGACACATTTTAGGAACAATTTGGCTAACGTGGTTTGAATGATTCTATAATCTTCTTAGAATCATAGACTTGTAATGAAAATAAACCTATCCTCTTCTAAACTGCCACTCAGTGTAGAAATCACACCTATAAGTACCAGTTGGTTTCCTTTCTTCTTCCCTCTATGTCTCTTCCCCCTCCCTCCTTACTTCTGTGACTTTCAACAGCATTTATTGAGCATCCATGATTTGCATAGTTGCAATAAGCAAGGAACAAGATACTGCATTGAACAACACTGTGTCCCTCATCAGTCAGGGAATTTAGTTTCAATCTCATCATTCCAGAGGGTCTCTCAGTAATTGAACAAGATCGTAATATTCATAGCTAACACTTACTGAATACTTCTTACGTACTGGACACTGTTGTTATTCAAAAAGACTTGGTTTGTCTTAGGAAGAATGCACTGAAGACTTTAGAGAAGGCATTACTGAAATGATCTTCCGTATTTTGACCCTACAAAAGTACATCTGACTGTTTTAAAACAAGCACTCAGCTGCTGAAATAGTAAATTGACTGGTTAACCTACTGCATATCAAGAGTGTATAACATTTTAATATTGCATAAATTATGGAAGATTTTCTCAGTGAGAGATCAAGTTTGGGAGCACAGTGATTTCCTTTGCTCTGTGGGAGCATCTCTTTCTCTTTCTCCTTTCTGGGATTCCAGGCCACAGGTCAGCAGTAAACCAAGCAGATTAAGGCTTCACACAGGAAGGCAGGAAATTGAGAGAAGCAGCCAGACCAAGGAGGGGACTATCCCAGAGGCTCAGCTCCAGGCAAGGCTGAAGCCTGTGGGGATGGAGCATTGGTTCCTCTCCAAAAGAGGTGAGAAGTCTCACTTTGAACTCTGTCCTCAGAGAGATGTTTCTTTAGAGGCTTGCTGTAGTTTCTCTTTATTTCCGATGTTAACAAGACAGAATTCCTTTGGAAAAAGAGAGCTTCAAAATTCACAATTAGCTAGTGTGTGTGTGTGTGTGTGTGTGTGTGTGTGTGTGTGTGTGTGTGTGTGTGTTTAAGCTCTTTAGGAACTGAATTTCCCTTGTAACTCTTCAAGCTTTTCTTTGTAACTTTAGGCTGTTATAAAGAATTAAGTTAGTATAAAAATCGTGATGGTCTACATTAGGAAAGGCGAATATATTTTATTTTCCCTACACAACATATATGAATTATAGATTAGTCTCCTACAACAGTTTTCCCTCAAGAATGATTAACCTTCTTGGGTAGAGTTTTAGTGCTAGTCTTAATTAAATTTGTTCATTAAATGTAGCTTAGGCACCATCATAATATTTCAGCTGATGTAATCACTGGGCAGCAAATGAGATATTATTATTAATATGATTTTAAAATGATCCAGCTGAATGTATTTCACACATGAGAGAAGTGTTTTAAATTTGCATTTTTACCAGTAACATCCTGGAATCTAGGTATTTGAGAAGTTAATCTTAAGGTAATAACAGTGTTAACTGTCTCATTTTTTAACTTGCTTTCCAAGGTTGATTCCATATCTGGTACATGTGGTGATGAAAGATACTGTTGAGCAGGATCTAAGGGACTGCCCATGACACACGGGTGGCCCAAGGGTGAGAGGAAGACTGTACTTGGGGTGAGTGGGAGAAGCATCAGAAACTCTAGCTTTTGGAAGGAGATGGGGAAGGGCAGGAACAGGAAGGAGGAGAAAATGCCAGGATGTAGTAATGGGAATGTGTGGAGACAGGCTTTTGCCCTGTCCCACCACCAGAAAGTGGTTCCTCTGGGCCTGTTCCTGTGGAGCCTGCAATTAAGCAGGCTTCATAAGCATTGGCACAGCAGCCTTCTTCCAGCTCCTGGGGAAAGGAAGCAGTGTATAAAAGGCCATGGGGAAGGAGACGCAAGCTGGTGTGGAGGAGCTCACTGGTGTAGCCGGAAATTGTCAGAGCGTGTGCTCCTAGCCTCTGATGGAAAGCTACCAGGACCTTTTTCCTGTGTGGACTGTGTGACATGCTCCAAAGCATGTGGGACTTTTTAAGGTCCTAACTGCTTGTTAGGACCTGGGACTTTTTAAGGTCCTAACTGCTTGTCAACAAGTAGAAGAGAAAGGTTTTCTAAGTATATTCAGTTTGGAATGTCTGCTTGGACAAGGTCTGTGCTAGAGTGATTTGTAGCTGAGGTATCGCATAACCTAGGCCCCACCACATACCTGCAAAGCCTCTGAGTTTTTGATCTTGGTGAAGCAGATTGGGGTTGACATATAAGAAAAGAGAAAAATGTAGTAGCTTTCTTGCAGCAAACTAACAGAGACCTGATATGAGACTCTTCTTGAACCAAAAATTAAGATAAATATGGCTCAGCCCTTTAAAGTCAGATCTATAATAAGTGAGAAAGTTCCCGTGATGGGGAAGGAGGAAAAGAGCCCTTGATTCAAGCAAAAACCCTTCAGGCCCAGAATTTGGGCATTTGAGTATGTACCCACATTGTCATACAGGGAATTTCTGTGACCAGTTTTCTCTGGCTGATGGCACACCCCAGTATGTGGGGGACAGTCTCAGGACTGCTGGGACTTTGGGAGTGTGGGTACCTCCATATTTCTGGCAGTGTTTGGTATCCAGCTGCATTCATGAGGGAAAGGATTAGGGGAACTGGCATCTTTCTTCTCTGGTGAGAGATGCAGACCCCAGAGGAGGGGAAGATTGGAACCTGATGCTGACTGCTTCCTTTCCAAGACAGACACTTAGATCCCAGCCCCAAAATTTGTTAGAAGAAACCTTGGTGTATGCAGTCATGTGCAGTCGGGAAATTGGTAATGTCGCCCAACACAACAGCAAAAGAAGAAAGGAAGGTGGGATCTATGCTGCAGTCAGAAAAGATTCACTTGCAACAAGCAAATATAGCACATGATCTCCCCTGAGAGAAAACGATGTAATAGATTTGTCAGGAGTCCAGAAAGTTTTCTTGGAGTGAGCTGTAATGAGATGAAGGCATTTAGTCATTAACATTCCTGTGTGGGGTTGACTCTCACGAAAAGAAAAACATTAAGGGCTATCATTTGCACTTCCGGCCACAACTGAGTAGTCCTCCCGCCATAAACAACTATAAAACCCGACAGAATATATGAGACAACTGTTTTCAGGTGTTAGGCAGTAGACAGAGTAGGACCGAGATTCTTGAGCAAACAGAAACACATTAGTTTGCCGTGGCTCTTGGGCTCAGGACACTTTTCTAATCAGGAAGCCAAGAGAAGCAGTGTTCTTGCTGAGTGGAGAGGCAGTGATTAGAGTTCAGGGCTGGCAAAACTTTGTAGAGTACTGGAGAAGGAGGACTTCCTCAGAAGGGACCAGTGATCTGTGTGGGTGCTTACCCTCGGTCTGCGCAGTGCGCTTGCAGGCCAAGGCTCTGTGAGGTAGAGCCGAGAGCAGTTGCTGTGGGAATGGAAGGTGCCACAGAGAAACCCGAGTTCATCCAGTGCTGGGAGATATTAGAGTTCCATCGCAGAAGTGGGGCAACCTCGCTGAATAACTGGAACATTCTTTTGAGATCAAGAACCATGCCCTCAAGTACTGGCCATGCCCTAAGAACAAAACGCCAACCCTTAAAAGGAAGACAGCATTATTCAGGCTCTTTACAATGTGTCACACACAATACCTGGTGTACCCTAAAAAAAAAATCTTTCCAGACGTGAAGAAGCAGAAAAATGTGACCGAGAGAAATAGACCTCAGCATGACCAAGAGGTTAGATTTAACAGACATGGACTTTAAAAAACAGCGGCCATGAGTATGTTCAAGGATTTAAAAGAAGGGGTGATCCTAATGAGGGAACATACGGGGAGGTCAGCAAAAAACAAAAAACAGAAAACAAAAAACAAAAAAATGAACAAACAAAAACAAACTATAAAAATGATCTAAATGGAAACTCTAGAAAAGGATAGTATCTGAAATTAAAAGTCCACTCTGAAGAATGGAAAGAAAAAAGATTTTTAAAATAATGAACAGAGCTTTAGTTGCGTCTGGGATAATATAATCTATAATACACACGATTGGAATCCCTGAGGGAGAAGAGAGTAAATGGGGCAATACAAAAAAAATATATTTGATAAAATAGGGCTAAAAACTGCCCAGATTTGGAGAAAAACATCAATGTACATATCTAACATCAGCAGCCAATCCAAAATAGGGTAAATACAAAGTGAAATACACTTAGATATATCATCATTAAACTGCCAAAAACTAAAGATAAGGAGAATATCATGAACGTGGCCAGAGGGTGGAGGGGAAGGAAACACAATACACACCAGGGGACAACAGATTAAAAGATCAACTCTACAGATAATAAGCATAAGAAAGTTGGTGTGGCTTTGTCTTTTCAGATGAAGTTGACAAAAGCTATCACCACAGATCAAGAAGGACATTTCATGACAAAAGGACAAGTAATCATGAAGATATAATCATCCTAAATGTGCGTGCATCTAGTAACACTGTTGCGAAATACCTGAAGCAAAATCTGACAGAAATAAAGGGAGAAATAATAAAATGCACAAGTTGGAGATTTTAACAGCCCTTCTGAGTAATTGATGGATTAATTAGATTTTTTTTTAAAGAAAGCAATAGATTTAAACAACTCTTTCCACCACTAGACATAGTTGGCATTTATAGAACCCTATCTCCAGCAATTGCAGAACACACATTGTTTTCAAGTACACATGGAATGTTCAGCATCATAGATCATTTGCTGGGCCATAAAAAAAGTCTCAACACATTTAAGAGATTGAAATCATAGAGACGATGTGTTCTCTGATCACAATGAAATTAAGTTAGAAATCAATAACAACAGGAATTCTAGGAAAACAAATATTTGAACATTAAGTAATACTCTTCTAAATAATCCATAGGTTCATAAAGAAATTTAAAAGGCAATTAGAAAATATTTTGAGCTGAATGATAATAAAATCATTAATCATTAGGGAAATGAACATTAAAGTCATAATGATATACTACTTTACAATTGATGTCTGATAATCTCAATGTAGATTAGGATGTGAGGTAGCTGGGATTCTCACATGTTGTTAAAAGTATCTTGGGGAAAGTATTTGGTAGTTTCTTATGAAGTTAAATATACACTTACCCCATAACCCTGCAATTCCATGGCTAGATTTTTACCCAAGAAAAATGACAACATATATCTACAAAAAAGGAGGTACGAGAATGTTTATAGCAGCTTCATTCATAATAGCCCTAAACTGGAAACAACACAAATGTTCATGGTGAGTGGAAAAATAAATTGTGCTATATAGATTTAATGTAATACTACCCAGCAGTATAAATGAATGATCTATTGAAACATGAAACACTGTGGATGAATTTAAAAAAGCTAATATTGAGTGAAAGAAACCAGACACAAAGAAATCACATATATGATTTCATTAACATGTGTTAACTTCATGTGAAGTTAATAAACTAGCAAAACTAATCTACAACAATAGGAATGAAAACAGTGGTTGTTTATGGGGGTGGAGAATGGGTAGAGAAATGTGGAAACGTTCTGGGTTACTTGAAATGCTCTATATTTTGATTTGTGTGTTGGTTACACAGATTGCTATATCTATATCTATATCTATATCTATATCTATATCTATCATCTATCTATCCAGATTGATATAGATAGATTGATTCTCAGTCCCATCTATGTCTATCCAGATAGCTATAGATAGATATAGCTATAGATATCTCAGAACTCATCTAACTATACCTTAAGATCAATGCATATCACCGAATATAAATTTTAGTGTAATACAAAAATGAGGAGGAAAATCTTAGGGTAAGAGAAAGGACCTCATTTCATTTTCTGGAGCTGCACACAGTTGGAAGCTCACAAGTTGGAAGCATGGAGGAGTGGACTGAGAATGATGGGGTAGGTGTAGGGTAAAGGAAGAGGTGAATGTGAACACAACAGAGCATTGGAGAAGGGGGGGATTTCATAGCCGTGATGAGTATAAAAATTGGGAGAAAAGGAACGATGCCTAAGAAGGATGTGTAGGGAGTTCTGTTTGTTTGAAGCAGTGGGAAGACTCTTGTCACCCCTTCAAGAAAACCAGAAGGGCTCCATTGTTCTGCTTGGCTTTCAGAGTAGATTTGTGTTGCTTTTGAAAGTGTCACCATCCTGAGATGAGGCATAAGAGGACACAGGTCCTCTTATGAGGCAGGTCCATAAGGGTTTCAGGTAGCATGCCCAAGTATTTGATTCTCTTGTTTAACCACCAAACAACACACTACTGTGACAGCATGGGGGGTAGTCCTAAGGAGTGCAGTGTAAATTTCTGGTGTTTTGGGCAAGAAGGGCCTTTGAAGGAAGTTCTGCAGGCGTCCTTTTGTCATCAAACAGTTAGGGCTAGTCCTGAGAGCCTAGTCACTTTACAGGGAAATCTTTCTCATGTTTTATAAATGAAAAATCCTGGTGATTTCTTCATGGGTTGATTGTACAGTGTGAACTTCCCTGTGGATCTATGTTCTCTTGCAACTTGCCCACAGCAGTTCGGAATTGCCTGTTTCTTTGTTCCCAAGGGGACTGCTAGGGTTCCCTGACTGTTGTGAAACAGCCTAGAACTATGAAACCTCAGCAGAACATTCTGGACACAGCTGGAATTTGCTTTGTTTATTGCTCAGCCCCTAAATACCTACATTAGTCGTGGATTCAGTTTTGGTGTATGAATCCCTTTGCCACCAACTCCCTCTGCTGGCCTACAATTTGCATCTTACTACTCAACCTTTTTCCCCATTTGGTATGAGTTTTATGTCCTTGGAATATAAAGATAGCAACTCCAAACAAAAACAAAATGTTTATTTATGAATCAGCTCAATAAAACTTAATATTATTCCCAGTTCTCATTTTCTTGCCCAGTTTCCTGTCTTTACCCATCACAACTCCAATCCTTCTATTATCACACTGTGTGACTCAGTAGTTCTCAGCCCCATGTCCCAACACATCAGGGAGGCATGTCTCAAGTAATGTGCTTTTTTTCCTAAATGCACAGTACTTAAAAATGTATTTCCATGAAATATTTCTATAAAATATTTCTAACTCTTGTGCTAACTCGTTTTTCATATTTTGGGGGCAGATTTTAATGTTAAAATCTTGCATGCCATCTGATTTGAGGGCGGGGTTAAGAGCAAAGTGGAAAGGTGTGTAGGTAGAAATTGAATTATTCTTAACAGTTCTGGGAATGGTATCATATTTTAAAATCAATCCAGAATGGAAAATGGAAGTTGCTTTCAGGCATGACAGTCTAGTATTTACAACTCAATTTCTGTTTTCAGTTCTCCCAGAAGACAGATAACATAAAATCTTTCATGAAACTCCAAATCTCTTCTTAAGATGATATTTTGGAGGCATGGAAAAAACCCACAAACACTGAGGGCTTATGCTGATACAGGGGAAAATACGTCTGTTTCCTATTCTTCTTGGACCTAGTGACAAGGAGATGGGAGTGGGAGTAGAGTCCTGGCTAAGAATTTGATCGTGTGAAAGGAAAAAACTACCCCTCTAAAGCCTCTGTCATTGTTTTGCTCCCAGATGTATAGACCTGTAACGAATGGCTTCTATTAAGTAGAATACCTTAATGAGTTTTTGAGTATGCAAATCTTGACCCAGGCTTTAGTTTTGAGTAGGATTGGAGAATTAAACACTTTGTAGTAAATTTATATGACTTTAGTGCTTGAGGCTGGCAGTCAGTTTGCGGGGAAGGGTCCTCCTGCTTGGGATCTTACTGGAATGAGAATGACTAACAGTGACGCTATCATGGGGCTAGCCTTGTAAGGATTGGCATCCAATAACACTTTCCCAAAATGATTCAAGAACTTTGGAAGTTATTCCATATTTTAAGCACATTATTTGAGACATGCTTCATTGCTGAGCCCTGCAGTGATATATTGGGGCTTGGTGGTTGAGAGCTACGGAACTCAGTGTGATAACAGTAGGGCTGGAGTTGTGATGCGTAAAGATGAGAAAGTAGGCAAGCAACTGAGAACTGTGAATAATAATAATTAAGTTTTATTGAATGTTTATTACATGTCAGGCTTTGGGTACTTTCTGTACATTATTTCTTTGAATCTTCACCCTGAGAAGTAGCTCTTCCTCCCATTTGACACAATTAGTAAATGTTCCCTTTTAGTGCCTCTATTCTTATAGGGCATGGAGAAAATCCCTGCGTGTAATTCTTTATTTGAATGAAATTAAAATCAAACCAACAAATATCCATTGCTCATAGTATAAGTCCTTGTGGGGACATAGATTTTGGATTATTCAGCCTTAAAACAGAAGGAGATCCTGCCATTTGCAGCAACATGGATGACCCTGGAGGACATTATGCTAAGTGAAGTAGCCAGACATGGTCTCACTTATCTGTGGAATCTAAAAACATCAAATAGGTAGGAGCAGAGAGTAGAACAGTGGTTACCAGATGCAGGGAAATGGGGAAATATTGGTCAAAGAGTACAAAGTTTCAGTTATGTAGGGTGACTATGTGCTAGAGGTCTAATGTACATTGTGGTGACAGTAGTTAATAATACTGTATTGTATACTGGAAATTTGCTAAGAGCAGATATTAGGGACTTTCACACCCACGAAAAAGGTAACTCTATGAGGAGATGGATATGTTAATTAGTTTGACTGTAGTAATCATTTCACTCTGTATATGTGTATCGAAACATGTTGCACATCTTACATAGACACAGTTGTTATTTAAAAAGTAAAATTAAATTAAGATAATAGAAGGTAAGCATATCCTATCAGATAGGACTCACTCTCCCCAACGCTAAAACAAAAACCAAAGCGTATCTACTTCTACACCCATCCTTACCTCCTTTTTCAGTCTCAGTCTTTGATCCACTCACTCATCAACACCTTTCATATCTTCTAACTCTCCTCTTACTATCTTCCTTCTACATAGTTTTACTTTATCCAGCTGAGAAGTAAGCAGAAATTCTGTGCTGGGTTTCCATTTTTTTATTTTTATTTTCTGTGAATGAGGGAAAAGGGAAAATTACTTCTCAGTCCTTCCCTCATCTCCGCCTTTCGAGAAGCTGTTGCTGTGAAAGCAGCATAGAATTTGTTGGCAAAGGTGAAATCTGGGTCTCAGGAAATACTATTTAAAAGAGAAAGCTTCCTGTAAAAAGTAAATGTTTTGTCTATCTTTGAGAAAGTTAACTGTGGAATGGGTAAGACTCGTGCCCTTAGGCTTAAAGAGTAAGGGAAAGAGTGCCCACTAAGAAGGGACAGTTGTCTAGAAAAACCAGAGGACACAGTATCGTGTAAGCACAGGTTTGTCGCAGTTTTTTGAAAAAGGAAATTGTATTTGATAAGAGGCTAAAGAAGTATAAGTGAACCGTTTTTATTTTATATGATGCAATATTTTATTTAAACGGAGCCCGTATCCTAATTTGGGCCATTTTCAGGAATATAAATAGGCTTTCTTCTTGAGTATAGAATAGGTATCCTAGACTTAGACACCCTAATTTCAAACATTTGGCTTAATTTATGAAAGAAGTTGAGAACAGAAATAGAGGAAATAACCAGTCATTAAGTCCTAGCCCACATTATATGTGGTGAAGGAGGATTGGACAAATACGTAAGATACTTTTGCCTAGTAAATGTTCACTCAAATAACCATTTATGTCCTTTCGCTATTCCAGCTTTTATGGACCTTCCAATATTGTTAGAACAAAGTGCACGTTTGACTGCAAGTTCTACTTCATATTGCAAAGTCGTCGTCTACTCTTAGCTTGTGCTTCCTGCCTCTGGGCCTCCTCCAGGCCACAGGGGCGTTGGTTAGACAGTCATGGTTCTCAGTTTTTGCTCAACTTGTAATTTCACCAAAGATTCCTTCCTCTTCTCTTAAGTTATTCAATTCCTACCAATTCCTTGAGATCCTGTTTGCTTTCTATCATGGTGCTATAGCCACTCTGCCCTGGGAACTTTTCCATTCCTCACCACCCCTTTACCTGTGATTTACTCATTTGAGAAAGAATTAATGGATATAAAAACCATGTTTTAACTACAAGATAAATCTTACTTAGATTGAATCTTAAATTCTTGAGTATAGCTGTATCTGAGATCAAGGAATTATCCCACATGTGCATTATAACTATTTATGTGTTGAATGAGTTGTACTCGCCTGGGAATACAAACAAGGCCACTTTAACAGTCTCTGCTCACCCTTGCGGAGACACAACTAAACTACAATGTATTTAATTCTGGGAGTCCCTGAACATGTGTTTGGGAGTAGAGAGAAGGTGTTTCTTAGACTTCAGAGTCATGGAGAAGATTTGTTCAGGTCAGGGATGAAATGGTGGGAGAGTGGACTGGCAGAACATTTTTGGAAAATTGGAGAGTTTAGACTGGCATACGAGGTCAGGCAATTGAGTTCACGAACTCATCCTAGGAAAAGTGCTACATACCTCATTGCTGAATATCACTACGGTCACCTTCAAAGTACTCCCCTTGGGAAGCTATGGACCGATGCCAGCACCTAGTCCACCCTTCACAGCAATTTTGGAACTCTTTTTCTGGAATGGCCATCAGAGCTGTCGTCGTATTACCCTTGATGTCCTGAATGTCATCAAAACGTCTTCCTTTCAATATTTCCTTTATCTTCAGGTAAAGAAAGAAGCCATTGGGGCTAGATCATGTGAGTAGGGAGGGTGTTCCAATACAGTTACTTGTTTACTGGCTAAAAACTCCCTCACAGACAGTGCTGTGTGAGCTGGTGCATTGTCGTGATGCAAGAGTCATGAATTGTTGGTGAAAAGTTTCAGGTCATCTAACTTTTTCATGCAGCGTTTTCAGCACTTCCAAATAGTAAACTTGATTAACTGTTTGTCTAGTTGGTACAAATTCATAATGAATAATCCCTTTGATATAAAAAAAGGTTAGCAACATCGTTGAAACAAGTTCGCAAACTTAATTGTAGACCTCATATGCCATAATGAAAAACTTTGTAGCATACCTTAGCAGGAAAATACTGCTTTTTAACTTAATAGTGTCTTTTAGACACAGCCAGCATTTAGATGGCACTCGTGGCATTGGGATGTGGAAAACATCATGGCTAAGCCACCATGAGATAAAATAGCTGATGTAACTGTTGAATGAAGAGACACTGTTTTTAAATAATCATTAGCTATCCTCATACTGTCTTTGTATCACCTGCATATGTATTAAAATGTGAGGTCAGTTCTCCCCCTCCCCCCGCAACCAAAGCTTGCAAGCTCAGATGTTGACTTGGAACATCCTGGAATTGAGCTGAACAGCCATGTGAGTGGGACTTGTCAACCTGCAGAGGTTCTAACTTGCAAGGGTTTGCACTTCATTCATTTTAGCTGCGTGTTTATAGTGTGATCTTTTGGCCTCCCTGGCCTAAAAATATCTAACTTTGCATTCCCTGCTAGGTTACTAATCATATAGCTGTTATGCTTATAACATCCACTTCTGTAGGATGGTATTTATTAAGTTAATGTATTTTGTACTCCACCTTATTAAAAAATAATATGAATTTGCTAACAAAACTACATGAATTCAGAAAGATGACAATAAAATTAAGGAAAATGGGACCAAAGAAAAGAGAATTGGCATGGTAAGATGAAGCCAGGAAGAATTTAGTACGTGGAAGTGGAGTCTGTAGGATCACACACGTGCATTAAAGCTGGTACAATTCTCCAGAGTGACAATATTCCTGTAGTCCCCGAGTTAGAAACACTCCTGCTGCTCAGAAGAAGGTGACTTTCCTGGAACTAAAGTCTGCGGGACTTTTTTTCCTACAGGTCTTTATAAAGGGAACACTGAAATGTGTTCCCCTAAAGAGTATACTGACAACAAATATACAGTTCTGTAAAGGTGTTTGTATCGGGGGCAGGGAGGCAAAGCAGTGCAGCCCTTGTTTCCATTAGATTTATGTGCACTGCCCACTCTTTTCCCCAGGGAAAGCAAAGCTGCTAAAGGGAGTCTCTGTTCCCAAACCTTAATATTTGCCAAGTGTGACTATGATGCTTTTTCAGGTGTGAAAATAGTAGTTAGCTATATTTCCGTATGTCAGAGTCCATATTGGAACTCACAGCCTGAATTCATATTGTGGACTTCAACTCACTTGGTCTTCCCACTGTTTGTCTTTTCACTAGAACTTTTCAAATCCATGGGATGCCCTCCCCTCCTCCTTGATTGCACAGTGCACCTGTCTTTGTTTCTTTCTGAGAGTGCACCTTTCCACTGGGAAGACCTCTGGGCATACATTTAGGGTACCTCTGTGTTTTACAAAACATATACTGGAGAAGTACAACTGAAAGATGTAAGTCACATGGTTCTAATTTACGATATTCATTCCCAAAAGAGAATGAGATGCTTAAGCATGAATCCTTAAAAAAAAAAAAAAAAATCCAACAACCAGCTCCCCTTTCTAGACATTGCAAACCTTTGTGGGTTAAGTGAGAAGAGGGTAGCTTTAAAAAAATCACACAACATGAAAAACTATATATTCATATATAAAGCAGGCTCAATAGAAAACACTACTTACAAAAATATATCATTTAAAAAGTGAACATTTGCCATGAGTGCATCCCAAGAGAGAACACCTGTTAGGAGTATGAGGTATATTCTTCAGATTTTTATTTTCTCTGGAAATAGTAACATTTATGTAACTCTGCACAATCATCTGCTATCTTGAGTTAGGAAACAGGTCAAAAGGAAATGAGCCTTACCTTTCCGTGGGCCCAGTGGTGCCACGTGGCCCAGCACCTACGTCTCCTGTTCACATTGCAGGAGTGCTGATGTGCAGGTGCTGGCAGGGAAAATCACATCTGATCGTCTTCCTCTGCTGGGGAACACACAGGTGTAGCCGCAAAACATGTAAAGTCTCCTTTGTAGTTTAGATTCTTGCACACAGTGCGACACTTATGGTGTCGAGAGGGTTGAGAAGTCAAGTGTAAAGCTGCTAGCCTAGCCGTCTCCATTTGCCCTGTCTTCTGGACTGGGCTCCATTCCCATTTGCATGTGGCCCCTCTCTCAAAGAGGCATTCCTTTGCCTCAGTCCATCAGTCTTTTTAACTCTTCTTCCTCTCCTTCAGCACCTTACCTCCTCTTGCAAACCCAGCCCCAGGAATTCTCTGATCCATCCTTTTTGCTTTTGGAGGAGGGATGATTCTAGATCTGAGGTGGAGGTGAGGAGAAAGCTTTCATCTGACCTGGAAAGCTGTGGAATACCCAAGGAACGTTCAGACATCTCTTACGATGAGGGCTAATCCTTCCCAACCTGCCTACCGCAGTTGCTGAAAGAGGCCTAGTGTCTCCAGGACCCTTAGAAAAGCCATTCTCTTCCCTTAGCCTGTCATGCCTTAGACTCAGAAGCAATAGGACCGTATGTTATTATTTTTTTAATTCAACAGTGGGATCTTACTGGATCTATAAATTTGTACAACTTTTATTCTTAACAATATGTTCTGTTTATTTTCCTATGTGTACACGTGAATCTGCTTTATCTTTAATAAATGCATACTATTCCACTATATAGCTTTAAAATTAACCAACTCCATTTTGATGGACCTTTTGTATTGTTGCCAATTTTTCACTGAAAAATGAGTATGTCTTCAACATTCACTGGATGTGAGAAGCAGTTTTCATCTTTCCCAACCTGAAAGGTAAAAATAATATAGAACAATAACGAAAAAAGATTAGATCATAACTTATTTAATTATTTTTGAAGTCAACTATTTTTATATATGTTTAATAGCCTGTACTTATCTCACTTGATCTCTCGGCATCATTCTATAACTTCCGCTTCTAAGCTAAGAGACAGTCTATAACTATTTTGCTGGGTATTTTTTCTCATGGTTAGGAGAAAAAGTAGAAGTGTAAGTCCTAGGTTTTTGACTTGAGTTACAGGGTAGATAGAGATACCATTTGATTGGAAAAGACAGAGAGAAGTGACTTGGGGTGGGAGTGGGGAGAAGAAATTGAAATTTCTATTTTGGACATGTTGAATGTGAGATGCCCATGAACCATGCCTAGTGGGCAAGTCATGGAGGTACTTCTATATGTGAGCCTGGAGAACAAGGAAAGGGTTCATGCTGGAAATAAGAAGTTGGGGTTGTCTTGATATAGGAGAAATTTAAAGTCATGAGACTGGATGAGATCACCAAAGCAGGGATTCCAGAGAGACAAAAGGAGACATTTACTCAACAGTTTGAAAGTACTGATGTCTGTGTATATGAGGTATATTTAAAAATAAATGCCATTGTGAAATACTTGAGGTAGGAAGAAATAATAGAAATAAAGTATCAGCTTTTATAATCTCTGTTTCTTTTGCCAAATCTCATGCAAAGTTCATGCTGGCCAAGAATTTATGTCTGCGCTTAAGAAAAATAAAACCTTGGAGGAAGTATTTAGCTAAGATCCTATCAGGAATTTGTTTGTCATTTAGGGATTTACGATATTAGACTTTGTATTTCTGAAAATCCTATAGCATTTGTAATACAAGTTCATTTTGGATACACAAAATATTTTTGGCCATGTAATTCTTTGTGTCTTCCTCTTCCCCTTCCGCACCCCCTCCTCCTTCTTCTTCTGAGTTTAGCTTTCCTATAGGAATAGAACATGGAGGCCGTGATGAATGGAGAGTAAACTTGCCTATAAATCCAGCTCACAGAGAGGACCTCACACACGCCCATGTTATACATTAGACTGAAGTCATTTCAAAATGACAAATGTTTACCTCACTCAATTTTCTAACCTATAAAATGGTAATAAGAATTCTTTCCTTGAATAACTCCTCAATTTTTTAAGTCAAATGAAAACACATTTCTAGGTATTGTTTTCTTTTTGGTGGAATTATAAATAGGATTGTTTTCTTAATATCTCCTTCTGATAGTCTGATAATTCATTATTATTTTATAGTAGTGCAAATGATTTTTGTATATTGATATCATATCCTGCCATTTTACAGTATTTGTTTATTAGTTCTTTTCTCTCCGCCCCCCCCATATAGTCTTTAGGGTTTTCTACATACAGTATAATGTCATCGGCAAATGGAAACAGTTTTACTTCTTCCTTTCTGATTTAGATACCTTTTATTTAATTGCTCTGACTTGTACTTCCAATACTATGTTGAATAAGAGTGGGAAGAGTGGGCACCCTTGTCTTGCTGCTCATATTAGAAGAAAAGCTTTTAACTTTTCATCGTTGAGTATGATGTTTGCTGTGGGGTTGATATATATCACCTTCATTTGTTGAGGTATATTCCCTCATACCCATGTTGTTGAGAGTTTTTATTATAAATGGATATTGAATTTTGTCAAATGCTTTTCTGCGTTTATTGAGATGATCATATGATTTTTATCCTTCATTTGGTTAATGTGCTGTATCACATTGATTGATTAGTGGATGATGAACCATCCTTGTGTCCCTGGAATAAATCCCACTTTATCATGATAGTATCATTTTAATGTATTTGGTTTGCTAATATTTTGTTGAGGATTTTTGCATCTTTGTTCATCAAGGATATTGATGTGTAACATTCTTTTCATATAGTGTCCTTGTCTGGTTTTGATATCAGGATAATACTGGTCTCATAAGATGAGTTTGGAAGTGTTCCCTCCTCTGACTTATTTCTTTTTAATTTTTATTCTATATGTTGGATATTTGTTGCATAAATAGGATATTTTATATACTATAAGTTGACTTTTTTCTTTTTTACTAAACATGTGTCCTTAAATACAAATTTTTGTGGCTACATTGAATTCTATCTTATGGATGAATTATAATTCACTTAATTCTTTTATTGTTGGACATTTGTTTTTTTGAATAAATAATGCTGTATTATGTATATATCTTTCATGCAAATATCTGTCTACATATATTCCTAGAAATATACTAATTGGGTCAAAACAGATGCATATTTTCAGATTTGGGAAAATGTTTACCATTTATATATGGTAAAAGCAATGTTACTTTCAAGATAAACTTTAAAAATAAGGGTATATTTATTTCATCCTTGCCACCACTTAATATATTATTTTAATGGTTCCCAATTTTTTATTATTTTAATGGTTCTCAAATTGCTATTACTTTAATGGTTGCCAATTATTTTATTGGTTGCTAATTTTAATGGTTGTCAATATTTGAAATCTATTTCCTTTTTCATTTATTTGATTACTGTAAAGCTGAATATCTTAATATCTTAAATATATTTATTTTTCTGTGAATTGTTTATGCCCTTTGCCTATATTTTTGTATTAAGAAATCAATATATTTTTATTTTTAAATGCCCACTTTCATATTAAGGACATTAACTTTTTTATATTTGTTACAGATATCATACCTAATTTATCTTTAAATATTTTTGTGTATGGTACTTTTGACATAGTTGAATTTTAAATAATTATGCAGTCATTGTATCGATTTTTTTCCTTTGTGATTTTTGTCCATCTGTTTTAATTTTGTAATTCCTTTTTGCTTTGAAATTTCTTTCCAATATAAGAATCAGCCATATATTCCCACATATATTCTTTGTGCTTTAAATGATTTTGTTATTTATAGTCAACATGTCTGTGTAGAAATTACTTTAGTGTGAGGTTAACATTAAAGTTGATTTTTTTTCCCCATGTACCTTGCCAATTTTTTCCAGCAACTTACGTGAATAAACCCACATTTCTCAATAGTTTATGATGTTTTCTTTGTAATATACAAAAACTTTACTTTTACCAGCATGTGTTTCAGGTCTCGCTTTTGTGTTCTACTATTTGCCTGCCTGTTCTATTTTTAGATCACAACTGTTTTAATTGTGTGCTTTGTAATACCACAGGACAAGTTACCCCCTGATCCCCACCCATTGGTCTCCTTCCACAAAATTTCCTTTGGTTGCTTTTTTTGGAGAGAGTAGGGCAATAAGTAGTAGGATTAGCGGTTTCTTAATCCCATTGTTCAATTAAGGCAATAAAAACATGTTAACAGAACAGTAACATTTTTTTTAACCATATCTTGGGAATATGTAATTAGTTCATTCACCTAACAGCTCTATCAATAGCTCTGAAAATACATTTTAAAAGGAGAAAATAAAACAAAGTTCTGTTTCCAAATTCTGAATAGTTCCACATGCTTTAAGATAGTTTTTTTTTTCTTCTTTTTAATTTTGCCAGTTTTGGCATTTCGGATTTTATTCTATGATAATATAGATTGATTAATAGATTGTGTTTTAGGAACAAAAACGTTCCTCAATGAGTGTTTGAGGGGTATTGTGAAATATCTTATTCTTTTGTTATTGTTTAGTTTTTATTTCATAATCATAAACTGGACTCGGCAATCCAGTAAAACTTGGAGGACGATAAGGAAAAAATGGAACCCACACAAGTGCAGCGAGAACACAGGGGATTATAGGATATCGCAAGCAGACAAAGATGAGGGGTGTTCTTCTGAGCGACAGAAGGAGGGTCTGATGGTTAAGATAAAGTGCAAGTCAAATTTGTTAGAGTTGTCCACAGTGAGCAAGGTCCACTACAGGCCAGGGGAATGAGTGGGGGTTGAAAAGAGAAGTGGTCCAAAGACTGAGCTCTGGGGTGCTCTAGTGTTCCGAGGCAGGGAAGCGAACTCAGAGCCAGTAAAGGAAGCTGACGGGAGTCAGTGAGGTGTAGGAGGAGGAGGAGAGTCAGAGTGTGGTGTCTGATGAAGTGTTTCAATAAGGAGATGATGAACTGGGTGAGAAATGGCCGAGTGGTGTAGAAAATAAGGACCCAGCCTTGATTATTAGACTTGGTAAGATACAGGTCGTTGGTAAACTTGCCAAAATTGTGTTCAGAGAGTAGCATACTTGCATATGGGGACCATCCGTTGTGGTCCCAGTGCTGAATCCAACTTCCACTGAACTATTTTACTATTTTAATCCAGTTTTAGCTGCAAGATCAGTGGTTGGCCAAGTGCTTCAAATGTAAAAAGTTAGTGATTTCTTTTTTGCTTTTTTCTTCTTTCTGTTTGATGTGTGAGTTTGTTGTGTCAATAACTTTGTTCCTTCAAGCAAAATGTTGTATGCTCATAGACATAGCATATAATTTTGGAAATTATAACAAGAAAAAATAAAGTGAGTTATTTAATTTTAAATTTCATCTAAAGTGCAGACATTTTCTTTTTTAGGACTTTTTTGTTTGATTGTTCATTTTTTTTGACTGGGCTCTGAGGCTTTTTTATAAATGCCACTGAATTAAGTGATATGGTTGACAATATATTACCCTATGACTTTGGGTTGACTTTGGGTTTTGGGTGCCTATGTGATTGGCTGGGCAACAGCTACCCAGCTGTTGAAGGGGAGACCTTCCTAAGTGGGTGGGGGGACTGTGCTGGTGAGGGGAATGCAAATAGATCCATTCCACTTGTGGGACATGCAAACATGCTTTCAAAGTGCCAGTGTTCTCAGTGTGTCTTCTGTCTCCATGACACATTCATGTGGAGGAATCCTTACCCAGATGTTAAAAGAATGTCTTTCTTTTAACACTGAAGGAAGTGGTAAAAATTATTTAAATTTCAGGAAGCTAATAATGCAATCAGGGCTATATTAATATCTTATTAATATTTTGCATTTTTATAATGCCTCCATTAAATTTGTAAAATATCAGGCTAAGGGAGATCAGTTCTGAGTTGGAATACATTTAAAGTAAAATCATCAAATTCATCTCAGTCTAAAACAGGTGAATTGAGATCAAGATGAGGAACACAAGGAAGGCACTCAGAGTGCTGGAATGTGGCTCTTGGAGGAGATTCAGGGATAAAACCCGCTGAGACATCCTCTGATATAGCGCCATACGATTATGGTAATACACTGACCAGATGCTTCTCTGTTTCTTTAAGCAGCTATCCCGGAAGGAAAGGTCCACTGAGCTTATTTACTAATCAGGATTTCTTTTTGAAGAGCTGACAAAGCCATTTCCATTTTCTATTATTTAAATTGCCTACATTTTATGTGTACATCAATGAATTTTGGGAAATATAGACCTCATAACAATGCCAACTTAATTATAGGTGTTCAAGACAAAACATTACTAGGTGGGATATGTTTTTCTGGAATATTAGGTCAATATTTTTTAGAGAGTTGAGTACAAAGAGGGGGAATGCATTCTTATTTTATGATTTTGAAACTCAGAATCTGAACTGCTAACGTAAATTGAGATCAGTGCTCTTATCCCACTTTCAACTCCTTATATTTTTCTTTGCCAAAAATCCAGATGAGAAAAAGGTTTTGAAAGTGAAGAGAAGGAAACTTGTTTTATATACATTAAATTACTTGTTAATATGTTCTATGAAAGGCTGAGAATGAGTTTCAGAATTCTAAGTTCGTTCTATTTATCTTCCAGTGAAGCCAACGTTATTGAGAATACCATATGGGTTTAGAAGATATATTTGGTGTCTTGGGGAACTTGAGGCTACTAAATCATTAACAGCTGCCAGAATGGAATAGACCAAATGTACTTGGAATTTAGTTCTTTGTAGTGGGGAAGTTTGTGGGTTTCCTGGTTCAGCCCATCTGATGAGAAGAATAACTCACAAACATGTTAGCTAGTTGTACAAGATGACATTTTGCAGGAGAATACGAGATAGATGAGAGTGGAGATAAACTTAAAAGACTGTGTCATTAATTGAAAAAAATAAAGACAATTAAAGAGGGAAGTAATATTTCCAGTTGTTAAGAGCTTCCTCAGGTGCAGGGTTCTTAACTTAGCACTGTTGATGTTTTGGGTCAGAGAATTGTTTGTCATGGGGTCTGTCCAGTGCATTGTCGGATGTTTAACAGCATCTCTGGCTTCAGCCATGACAATCAACAATGTCTCCAGGCATTGCCAAATGTCCCCTTGAGGGCAAACTTGACCGTGATGATTGATAAACACTCATCTAGACTACACAAATAGCCCCCAAAGTCACATTCTAGTTATATGCTCAAGATATAATGGCATGAAGGGTCCTGCTTGTTGAGAACTTTGGTTGGTGAACATGTTATTGGGATGGGATTTTGTTTGAGAAGCATAATAATTGGGGTATAACTCCTGCATGTATATGGTATTGATGAAGAGAAGATCTTTTTTTTTCAATCTAGAGTTAAATGAGCATAGTAGAAATGTAATAATGCAAACTATCTTCTAGTTTGCCCCCCTCCTAAAAGCCTTACAGAAATATGTAGGATTGCCCAAACTAAATCTGTATAGTAGGATCACATTGGGGATATGACTCTCCACTGCTTAAATGTCACTGCATAGTAGAGGCTATGTGGAGACCTACATAATCTTCTATGCTTGTTTTCATGTGAAGACATAAAGGCACTTTTCATGGCAGAGACTATTTGTATTCACTAAATATCTTTGTGACCCTCCACATTTCCCAGTCTCTCTTTGAATTAGGTTGAAGCCATGTTAACTAGTTCTGTCCAGTGAAATGTGACCACTGCTAACATAAATGGTGTTTATGGTTAAATAGTAAGGTGCCCTTTCTTCTGGACAGTTGTTACTCCATGTCAGTGTGCGTGTTTTGGCAAGTGTAGCATAGGTTGCACATCATCCCCGTGCACCCCCTGGGCGAGGGGCCTCTGTGCAGTACTCACTCTGCACGACTGTGCGGGACCCTGATGGGGGTACTCCTGGGAGGAAACCAGGCTTGGGAAATTCAAACCTCATACTCCAGGGTGAATTCTGTCAGTTGGATTAGATAACTAGGAATTATGCCACTTACTGCTTTGGTTTCTCTGCCCTTCCCTTGCTGTTCTGAAAGTGTGCATCCCATCACTTGAAGGGTTTAGGTATGAAAGGTATGAAAGGAGATCCACAGATATGTTGTCAAGTTGTTTGTATATGTGATGGTTTTGAATCCTTGAGATCGGATGAGCTCATTCAAATATAGTGAGAGGAATAAGAAGGCAAAGGGACTGAGGGCTGAAGCCCAAGGAACTCAAACTTTCAGAGATTCCGTGAAACTGTAGGAATGGGCAAAGGAGGCTAAAAAGGAGAACTGACAAAGGGAGGGGAAAAGTGAGGGGAAGTTGTCACGGAAGGTAAGAGGAAAGAGACATGAAACCAAAGCCCACACTTTGTGAATAGCTATGGGGGTTACTTGGTTGTGCGAGTCATGATAGTAATTCATGACCAACTGGAAAGTGATGCTAGCATTTCTATTTCCTCACTGGTCAATCTCCTGTCTCATAGGTAAAAGCCTCCGACGCAGATGCAGGACTCTATGGCTTGGTTGAGTATTCTCTTTATGATGGATTCCAAAGCTATGAAGCACCTCAAGCCTTCCGGATAGACCCACGTGATGGGCGAATCTGTGTTTCTCAAGATATCGACAGGGAACAGGATCCAGCCACCTATGATCTCTTGGTGAAAGCTAGGGATGGGGTAAGTCTTCATGTATGAAATTTTAAACAGACTCAAAAATGAACCACTGAGTACACACTGGAGATTACCAAGAATTATCAATCAACTGTTGGCCAATATTGTTTCAGAAATCACTACCTCTTTTTCTTTGCTGGAGAATTTTGAAGCAAGTACCGGACGTTATATCATTTCATTCATAGATAGTTCAGTATCTCTAACAGATTATGATGTTTTAAAAACATGACTACAAAAAATTAATTAGTCATATTTTTCCATTAAAAGATTCTGTATTATCTAAAAATGTCTTTTAATAGTTGGCTTGTTTGAATGAAGATCCAAATAAGTCCACAAATTGATTTGATTCCTTTCTTCTTTAGGTTTCAGTCAATCCCTCCTCCCCTTACCTTGTCTCCTAGGATATTTATTTTTGGAAGAAATCAAGTCATTTGCACTGTAAATTTTCTGCATTCTGACTATGGCTGATTACATCCTTAGGATTCATTTAATGTGTTCTTTTATCATATGTCCTATAAACTGGTATTTAGAACCGGAGACCTGATTAGTTTTTGGTTCATTTGTTGATACGGTATGCTTCTTATTGTATCACCAGACACACACCATAATTTCACTAAGGGCTCTGATATAGTGAGTTTTGAATTCTACTATTCCTTTTGCATTTATTACCTGGAGTCTTCAACTAAGAAGAATATTCTTTCATCAACTATTTGATTACTCTGAAATATAATTCATACAGGAAAGGCAGGATAATACTTGATTATTTCTTTTTATCAGATTTTAGAGTAATGAGTTAGTGCATTTACCATGTCCAAAGAGTACTGATAATTTTTTCCTAGTTTGATTATAAATTCTTGGATTTTAATATATTTGATCTGTTTCATACATTGCTGACCTTATCCTTTCTGATGTTAATATCGACCATCTGAGATCAATGGAGAAACCTTCAATTTGGCTCTTCGCTGCTTTTTTTTTTTGCAACTTTTAAGTTGACATGTAAAATGCATGCAGAAAATGCGTAAGTCATAAGTAAAGCTTATCAGATTTTTGTAAAATGAACACATGCGTGGAAGCAGATGAAGAAACATTATCAGCACCCTGGAAACCCCTCTGTTGGCTTCTTGCTGTAACTCTCCCTTCCACCCTCTCACCCTTTAAGAATAATCACTATTGACATCTAATACCAAACATTATTTGCCTAATTTTTAAACTTTCGGTGAATGGATTTATACAGTATGTGTTTTGATTGTTTCTCTTGCTGAGCATTATTTCTGATAATTATTCATACTATTGTGTGTAGCAGTAGTTCATTTATTCTCATTGGTTTATAATGATAATTTTTTGTGTATTCTGTAATTGATGATACCCATTTTAAGCAATTACAAATAGTGCTTCTATTAAATGTCTCAATGCATGTAATTTGGTGAACAAATGTAAGCACTTATAGTGAATATATATTTAGGGGTGGAATTGCTAAATCATGAGAAAGCCAAACAACTTTTCAAAATGGTCGTACTAATTTATACTCCCACCAATAGGGTATGAAAATTTTATTTAAGATCTTTTTACTTGTAGCAATTCTGGTACCTGTGTAGCGGTATATGACATTGGGGCTTTATTTTGCATTATCTTGATGACTACTGAATTGAGCATGTTTTTCATGTGTTTATTGGCTATTTGTATAACTTATTTTGTGAAGTGTCTATTGAATTCTTTACCCATTTTCTGTTGTACTGTTGGCTTCTTTTACTTATTAATTTGTTTGAATGCTTTATATTTTGGCAAGCAAGTTCTTTGTTGGATAAATTTATTGCATATATCTTCTCCCATTCTGTGGCTTGCATTTTCATTCCCTTAATGATGTTTTTTGAGGAACAGAAGTTCTTAATTCTAATAAAGCTTGGTTTATCAATTTGTTTCCCTTTACAACTAGTACTTCTGTCCTTTTAAGTACTTGCTTACCTTAGACACATGAAGGTATTCTCTTATGTTGTTTTTACAAAAACTTTATTGTTTTACTGTTTACACTTGTGTTTTTTTTTAATTAAAGTTTATTGGGGTGATAATTGTTAGTAAAATTACATAGATTTCAGGTGTACAATTCTGTATTAAATCATCTATAAATCACATTGTGTGTTCACCACCCAGAGTCAGTTCTCCTTCCATCACCATGTATTTGATCCCCTTTACCCTCATCTACCATCACCCTCCCCCCTTACCCTCTGGTAACCACTAAACTATTGTCTGTGTCTATGAGCTTTTGTTTCTCATTTGTTTGTCTTGTTCTTTGGTTGTTTTTGGTTTATATACCAAATATCAGTGAAATCATATGGTTCTCTGCTTTTTCAGTCTGACTTATTTTGCTTAGCATTATAATCTCTAGATCCATCCATGTAGTCACAAATGGTCCTAAACCATCTTTTGTTATCACCGAATAGCATTCCATTGTGTATATATACCACAACTTCTTTATCCATTCATCTATCGAAGGACATTTTGGTTGTTTCCATGTCTTGGCGACCATAAATAAAGCTGCAATGAACATTGGAGCACACTTGTCTTTATGTATAAATGTTTTCAGATTTTTTGGATAGATACCCAGGAGAGGGATTGCTGGATCATATGGTAATTCTATTTGTAATTTTTTGAGGAACCTCCACACTGCCTTCCATAGTGGCTGCACCAGTCTGCATTCCCACCAACAGTGTATGAGGGTTCCTTTTTCTCCACAGCCTCTCCAACACTTGTTACTATTTGTCTTGTTGATGATAGCCATTCTAACAGGTGTGAGGTGATCTCTCATTTTTGTTATTTGCATTGCTCTGATGATTAGTGATGTTGAGCATTTTTTCTTATGTCTATTTGCCATTTGTATGTCCTCTTTGGAGAAATGTCTCTTCAGGTCCTCTGTCAATTTTTCACTTGGGTTGTTTGTTTTTTTTGTTATTGAGTTGTATGAGTTCCTTGTATATTTTGGATATTAGCCCCTTATCAAAGGCACTGTTTGCAAAAATCTCCCATTCAGTTGGTTGCCTCTTTATTTTGTCGGTGATTTCTTTTGCTGTGCAGAAGCTTTTAAGTTTCATATAGTCCCATTCATTTATTTTAGCTTTTACTTCCTTTGCCTTTGGAGTCAAATTCATAAAATGCTCTTAGAACTCAAGGTCCGTAAGTTAAGTACCTATGTTTTCTTCTATGCAGTTTATTGTTTCAGGTCTTATGCTTAAGTCTTTGATCCATTTTGAATTAATTTTGGTACATGGTGACAGGTAGCAGTCCAGTTTCATTCTTTTGCATGTGGCTTTCCAATTCTACCAGCACCATTTATTGAAGAGGCTGTCTTTTCTCCATTGTATGTTTTTTGCTTCTTTGTCAAAAATTATCTGTCAATATTTATGTGGTTTTATTTCTGGGTTCTCAGTTCCATTCCATTGGTCTTTGTGTTCGTTTTTCTGCCAATACCATGGTGTTTTGATTATTGTAGCCCTGTAGTACAAGCTGAAGTCAGGGAGTGTGATACCTCCAGCATTGTTCTTTTTTCTTAAGATTGCTTTAGCTATTCGGGGTCTTTTGTGGTTCCAAACAAATCTGATGAGTTTTTGTTCTATTTCTTTAAAAAATGCCATTGGGATTTTGATGGGAATCGCATTAAATCTGTATATTGCTTTGGGTAATATGTCCATTTTAACTATGTTGATTCTTCCAATCCATGAGCATGGAATGTCTTTCCATTTCTTTGTGTCTTCTTCAATTTCTTTTAAAAATGTCTTATAGTTTTCAGCATATAGGTTTTTCACATACTTGATTAAGTTTATTCCTGGGTATTTTATTCTTTTTCTGCAATTGCAAAAGTATTTTTTTTATTTCTTTTTCTGAGATTTCATTGTTAGTATATAGGAATGCAATGGACTTTTGTACATTGATTTTGTTGCCGGCAACTTTACTGTATTCGTTGATTGTTTCTAATAGCTTTTTGGTGGAGTCTTTAGGGTTTTCTATGTATAGTATCATGTCATCTGCAAAGAGTGACAATTTAACTTCTTCATTCCCAATTTGGATGCCTTTTATTTATTCCTCTTGCCTGATTGCTCCGGTGAGGACTTCCAACACTATGTTGAAAAGCAGAAGTGATAGGGGATAGCCCTGTCGTGTTCCTGAATGTAGAGCAAAGGGCTTCAGTTTTTCACCGTTAATTATGAGATTAGCTGAGGGTTTGTCATATATGGCCTTTATTATGTTAAGTTGCTTTCCTTTTATACTTTTTTTATTAAGTGTTTTAATTATAAATGGATGCTGTATCTTGTCAAATGCTTTTTCTGCATCAATTGATATAATCATATGATTTTTGTCCTTTATTTTGTTTACGTGATGTATCACATTGATGGATTTGCGGATGTTGAACCATCCTTGTGCCCCAGGGATGAACCCCACATGGTCGTGATGAATAATCTTTTTAATGCATTGCTGCATTCGATTTGCTAGAATTTTGTTTAGGATTTTTGCATCTGTATTCATCAGAGATATTGGTCTGTAGTTTTCTTTTTTTGTGTTGTCCTTACCAGGTTTTGGTATCAGGTAATGTTGGCCTCATAAAATGAGTTAGGGAGTACTGTCTCGTCTTCAATTTTTTGGAAGAGTTTGAGCAGGATTGGTATTAGATCCTCTTTGAAGGTTTGGTAGAATTCACTAGTGAAGCCATCTGGTCCCAGACTTTTGCTTTTGGGAAGGTTTTGGATGACTGATTCAATTTCGTTACTGGTGATCGGTTTATTTAGAATTTCCAGTTCTTCATGGTTCAGTCTAGGAAGGCTATATGTTTCTAAGAACTTGTCCATTTCTTCTAGGTTATTGAATTTGGTGGCATATAGTCCTTCATAGTATTCTTGGATGATCCTCTGTATTTCTGTGGCATCCATGATAACTTCCCCTTTTTCATTTCTGATTTTATTTATTAGTGTCTTCTCTCTTTTTATCTTAGTGAGTCTAGCCAAGGGGTTGCCAATTTTGTTAATCTTTTCAAAGAACCAGCTCTTTGTAACATTAATTTTTTCTATTGTCTTTTTGTTCTCTATTTCATTTAGTTCTGCTCTTATTTTTATTATTTCCTTTCTTCTGCTGTACACTTGTTTTTTCAATGTGGAAGAAAGACTTTTTTTTCCAGTATGGATATTCGGTTGACCCAGCACCATTTATTGAAATTATCATTCTTTCCTCACTGCACTGAAGTGTCACTTTTGTCACAAATCATGTGACTGCATATGTATGTCTCTATTTCTGGACATCCTATTTTTGACTTATTTGTCTAACTTTGTGCTACGTTCATATTCTTTTAATTGTTTTAACTTCATAATAGGTCATGATATATGCCTTCTTTTAGCTTTGTTCTTCATTTCAAGGTTGCCTTGGCTATTCCTGACAATTTATACTTCTAAGTACATTTTAGAAATAGCTTGTCTGATTTCCTTTACATTACAGCAAAGATAGCTTACTATGAACACTGTTTTATGCTATTTTTTTTCACCAACTCTGTTGCGGAGATTTTCCTGTTTATTTTTCATCTGTTTACTTAGCATTCCTTAGTGTAGATAGGTACTGCTAACACGTTTCTGGTCTAATCTTTCTCTTTTGAAATTAGTGGGGAAATCTACCTACTTAAGACATGAATTGATGGTGAAAAATGAATCTAAATATATTTATTAAAAGTAAACATGAAAATAAAGTTATTTATATTCAGTAAAAGTACCATGATCTATTTGGTTAGATTTTTGCAACCCCTGACTATGTGGTTTTAGGAATCCCTGCTTCTATGTAAGAAAAGATGTTGAAAACAAAAGCAGGAGTAAACAGAGGAGTTTAGATTAAATCAAGTCTATCTGATTATTTAAAGCCTAATATGTGCACACCAAATCTTTATCCAAGTCCTCAGAAATAGAGTCTTAATAGATTTTGAGACAATTGGAAAAGGCCACGTTAGAATTGAATAACCAGTTTAAAACCAATACTGCAGTAGTCGAACATCTGTTTCTAATTCGCTGGTTTCAGATGATTTTGTAAAAGTGTATGTAGAAATTATCTTAATAAAAATAAGATCTTTTGATACCATAAATTTTTTTTACTGCCGAAAAGTAATGCATTAATTAGGAACATTAGCAGTGGAATTTTTTTAAAAAATGAATACAGATATTAATTTAAACCTCCTTAATTTCAAATTTCTTTCTGTTTTGATATTGAGCCTACTACACAGACTTACTCTACAAAAATGCCTTTTTTCCTCTCAGCTTACCAGTCTCTATGGCAGTACTCAAGTGCATCTTTCACCACATCGTCTCTCCACAAAGCTTCCCCAGATTGAACAAAAGGGCTGCATGTTTCCCCCCAGCCAAAACTTATTTAATTTTCAAGATAACTAAGAAAGTGTTTATAGACTGTGTAGCAGATTTTGGTAATTTTTAGAAATGAAACAGTCAGTCTCCAGTTTGATGACTGCCGTGATCTGAATATTTGTGTTCCCTCAAATTCATATGTTAAAAACCTGATATCCAAGGTGATGGTATTAGGGGATGGGGCCTTTGGAAGGTGATTAGTTCCTCATGAATGACCTTAGTGCTCTTATTAAAGAGGCCTAGAGAGCTTAGCCTCTGTGCCATCTGAGGGCACAGCCAGAAGTCGGCAGTCTCTGGGCCTTCACCAGAACCCAGCCATGCTGGGACCTTCATCTTGGACTTCTAGCCTCCAGAACTGTGAGAAACAAATTTCTGTTGTTTATAAACCTCCCAGCCTATGGTATTTTGTTATAGTAGCCTGAACAAACTAAGACAATGATGTATGTGAATCAGAATTTTCTTTTGTAAAAACTCCTTGTTTCATAGACAGCAAATCCTCCCACAAAGCGCAACATATTCTAGTTTCATTAGAACAGAGACATCCTTCCTGTGGGTACTTCGTGTTCAAGGTCTCATCCTCCTGTTTGGGTGATGTCATTCTAAGCCCTGCCCTGGCATGGATGGGAGCTGATGTGCACCCTGCCTGGTTTAATATAGGTTTTATTGTTATTAGGTATGGATAAGGTGACAACTGCCATTGTGAAGACAGTTATATTCACAGGTCCCAAGAGGAAGGCACACCACACCACAGGAGGGGCTGTGTGTGGCATATGCATACTGGGGTTAGTCAGGAGACAAGGGGGAGATGGAAAACTTCAGCCATGGGCCTTTATTATGGTTTCCAAGAGAAGGACTGGGAGAGGCAAAATCAGCAAGCTTAAGATTGGCTAGTTTGAATAGTCTCAGCAGACTCTGGAGCACAGAAGTTGTCTCTGGTTATCTGGTGTCTGGCCTCGGGGTGGGGTGGGGGGGTGAATACTGGCCTGGAGTGTGAGAGCCCACAAAGGAGATGGTTGGGGAGTGGGCTCCAGATTGGTTGGTTTGAATTTGAAAAGCGTGCTCTCCTGATGCTGGGCAGTCCCTGCAGGATGATCAGTGTTCCAGATGTGAAAGCATCAGAATCCAGAAAATAGAACACATCGCCAATACACCCCTCTGATGCACAGTCCCCTTGAAGAGGAAGGCCCAGGGCTCACCAGAACTTCTGGTATACCTAAGGCTGTGAAAACCTTTGCAACTACACTTCAGTTTAGGGGAAATCATACCCAGTGATACTGAGGGAACTCACTACTGAATTTAACTGTTGTCCCAGTGTAGCATCTGAAATCATCCTAGAAAGCTTTGGTCGTGGCATGGGTTACGTGCAGCACTTGCTTCCCCTTTGTGTCAGGCCCTGCATGGTCACGTGCAGGCTCACTCAGTACTGTTCCGCCTGGACAGATGTGCCTCACACTCTCATCAGGTGTCGCCCACAAGCACAGTCCTCTTCCCCGATTTCCTCGCTGGTGTCATCATCTTCCTCATCTTCTTTTTCTCCTCTGTGTCTTCTACTCATCTCCACCCTCTTCCAAGTTTATCTCCTCCTGATGCTCTTGAGTTTTTGGATCCACTCCCACCAAGTCTAACCTTCTTCCATCTTGTAGTGAGCAAGGTAGTACACGTTGCTGGGGTGAACTGCCTCAGTCATGTCCCCATAAACCTACAGCAGCCCCTTCTTCATGGCCGGTAATGCACTGGAGCGAGAACTCGGCTCTGTCAGAGGGCTGCTGACTCGTCAGAACCATCTTCCTCCTTCCAGTCACCCAGGGCAAAGGACAACTTGTTCACCGGTGATCACAGTCCCATCCTCTGCGACCACCTGCAGGGGCTTCCCCACATTCCTGCTGGTTATCACCTTCAGGATCCATGTGTTCTGGTCTCACCTATGTTTTCTCTTCTCGGACCTAGGTCCCTTCAGTGGTCCCTCAAATCAGCAGTTCTTTGTGGTATCATAGAATTCAGGTCATTAAAGAAGCCATCTAACAGGCTTTGTTCCTCTTCCTCACCACAGACACCCATGAAGTCTGATGACTCAGGGCCACAGCCAGATCTGAAATGCTGGATCTTAGAGTTAGCTGTATCCCCAAGGCGTAATCTGAGTCCACACCCATTTGCCCTTTTTTCTGTCTTCAGACTTCAGTGAGATGGATCTGAATGCAGCGTGTGTTTGTCCACCTTTGTCAACTGTTTCTAGAAGCTTCCATTGATGGTTATGTCCCCTGGAGAGAGATGAACATTGGGCAGCCCAGTCTGGGTGTGGGCCGAGTCCTTTATGGGGACAGCTTCTCCACATGAACGTGTTCAGATTAAGACATACATGTCATTGGAATAGATGTACTCCCTTGATCTCTCATGGAAACCATCAAAAAGAATTAGCTATGTCTTCCAGGCTGCTATCTGATCCCCACTTCGATGTAAAGAACCCCCTATTGATTTGACTTACTCTCGGGTCTTATTTGCCAAACACAGGACTCTTTAAAGATTTGTGTAGAGAAGAGGATCAATTCTTCTTTCTCAGGATGAGCAGAGAACAACACATTCTACGTGGGTGAAGGTGGGGACATGGTGTTTTACAGTTTGAGTCTTTTTAGCATCTAGTGTCTGGAAATGGGCTATCAGAGCCTCAAGGTCTCCTTCCACTGTGCTTGGACGTCTTCTTCCCCATTTTGGTGGATGTCTTGTCCTTCTTGTTCATCATATGGGTCTTAGTATGTGCAGAGAAGCTGAAGGAGGGAGCTGTGAGTGCAGCCCACCTAAAAAAAAAGGTTCTCCCAGGGGCATGCCTGTCCATGACCCCAAGTAATAGACTTTTAACAGCTTCCTAACCTTCATCTCATTTGGACCTAAAACTGCCTCCAACATTCTTCATGTTTGCTTTAGAATGTATAAGGGCAAGCAGCATGTGCCTGTGTGTGTGTGGGGGGGGTGGGGGTGGGTGTGGGGGGGGTGTCTGTGAGAGAGAGAGAGAGAGAGAGAGAGAGATCCAGTGTGCAGTGTTTATTCTGTTGCCTGCATTGTCTTTATAAATTTCTTCTGTGACTAACTGTGTATTTCTACAGGGTGATGCCTGCATCTGTCCTAATTGTTCTGTGCAATACCTACCAGCAGCATATGTCCCTAATCCAAACAGTGGGCAAAGATGAAGATTACAGTGTTGATAATGACTGGGGAGACTGTCCCCTAATACAGTCTAGACTTGATCAGAAGGGTAAATGAACTCAGACAGATATTTTAGGTTCAAGATGTTGAATTCTAGGCCATAATAAATTTATCTAAAACAATGAACTGCACTGTGACAAAAGACCTTTAACTGTGCAGAATTACCTTGACAGTTTGTGGTTTTTCCTCTGATCCTTTCTCTTTCTAATATATGTCTTGAAAGCTCTTTGGAAGAAAATTGCTGAGAACCCATTTGCTGGTGATTACTAAGATATTTATCTGTCAATAGAAGAATTTTTTCTTATAAAATACCTAGATGTTCTGGGCTTCTTTTCTATTTATCCTTGTGAGGACTGTCAATATTTTAAAAAATCCAATCACTTCTTCTATTTTACTGGTATTACTTCTGAAATAACCTATTTTTGCTGCTACAGTTGCTGCTATTTACCTCATCCATAGAAGCCACGAAGATTCTATAAAATTACATAATGGAAACTAATAATTGGATTACACTGGCGATCAAGTGATTTTTCACAATAAAGCTCTATAATTTAATTATTTCATGCTTATATCTAATTCCTGTTTCCTTTTCCCATTCATTTTCACCAAATGAATGTCTCTTTTTTGGTGTGTATGTTTATTAACCATTCTATATATTTTGTGACATTTTGAATTCTGTAGCTGAAATACCCTGTTTCCCCAAAAATAAGACCTAGCCAGACAATCAGCTCTAATGCGTCTTTTGGAGCAAAAATTAATATAAGACCCCATATTATATTATATTGTATTATATTATATTAATTATATTATATTCCTGGTCTTCTAGTAAAATAAGACCTGATCTTCTATTAGTTTTTTGCTCCAAAAGATGCATGAGAGCTGATTGTCTGGCTAGGTCTTATTTTCGGGGAAACACAGCATGTGTCTGAGATAAAGCTATTTCGTCACTATCTCATCACTCTAGGCTTAGGGCAGGGCTGTATCAAACTAACAATACAGAAAGCAAATTGATTTAGCCCTTCACCATTATATGTATTCATGATAAAAGTTGGCTATTGAATCTGTGCTACACAATTTGTGTGTAATGCAGATCTCTAAAAGCAAACTTGCTGAGTAAAAGGGCACACTCATTTTTTTCTTTTCCCCCTGCCTTATTTAGTAATAATTAATAAGTAAGAATTGTATGTATTTAAGGTGTACAGCCTGAAGTTTTGATTATATGTATACATTGTGAAATGATTGCCAACAATCAAAGCAATTAACGTATCCATCGGCTCACATAGTGAGTGGGGAGAACACAAGATCTACTCTCAGGAAATTTAAACTATATAATACAGTATTATTAACTGCTATCACCATTCTGTGCATTAGATCTCCATAGCAAGTTCATTCTGCATAACTGAAATTTAGGGCAGATGATGTTATCTCACTTTCCAAAATGTATTCAAGTGCTTATTCCTATCTTATATTTCATTGATCACTACCCCCCACCTCGTTTCAGGAATGACCCTTTGCCCAGTTGCTCCATTTTTTTTTTAAATGAATTGTCTGAACCATGTCTCAAACTGATTGTCTACAATTTTTTAATATACTATCAGGACTAGTCCCAGAATGTCTTAAATACCACTTTACCGCATTCTTACCTATAGATGTTTAAGCCTGCCAGCCAGCTATTATTACCTGTATTCTCATCCCCATCCTCTGTTCATCCTTTGGTTTGAATCAGTGTCCTATTCATGCTCTGTGCCCTCCCAAACTCTTCCTCCATGGCCCCCTGGCACTCATGGTCCGTTGTTTAGTGAACTCTCTTTAAAACTCAACTCTGACTGCTCCTTTATCTTTTGCCCTGGTTAACACGGGCCTCCTCTGAGAGGACAGATCCCTCTCTGCCCCAGTCGCAGAGAAGCTCACATTCAGCTGATCACAAGCCAAGAGAGAGATGTTGAGGTGAGTGCCCTCCTTGTTGCCCATCATAACATCCAAGTCGTTTTTACTCCTTTCTCTATCAAAACCCAATTTGTTGTTGAAGTTCATATTTCAGACTATATCATGGCCAGTGTTGTTGCTGTCATAGTCTCCACCTCCTTGTCACTTAGGACCTTTGCACCTTACTCACAGTTGGCCTCTCCACCCCTGTTCCCTCTTGGAGACTTCAAAATCCATTTACTGAACACCCCAAAGCCTGAACCTCTCTGTTCCTTCACTGTCTCATTTCCAAGGATCATCACCAGTCATTGCACACCCCCTGCAACCTTGACTTCAGCCATGCGGTGTTCTGACAAGCACTCATCTCTTCCAGTCCCACTTACTGTAGCACCTGCCTGAAGTTAATAACTCTTCTCCCATGTTAAGGTCACTAGTGTCCTGACCCATCACTAAAGTCATTCGGTTTCAAACTCCCTTGAGTTCCCTCACTTTCATAGAACTCTCCAGGTGAAAACTCCAGCCCTGTCTAAACCTGACCTTTTCTGCACTTGCTTAAGCAGCTGAATGTGCCTGGAGAAAAATAATATTCCTGCTTGAGAGAGAAGTCCTTACCCTCCTGCCTACTATCAGCTCACATTCTTTGCCTCCTTTCCTGTTATCATATTAGAAATGTCCCTGTTTACATCAGAAGCAGCTCCCTTTACTGTTCAGGGTCCCATCCATTCCAGCCTTCTTAAGAATATCACTTCTATGACGAGTTTCTCAAATTCTCTTGACTGTGTCCCATAAGTATATAAGGCCTAATAATAGTTTCTATCTTTAAAAAGAGTCTCCTTTGGATTTCATGTACCTTTTTAGAAAACCATTTTATTCCTCTTCTATGTTTCAGAGCAAATGTATTTAAAATAATCTATTTCCTCACTTGCAATCTTTCTTTGGTCTGTCCTTCCCAACCTGCCTCTGTATGAACACTGCTGTTATGACCAGGATTTCTGCTGTGCCACATCCTGGGATCATTTCTACATTTTCATTTTTTCAACTTCTCAGTGTACTTGAAATTATTCTTTGAACACTGTTTCTCTTGTCTTTGGTGACACTACAGCTCATTGTTGTTGGATTTGTTTTTGTTTTTTTTCTTAACAAACTGGATACCCATTTCCCTTTGCTTTTGTTCACTGAATCATGAAGTATTGACAAGACTGCATTGGCAAAGGAAACCACAGCCCACAAGAGCTGAGAGATGTGAAGGATAGATATTAATATTCTACTCTTCAGAAGCACCAGAGAGAAAGAACAGAAATAATGGATAGTAGACAATGGCCAAAGTAGACATAATGGTAGAAATTTTCCCGTATCTGCTGGTTGCCCTAGGCAGCCCTCCTGCCTCCAATTCCATATGCTTTCAAGCTTGACACTTCCCCCAAACTACCCCCAGATTTTGCAGCATGTCTTGAGAGAACTGGGATTCAGGTAGATTGGTTGAGTCTGTTGGCATAATTTTAGAACTGAAATGATTCAAATTATATTAAAATGAACATGACTTGATGGAAAGACAAACGATAAAACAAAGTTAAGAAATATTCATGCATGGAATTTATAGGCTGTATTAGTTACCTATTGCTGTGTAACAAATGATCCCTAAATTTTGCAGCTTGAAATAAGAAACATTTGTCATCTCATGCAGTTTCTAAGGGGCAGTAATCTGGAAACAGCTTAGCTGGGTGGTTCTGGCTCAGAGACTTTCAGAGTTTGTGTTATCAGCACAGTCCCGACAAGCTGGACAGAAGTTTAGTTACAGAGGATTGGGAGGTGAACACTGAGGGATGGAGAAAGTGAGTTTGGATTAGCTTTTCCCCACGCTGTTTTCCATGGGATATTTGTCTTCCAAGATGCTTCTTCCAAAGAGGGTTCTGTGGTAAATAAGGGTAGGGAACACCTCACATTCACCACGCTCTAGAAATGTGAATAGGGAAGGCTCTGTGAGAAGTCCTGAGACTAAGAACCCATTTTATTTGGTCAACTCAGCATTTCCCCAACTTTTTGACTAAGAAACCTCTTTATTTTTAAGATACATCTCTTGACTGCTGCCTCAGATATCGCTTTCTAAAACCTAGATTTGAACAAATCCTTTTATTAATGACAGGAGTAGTGTCCCATGTAGGGCACACTCCTTTTACTAATACTTTTCCTGCCAAAAGATTAATTGTTCTGTGACAATATGCTTTTCACTCTGTCCACCTGATCTTTTGCCTATTGTTAGTAGCATTGCCTGATTTAGGACAGCCTAGGAATTAACAGGAAGACAGTTTGGAGAACCAGCGGGGTCTGTGTCTGATGGTAATACAGTATTTTCTATCTGCTTATAATGGGTCTACAGTCCCCTCTTATTACACTCCACCTGGGGACCTACATGTCACCTAGGTTTGCTGAACATAGAGAGCCAATCTGCATTTTACACATACAGGCTAGATGGAGCTTCCATTGTTTTTATTTCTCCGTTTTAATTTATAGCTGGCCTGGCTCTGGCCCTTTAGTCAAGTTAGAACAAGGAAAATCATACTACTTCTAAAGACATATTTCCTAATTCTTTTTTAATCCCCAAAGGCTGAGTGTATGGAATGTCAGAGCGTGAGAGCCATTTCTGGATTCATCGGTAACTTCATCCCCAACAGGACTCTTTCCCGCCCTGCCTCATTCTCACACGTGCACCCTCCAGATCCACACAGCAGCAGTCTTCCCTTCGTCTCCTGCCAAACTTCTCCACCGTCTTTCTTTTTCCTCCTTGCTCAGTGCCTCCCGGCCATAGTAGAAAACAGAAAAAAAAGATTTTTTTTTTTTTTTCAAGAGAAAGACAGCTAGAGAAGGGGGAGGATAAGTGAGTGAGAAAACCCAGGCTGTGTGACTTACCAAGGATTTTTGTCAAAGATGAAAGTCGCAAAATGTACAAGATGCAAATGGAAAATGGTGCTTTAAAGTAGGAACATATGTTTTACTTTAGAAAAGTAAAAACTGTAGAGGGTTATTTTATTCTATTGTATTCTCTCCCCTTCTCCTTGTTTTAAGATGGAGAGGATACAAAATAAACAGCATGGGATTCACTTCTCACTATTTTGTGCACTGTACTACTTTTCTAAAATTTGAAAAATCCAGAACTCCAAAACCAATCTGGCCCCAAGTCTTTAGGATAAGTACCTTCACTGCCACCACCTACGCCAGACCTGGTGATTCTAAACAGCCTCCAAACTGGTCTCCCTCTTCCCACCCTTGCGACTCTTCAGTCTGTTCTGCAGCCAGAGTAACAGTGAAAAATCCAAGTTAAGTGAAGATACTCCTCTTCTCAAACCCTGCATCGGGTCAGAGCCACGGTCCTTTCAGAGGCCCACAGAGCGCTCCATGACCTGTCTGCCTCTCCGACACCACTCCTTGCTGTCCCCCGGACAGGTCTGGGATGAGCATTGCACTCCTGCCTCAGGGCCTGTGCACTTGCCCTTTCCTCTTTCTGTGATGCTTTTCCTCCAGGTAACTGAACTCCCTCAGGTGGGGCAGTATTTACTCAAACGGCAACTTCTTAGTGAGGCTTTCACCAACGATCTTTTCTAAAATTGCATCCTCCGCCAGTACTCCCTGACCCCTTCTCCTTAGCAGTTAAAAGTTATCCTGAGGGTAAAAGTGATTGTTTTTTTTTTCTCTTTGGACATCAGGACAACTTTCTTTGAATATGGAAATTATTGCGTAATAGGAGCTTTAAGTGGTAATCTCATTCACGTTAAAGAATATATATATATAATTTGTTTCAAAAGTCTATTCTAGGATCTTTGTCAGTTATTCTGTATCCCAGTGTTCAGGAGAGATCCATCTGTAATCACTGCTTCATCCAACAGGGTGGACTGAGTGCCCAAGCTTTTGTTCGTGTGGAAGTGGAGGACATGAATGATAATGAACCTGTGTTTAACCCATCCACCTATGTGACGAGCATCAGTGGGCAGACCCAGTCGGGAACTGAGATCATCAATGTTTTTGCCACTGACAGGGATTCTGGGATATATGGAACCGTGGCTTACAAGCTCCTCCCCAGCGACCTGTCATCCCTGTTTACCATCGACTCTACCACAGGTATGTGATTTTGGAACAGTTTTCCCCTGAAATCAACAGCTTCTGCGAAACAGCCAGAAAATTAGCAAAAGTGATTTTTCCATTAGCAGGGATGTTGCAAGACTCACGTCACCTCCCAGAAGGCAGCGAGGCATGTTGAGAAGAGCTGGCACTTGGTAGTTAGGTGATACCTGGCTCTCAGTCGCAGCTGGCCTCCTACTGGTCTCCTGGCCTTTATTGGCCTAAGTCTCCTTATTAAAAGGAATGCTATCAATCCCTATGTTGCAAATTTTTTTGTGAGGATTAAAGGCAGGAAATTATGTGAAACAGCTGGCCAGTAGTATTTCTTTGGCCCGTGTCCCTCCATTTGTATGATTGTGTCATCTAAGGATGATTTGCATCGTTTCAGTGTACTAATAGATCAAATTAGTGTAAAGAGTGTTGTGCGGACATCCCTTTCTTATACTAGCACTGACATTCCCTTAATCTCTTTGGATCTTAGTTTCCTTGTTTTTAAAGTAATACCTAATGCTCCTTTTAGGTCTTTAATATGATAATTATGTCTGCCAAAGAAGTCCTATAAGCAACCTGAGTCTCTTAGAATTAATCAGTATTTAAGAGGTTACCCTCCCCTTCCTATTCGTTTGTTGCTAATGAAATAATGTTTGAAATACTTTATTACAAGAAAACATAAAATTTCAAGTATATATTACATTGTAATATGTTTGAGATTTTAGAGATATTCTGCCCCCAAACTGAACCTGCAAAATTTTTTTAAATTGCTTTAATTTCATTTTGTTTTATTATAGTAAGACACGTAACATAAGATCTGCCCTCTTAACAAATTTTTAAATGTACAATACTTTTTTGTTGACTATAGATACAATATTGTTCAATAGATCTCTAGAGTTTTTTCATCTTGCTTTACTGAGACTTTGTTCCCATTGTTTAGCAACTTCGCGTTTCCCTCTCCCCTTCAGCTCCTGGCAACCACAATTCCCCTCTCTGATTTTATGGGTTTGACTATTTTAGATACCTCAAGTAAGTGGAACAATGTGGTATTTGTCCTTCTGTTACTGGCTTATTTCACTTAACATAAAGCCTTCCAGGTTCATCTAGGTTGTCACATATGACAGTGTTTCCTTCTTTCTAAAGGCTAAATGACATTGCATTATGTGTATATACCATGTTTTCTTTATCCATTCATCCATTGGTAGACATTTAGGTTGTTTCCACAACTTGACCATCATGAACATGACTTCAGTGAACATGGGAGTGCAGACAATTTTTTCAAGATTGCATTTCTTCTTAAAGCACCTGATCTGAGCGTGGGCAGAATGTGTTTCTACTGTGATGATGCTGATAAGGTCAGGGGCCACGCCAGCCATGTTCTGTACATCGTCCTTGGGGGTCTTTACAACGACCATATTCATTAGTAATAAACAGTAATTTACAGAGGACATCTAATCTACCAAGTTCCCTTGTCTTCTCACCCATCCCTGAGGGGTCGAGAGTCACTGCTTCTTGCCTGGAAAGTGTACTTCATCTGGAGTGTGTGACTGGCCGAGGGATTCATGTTTACAGTGACCATCTTTATAAGGCAGAACTTTCCTTGCTCAAAATAATCCACTGACGTGGCCCCTTTAACATGTAAAAGATCAGAAGAAAATACTTTTTAAGGAAATTAGTTTGCTTATCTTGGCTTTTTCAAAATTCCTCTAAACTAAGGACCTTAACTGCTTGTCAAGATGTCAGGCCCTCCAGGGCACTAGCGTTGCCAGAATTACGTAGGTCAGCCAATAATCAGGGCACAAGATCGAAAAGCATTTAGCAGATTATTTTTAAAAGACATCAACACACTCATCATCTAGTTTCCCCTGGAAGATCTTCAAGAATGAGCCATACAGTGTTCTGTTTTTACAGGAGACCTCTGTTGCCGTGCTGGCTTCAGTCAGTCACAGGCTTCCATTCCTGGCACCAGGTATAAGACAAATGCCACTGTTAATTATGGAGAACGCATTGTGTGAGTCATTATCTAGGGAACTATCATGGTAATTTTTTTTTTTTTGAACCAAAGATGAATTTCATAATGGAAGTAGCCTTGGGTTATTGTTGGCCAGTGCATATATTATTTTCCTGTCATTGCATTTAGATTGAAGACATTTCTCAGTCTAACAGTACTTAGAATTTGGTTGCACTTAATCACAACTTATGAGAAATTCATGAGGGCTGGTAATGCTTTACTTTAACCTTTATGACAGACTTGAATAGCATCATGACTAGCTATGGGAAAAAGGTTGCCTAGTAAAGAGGCAGTCTCCGATCTGAACAGTTGAATTCAAGTTCATCTGGTGGTTGATTGCAACTCCACACACATTTTCAATATCGTACATAATAGTTAGGCTTGCAGGCCATGCGGTAAAAGCTAATTTAACTGTTGATGCTCTCATAGAACAGGGAGCAGTATTGGAATATAGTTTCCCTCTCCTGGATTTGTGTTTTTGTTGTAACGTATAGAAAGCTGGGCATTGTTTCTTCACCCATAAGGCCTGTCTTTACGGAGGTGCCAATGTAAATAGTCTCAAGAAATTGACTCTATCAATATACATTTGTGGAATAAAAGAACAAATGACGTTTAGAAATAATTAAAAAGTGATTTAAATCCTTATTACATTCTCTTAAGAAATTGTAAGGGCATATCATTGATAACACAGAACAAAACTTCATTTAAAATCCTCTTTCCCCATCACAGCATGGTAAGTGACACTGTGACCTACCGCCATTTTCCTCACAACTATCCTAGACTCTCATTCTCTCTCTAGCTTATCTGTACTGGCTGGCACTTTTCTAGATTTATATACTAAATATATAAACATCAATGTATATATTTATACATACTTATATAATTATATAGGTTGTCGTTTTTATATAATTGATTACGTAGTTGTATAGTTTTATAGTTATATACAAGTATAGTTATATTGTATGAGGAGACTATTGAGAATTGATGAGCAAATTTCTACATTGTCACTTCCTCTCGAGTTACTCTAAAATTCTCTCTTAGAGACATTCATTAATTTGCTCCCTACTCCATTTCGGCCTTTTGTTTTGATGGTTCCTGTATCAGACATGCTATTCTATAAGCTTACATACTTTGTGTTATAGGCTCATTTTCTGTCTTGTTTTCCTGAAGACAAGAGATTTTTGCATTGACCTATTTGTGCCACAACCAAGACTCATGCATTAAAAATAGAGCTCTTTGACTTACTGTGTTCATCTGGTAAGAAAAATGTTTTGGAAAAAACTGGAAGGGGGTGTGGCAATGTCATGGTTGTTTTCTCTTGCGGGTTTATCTTCCTGGTCTGTTTCTGGTTTTCTAAGTGTGTTGTTAGTTCAAAGAACATTTTTGTAAAATGTGTTTAGGCACCAGGAGAGAGATACTGAATTGAGCCTTCATTTCTTTTATTCTCAGTTAGTTGGGTTCCTTTGATGTGGGCGAAGGAGGACCACAGTGTTTTGAGTTTTAAAAGGAGGAAACACAGAGGCATATTTATTAATAGCTCTTTTTTTATGTATTTTTAATCCCATTTTACAAATTATATGAAGATTTTTTTCCTACATTGTTTGAAGTATTCTCTTTAGAAGCATGAAAAGAGCAATCCTTTATTTTTTGTGTTTGTGTTATTTACTTAGTAATTTTACACTGAAACAAACATTACTTCTAATTCAGATTATTTTAAGGTGACTGAGATTGCAAGCATTTGTGTGGGTCATTTATTGTTGCCCAACTACTTTTTTTTTGCTAGAAATTAACCTTTGATTAGATTTTTGCCCTTCACCTCTTTTTATAGAAGTAAGTTGATATAAATAAAAGTTAATACAAGTTCTAAAAAGAATGTAACTTGTTTATTCAAGGTAGAAAATGGAAGCAAGTTTATCCTTTCAATATGTATTTATTCAATGCATGTTTATTTATGTACCACTCACTGTTATAGGTGTTTGGTATGCATCAGTGAATAAAACAAAAATTCCTGCTTTTGTACATCTTACAAGAACAGTTTATGTTGCCTTGTCTATTGTCTGTTCTACATTTGGTTGTGACGTACACAAAATCCAGCTTTAGCACTACAGAAGAGCAAGTAATTAGGGTAACTGAGTGAGTTAAACTGTCTGACAAGGACAGCTATGCCTCGGTGTTTAGCTGTAATCTTTCATTTGTATGGGTGTGTGGATTTTAACAGAGTAATGTAGCACAGACTCTGTTTTTCTTTATTTCAAGGGCAGATTCTTTTCTAATATTAGTTTTATGCTTAGATTGTATACAATCTAATAATCTCATAATTGTTCACAATTGCCACTTTCCTACATTCAGAACACTATGGTATGTAGTTAACCATACCACATCTCATTTCAGAAGGGATGTGAGCCTGCTCACGCCAAAACAAATTCTTTCTTTTATTTGCAACACAGAGACTAAAGTTAATCAACAACACCTAATCAGTGTATGTCACTTTCATAGGAAACAAAAGCATGTTAGAGTTTTTTCATTTGTTTTTCCAGTATAAGATCAGAGACCCTTAGAGATGGAGGGGACCTTATAATTCAACTCTCTTATTTAGTGGAGGAAGAAATTGAGGCAGAAAGGGATTCAGTAACTAAAGATACATGATTGGTAAACTGGAGACTTGAACTTGAACCTTGTCTAAACCTGTGATCTATCCCTGTACTGCTCTGTCTCAGATAATACTTTTCAGCATCTCTTCGTATATTGCCTATTTGAGCCTCATATCAACTTATGGGATAAGCAAGGCAGATGTTTAATGCCCATCTGCAAATTAAGAGACTGAAGACCCTAAGAGTCTTAGTGAGACTTGCTCAGGGATATGGTAAACCTGACATTCAAATTTGTTTCTTGGACATCCCTTTCAAGGCTACTTCTATTATTATGACTTTTTTTAAAAAAACTAAAGACAAAGCTAAGATAAATAAAGGTTCCATTGATTTCAACTAACTAGGATAGAAAAATGATCTCTTCCTATAAAATCCTACTTGAATTACCAAATTATCTCTTGATTTATTTACTCTTTTCCATTGAATAAATACAATTGAGTAGAATCTTCCAAAATGGGTAAACTATTCTTAAGAATTGTTTTAGTTGTTAATAATTTAGTTGTCAAGAATTTTGAATCCATTCTATTCCTTTCAGCCACTACAATTTAGTTACCCAGATTTGTGTACCAAATAAATAGCATAATGTCATCTCTTTGATGAATAAGTTTCTGTATTCTCACAAGCTGAATATAGGAGAGAGACCATAAACATCAATAACTGATAAGAAATTGTTATTGATGACAGATTTTGGTCTGTTTCTGTTTTTGAGAAAACCACATTTCTAGACTCCATGTTTGGGAAAGGTCATGATTTTGTGCCTGTTTTTATTCTTAACTATACCATAGCTTACAATTTTAATAATGACTTACAGACGATTTTCTAACTATGAATTACCAGCTTGGTTAAGAATATCCCATCTTTTGTAGGAGGTTTGATTATGAAAGTCAGTATTACTTAATTAATAGAAAAACATGATTTTATATACATATTAGATTTCAAGTAAGAGAGGACCTTTGCCTTCAAGCTCTTTTATTAATCTATCAATTAAAACAAATTTCATCCCAGCAGGGTACTCTTTTAAATAAAAAAGTGACAAGATAAAGAGAATAGACAAACATTATTGCACATTATAATTGGTATGTATAAATCCAGGCACTCAGTAACTGAAGAATAAAATAATCAGTGCTCTACAAATTAATTGGTGTCTATTTTTTAATGTTAAATTTGGTCCGATGCACTGGTAGTTAATGATAATTTGCAAGTGTCATGAAAAAATAAGCCAAATAATCACTTTATTAAAGTATTAAAATGTAATTTCATAAATTTTAAGCTGACAATATATAAGCAAAAAAAAAGCTATTCATTTTATCTATAATTTCATTATTTATTATATATGCATATTTACATGTAATATATATTATAAAGCTACATTTTGTGTCTCCTCAACTTTAATAGACAGCTCAGTTATTTAGGAATGTTGGATTCAAGTAAATAAGTTTTCTGCCTCCTTTTCAAATATCAAAAAAAAAGTGAATGTTTTGAAACATTCAGCATATAGAAGGACAAAGTTAATCCTAACACTCCCCTCTTCTAAGCAGTGAGTGTTCAAAGAAAAGTTATTGGTTTCTTCCTGTTCTCTAGTAGAAATTGTTGCATTATACAAAATTGGCTTTGAAGGCCAACTAAAGTAGTCATTGGCTCAGAGGAAGCCTAGTAAAATTTATATATATATAGACATAAAAAGAACCTTGTTCAAATATAAAAAAACAGATTTGGTCATTTCGCTCCCCTACCTAAAATCATTAATGACTTCCTATGGCTCTTTGGCTGAATACCAAATCTTTGTTATGGTCAACCAGGCCCTTCATGACTGGCCCACTTTCCTCTGTGGCCTCAGCTCCAATAACTCTTCTCTTTGATCTCTGTGCTCCTTTCTTACACCAGCTGCTACTACTTCTCCTGCTACTTCTTCCTCTTCCTCTTCCACCTCCTGTTTTCTCCTCCTCCTCCTCTTCCTCCTTCTTCTTTCCTTGAGCTTGCCGTGCTTCCTTCCACAGGCACTTTACTTATTTTGTCTTCTGCCTAGATCATTTGATTGTACCCTCTCCTCTCCTCTTCCTATACTCACATCTTCACCTGCAGTTAACGGCCTAACTCATCCTTCAGGTCTCAGGTTATAGGTCACCTTTTCATGGAGGTGTGTTTCCGACATCTCTCTCCCCAACCACATTAACTCTGGTGCCCAGATTGATATCGTACCACAGCTTCTCTTTATAATTACATATTTTGCGATTATTTGATTAATGTCTGTCCCCCACAGACACTGTCTATTCTGCTTTGTGTTGCCTTCGCAGTTACTAGCACAGTTCCTGGCATGTAGTAGGTACAAAATAAACAGTTGTTTAATAAGGAAAGAATGAGGTGAAATTGTTGCCACAGTAAAGCTTATAGTCTATCTGAGTTGACAGCAATACATATACATATACAAAGAAGAGATTGGTGGTTTTCAGAGGCAGGGGCGTCAGGGGACAAAATTAAATGGATGAATGTGGTTAAACGATACAAATTTCCAGTGATGAATAAATAAATCCTCAGAATTTAATTCACAGCATGGTGACAATAGTTAATACTGTATTGTATATTTGGAAGTTTATAAGAGAGTAGATCATAAAGGTTTTATCACAAGAAAAAATAATTGTAACTAAATTTATTTTGGTAATCATTTCACAATATATTCATATATAAAATCATTATGTTGTACACCTAAAACTAATACAATGATGTATGTCAATTATATCTCAATAAAAAATAAAATAAAAAACATATCATGAAAGTACAATAATTTTTAAAGTTCAATACTGGAAAAGAAATAGATAGATACTCAGTCCAGACCAGAATATAGAAATCTGTGGAAACATGTAGGAATATAGAAAAAAATACATATAGAACAAGGCAAGAGACTTAATAATTATATTCCCAAAGTCAAATAATGAGACTATTGGCACAAACAGCAGTATTATTTGACCAGAAGAAGCCCAGCTGTCTGACTCCTCAGAAGCTTCACAAGATGGTGTTTCATATTTAAATTATTTTGTCATCAGACTTACATTAAGCAAGCTCATTCTATAGATGTATCAAACTGAATGCCAATGATCAGGTTATAGTGAAAAACCATGATTATCATAGAAACTAAATCCATGAGGCTTCATGCCAGGCTTACCTTCTCCTTCTAGGTACACTACCCAGAAATCCCAGTCATGTCTGGAAAAGTTTGTAAATGAGCAATGACTTTTAATGATGGGGATGACATCATTTTAATGTTCCGTAGTACCAGGTGAAACTAAGCTGATGGAACTTCCCCATAATAAAGATATTCTTGCCAGTAGGACAAAAATAGGAAAGCCTGTTGATTTCCAGCATTCTGCATTCCTCTGCTTTTCATAGTGAGTGAAACACTCGATGTCTGTTTGCAAAAGATCTCTCTTCACTTCCATGGCCTGGACTGAGGTGTGTGTTCCTAACATTTGCCTCTCCTTTTTTCTCCTCTTCCTGGACTCATCAGCTACCCTTTGGGTTAGCACGTTTTGTAAAGATAACTTTCACATTATAGGTGTAATCTAGTTTATCGGCACTGGAGTCACACAGGCTCATTAAGGTGACTTTGTATTTGCCTTCCATGAAAAAGAAATGTAGATGGCAAGTGTCATGTATTGATGAAAGTAATGTCTACAGATAGTGTGGGCTTCAGAAGGGAGCTCTGGAAAATCTAGAGTAGTCAGGGAAGGAATTATGGACCCTGAAACTTGAGCTGAACCTTGCAACATAACTCTGATTTGTATTAGGTTGGTGCAAAAGTCATTGCGGATTTTGCAATTATTTTTAACCTTTTAAACCGCAACGACTTTTGCACCAATGTAATATTAGCAAGGGGGGGAAGAATTGGTAGTGATTCAGGGGAAGCAAACAATATAAATATATAAATGTGAAGTCCTGGTGATAGTAAGCATTTGTAGCAAGAAATTAAAATTTAAGTTTGGACTGACTCAACAAAGATATATAATAGTAAATTCCATATTCCACAGGGATACTAGACTTTATTATTCTTCTGAAATTTACCCCCCCCTTGTCAAAGGTATGAAAGGTTGATACATTGGAGATAAAAGGTGTTGATAATTTGGAGAGAGCTGCCCTTGATTTGTGGGTTACCCCCAGGGTGGGGTACCTATACCTTACTGACTGCACAAAGAATTTAGTATGTGTTTCCTGCAGTTTGGGGCTAACGCACTCAAGTTTGTTTCTCACTTGAGAAATCTAAAGGGGGAATGACTGACAGTGGAACAAAGGAGGGGTTTCTGGGGTGAAGACAAACTGCCTTCCACGAGTTTGTAGGGGCGCAGAGCACTAACTGGTTTCTCCTGGATGTTGGTCATTTGTGAGAGAGAGAGCTGGTGTGGAGTCGTTTCAGATCATGCCCAGAAAGGGCCAGAGGAGAAGCGCCGAGCGCTGCCAGCTTTTCAGGAGACAAGGAAACAGGAAGTGGACAATGTGAAGAGAAATGGCTTAGCTCTGTTAAGGCAGCATCAGATTAGCGGTTTGAAGCAAGCAGGGGGGGGGGGGGGGGAAAAGCCGTTTATTTCTGACCTGCAGCATTTGCCCCACCTGAACTTTAAATTTAGAGTTCTGATTATTATATACACTTTTACATTCTAATTATGAAATGGAGACTGTTTTGTGACTTAAAGTAACAGGAAGGATTTTAATGGGTCGACAGTGATTGCAGAAGTTGTACAAACTTCCTGAATTTTCACTTAGGGGTAGAAGAAGAACAGTTAGCCTTACAAAATAAATTTAAATGGGAGGAAAAGAAAATAAAGTTGTTCTAAAAAAATAAAGTTGATTGTATCCCATGGGCTGTGCTTTGTCATCACACTTGTTACCCATATTTATGACAGCAGGAGATTCTCATGTCTGAAGCAGAGAGAGGGGTTACATAATGATGGGAAACTATGATACATTGAGTGGAGTGTCTTATGAAGGAATTTCAAAGTATGAGAGAGGAGTTTCAACTTGATTATTACAGGAAATAAGGACTGACATAAGGGTTTTAGACACTAGCACATTATGGTGAAAGGGATATTTAAGGAAAATTACCCTGCCAGCAGTGTGCTCGGTGAATTATAGAACTAGACATTTTAAACAGGGAATATATATTAATTAACAGCAATGATATAATATATTATGATTATTATAATAATCCAGGGATAAAGTTATGAGATTTGGACTAAGGAGATAGTAATAAAAGAGAGGAAGGAACTAATTGAGGATATTTTGAGAAGAAAATAATATAAGAATGGTGACTGATTTGATTAGTTAATGGAAGAGGATGAGTCATATATAATTTCTTCATTTTAACTATGATTGATGGGCCAGCTGATGTCAGATTGACAAATGCTGAGGAGAAGTGCCACCTAGGAAAAACTATAGAACTGTAATGCAGGTGGTATGACATGGGGAGATGCTAGGATAAAATAACTATTGAAGTTGCAAATACATGAATATTTTGAAGGAAAGATTATGTAGCAATATTTTCAAATGTTAGAATAAATAAAAATTGCTGGTGGAGCTTGTTAAAAATGCAATTCCTGGATCTTTCCCCACATGTAGCAATCAGAATATCTGGGTAAGAGCCTGAAATTTTTTGTTTGAACAGGTAGCCATGGTGCTTTTGATGTAGGTGGTCAGGAAACACTCTTTGAGACCCTTCAGAGACTAGAACAAAGAGCTTAGTACTTAACTAGAGAAATTCTTAGACGTCCGAGGAGGTGGAAGGGCCATTGGAGAAACCCCAGGAATTGTTAATAAACACAAAAATACAACTGTCATGTAAACAAAGGAAAGGGTTCAGAAACAAGGGGATGTCATGTGGATGTCATGTGTCAGATAGATTGAAGGAGTCAGGGAGCAAGAGGTTGGAGATGACGTCCGATTGCCCACCTTTCACTTGCATCCTATTCATGTCCTTTTTTTTCAGGTGTGTTTCTCATAAACATGTGGTTGGATTTATTTTGAAATTCATTCTGATAAATTTGGTCTTTTAACTAGAGCATTTTGTCCATTTATATTTTCTGAAGTCTTTCCCAGTCAAAATCTTTTGTTGGTACTCAGTCTCAATCATGTTAACATATTTCCTCAGGTGTCTTGTGATTTTTTTACTGTAGGCTTGGCTCTTTATCTGAGAGAATCTTTGAACCCTAGGGATGAAGGTGTGTTCCTGGAAAATATTTGTGCATCTCTTGTCCAAGTGTCTTACGAGTGTATCATGTTAAACTAAATTCTTGGCTTGGCAATTGATGAACAGCTTTCTTATTTATACAATATTGACTTTCCCATCATTATAGAGGATTTTTGGATAGATCAGCATTTGTGTGTGTGTGTGTGTGTGTGTGTGTGTGTGTGTGTGTGTGTGTGTAGATAGATAGACATACATTTATATGTATATATAAGTGTATGTGTATATATGTGTATGTGTGTGCGTAAAATATATTAATGCAGACACCCTAGAGTGAAGGCGTTACTTCTAAGACTGCTGTGAAATGAGACATGAAGGAATAAGATAATGAGCATTTTCTTTTCAAAACCTAGTGAAAAACAGAGATTGGAAGAATTTACCTTGTATGGTCAGGCACTTATATAGTGTTATTTGTTTCAAAAGGCTTGGAAACTTCTTTTTTTTTTTTTTTTTTTTAACAAGGCATTTCCCTTGGGGAAGTAGGACTTCTGACCCTCCCCTCCCCTCACATGAATTCATTCTCTGAATGACAACTACGAGTATATATGAGTATATACGTGTATATGAGGTTCTAAACGAAGCCCTTTTTATATAGTTAACACTGGTGTAGTGCTTCCCTGTTTACATATAACTTTAAAGTGTTGTCTCAGACTCCTCTATAACTGTCGGTTCTTTCAAATCAACTTTGTTAGCATTACATTCAGGGCGGGTGATATGACAGTCAGGCCTAAAAATGACACCACAATTTATGTTTTTCTGATGAATTGATATATTTGGAAGCTATACAGTGTTTAAGCTCTAGGAAAATATTGTTTACTTTAGATATTTTGGACCATCATTTTGCAAATGTGCTCAAGTTCTTTGTTTGGAATATAAATGTATTAGTTAAGGTTCTCCAGAAAAATGGAATAAATGGGAGATTCTCTCTCTCTCTCTCTCTCTCTCTCTCTCTCTCTCTCTGTATATATTGCTATCTCTATCTCTATTTATCTGTATCATACCATATATTATAGGATATAAATATATATTATGTATTACCTATAGGGTATATATAATATATATAAAGAGATTTATTATAAGGAATTAGCTCACACAATTGTGGAGGCTGACAAATCCTGAGATCTGCAGGGTAAGCGGGCAAGCTGGAGACCCAGGGGAGCCAATGATGCAGCCCCAGTCTGAAGGATGGCAGTCTCAAGGCCCAGGAAGAGCCTATATCTCAGTTCATGTCCCAGTTCAAAGGCACCCCAGTAGGAACAATTCTCTCTCACTCCAGAGAGGGTAAAATCTTTGATCTCCGAGTATTCAGGCCTTCAACTGAATGAACAAGACTCATCTACAGCAGGGAGGGCAATTTGCTTGACTCAGTTTACACATTTAAATCTTCATCTCATCGAGAAACATGCAAAATAACATTTAATCAAATATCTGGGCACTCTGTGGCCCAATCAAGTTGCCACATAAAATCAACAGTAGAATCAACAGACTAGGTGTTACTGTTGCTCATCAGTATTTATTGCATGTGATCTGTTTTTTAATTCTTTCTTTCCTCTACCCAGGAATTATTTACTTAACATCAACTCTTAGTCATTTGGAATCTACTACACTTATGCTGGTGGTCTGTGCTCAAGATGGTGGCGGGCTCACATCTGTCACTAATGCCGACATCACAATATACATTCTTCAGACAATTTTGGCACCCACTGAATTTGAAAGGCCTAAGTATACTTTCTCAGTTTATGAAGATGTGCCCGAAGACAGCCCTGTTGGAACAGTGAAAGCGAAAGAGTCCTTGAGTAAGTACTTCCTCCTTATGCTGCATTGAAATCTATTATTGGAACATTTCCTGTATATCCTTAGGCTGTACAATCTTTAGTAAATCTTTCCTTCTCTCCATGCAAAAAGAATGGAGACCACACAATGTGACTTGCTCTTTGTTCTTTCAAAATTATTTCTATCTTACAATTTTTTTTCCAAATCACAAAAGTAATAGGTACTTTTAAAAGAAAGTTTAAAACAAAAATATTATAACGTAGAAAGTATACGTCTTTTATAACTCACCCCCAAAACACACACATGCACACATACATGCACACATACACACACTTAAAAATTTTTTTACAAAAATACATCCTGCTATCTTTGTTTTCCTACAACTCTTTTTTTTTCCTACTGTATATTGTGGACAACTTTGCAGGTAACTGTATATCATTCTGTCTCATTTTTAAAAGTTTACCTGGTATTTCAACTTAGATATAAACCATGTTTTATTAAATGTTTCCCTTTTGCTATCAATTTGAGTGATTTGTAGTATTTTGGTAGTCCAAATAGTGCTCTAGCAATGTCCTTGTATGACTTACAGAGGTTTGTATGCAGGATAAATTCTTAGATGTGTCACTTGTCCAAAGACCTTGTCATGCTCCAAGTCCCCTCCTATCCCTTCCTCTGTCCCTTCCCTCAACTTCTGTGGAGGGTATTTGCCATTCAAAAGTAGATATCATAAAGAAATACCAACATGAACTTAATTTGGCTTCCTCAAATATATTAAAAAGGCATCCAAATAATTTTCTGAATATCTTTCCCTTTTACCTAAAGCAAGACGAATGAAGAGAGATATAGAAATCTGTGCCTTGCTTTTTGTCTACTGGACATTACCTTTGCCCGCTAATGTGTCTTAAACCCTGAGTCCATTTTCAACAGGCTTTTGAGAGCTGAGGAAGGTGTAAAACATTGCACACTATTCTCCATTGATATATCTATTAATATTTTCAGATTTCAGTGTTTCCAGTAGGTACATTCTTTTGACATACAATGCTTTCTTTCCTTTCCTTTTCTTTTCTTTCTTTTTTTTTTTTTTTCAGATTCCTCAGAGCCAATTTTTTACAGAATCTCTTCTGGCAATCTGCAAGGAAAGTTCTCTGTTCACCCTTGGCTGGGCACCATTCGAACCCAGAAGCCTCTGGATCATGAAACGCAGCCCATGTTTGTGCTCACAGTCCAGGCACAGCTCGGCAGCTCCGCAGCCTGCAGCAGCACAGAGGTCAACATAAGTATAATCGATGTCAATGACAACCATCCCGTGTTTCCCAAAGCCTCAGATGAGATTAAAATATCTCACATCACACTGCCTGGCACAGCCCTGTACCGTGCGCGTGCAGAAGACAAAGACAGTGGCTGGAATGGATTCATCCAATACTCCATTGCAAGCCAGAATCCACGCAGCTTTTACATCGACTCAAGGCTTGGTGTGATATACCTCAATGACAGCCTGGGAGGTGGTGCGCCCCCGAAACACACACTGACTGTCATGGCCCAGGACCTCGGCATTCCTCCTCGAGCATCCCTGTTAGTGCTGACAATCGTTATCGAAAAACAAGAATCAAGCTTGCCCTTGATTTTTGGAAATTTGGTCTATCAAGTGGAAGTCAGTGAGTTTCTCTCGCTGACGACCCAAATACTGCAAATACAGGCCTACCCCCTTGGCCCAGAGCACAAAACCTCCCAGATTCTGTACTCACTGGAACCCAGCACAGACTCTGCTGCATTTGGCATCCACCCTTACACAGGTTGGATTTATTTGCGGCGACAGCTCGACTATGAGTCCACACAAACATACAATTTTAGAGTGTTCGCCCGGATCCCGGAGGACAGATTGTCACAAAATGTGAGCACTTCAGTAATTGTTCATGTCCTGGATGAGAATGACAATTCCCCTACCTTCTTGCATGATGTGTTGTTTTTGAAAATCGAGGAGAGTCCCCTTCCCCAAGGGGTAATAGGCAAAATTACAGCAATTGACAGAGACTCGGGAAAGAACGGACAGCTGTCATATTTCCTTTTGTCTGATGGAAAATTCTTCAAGATGAATCCTCATACAGGTAGCATTTTGTAGCTTCCATTTATCCCTTTAAAATTGGAATTGACAACACTCAAATCTTTTAGTTATAATGTTAGTGCAAACATATAATGAAAATTAGTTTTTAGCACCTGCCATATTGATTACAGTATTGTGATTTAAAAACGAAGTAAAAATTGAATATAATTTTACTTATAGTGATGCATAGTTCTCTTGCCTCTCACCCACACTGCTAATACAATGGCTCTTATTCTGAATTAGAGGTATAGTCAGAACTGGATTGAATGAATCCTTGTGTAAAATCTAATTTTTTTCATAACCATTCTTTTCCATTTGTAGATTTTGAAAAATGTCCAATAACGTATTATGAAATATAAATGTCATCCATGTAATACTAGAAATCAATCCATTTAGTTAAGATTTCAGTATCACTCTATTGATATATTTTTTCATTCTCATTTTGACAAGGGAACCATGAGGAGAGGATAGATATTTACAGTAAGTTGTTTCAAGTCATAATTATGAAATTAATATAAAAATGTTATTATATTTAAAATGTTGTATTGTATAAATTTACAAGGACTTTAACCCATGAAACCCCTACAGATAAAATATGATTATGCTACAACTATATAGGTGGGGAAACTGAGACTCAGGTAGCTCAAGTAACATGCCCGAGGTCACAGAGCTAGGAGGTGAGGGGAGGTCAGCACGTGGTACAGTTCCTGGAGGCACCATGTATGTATATCACAGTCTGTGTAAATGATGCCCCATGCCCTATAGAGGATGGAATTTGAATTGAGTTCTGATTAATTTTACTCTAAAAAGCCCTGTTGTGTGCATTAGGAAAAGGTGCCCCTTCCTCCAGCAGATGGAGCTTTTCACTAGAGCACATGGCTTGCCAAGAAGACTGCAAGCTGGATGTCAGCTCCCCTTCACTCCTAAACTGGGGCCCCCTCTGCAGGGGACAAACTACACAGCTCTACAGCATGGCCCTCCTTTGCTCTTTACTTCCATATGCTAGTTCTCTAGGTCTTCTCGTTCACTTGGTAATTTATGTTTTTTGAAACTATGAAAACTAGCGTTGTCTTTGTAAATGTACAAAGACTGTAAACTTACAAGTTCCCCCACGATCATCTCTCTCCTGCAGTTACTGCGGCACCCAGGTGTCCATTCCTAGTTTTGTTGTAAGGCTTTAAGCAAGTAGCTTAACCTCAGAGTGTGACTTCCTTATCATGAACAAAGGGCATAATTCCTGCCATGTTTTGTGTCCTGCTCTGAGGGGTGAAGAGTGAAAGCATATGAAAGGTCACAGAAGACTATGTACTTGTAAACTGTTCCCATTACCAGGTCTGGGAACAGTGTGACAAAACAGGGGTGGAAGGCACCCTTCAACACATGGCAGACATGCTCTCTCTCCATTTCCTGGTGCTCGGAGCCGTCTTGTAGTGATCAGGACTCCAGCTCCCACAGAACCCTGCGTTGGCATCACCTATGCCCAGCCCATGGCTGAGCCTCACAACCTTTTTTACCATTGACCTCCAAACAGCAGCTCCTTGTCAAAGAGGCGGTTCATCAAATAAAAATCTGCGTGTCGTTCAGGATTTAGGATTTTCAGAGGACAAGTACAGTTTGGAACTTAAAAATACAGGTGTGACAAGTAAAAAATACAAGTAAAAAATACAGGTGTGACAAGTAAAAATACAGAGGACAAGTACAGTTTGGAACTTAAAAATACAGGAACTTAAAAATACAGGGCACCTTTTCCTAATGCACACAACAGGGCTTTTTTTGTTAAAAATCACACTTAACCGTAAGCAACATAGAAATATAGATTGTATAGTAGACAGACACTGTATTTAAACTCACCAATTCAACCACATACCCAAATGTGAATTTTCTTTCTGGTTCCTCATTTCAGCTTTTTGTTTTGTTTCACATGTCATTATATTTGGATGAAGGGGGCTGAAACAAACAAACAAAAATCTTAGAAAAAGCAATATTAAGTGGTAGGTGCTTGATGTTGACTTTGTCACAAATAGGTATTTTCATAAATAGTGAGGGAACCAATGCCTGGTGGAACTCTACAGCAAGAGACAGGCTACCAGAGAGAGAGAGAGCGAGCACTGGGCCTCCATTGGCCCTTGACAATAGGTAAAGGCAGTTACAGTTTCACGCCTGAGTCTCCCTGGCTGAAACATGAGAGAAATAGCCTAGAAGACAGTTCAGAACAAAAATATGGCTTGTAAAGCGTTAAGAGTTATTTGGGAAGTAATTATTCATCGCCACACATATATTTTGTGAGATAACAATAAATAACTATATATATAAAAGGCAAGCCATAGCCTAAGGAATATATTTGATTTTCAGGAAGCTATTTAGCCATTATTTTTAAACCGATGATAACAACTACCAGGTGTGTAATAATTTATAGCTTACAAAATACTTTTAAAGTTATGATTGCATTTTTTTTCTGATAGCTCTAAGGCAGTAGGCTCAGACAGGTCCTTCCATATCTGAGGTAGAGAAACTGGGACCCCAACTCAGAGCTTGTGATGTCAGAGCAGGACTGCTTCTTTCCATTATTCTGTACAGCAGTATGAAGAGGAATACATTGGAGTTTTAAATCTTCTGCGTTACTGAATTCTCACAGAGTATTTTATAATTTGCTTCTATGATTTTAATTTTCACTTCAACTAGTTGATGGTAGATAAGTTGAAATGCAAAGAATGGCAAATTTAAAGTGTCATTTTCAAGGGAACTTCAGAAAATTCTCTCAATCGTAGAGCCAGACTTCTAAATGTTTGTGGTCTTGGAAGTTATGCTTTTATTCAGAGCTATTTTATAGTATTTGATTTTCCTTTCCACAGATTATTTTGGATGTGGTTCATAATGTCAGAATTCTAGTATGCGGTGTCAGCGTCTTTTGTTCTCCTCTGTGTCCCGCAGGCGAATTTATCAGTTGGGTCGCATTGGATCGCGAGCATCAGGTACAATATCAGCTGACTGTCCTAGTGACCGACCATGGCTCTCCCCCGCGAAACGCCACCATGGTGGTTTATGTCTCAGTGACCGACATCAATGATAACAGGCCGTATTTCCCACAGTGTCTCCCTGGAACGGAATTACACATCAAGGTTTGTGGGAACCTTGCAATGAATTTGTAATATTCTTAGTTATTTGTTTTGAGCACCATCTAGTGGTCAAAAATGTGAATTTATCAAATCAGTTTTCATGTGGCAATGAATTCATTTCTAGAAGACCCAGAAATTGTGCATATGTCAGAAAAAAATCCCATACAAAAATGCAATGTTATAGGTGCTATTGGGGATCTCACATCCCCAATAGCACCCAATAGCAGTCGTTTTATGATAATGTCGTCTGCCCTTAGTATACAAACATAATGGTTCCCCATTATCAGTAATGCTCAGACATGGATTGTTTTTCCAATAATTTGCATGTATCTCTTTGTGCAGCACTCTTTATGAGCAATCGAAACACGTTCCTAAGATGCTTAGGTAAATATAGGGGAACGATATGCAGCTCTGAAGTGGAGAGGAGTACATCTAGAAATTATAAAAGTTAATCTCTTGGGCACATACAGAAACTTTTAATTATATTTATATTATCTCATCTTTTTTATTTCTATGTTTTTTGTATGTTTTATAGTGTAATAATAAATTAGCATTTTATTTCATGTACATAATTAATAAGTAACTATTTCTAGGAGGTACTCATACTTTTGAAAACGATTGCTTCAAAACTATTGAATTGGACAAAGTGTGCTCAGCTATCCATATTGAGCAACTCAAAAAAAGTATTGAGAAAGTTAATAACCTTAATCTTCCAAAGCTTATTTAAATAAAATTTTACCAAAGCAAAATATTATCATTATGATCTTAATTATGTCATTAAAATATCCCATGGCAGTAGGACTCTAAACATGGAGTTCAACTCCCATGTAAATTTCAGTATTCCAGGAACATTCCTGTTAATTAATGAAGTATGTTTCCTGTATGAGGTATGTTTCCTGAAATAAAGACTTATGTTTATCTTTATCATATTTTAGACCATAACAACAACTTTTAAAAAACATCCTAAGACAGTGATGAATGAGAAGATGCTAGAATCCTTAAGATATATCCAAAATCTAAGATTGTTTAATTTGATTTTCTCCCCCTGCCCCCAGAATTATTTCATGCTGTAGATAATTTGTTCAAATTGAGTAAAATGTTTAAATTTATAATGTGGATTCTTTTCACATATTCACACCCATATAACTTTTATATGGTAGACATTTAAATTATATGTGGATTTAAAAATAGTTTTAAAATGCTTAGTAGTAGTGTGCTCTTCACTTAAAATTCATTGCAATTTCTTTTCTAAAATTTTGCCTACTAATTTGTAAGCCATTTGTTTTATTGACAGGTTCTGGAAGGTCAACCAGTAAATATGTTGGTTACAACTGTGTTTGCAAAGGATCTCGATGAAGGAAACAATGCGGAAGTTACATATTCAGTATCTTCAGGTAAATGCATTATTTTAAAAACATTTGCTTACTTCGTGTCTCTGTGTCACGTTTTGGTAATTCTTGCAATATTTCGAAGTTTTTCATTATTATTATATGTGTTATGGCTATCTGTGATCATTGATCTTTGATGTTACTATTATAATTGTTTTGGGGTGCTGCAAACCATGTCCATATAAGATGGCAAACTTAATCAATAGAGGTTTTTTGTTCTGACTGCTCCATTGAGCAGCTGTCCCCAATTTCTGTTTATCTCCTTGAGCCTCCCTATTCCCTGAGACACAAAACTATTGAAATTAGGTCAATTAATAGCCCTATAGTGACCTCTAGGTATTCAAGTGTGAGGAAGTGTCACATGTCTCTCACTTTAAATCAAAAGCTAGAAATAATTAAGCTTAGTGAGGAAGGAATGTTGAAAGAGATGATAGCCCTAATGCTAAGCCTCTTGTGCCAGTTAGCCAAGTTGTGAATGCAAAGGAAAAGTTCTTGAAGGAAATTAAAAGTGCTACTCCAGTGAACACACAAGTGATAAAGTAAAAGCCTTATTGCTGATATGGAGAAAGTTTTAGTTGGCCGGAACAGAAGACCAAACCAACCCCAATATTTCATTAAGCCAAAGTCTAATCCAGAGCAAGGCCCTAACTCTCTTCAAATCTATCAAGGCTGAGAGACATGAGAAAGCTACAGAAGAAATGCTTGAAGCTACCAGAGGTTGGTTCATGAGATTTAGGGAAAGAAGTCTCCATAACATAAAAGTTCAAGGTGATGCAACAAGTGCTGATATAGAAGCTGCAGCAAGTTATCCAGGAGATCTAGCTAAGATAATTAATGAAAGTCGCTACACCGAACAACAGATTTTCAGTATGTAGACAAAACAGCATTCTATTGGAATAAGATGCCATCTAGGACTTTTATAGCTAGAGAAGAGAAGTCAGTGCCTGGCTTCAAAGCTTTGAAAGACAGGTTGACTCTCTTGTTGAGGGCTAATGCAGCTAACACTCATTAACCATATCAAAAATTCTAGTAAGAATTATACTAAATCTACTCTCTGCTTATGCTCTATAAATGGCACAACAAAGCCTGGATGACAGCACATCTGTTTACAACATGATGGCTTACTGAATATTTTAAATCTACAGTTGAGATCTACTGCTCAGAAAACATTCCTTTCAAAATGTTACTGCTCAGTGACAATGTACCTGGTCACCCAAGAGCTCTGATGAAAATGTACGATGAGATTAATGTTGTTTTCCCGCCTGCTAACACAACATCCATTCTGCAGCCCATGGATCAAGGAATAAGTTTGACTTTCAAGTCTTATTATTTAAGAAATACATCTTGTAATGCTATAGCTTCTATAGACAGTGATTCTTCCAATGGATCTGGGCAAAGTAAATTGAAAACCTTCTGGAAAGGATTCACCATTCTAGATGCCATTAAGAACATCTGTGACTCACAGAAAAGGTCAAAATATCAACATTAAAGGAATTTAGAAGTTGATTCCAACCCTCATGTATGACTTTGAGGGGTCAAAACTTCAGTGGAGGAAGTAACTGCAGATGTGGTGGAAATAATAAGAGAACTAGAATTAGAAGTTGATCCTGAAGATGTGATTGAATTGCTGAAATCTCGTGATAAAACTTTATGAGGAGATGCTTCTTATGAGTGAGCAAAGAAAGTGGTTTCCTGTGATGGAATCTATTCCTGATGAGGGTGCTATGAAGATTGTTCAAATGACAACGAAAGATTTAGAATATTACATAAACTTAGTTGATAAAGCAGTGGTAGGGTTTGAGAGGATTGACTCCAATTTTGAAAGAAGTTCTCCTGTGGGTAAAATACTATTAAACAGCCTTGCATGCTCCAGAGAAATTGTTTGTGAAAGGAAAAGTCAGTTGATGCAGCAAATTTGATGGCTGTATTATTTTAAGAAATTACCAGAGCCACCCCAACCTTCAGCAACCACCACCCTGATCAGCCATCAACATGGAGGCAAGACCCTCCACTAAGCAAAAATACTAAGACTTACTAAAAGTTGAGATGATGGGTAGCACTTTTAGCAGTAAAGTGTTATTTAACTAAGGTGTGTTCATTGTTTTAGACATAATGGTATTACACACTTAACAGACTACAGAGTATAAACATAACTTTTATATGTACTGGGAAAGGATAGAGAAACAAATCAATGAATGGGAAATAAAGGTTGGCCATGAGTTGATAATTATGGAATCTATGTGATAAGCACATGAGAGTTCATTATATCATTTTGTGTACTTTCTTATATATTTGAAAATTCCATACTAAAAATTTTCAAAATCTGTTGTTTCTTGTGTATATATTTACTATTTTTTTTATGTTTATTCTCTCCCAAAGCTTAAGGCAGATACCTCTTCCAAATGATCACAGGTGTATTTGGATTAATTAATTTTATGTTTCCTGCATTATCAATTAACATTAATTTCATACTTTTTTGTGTGTGTGTATATAGAAGATAGTTCTGATCACTTCAAGATTGATGCCAACAGTGGTGAAATAAGAACAACCACAATACTTTTGTATGATTATAGACCTTCCTATAAGATGACTGTCATTGCCAGTGACCAGGGAGTGCCTCCACTTCAAGGACAGGCGGTTATTAATATTCAGGTAATGTTTCGTCATCACCATAAAATGTGGAAGGATGTTCTACGATTCTGTTTGATTTTTATACAGCTATATAGAGTGAAAACACATGACATATATGAACACTGCGTTTAGCCTTTACTTAAATTAGAATGAGCAAACAAGTTGTGGGAAGTCTTCACAGTAGGAAAAAATTACACTAGCCCATCAAAACTAAGATGACTAGGCATAGCCAGATATATTTGTTCATGCACATGATAATCAGTAATATTAATACTGGTATGTATAATAGTCAAGAATATATATCCCCAAGAGTTCTGTTTCTAAATTATATTCTTTATTGATTGAGGGTATGTGGGTTAGGAAAAAATTCTATATCATAATTTCTTAAGTCTTTGGTTTCAGATAAACAAAGACACACGATACAGAGAAGTACACAGACGTTGTCATTATGATTATAGTGCTGTCTAGGACTTAGAACGATCTGGATAACTAGCTGTACCACATTCTCATTGAAGAATCACAAGACTATAGTTCAGTTAAACTATAGCATGGTCTCATCAAACTATCATCTCACACATTAGAACAAACAGAAAGTGGGAAATGCTGTACTTTCTAATCTCCTAGATATTATGCAATTTTCAATTTTCAGAGGCGTGCTGGAATTATATAATAAAAAAATAAATTTTCTCACCTATTTTCATGTAATTCACAAAAAGGGAAGGAATTAGCTTCCAAAATAATATCATCACATGGATTGACTCAACTGTTAAAACATACCCCAAATTAACAGCTTTTTTAAAATTCTTATTCCAGGTGATACCACTATCCAAAGGGAGAGCTACCATTTCTCAGAACATTAGACATTTAGTTATACCAGAAAACGTGAAGCCTGCAAAAATCATGAGCTTGATAAAGTCACCTGATCACTTTCAGCAACATCATAATGGAAAGTTACATTTTAGCATCGCTGTGGATGACAAGGATGGTCACTTTGAAATCGACAGCTCAACAGGGGACTTGTTCCTTTCTAAGGCACTTGATTACGAAATGATATCTCATTATCTCTTCAGGGTAGTCACTAAAGACCATAGCAGAATTCCTCCCCTGAACAGCACGGTCTTCCTCAGTATTGACGTGGAAGATCAGAACGACCATTCCCCGTCTTTCCAAGACGAGTTCATTGTGATAAACATAGAGGAGAATGTCCCTGTAGGGACTCTGGTACATGTCTTCAATGCCAAAGATGGGGATGGCAGTTTTCTGAATAGTAGGATACAATACTTCATTGAATCCCACCACCCCGGAATGAACCCATTTCTCATCCACCCCTCATTTGGCACATTAGTCACTGCATCCCCTCTTGACCGAGAGAGAGTTCCAACTGTCCTCCTGACAGTAACTGCGTCTGATCAGGCTGTGAATGTGACAGACCGGCGATTGAGATCACTAATGGCAAAGGTAGTGATTTTGGATGTAAATGACCACAGCCCCACTTTTATGTCTTCCCCCATCGCTCATGTCAAAGAGGATGCCACAGTGGGCTCCTTGGTGCACCACGTAACTGCTCAGGATCCAGATGAAGGAAGGAATGGAAGAGTAACATACAGCATCCTCTCAGGAAATGAAAACATGGCCTTTATGCTAGATGAGTCATCAGGTACCGTATATGTCACTGTCAATTAAAGCCTCTGATCACTTGCTTGCATGTATTCTTTTCATTTTCCTCTGTTAAAATGATAGTTCTCAAGGTGCATAAGCTTTAAATAAATGTGACTTGCTTTACCCTTTAATTTATGTATATGATAAGCACAAAGGTTGTATTCAGAAAATGAACTGTAACAAAAACCGGCCTGTTTGTTAATATTGACTATGCTTTGTAGCTAGCTCACATTTCACAGGATGACTATATATAATAGTATTATGTTTCCTCAGAGGGTAGCAGATGGTACCAAAAGGTAAAATATGATTAGCACCAGCGTTTTCAAAGACTTTAGTATTAAAACTTATCTTTAAGGTCATACAAACATATTTGTAAGTAGTTGGAAATAATGTGTTTTGAATGGTTGGATTGATTTGAGCATTAAGACCCATATTTATCACATCTACTGTGCTATTTTGTTTTTTGCAGAAGCACTTATTCACTGTCAAGTACTCTGCAGTAATGTCACTGTCACTTCACTTGTCACTTGTCTTGCTGTCACCAATGTTGCAAGATAACATCTACTAAAAGTTTTAATCTAGTTTGATAGAAGGTTGTATGTATAAAGTGTCATTCTTGGGAAATTGGAAATGAACTTCCCTCAACTTGATTTTCAGGAGCTACTGAAGAGATGGACTACCATCTCATTCTCTAAAAAGTAATTTCTGCATGAGCCTTAGAAAACAATGTTTACAATTTGACCCAACTGTTAGTAAGACCATAATTTGGAATGGGACAAAATGTGTAGGATTTGGAAGTCGTGATTATAGTCTGGCTATATACTGTTGAAAAATTTTATCAAAATATTTATTAAATCTTGTACATATGGTTCCATTCTAAAGCATGCATGAATACCACCTAAGAGCCCAACTGACAGAGAAATAATCCAGACCCAGTTTCTGATTTCCGTTAAAGCTAGAGTCTCCAAGGTCCTATTTCAAAGATACTGAAAATGTTTTCCACAATGACTAAGGACGCTCTATTTCAGATTGTTAAAGAGGATGTATAAAATTAGAACTGTGTCTCAGGAATATAGGCATCATGAATCTTGAACAATTGCAGTGACTGTTTCAGTTGAGATATTTTTCAAAGACATCAAATGATAATTACTGAATGTATTCATGTAAGATGGGCTATTGTTTCAGAAGGCTCATAGTTCTTATTAAGAAGATATAGTGAATTTTTCCGTGGCTTTTGTCTGTGAAGTATGAAGTAATAAGCAATTATTGGGAAACTTTCATCAAATATGAAGCAGTAAACCTCTTTAATTATGTGAAAGAAAGTTCTTATAGGATGAGCATGTGTTAGAGAAGCAAACATCAGCCTTAAAAGAAAAAAATGTGACAATTGTAATCATGTAACAGCTATATGTGTACAAGTCTTTATAACAGTTTGTTTTTATGAGTTATATGCATAAATGGCAATAACATGAAGACATGTTTTATTCATTAAATTTATTGTCTGTGTTATAAAGTCTTTACTATTTTTGTTAACAAAACTGTTAACTGAGAGTAAGTATAAAGAGACTATAACTCTTTAACAAAAACTAAATATCTTAAAGTCTAAATATCTTAAAGAATATAGCCAGACTCACCTTTTTGTAACTTGGTCATGTTAAGTATGAATAGTCATTTGACCTGAAGATGTATACTGTTAGAACCTAATTTTTTTTTTTTTTTTAAGTGGAGGTAGATGTTGGGTAGAGAAAACATTTTGGTGTGGTCTCCTCGGTAGATTATGTATATGATAGATTACTTGTGAATTCTCATTCATCCTTACAGTTTAAATTAGGATGGCTCTTCTGACTAAAAATATTTTATTTTTCTTATTTAGATAATATACAAATTTAAAGTTAGTTTAATAAGATTTATTCTTTAACAAAAAAAGGCGTCTGAACTTTTAGCAAGTTAGGTAAGTTTGGCATAGGTAGTTAAGTAAGCAGGATATCTCTAAGGAATATTTATTACATATTGCTTTTCTCCTCTTTCAAAATAGGCTTACTAACTACAACTTGTTCTTTGGATTATGAAATAAAAACTCAGCACGTTCTGACCCTTCTGGCACTGGATGACGGCATCCCCGCACTTTCTTCATCCCAGACTTTGACAATTACTGTTCATGACGTGAATGATGAGGTACCAGTATTCAAGCAGCACCTGTATGAAGCTTCAGTTAAAGAAAACCAAAGTCCAGGGGAGTTTGTCACAAGGGTTGAAGCTGTGGACAGAGATTCAGGTAATTTTAAAATATGGAAACTAGGTAATTAATGCTAAAAATATAAATTGACATAGTGTAAATTAGTTATGCCCCCAGAAAAATTAAAACAATTGGTAGTCATCTCACACTTCTAATATCTCTTTAATTGGCGTACTTATCCACATGTAAAGATAATGTGTGCTTTTATCTAGCATTTTCTTATAGTGATCTTTATCATTGTTTATGGTAAAGTGATACACACCTATTAACATACCATTTATTGATTTGATCTTGATAATAAACTAAAGTATAGGCAAGGTATCGCATTTTTTTCAGAGTGTAATAGATACATTGAGTACAAGAAGGCAAATGGTTATTTCCTCTCTATGCAGCAGAAGGGAAGAGATTAGGATGCTGGCATCAGACTGCCTGGGATTGAATCCTAGAACTGCCTTTTATTTAAGCTGTGTAACCTTGAACAAGTTACTAATCCTCTGTTTGTTTATCTGCAAAATGGGATAATAGTAATGTCTAATTTGTAGTTTTGTTATAAGTATTAAGGAGTTATTACATGTAAAGAACTAAGGCCAGTGTCTGGCACAATAAATGGTCAATAAATGTTAGCTCTGTCATTACTATTATTACTATTATTAGTAATATGTCAACCACTTTAGTGACACATGACTTTGAAGTAAACAGTTTCTTTGGCTAGGAATTTGTAAATTTCTTAGAATTGCTTTTCAGTTTCACTATGGCTTTTTTGGCATTTAAGTTTCAGTGCCTTTAATAATATTCTGTTTTTATTTTAAATAAAATAATTATAAAAATTATAGTGAAGTATTTCCCATTAACAACATATGCCAAATTTTCCTATCTGAATTAATGTGAATAGTTTAATAAGCCAGTCTTTTGAGATTCACATTTGTATATAGCAAGTGGCATTATATAATCAGTATAATATTTTGTTCTTTCCTTATAGGAATTTTAATAGATGTTTCTATGGAGAAACAGAATTAATAATAGCATGTTCCTCCTGTTTCGAAGTGGTAAAACATACATTTCCTTGAAGTTTTTGTCTAAATTATATATCATTTAGATGCTTTGCCCTTTTGAAAAATACCATCTTTTAATGAATGCATTTTACATGAATTTGGATGTGAGGCTACAAACATTATTTTTAAGGGCTAATTTTCTCCTTTGGCCAGAGTGGGGCAGTGTGATCAAACAATTTTTCTTACTATGCTCAGTGACACAGGACTAGAATATGTTAACAACTGCTTGTCCTGACCAGCGCTTGAAGAAATTATTTAGCACATTTCTCGCAGTATGATTTTTAGGGTGATAGAAACAGAAACAAGGGAGAATATACACAAGCTCTGTGTTTCACCATAATTCCAGTTCAAGCAAGTTCTTTTAGAGTGTGCTCGGGTGTGAATTGAGCCACCCAGGGCTCTGGGCATCTTAGATACCACTTCCCAAAGTACTCAAACACATGCCAAATCTTCACTGATGTGCGAATTAGCAATCCCTAAAGTGTGTAAATCCTGTCTCCCCTTGACCTTACTTTAGCTTCTTAATTGTAATTTTCTGTACAATGGACTCTACTAAAAGGATCTCTTTAGCTTTAACGTTTGAAGAGGGAGGAAAGAATTTCAGATTTGTGCATATATCAACTAAAGATGATTACTATAAAAATGCTTCCTGATTTTTACTGTCAAGTTGCCTAGGGTTAGTGTTATTTTCTTTTAGAATTGATAGTCTGCAACCTGTTACTTAAATTGTATGTTCATTATTGTGGAGATTATGGTTTGCCGGATGGAGAATTTAGATGTAAAATTATTGTTTTTCTGATCCTGCGTATATGGATGTTGGAAATACACATTAGAATCTTCATGAATCTCATGTACCTTCACATGTTTTAGAGACAATTTCAATTTTCTGGAAATCTTCATGTTTTTAATGAGGCCAGATCTGTTAAACAAGTGGTTATGTAAATGCACGTGCATTTGTGTGTATGCATGATCTTTTGAACTTATTTTCCCTCAGTCTTTTTTTCTCTTTTTTTTCTTGTTGGTTAAAACAATGAAAAAAGATTATGCATGAGAATTAAATGACGTAGTCAAGATTTTAACATAACTGGCATCACATTGGAATCTATGAATGGTTTACTTTATAGTGTGTAGTATTTTTAAAAATACTATAGCATTACTTAATACTAAAAAGCTTAACATATGTTTTCTAGCATTCTACAACGCAGTTTTAAAAAATGTAAGCATAAAGTGTCGGCTTTCAAAACCCATGGGAATTCAAGCACTGAGTGTTTATGATATATGACGCACACTAGTTCTAACAGCAGTTTTTTTCTTGTATTAAAAGGGAAAAACAACTACCAGGTTTTAACTAAGATGTTAAAACTGCTGCAGCATTTGGTGCCACCAACGAGAGTTCCATTGTTACTGAGAAAAGATATTCCCACAGGGTGCCCCTTTCACTTCTGAAAAAAGGGTGCCTGCCCCCAGGGAAGATGACTCACTCCTGGATGATACATTTGCTCAATAGTGGCGAATACAAAATAATTTAACAGCACATTGCCTTACAAAAATGTTGACTTCTATAATGAGAGCTTATTCTCTATTTCATAGAAATGTATTCTCTACCTGGGTTTATCTTGAATAAACTATACATCTGGTTTCCTGGAAACTGTCTCAGCATTAGATGAACAATTGCACTCAACAGCCTATACATACAGCAAAGGAGAGACACTGCCATGACAGTATTTCATCTATTTCATGGACTCCAGGACACTATTAATTGTGAAATGCATCTAATTTCAGAAATGTGAAAAAAAAAAGGGGGGTGTCTTAGGCTTAATGAAATAGTACACAGAAAAAGAAAACAGAATAAGGACCACTCATAACCTCACCCACCAAGAGAAAATCAGTGTTAAAACTCATACATAGTCTCATTTCATTTAATATACGGTATTGGAACTCATTTAATGCACAGTATTGGAATTGTATAATTGTTGACTTCTCTGCCTGCCCTTTAGACTGTGAACTTCTCCTAGATTCAGGACATCTTTCACCCACTTTTATCCAGGTCCCACATAGTACAAAGTATGAAGTAGGAGCTCAGTAAATGTTTTTAACTATGTGACCTGAGAAACTGGAGCTTCTGCAAAGTAAGCTGTTTCAAGTTGCTTTCACGCTTCAGAATTCATTCATTTATACCTATTAATTCCTTCATTCAATCAACCAGGCACGATCCTATTTTTGCTTTAGAAATGGCTGGGTCGTGTGGCATTGTATAGTTGAGGGATTGCATGAAATATAATCTTCCTAAAAAGCATCTCTGAAAAGAATGCTTCTCCGGTCAGAATTCTTTATGAATTCCCCCGTGGTTTTGAGGATAAGGTTCTATTCTCTTTTAGCTTAACAACGAGGCATTTATGAAGTGACTCTAGCTTTCCTCACTATTCTCAGCTCCTCTCACTCTCTCACTCTTTTCTCTAGGACAGGATTCTGCAAACTTCTCTGTAAAGGGTGCTAGTCAATGTTTTAAGCTTTGAAGGTCATAGGGTTTCTGTTACTCTGTCATTGCAGCAAGACAGTAGCAATAGATAATACATAAATCAATGAATGGGGCTCTGTTTCAATAAAACGTTACAAAAGGTGGGGGCTGGGTTTGGCCAGTGGGCTGTAGTTTGCTGACTTTTGGTCTAACACATATATCTAATTAAGACATCTAAGTTACTTGCTACTTTCTACTCATCGGATCCAATATGACATCATCAAAGCAGTGGATTGATGTGATGTTCTTCTGGGTGCCAAGCTGATCTCTGCTGAGTATGATGGCTGATAGTGAAAGAAGCGCCTAAAGATGTACCTGCTGGTCCTGCTGGGTGAATGCAAATCACTTCTGATAGTCCTTAAAAATGGGTATAGAGTATTCATCTTCAAAAGGCAGTCCCCAGGACCAGTGACATCATCATCCCCAGGCTACATGGAGACAAGTAACTCCCAGAGGGCTTTGAAGGGATGACAGTGTCCCTCTAGCCCATGTCTTTCTCAGGGTCTTTATGAAGGGAGAGTCCTCTGAATTCAGGGAATGTAGTGGGGAAGATGGTGGGCATGGCATCCATGGTAAATCCATCTTAACATTCCCATTTCCTTAAGCTTTTAGAATCGTTATAGTATGCAAGGGAAGATCTGGCATCTCCGCCTCAATGAGGATAGGCCATTACTGAGTCGAGTCAATCAAAGAAACTGTCAAGAGACATAACTATATGAGCTAACACGTAAAATTTGGAATCTATGGTAAGCACACCACATAAATAAATCTGGCCTAAACCAAAGTTAAATTTTATCTTCCTGGGTTTCACATCCTTAGAAATGACTTCCACACATATTCTCCAGGTTTATTCCAATATAAATTAGAAAACTTTTGATATTCTTTCGGAACTATAAGCCATCTCTGACTGAGTCAGATTTGCATGTGGAGGCCTGCAGTATGTTGAGATCTGACTCTAGTGGATCTTCAGGTCAGTAGGCATCCTCTTGTAAGAAGTTACCCCTTGTATCTGCCACTCAATTTGGGTCTGATCTTTAAGGAGATTAATTTTAGGAGTCCCATAAAAACCAGAAGCTTTTTGGTTTTCTAACTATGACTGAGCTGAGAGTTTAAAGCCTCAGCTTGTAATTTTCTTTCTGTAAGTTCCTAGTACCTTCAGAAACAGCCATCTCACATCGTATTCCTTTTCATTATGTGGCCCAAGTCAGCACCATTTGGTCCTCTAAGGAATTCGAATCCTTTAGCAGTCACTTCATCATAGTCAAACACAGGTGATAATTGAATTGATTGGGATATAATTGCAAGTGATAAATGACTAGTATTCCATTTCCCCTGGGCAAGGAGCTCAGCAACACAGTCAAGGCCAACGATATAACCAAGCTAGTCCCAGAGTCCCTGTTACCTGGAACCCACTCCTGGTGCCAACTACTGTATCAGTCAGGTGCAGTCAAGAAAACCAGATGTTACAAAATAGATGTTGGAAGACTAGGTGAGCAAAAAGGGAATCTTGAAGTAACTCAGGAAAAATAACTGTAGGGAGCAGCTACCACCTCTGATACTGGGAAACAAGGAGAAGAGGTTGAGATTTTCAGAACCTAAGAAGAAAATGAGAGAAGGGGCCCTGGAGAGCCTGGTCCTGGGAGGGCCAAAGAGAGTGAAAGCTGTGAGCAGTTACTGAAGCCAGGTGAAATGGCATTGTTGATAGGGTCAGTAAGCAAACAGGAGGAAGGAAGTCCTATCCCCTCTCCTTCTGACTCTCAGTCTCCCTCTGATGTCCCTTTGGGGCCAACACTCTTTCTTCCCTCTTACCCATTCAGTCCTATTCATCTTTAGGGTCTCAGCTTATAGAAAAGGCAACTTATATTTAGTCATCTCTTATCATGTGGAATTGTAATTTCTTGCTTACTTATCTGTATCCAGTGCTATACTGTAAGCACTGTGAGAGCAGAGAATTTGTCTTCTTGCTAGCCATTATATTCTTAGTACCTGTCATGGTACCTTGGCACCTACTATCACTCTCTGTGTATGTTTATTGAATGGCATAATTAATGAACTATCTACATGTAGTAAGTCTTCCCTGATCCACTTCCTCAGTAATTTAATGCATTTTACCACACTGTCTGTAATTCAGTGTATTAACAATCTCCCCCATTAGAGGGGAATTCTGAAGGCCGAGATAATTACTTACTGTTCAGTGGTACCTTTGCAGTGCCTGGACTCAGTAAATATGCATTACATAAAAGAACATGAATTCATGCATGCATGCATGAGTGAATTAATGAAATAACTAAATGACTGGAGCTCATTGCAGACACATGGATGTCATCTGCATATGAGTGGATACTGAAGCCAGTGGATTGGGAGGGAGAGACAATGAATTCCTTTTTCTTCTTCCCTCTTTCCTTCTTTTTCTCTCCCTCCTGTTCCTCTCTCCCTTTGTTCCTTCCTTTCTGTTATTTTTAACATGAATAAGCAATGTCTGAAGGTAAGAACTGAAAATGGCCAATAGGGATTAAAAATAACCAGAATGCCATTGGTGACAGTAGAAAGAGTAGTTAGGTATGGTAGTGGTTTGAAACTAGCTGCAGAGAATGGATGGCATTTTTGAAAGAAGCTTGGCTATACAGAGAAGGAAAATAAATCTTGATTTTTATAACTTGAGAATAATATTATTTAAGGGAAAGACAAGAATTGACAAGAAAATTTCAAGAGAGAATATTTGAAGAATTACTTTTGCCATTGAGACAGAAAGCCAGAGGTTGAGTTGAACACAGACGCAGAAAGTTGAGGGAGTCTAGTACCTCCACTGTCTCTGGGAAATAGGAAGGGGCATAATCTCGGAGAGTGAGCCAGGAGGTGTTTGGGTAGGAGACACAGATGGGAGAGGGGTGACCAAGGAAATTTGATAAGGTCGCCAGACAACAGTGACATTTCAGTGGCCTCAATCTACGCTGTTGTGAAATTTTATTCAGTCCCAGTGTTCTGCTGGATATTCAAGGCAGGCGTGAGATGGTTGGAATGATTTTGGGTTGAGGCTTTCTTTGCTGGACATCTTTGGCAAGAAACCATGGGACCTAAGGAAATGTGCAAGGTTGCTAAAGTGAGAATTCATAGGGCTGGCCTGGAAAGAGAAATAAATGAATGGAGGAGGGGTATTCTAGAGTGGAAGACTTAAGGCAGAGTGGGTCATAGGCTGTAGGTCTTGAAGTCTAAGAGCAGATATCCATATGGGTGCACAGACATAGGTGCACACACACATGCACACACACACATACACACACATCCTTCACTAGGAGTGTGTCATAAGTATATCACAGAATATGTTCAGATCCAGATCTCCAATTTGCTTAGTGAGGTAATGGAATTCAACTAAGTAATCTCTATTTTATTTTTGTTTTCTTAGTTTTCAAGTTTGATGATGCTGTGTTTGTTCTGGTGCATTACAAGGGTATGTGGAGGAAGAAGCAAGGCACTAACCTAATTCTAAGAGATCTATAGTAAAATACTTAAAATTTAGTTCACATTATTTAAGTTGTGAAGGGTGTGAAGTTTGGGGTGTGAAAATGTGTGTGTGCAAACTACAGTTACAACAACAATCGTGTTTATCTTTAATAATACACTAGGAGGATTGAAGGTAAACGGATTGTTATCTTAGGGATAAAGATAATATAGAATAATAGAAATAATAAGATCTGAAAGTTTCTAAAAAGTCAGGGAAATATTGGTTATAGTGGGAAAGCACATTAGAGAATAACATGTGAAAGAAGGGATGAACAAAGGAAGGAAGGGAAAATATAAAGATTTGAGTTTGTTTAAACATTTGAAGATATTTTCTAGGTTTGACAAATGTTGGGAATTAAAAGAGTATATATAATACAATGTAATTTATAATTATAATAAAATCATAGTAAGTAAGGGAAATTATTTCAAAATTAAAAGGTACTATTCTCCATAACAATTCCATGAAAGTAGTGGCTTTACCTATTTGATTCACCACTTTCTCTTTGGCAAATCAGCACTATGTTTGTCACCTGATTTTGCTCACCAAATATTTGAGGAACAAGGAAAGTAAGTATAAGATGGTATTGTTCCCATTGTTATACTGTAGTAAGAGGTAGACAAGAATGACAAACTTTATCAACTTATAATTTTTAGAAATTCGATCCTGGCTATAGAAGAGAGTATGTGATCTTTATGAGAGCAAAGTAATCACTATGATTATTAAGTAATGATTAATGTAACACTATGTCTAATACCTAATGATAGAATGAAATATTTTGGTGACTTCTGACCATATCATATCAAATACATTGATCCTATCGTAGGCTTTTTTCAAAGTCATTAAAATGCCTGCAGATTATTTCAAATAGCCTTTTTCTTTCAAGTGACAGAGTAAGAAGACATGTATATTTATTCTTATATAAAACTAACATTACATTCCACTCCTTCCAGCACTCGGTCCTATATTATATCCACTAGATCATAGTGGAATGCAAATTCACTTTTTAAGACTGGCAAGGTAGAAGTTTATAATTGATTTTTTTGTTGTCGTTAAGACCAAAGAACAGTATTCCATTTTGTATTGAAGTATAAAATCCTATATTTTAAGTACTATATCTATACCTAGATTCTTGTCAGCTAAGAAAAGAACAGAGTAAAATGATTAAAAAGAACTTGTGTAAAGTGCAAATAAGCTACGATGGCATGGGATAAACACATCATAGTTAACGGTATAAATGGTCTTTACAACCAGTGATGGAAATGGCTGATACTTTTCTCAGGGGAGAAATGAAACCACAAAAATATGGGAAGAATTATATTCAAAATGCGTAATAGTGCGGTACCACATTTCTCACTGCAGATAGGAGACTGAATACTACGCAGAAAACAAAACAACCATACACAAAGAGGCAACTCGACGTGCTTGCCTCTTGCACTGGAGAATAAGAGAGTACTGTAACTGAACACAAGCTTTGATAGGAAGTCAGTCTACAGAAACTGTCCTTTGCCCTGTCAGCTTATAATTATGTCATGAAATCACAATCAGGGTGTTAGAAGGAGTAATTAGGAATATGTTGTAGGGTTGCACACTCATAAGACATTTTTTATGGGAGGGAAAAAATCTTAAGCATTCACTGTGGGGAAGTCTCATAAGACTTTTGAAAATCAAGCATTTCAGCCCATGAGGCTTTTATTTAGCAAGAACAACCAAAAAAGTTGATTTGGGTTTCTTGTTTTCTTTTTTGTTTTCTTTTTTTTTAACCATAATGTGATGGTTGTTTAAAAGTCTTGCCTTTTTCATCTATCACCTAACATGTTCGTAGCAAAAAGAATAGGAGAACAGACAGACGAGTGGATACCAAAGGGATAACTGCTAAAGGGTTTCTTTATATTTTTCTTAAGGAATCAATTCTAAGCTTCAGTTTGAAATCATGCCAGGTGCATCAGTTGGGCTGTTTGAGATAAATCCTGACACCGGAGAGGTGGTGACAACCACCACACTTGACAGAGAAATTCAGGACGTTTTCATCCTTCGAGGTAAGGGGGCCCTTGACTCTGCTAAACAAACAAGCAAAAAATAGGTAGCAAGAGGTTTAGTGGTGAAATTTTACATTTCAGTAGGGTGTCTTTAAATAAAATGTTATTGACCCAATTCCACCTGGTTAGTTTGGTCTGATACTGTCTACTTAAGGGCAATATATTTTAGGTATGAATTAACAGCCACAATCTGCGCATCTTTTATTCCGTGTCAGTACTTGTACGAGACGGGGGAGTTCCTTCATTGTCTGGCACCACAACCATTCTCTGTACTGTGGAAGATGAAAATGATCATGTGCCAGAGATTATTGTCCCCATTCATGACATCGAGATTCTGGAAAACCAAAATCCAGGAGTTGTCTATACTGTTTTGGCCTCTGATATGGATGCTGGCAATAACGGAGCTGTTCAGTATCACATAATTGGTAAGTACCGTCTTTATTAAAATTCCCTCCAGGATACCGACTGAGTTGATAGATACTGTATGGTGATTATTCTGTTATTGTATCTACTGCAATGTCCACAAAATACACACCCAAAAAGCACTGATATGTGCCGTGGGTTTCCTCTCTACCTCCTTCCCACAGCTATTTGGAATGACTACCCTCAAGTTCTTTAAAAATATTCTGTCAACAACTCTTGTAAACTTTTCTATAGGGCAATATATTTTATTGCCCTATATTATTTAACATTAGTGGATGTACAGATGAAACAGATTTGGTGTTTTCCTACTTTGGTTCTCTCTTATGATCATTTATTTTTATTATTTTGAGCAATTCAGACTTTCTTTTCAGGTCTTTCTAAATGGAACCTAGAGGATATGAGTGGGCAAACAATTCCCAGATCTGAATACCAATGTAATACTTCAGATCTCCAACCATACCCCACAGATCATGGTGTTTAGGAACTTCTTCCTGAGAAGATAATTCTGTGATATTTGCTCCCTTTCGATCAGAAGCATAGGATTTCTGACAAAATAACTTTAGCATTAACGTGGTCAACTTGAGAGAGTCACATTTTATTCACCTAAAAAAAAAATGATTAATGAACCTAATTTTTAGCATATATCAAGGAGTAGATAAAATGATAGGAGTTGACAAAATAATGCTTCAGAAACTGCTTCTAATGAAGAGAAGCTGCTAAAAGTTCTTGTAAAAATGGATTTAAGACTAGCTCCTGGAAGCTATCACTGTCTATTTGCTAAAAATTCTATAACTAGGCTATGTTTCCTTTGTACCACCCATTTTACTCCAAAATGAAGAGTTTTCTTGCCTTTCCCCCTGATTATAGAATGATATATAATTATTGTAGAATATATACACAAGTTATGAAAAATGAAAGTAATAACACAAAAAATCTTATATCTTGCAAAGATAATTCATTTGATATTTTGAAAAACACTTTTCCATAAACCTTAGTGAATGCAGACCCAATTTTATAATTATTAGATAATTTATATATGCTAGTTTGTTATGTCATTTTCAAAACTCATATACTGTGTACATCTCTCATGGCAGTGAATATACATATATCTTATCATTTCTAATGATGTCTCTTATGCATACGTTTAATATCATTTATTTCACTCAACCTTCTTCATGGTCATTTAAATATTGAACAGTCTTACTATTATAAAAATACTGTACTGAATAAAATGTATCCAATTATTTCCTTATGATAAATGTAAGTGGAATTATCACATCCAAGATCATATATATTTTAAATATTTATATATAATGTCATGCTGCCATCCTAAAGAATAATACTCCCTCAAACTAATTTACATAAATAAGCCTAATTCTTATCTCTTTCTCTTCTGTTGCAGTGAAATACATACTTTTCTTCCTCTGTAAACTCCACCTGTTTTCTAGAACTTCTAAAACTATCTGTGGTTAAGGACCAAGGTTTATATATATATATATATTTATTTTTTTTTTAAGTTTTATATTTTTTAAATTTCCAATCTGTCATGACTGATACTTTTGTAAAATACAATAAATGTATTACCAGGAAAAAGAATAAAAGGCGTACAAAATACAAGTCCCAATTTTTTGTACTTATTGTTGTATTATGCAGTCATAAAATTATTCTGTCAAGTTGCTATAAAATTTTCTAAATACTTACTCTCAATTTCTATACTTGTTGAGGACCAATTACAAACAATCCAGGACTTCCTCCTGTCCCCTTCCACTGCATCAAAGACGCTCCTTATGGTGATTCACTTCTCTTTCCAGTATTGTCAACATTTCCCCTTCTGACTTTTGCCATCACTTTTTACCAGTCTTTCCCATCTTGAGAAGCATCTCCCCTCAGATGTATTTCTTCACTCACTATCCCTTTTCCTTCACAATCAAGCTTCTTAAAAGCATCTGCACTCTGGTTTCTCTGTCTTTACCCCACTTACATTCCTTAGCCCATTGCAATATGTATTCCACTGAAGTCACCCCACTAAGGGTGTCACCCCGCAAAAGACACTAAGGATCTTGTTGCTAATCCAGTGGATCCTTCTCAGTTCTTCATTTAATTGTAGTGCTTTGTGGCTTTGTGCACTGTGTCCTGGCCCTTGGTCTCACCTTGACTTCAGAAAGCCACTTTCTCCTGATCCTTCCAGACAAGCCTTTCCGATGTCTTTGTTATCTTGGTGGTCCTTTGACTTGTTGGAGTTCCTTGGGTCTTTTGTGCTTATCCTTTTTCTTTTCTCACGGACACACTCTTACTGCATCATTCCATCCAGTCTCTGTCTTCAGCTACCTTGGTACCCTATCTTTATCTGTATCCTATATCTCAGTCCCATTAAAGGACTTTTGTTTTTTAAGTAATGACTCTCCTACAAATATAAAATTAACAACTGCCAAAGATTTGTATTTAACTACTTAACTAACGAACAAACCAAAAAGATGTTAAATCAGTTCAAGGACAATTCCAAGACATACACACACACACACACACACACACACACACACACACACACCATTAGCATTATTATCAGTTTTCAACAATTTACAGAATAGTAAAATCGCTGAAAGACAATGAAGGCGGAAGATAACTGATGGAAAAGCCAGACTGGATACCCACTAATCTTTAAGTTTTTTTTTTTTTTTTGTCCCCAGGACACCCACTTATCTTTTTCCTCCCATTTTAAATAGTTTCATAATTTTTCCTGACAGCCTCAAAGACCCCAATCTTTTTATCCAACAGCATCACATTATCAATTTGTCCAAAACTGAACTTAGCATCACCACCTTTTCGCCCATCCCAATCATGTTCTGGCTTCTTCTACAGTCTCTGCTAGTGATCTTCAGCTTTTTTTTTTTTTTTTTTTTTTTCTCAACTTGCCCTGAAAAGAATCTTGCTACACAGTCAGCGCTGAAAATCCTTGTTCACATTTTTACATGGAAAAGGGATTATTGTTATAGCAGTAACTCTTTTGAGTTATATGCCCCCAAATCAATTAATGGTTTTTATTTATTTACCACTTAGAAACTTGAACAGGTCCTACAATTTAGTTCATAGCAAAGACCCCTCCAATTATAGAAGGATGTATTTCCCAGGCATTAAAGTCAATCAGTGTTTCAGCAACAAACTCCAGTACTGGGAATGCTCCTTTACTTGGCAGAAACTTTTTACACCCTGGGGCAGTATACTTTGGTCAGTTTGGGATGAGTCAGAGGTGAGCTTTTATAATTTGAAAGAAGGGCCATGGCCAGAGACTGTAGCGTCCAGTGATTGCAAAAGTGAACGTGGGAAAAATAAACCCATATGATCCTAGGTGATTTCTCACGCAGAACAATTTTAGGACTAAAGATATGTAAACTGAGCTTCGTGAAATTACCTTAAAACTACTTGTTCCCAGGTTCTCCTTGGAAAGCTTCAGATAACCTGGGAGCACACAGACCTCATTTGAAAGACAACTGGTCTAAACACCTTTCAGACTTTCATCTAAGCCCATCATGAATTCTTCCTGCTTATTCCTTATTTTTCCTTCTTAATATCTTTGGAACGTGTCCACTTCCTCTATGCACAGATGATTTCAGAACCTCCTTATTCCTCAAAAAGATTGGTGTCATAGTCTCCTAAACTCCTGTATTCTAATCAAGCTTTGACATCGTTGCCCAGTATTCTTCCTAAAACAGAAATGTGATTCATGACACTTTCCTGTCTACAATCCTTCAGGGACGTCCCATAAATTTCAAGATAAAGTATAGAATCTTCAGCAGTGTACACAGGGCACTTCATGATTTGAGCCCTGCTCACCAACTAAATTCATGTTTTCTGTACTGCCAACTCTCTCCCTACCCTCGATGCTCAAATACCCAAGGAATCCTGTGATCTAGGCACACAAAACATTTGCAGCCATTAATTTCTCATACTTCTGGGACATAACACAGATTCTATCCTCTACCTTCTTCCTCTTCCCCCTCTCTGAATTGCGTCGCCTGTCTTCCTCCCCTTCAGGAGTTAGTTTTGATGTCACTGTTTCAAATAAGCGTTTCCGGCCATCCTAACACAGGACTGTGTGTCCTTCCTCTGTGCTTCCCAGAGCCCTGTATGTATGATTCTCATACTGTACTTTAATAATCCAGGTACTGGCCCACCTGTCCTCCTGCGCTATACACTCTTGGAGGCCGGGATCATGTCCTACTCTCCTCATAGTCTCAGCATCTGGCGCATACTTGGCACATGACAGGTGTTCCTTAAATGTTTGCAGAGTGAATGATTTGCTTTACCAACCATAAACACTATGGAAATGTGCTTTGTCAGATTATCCCTATGTTTGGTACAAATTTACCATATCTTATTAATAAATACAAGTCCCTTCTCCTCAGGCCCCCCGCCCCCAGCACTACCTATGGCTACCGTGTTCTCTAAATGCCATTCCACTTCTTCCCCTGTGAGTTGCCTCAAGTAAGTTCCCACACTATTGGGAATAATGTGCCTCATCCAAAAATATGTCGCTCATCAAAGAAAATCGCCAGCAAGTCACGGAGCTACATTTTTCCTGACTAATGTTCATTCAGGGTGACTTTCAAATGTCTTTGAAGGCTTTGTCCCTGTGTTCAGTTTTAACTTTTATTCCACTTAGTACCATGGACAGTAGTAAAGGGAAGGCTGCAGGGAAGAATGCAATATTGTGCTCGCTTATGTTGTGGAAGGGATAGACAAGTGTTCCACCATCTCTACCAGAAGTGAGATGATCATGCCCAAAGAGCCATGGAAATGGGAAGAGGAACTTACAGCAGTATTATATAGCTGGCATAGACTGTAGTACCAATCGAGAAAATTACCACCATTAATCTGTTGATTTTTGATTGACACCTAAAAATGGATATTATATCCTGTCTGTTATCCCTGCCTACTATCGTTTCATTTAAAAAAAAAAATCATACTTCTGCAAATCAGTCAAAGCAAGTGTTGTAATTATAGATGAATTAAGATAGACACTGAATTACATTATTTTGTTTATCCCCCCGAATACAGAAGCTTCATGAGAGCATGAACTTTATTATGTCACTGTTATATCCTTAGTACTTACAAAAGTGCTGTGATGTAATAATCAGGAGATAAATATTTGTTGAATGAATGAATATATGTGTATATGTGTGTGTGTGTGTGTATACATTTATAAATATATATATGTATGTATAGCCAAAGCTGCTAATTTTTCAATTTAAATGAATTTTGACTGTTTCTTTAATAGATGGAAATACTGATGAATACTTTGCTGTTAATGAAACATCAGGAGAACTCTCAACCACGTGTGCTTTGGACCGGGAGCAGGTCAACCATTTTGTCCTTGTCATCCTGTGCTCTGACCTGGGGGATCCACCTAGGAGCTCTGTCGTGCAGTTGCGAGTTCGTGTTATGGACGACAATGACCACAGCCCTTCCTTTCCCACGCTTCATTACCAGTCCTCCGTGAGAGAAGATGCTCAAGTGGGAACAGTGGTGCTGGTGCTGTCTGCTGTGGACACGGATGAAGGCCTGAATGGGCAAACTGAGTACTTCCTGACAGATGAGGCTTCTGGTGCCTTCACCATTGATCCTGTGGCGGGGATTTTGAGAACTGGCCAGACCCTCGACCGAGAAGCCAGATCTCAGCATACATTTAGGGCTGTGGCCAGAGACTGTAGCATCCAGGGCTCACGAAGCACCACAGTAACTATAGAAGTGCACATCACTGATGTAAATGACAATGATCCAATTTGGGAACAGAATCCCTTTGATATTTTTCTTTCCCCTCCGTTACCTACAAACCAGACGACTGCCATTCTGAGAGCCAGTGACCCAGACTCGGGGCCCAATGGAACTGTTATTTTTAGTTTTGTGGAGACCCAGTCAATGTTTTCTATTGATAAATATACAGGAGAAATTCAACTTCAGCAAAACCCATCTTCAGAATACTTTCCGATCTGGCTGCAGGTAAAAGTTATGGACCAAGGGGTCCCAGCTAGGACAACCGTTGGTCTCTTGGTCATTCACATGGAAGGAGAAGATGTAAAAATTTCCTTCAGCCACCATCTGTATAAAGGGATTGTGACTGAAAATTGTGAGGCAGGTAAGTGTCCCTTTGAGTTTTTTGTATATTGTACCCATTTTGACAAAAATGCTTAAAACTAAGGATTATACAGTAAAAGAGCTATTGTAGATTCAATTATAAATTTGTTAATCTAACCAATTCTTGGTATGCTAATTTTCATCCAATGTGTCAGACAAATATACTCAAATACAGTAAAACACACACACGTGACTATTTTTCCTTATATTGCTAATTGTTTTTAAATAATTTCCACACAAATTTATGCCATAATGGTAAACATAAAAAAAAAACCCTACCAAACAGATTAATTTAAAATATCTTTCTATGCAAAAGAAAAGTATTCTTTGTAGATAGTTGTGAATGGAAAGAAATTCAATGTAGGTAATTCTATCCAACTGGAGAACAGAGAAATGAGTCTTCTGATCCTTCCATCCAACCAGCGGGCAAAGCAAATGTACTCAAGGGTTTAGAAGAGGAAGAGTTTGGTTGCTAAAGGACTCGTGAGTGCTGTTTTTTTGCTCACGTCACTTTTTGTTTTCATTTGTCATTTTATCATGATTCAATTTCACTTTATACCTACATAAACCACCACTTAAAAGGCAACCGGCATTTTTCTGAAATTGATTTGCTTATTTCATAGTGAAAATATGTTTTATGTTATATACTGCCTTCTATATGAAAAGAGAATATTCAGCTTAATATTGACTATTAAATTAGGGTTGCTCTCAGTTGCAGACTATTAACCTGACTTCAACCCTCTTTTGAATTATGGTTATCCCATGGGTTGCTTACTCAGAAGTCCTGTTATTGATTCTAAATATAATTAAGAGTGAATTGCTATTATCTTCATTAAATGAAATAATAGTGACTTCTAAAATAAGTCAGAAATTTCCAACCTATATTCTTATGTGTAATGAGACTTCCGTGTAAGAGTTAAACGTTAATATGAGATACTTAGAACTATATTTCTATTCCTCTTAAGAGGCATACATCCCAACCAAACAACAAAGGCTGATGGAAAGTAAAGTCAGCATTTTCTAAATAATATAGCACAAAATACAATTTACTAATCAATCTAGAAATTGATCTGATAAAATCATAGAATCTTTGAGCCCTGCCTTTGCCTGAAGTACAGATACAGACATTTCTCCCTAAATATCTGTAACATGTGGTCTTTCAGTCTCTACTTGAATATTTCAGTGATTACAAGTTTAGAACAGTGGTTTCTGAACCTGGGTGTAAAACATCACCCAATTCTACAGGTTCTGCTTCCCAGTTCTTCCAGGCTCTGCTTAGATCTGGGATCAGGACATTTGTTTTTTAACAAGCTCTGTGGGTGATTTGATTGCATGACAAAGTTGAAAAACCCCTTCCTTTGGAAAGTCATTTGTATATTGAACACAGATCTGCCCCTTTATGTCTATCCAGAATTATGAATCTTAATTCTGCCTTCTGAAGCATTGTGCTGTTGTATACAATCACTCTTCAGATATTTTATTTGCTCCTTCAACACACTTTTTTTTTTATTGAGTATTATGTGCCACAGACTTTTCTATTGGGATATGTTAGTGAACTAAAACACAAACATGCTTTTTCTTGTGAGACTTCATTCCAGCAAAGATATAGAGAGATAACACAAATAATAAATAACTAATGTATAGTATATGTTAGATGGTGATAAGAGCTATTGAATAAAGTAAAAGCAGAGCAGAGTAAGAGGGAATTGGGAGTAAGTTGCAGTATTAAACAGCAGGTAAAATCAGGCATCATTTGGGCAAAGACTTAAATAGAGGAGGTAGGCATTTGTATATTTGGGGGCAAAGCATTTCAGAAAAAAAAGAAAATCTAGTGGGATCCGGCCTGGTTCGTTCAGAGGATAGCAAAGAGGCCTGCAGGACTGAAACAGAGTAAGCAAGAGGGAGAATAGGAGAAAATGACATAGAGGACTCAGAGATCATGCAGGGCCTTGTAGACCGTTGGGAGGACTTTGACTTGAAATGATTTTCCCTTCTGTAGTTTGTTCATTTATACTTCACATAATAGGGTTTCCAACCACTACTAGTGAATATTCACACCCAATACAAGTTTTGTGGGGCAATATACATTACATATATTATTCCTCAAAAGAATTGTCATGGAAGCCATTACTGCAATCACAATTTTTTACATTAGTGAATGAAATTTCTAAAGATTAAGTAGTATATCTAAGGCATTTGCTAATTGTTAAGATATTCTTTCTCAATTCACCCAGGATCAATTTGTTTGCAGAATCAAAGTTAAATAAAAGGCACCCAAAGAAAACATTTCAATATGAAATTAAGTTATGGATTAATAAGTATAATAATATTTCTGGTTGAATTCATAAATGATTTAAAATAACTAATAAAAACTGCTGTGGAAGGGGAAAATTTGCATCTGTTTTTGCTTTGCAGGGTGCCATTCATTTGTATGTCACAGATTCACTCTGTTGATAGGAGGCAGCCATTACAGGAGGAAATGACCTTGATTTTAGCCTGTTTCCCGTCACTCAGGCAGCATCTTGTCAAATCTGTATACCTTCCATCTACTCCCAATCACAGTTGGGATTAATCATTATGGTTAAGAGTAACCTGAGATAAAAAGTTAGGGCAGAAGACAATCAAGACCAAATTATGTTCTTACCTCTGCAGGTGGGCCTCCTGTTTAAGATTCGGTCAGAAAAGCTGATGAATATATAGATGGGAATCCTTCATTCCACTATCTGCGTCATTGTTTTTTCTTTGACCTCTGATCAGTTTTCCTTCTTAGTCCTCTTGTATTTAGAATTACCGAATTAAAATGGACTTATCTTTTTAATAGAACTTAACACTCTATTTATTAAATCTTACACATAAGGAAGGCTAGAAATACTTCTGGCAGTATTACAAGCATATGGTATCCATAAACATCCAGGTAGGGATACGTTTCAAGACATCTGAAGCAGTGGGTTGGGATGTCACTTTGAAGACTAACTATGACATGTGTGAACCGCATGAAGTCTAATTTACAAGGTAAACCAACAGCTCCAGCATATAGCAGGAAGGAGAAAGAGGGATAGGAAGGATGACAGTCAAGAAGGGTGTTGAATCTCACTGGATGCAGCCAACCTACATCGGGTGAGCAGGATTTCTCAGGCCCTTTTAAAAACAATGACAAGGAACATAAAATATTGATTGACATTTGAAGATAACCAAAGCTTTGCTTGGAAGATGAATTCAGGACAGACTGCCAGATCATATTAGAGGCACCAGACTGTAATTTTCTTCTTTCGCTTTTGAATTCCAGTGGTTTTAAAAGATTATAAGGTCACTGATCAGTGCTAAAATACCCTTGAAATAAATTATTTAATAGCATTTTATAACTTCTAGCATTCTTTCTTTCCAAAACATGCCTGAAATTTTAATTTTATCTTCAAATGAAAAATGTGTCTGTTGGAAGCTTAAATTGTCTGTGGATTACTCAAGCATCCTATCAGTAGGCACCACTTGACATTCCCAGTGAATTATTTTCTTGTATTACCATGAATTTTCATCCCACTAAACTGATTTTAACATCTAGATGTTCTTTTAAGAAAATAAAAATGTTAAAACAAATGACTCCAATTTATTTGTATTTGTTTAACATTTCTTTCTTAGAAAGCCCACAGTTTGAGTTTTGATTAGCATTGCATTCATCTATTAACATTAAACTTAACGTCAGCTGTTTAAAACAATATGTAGTTCAATACATAGTTTCCATTTATTTTATTTTTCAATCACACAGTTAACATTCAATATTATATTTGTTTCTGGTGTACAGCATAGTGGTTAGACATTTGTATAACTTCCAAAGTGATAACTCTTGCACCTACCTGACACCATATATAGTTATTACAATATTATTGACTACATTCCATAAATTGTACTTTACATTTCCTTGACTATTTTGTAACTGCCAGTGTGTACTTCTTAATCCCTTCACTCTTTTCATTCAGGCCCCCAACCCATCTGGAAACCATCAGTGTGTTCTCTGTATCTATGAGTTTGTTTCTGTGTTGTTTATCTACTTTGTTTTTTTTTAGATTGCACATGTAAGTGCAATTATATGCTATTTGCCTTTCTCTATCTGGTGCATTTCACTTAGCATTATACCTAGGTCTATCCATGTTGTCGCAAATGGTAAAATTTCATTCTATTTTATGGCCAAGTGATATTCCATTGTATATATGTACCATTCTTTATCCATTGGTCTTTTGATTAGAACATTCAATCCATTTACGTTTACAGTAATTACTGATAGACATGTAGTTATTTCCATTTTATTAATCGTTCTCCAATTGTTTTTGTAGTTCTCTATGCTTTTTTGTTTTCTTGCTCTTCTTTTGTATATCGATGACTTTCTGTAGAGTTGTATTTGACTTCCTTTCTCTCTATGTCTTGTGTCTCTCTCGTAGATTTGGGTTTGCAGTTCTTATGTGCTTCATGTAGACCAAGCTATGTCTGTAACAACCTAGTTGAAGTGGATGGTCACTTAAGTCGAATGCATTCTAAAATCACTACCGTGTTTACTTCACCTTCCATGTTTGTGCTTTTGTCATTATTTTTTTACTTCGTGTGTGTGTGTGTGTGTGTGTATGTGTGTGTGTGTATTTGTGTGTATCCCTTGATATACTGTTGTAATTACACATGATCTTTCTACTTGTGCCCTTTAACCTTTGTACTAGCTTTAGTGTTGGTCGATCCATTGCTTTTCTTATATGTTTGCCTTTGTCAGTAAGAATTTTTTTCTTTGTGATATTTTCTTATTCATATTTTTTAATTTCTTAATTTTTCTTAAAGAAGTTCCTTTAGCATTTCTTATAATAGTGGTTTGGTGGTGATGAACTCCATTAGTTTTTCTTGTCTGAGATATAGTTTCCATTTTAAAAGTAACCCTTTGGTAGGTAAAAACTCCTTAACAGTCAGTTTTGAAATGTTGGCTTATTCATAGAAATAGTCATTGTCAAGAGTACCAGTTGCCTATAAGAGAGAGGCTGGTCATATAACCGTGTGAAGAAAAGCTGAAGTCCCAGTGATTCTTCACTCTTTACTCTTACTAGTATTCTTTTTCAACCCAGGTGAGAGGGAATCTAATTGTTCTCAATCTTTTTGAAGTGAAAGATAAACCACTTGGTTGTCCATGATGTTTCAATCCATTAAAGAATTTAAATGAACCTTCTAGAAGCCAGCTTTTATTTGTTTCTGTTTCACTCCCAATGGTTTGGTTATCCTGATTAGGATGAATCAGCAACCATCGTCCCCAGTGTGGACTGTTCACAACTTCATGCAATTCTCTGAATTATAAGGAGGGGAAAATTGAAATTATGAATTGTACTGATATCCTGATTAAAAGTAAGTACTCAGACTTTGAAAGAGTTGAAATAAAATTAAAACATGATGACCATTAGGGGTATCCTAACTACTAAAATATATTTAATATTGTATCATACGTAAATTAGATCTTGATATTTGGAAGAAAACCCATTCTTCCGGCCCTTTGGCAATTGATCCAGTGGATTCTGGCTCCTCTTTTCGAGAAGGCTGGGCACGTGTATGTGGAGGATGGAAACTGTGATAGGAATTAGCGTAGCCACTCTCCTCACAATGGGCAAATTCTCCTTCTTAAAGTGGAAATGATAAGGATTATCTCATAGGGATGCTGTAAGGATTAAATGAGGTCGTACCAGTGCATGCCATTGTTTTTCTTGTATTATTGTTATCCTTCTCCTGGGCCAAACCCTTAATTGAATTCTATAAAGTTAGCTGGGTACAAATTCTAACCAGAGCAACCCATTATTACTTAACAATTATATAGCAGCAATAAAGTACTTGTAGTTTTTAAAATCCTCCCATTCCATTCTGTTCCATTTTGTCTTCAAACCAGATAAGAATTATACTTTCCAAGGTGACAGAGTTCCCATAACTATGGAAGTGGTGTCTGTGTCATCCATGACTTTGGAACAGGGCCCAGTACATAAATTTTTATGAAAATGGGAGCAAACATTATTTGTCATTCCTACTTCATTATTTAAGGCCAACCCCATATTTGGAATGAAATTCATTAGAATGAGTACCATTTAACTAGCCATTTACAACAATATTGAATTCCATCACCTTACCTGTGATTCTAAGGTAGCTCTGGAGGACAAAGAAGGAGAAAGGCCTTTGGGAAGGTCAAATTTTCTTGGAAGATGACAAACACCTTACAAGGCCGTTTTCATCTTTGGGAATTAACCCCCACCTGAGACTCAGTCACACAGGCTCAAGACCTCATTTTACTAACAAATCAGGGAGTTCCTCCCCTGGGCTGGGACTTAACAACCAATAGGAAAGAGACATGTGCGTATATAAAACAAAACGCTAGTTCTTTCATTCATATGAAGAACTATGATTGCCATGTGATTGTAGTAGTCATGTCACGATGATCAGCAGTTTCTTTCTAAGAAAAAAAGAAATAGGAAGCCAAATTGTAATCAGAAAGTTGCTTGCTAAACATAAACAGTTTGGGCAGAATGTATTTCCAGTATTGAATGTCATCAGCCTATGTTACTCTTTCCTCAGAGAGCTCTCACAGCACTGCCTGGTAGGAGTTTGTGATGCCTTCATGACTGTCTGGGCTTCCATTGCTCATCAACTTCCTTTTGATTTACACATTTTTCTCTTTAAGGGTCTTGACACCTCAGTCAAGGCCTCTCCCCAGGAGTAATTCTGTTTCTTTATGATTTTGTTTCTGATTTTGCCTAATTTTTCTGAACCATTATGCTGTTTACAGTGTAACAGAGTTAATTGTGTGTTTTAAAGACTTCATTTTTCCAAAGTTTAGGTTCACAGCAAAGTTGAGAGAAAGATACAGAAATTTTCCATGTACCCCTTACTGCCACGCATGCACAGCCTCCCCTATTATCAGCACCTTGCAGCGGAGTGTCCATTTGTTACAACTGATGGACCTACACTGATACGTCGTAATCACCCGAGGTCCATAGTGTCCACTAGGGTTCACCCTTGGTGGTGTACATTCTGTGGGTTTGGACAAATGTATAATGGCACGGATCCATCATTACAGTATCATACAGAGTAGTTTCACTATCCTAAAAGATCTCTGTGCTCTGCCTGTTCATCCCTCCCTCACTTCTGCCCCCAACTCTGATAACCACTGATCTTTTTACTGTCTCCATAGTTTTGCCTTTTCCAGAATGTCATATAATTGGATTCATACAATGTATAGCCTTCTCAGGTTGGCTTCTTTCACTTAATAGTATGCATGTATGTTTCTTCCACGTCTTTTCATGTCTTGATAACTCATTCCTCTTTAGCACTGAATAATGTATCATTGTCTGGATGTAGCACAGTGTATTTATCCATTCATCTACTGAAGGGTATCTTAGTTGCTTCCAAGTTTGGGCAATTATGGATAAAGCTACTATAAAAAAGCCACATACAGGTTTTTGTGTAGACATAAGTTTTTAATTCCTTCGGGTAAATTCCAAGGATTGTGATTGCTGACTCTTATGGTAAGAGTATGTTTAATATTTTAAGACGCGGCCAAACTGTCTTCCAAATTGGCCGTATAATTCTGCATTCCCACCGCAATGATGGAGAGTTCTTGCTCCACAGCCTTGTCAAAATTTGCTGTTGTCGGTGTTCTGGATTTTTGCCAGTCCAGTAAGTGTGCAGTGGTAGCTCATTGCTGTTTTCATTTGCATTTCCCTGGTGACATAGGATGTCACCTTTTTATGCTTATTTTTATTCTGTGTATCTTCTTTGGTGAGGTGTCTTTTAAGGTCTGGCTCATTTTTTAATTAGGTTGTTTGTTTTCTTGTTAAATTTTAAGAGTTCTTTGTATATTTTAGAAAATTATTTTTTATCAGATGTGTCTTCCGCGAATATTTTCTCCCAGTCTATGGCTTGTCTTCTCATTCTCTTGGCATTGTCTTTTTCAGAGTAGACATTTTAAATTTTGATAAAATCCATCTTATCAATTATTTCTTTCATGGATTGTGTCTTTGGTATTGTAGCTAAAAAAATCATCACCATACCACAACGTCATCTAGGTTTTCTCCTATGTTATCTTATTGGAGTTTTATAGTTTTTTATTTTACATTTAGATCTGTGAAACATTTTTAGTTAATTTTTTGAAAGGTGTGAGGTCTGTTTATAGGTTCTTTTTTTTTTTTTTGCATGTGAGTGTCCAGTTGTTCCAGCATCATTTCTTAAAAAGACTATGTTTGCCCCCATTGAATTACCTTTGCTCTTTTGTCATAGATCAGCTGACTATGTGGGCCTATTTCTGGGCTCCCTATTCTGTCACCAGTACCACACTGTCTTGATTACTATAGCTTTATATAACTCTTGTGTAGTATCAGTCCTGCACTTTGTTCTTCTCCTTAGGGTTAGTATTTTTGAACTATATTTCCTCTATTGTCTGTGTATAAGATCTTCCACCTATTTTGCAAAGATATCTACTTGTTTTGGATAGCATTAGGGTAATTACAGCAAAATGCAAGAAAAAATATTCTGCCTTTGAAAAACAAAATAGGTAGTCCTACTACAAACAAAGAGCACTCATAAGGAAGTCTGCCACATGGAAAGAAAACAAAGCCCATCCCTTCTAGTTGCTGGAAGGGGTGGGGGGGCTTGGTATAGGAAACAAGTGGTCATCCAGGAGCATCCTGGTACCTTTCTTTCCTGAAGCTAGAATCCTGGAGGGGGCCAATAAGGTAGACTGAAGGAAACGCTAATAGCAGAGGACACTTTGGAATGCTGGGAGGATATCGTGCTTCACAGGAGAGCCTTAGGCTAACAGGACAAGTGGCAGCAGAGTAAAATGAGCAATGTGTGTAGGTAAAGAGAAGGCACAAGTGAGTGTCCCATCTCTGGCTCTCACAAGGCCTAGAAGACATCCGATAGCCCCAGCATTCCCACTTGAGGACAGAGATTAACACAGAGTACAGGCCATCAGGCCTGCCATGGGAACCACTATTGCAAGGGATGAGATTAGCCCATCCCCAAATCTGTATTGTAGACAGCCTGAGTGCAGGGTTGGGTGAACCTCCAAAGGGTCTGTGGCATCAAAAACAGATGCAGGACTAGGTCAGCAGGGTGGAGTTCTGAGCCTAAACATGCTGATGTGACAGTCCGGACTCATTGACCAGGGACAAATCTAAGAGCCAGTGCACAGTGCGCAAAGATCCCACCTCATCACTGCATGTTCCCCCTGACCCCCCCGTCCCCCACCTGTGTCATCTTACAGATGAGCAGCACAGGGGAGGAGGGCCTGAATCTCAAACATTGAGCATGTTCTTGAAAAACAGTAAGTCACCTGAAAGTACTGTTTAAGGGGAAGAGATCATGACATTAAATGGCATGTTTAAGAAGGTCGGGTTTCTTTCTATTGTCCATCAGGGTGAGGCTCATAAGGAACATTACATCACCCATAAAAATATTTAAAAAAACAAATTTTATTTTCCTCCTCTTAAATTGTGCTGTGTAAAACTGTAACTCTGCTTCATTCATTTTTAACTCTTAAAGGATACTCTGATCTCTGTTCTTGAGATGCCCCTCATTTTTCTATCCTTCCCTACCACACTTCCTATTAAATGTTAACTGTATGCTCAATATTATACGCTCAATATTCAAATTTTTATAGGCATAGGACACAGATGGTCTGCCTGGTTAAGAGCCTTGAACGTCTATTTCATCTATTCATTAACAAAACACTTCATGATTCAATGAGCACTTCATAATATCTAAGGTGTTTTGCCATGATTATTACCAACAGTTGTAAGGGGGAAGACATGGAGATGAAAGTGCAGAAAAAAAAACCTGGGAGAAGCTCCCCACTGTGGCTCACAGGGCCAGAAAAAGCTTGATCCCAGTAGGTGTTCACCAAACATTTGTTGACATCACTTCACCGTTATACTTTGCCTAAATGAGAATAGAACCAGGCACAGAAAGGTGGAGAAGACACTTAGTTCCAGGCAGGAGAAATGGCTCGTGCAAAGGCGTGGGGACTCAAGAGTGTGTGGTAACTTTACCATCTGACACAGCAAACCTGAAATAGCTTGACAGAGGCTCTCATGAACTTTCCAGTGACACGCTGAAACAGAGACATGGATGGCCTTGAAATTAGCAAAAGAGTGACAGAACAACTTTAATATTGTAGAAGATCTCTTTGGATGCCTTGTGAAGGATGGCAAAAGGAGTGAGAGGTAAATCAAGAGGGGACTGTGGTAATGCACATGAAAAATGACCAGGGCCTGAATAAAGTCACTGTAGTGGGCAAAGACACATGGGAATGTACTGCACAAGTGCTGCAAAGACAGCTTCGATGGGGCCTGTTAATTATTTAGATTGCCTACCCGGGCTGCACATAGAGACATGTGGGGAGCTTTCAAAAATTCCTAATGCATGGATATCCAGCCCTCAACCAATTAAATGAGAATCTTTGAAGATAGACCAGACATTGTGAATTGGAGGAAGCCCCTATGTAATTCTGCACGCAAGCCAAGGATGGGGGCACAATTCCTGAAAGGAAGGAATTTGATGATAGCTTGAAGGGCCCTGAAGATCAGTGTGGTATTTTGTTTTGTTTTTGAAAGCTGGAAGAGATTTGGACTTTTCTGATTTATAACGCTTCAACGTTTACAAAGAACTTTCACTTATATTTAAGTCAAAACTAGAATAAAACACTCACACGTAACAGGATTTCCTTTCTTTTCATTTTTAATTAGCATCTATTGTTTGTGGATGTTGAACCCAGTTTCAGATTGTTTTGAGGATAGCAATATTGTCTCCCTGAAGAGCTAATGTACAATCAGATAGAATCATTAAAGTAGAATATGATAGTACAAATTATGTGGCAGCTAAAAACATCTTAAAAGGCATTTCTTTAATCTAAGTGGAAAATACTTTTAAGATTTTTTTGTGTGTGTGGGGGGAGACATTTGCTTTGTTTCTTGAACTGGAAATGTGCCACATATCTCATAACCAAATTTGAGAATCACTCATATAGAAAAATTGTGCAACCTTCCTTTCTGAACATGTGCAGGCCTTGGACTCTGGCTGTCTCTGGGGTTCCAGGCACTAGGAAGGAGAAAAAGGACGTACTTGGAAATTCAGGGACTCTGAAGTCTGGTGATCGACCTGGGGATGCAGACTAGGCAGAGAATGGCTGGAAAATGAGGGGAGATGAGCAGCTTCATGTTCGTGGGCTGATCCAACACTGAAGTAACACTGCAAATTCTCAAGCTCATGTTTTAAATGTCATCCTCCATAAATCACAAAATTAGAGAGGCAGTAAGAACATCAGGGGTTGTTTTATCACGTGTCTTTCTCAAAGTTGTTATGAGTGCATTTTTAAATGATTAAATGCAGCCATTTATACATGATCACTCCTTTAGAAAAACTTGCCCACGAAAATCTATAATCCCACTCAAAATATAATCCAGGATCAATTTGTTTCCTTCTCATTGCATGTATCAATTCTATATTGGTTTTCTTCCACATCTTTCTTTTGCTAAAGCTCATAAAAATAAATAAGCACTTTAATGGCTTTATTATTTGCTTAGGTGTTGACTAAAGAAAATATGCTCCAGATTGTGTACCATTTGCATTTTAAGACATGTTTTCACCTATTCATAAATTTTGGAAAATGATTCATATTGAGCATTTCTATACTTCGTCTGATCCCAGGGGTGAAGTTTTTGGAAAGTTTTAGTCATTTTTGCTGATGGGAAGGTGGGAGGGGAAAAAAAACAGCTTTTGTCCTTTGGTATTTTTATTGTGGTAAGAAACACATAACATAAAATGTATCATCTTAACCACTTTTAAGAGCACAGACAGTATGGTAGTGTTAAGGGTATGCCCATCCTAGTACAATGGATTTCCAGAACTTCTTTATCTCTCAAAATTGAAACTCTATGTATACTCTTTGAACTGTAACTCTTTCTACTCTCTCCAGCTCATAGCAACCACCATTCTACTTTCTGCTTCAAAAGGTTTAGATACCCATATAAGTGGAATCATATAGTATCTGTCTTTCTGTGACTGGCTTATTCACATAAGGTCCTCAAGGTTCATCAGTGTTGTAGCATATGACAGGATTTTTTTAAGGCTGAATGATGTTCCATTGTATGTACATACCACTTTTCTTTATCCATTGTATCCATTGAAGGACATTTAGGTTGCTTCCACTTCTTGGCTATTGTAAATAATGTTGCAATGAACATGGATGTGCAAATAACTCTTTGAGATTCTGTTTTCAGTTCTTTGGAGATATACCCAGAAGTGGGACTGCTAGAGTGTATGATAGTTCTAATTTTAATTTTTAAAGGAACCTCCACAGAGGCTGCACCCTTTTACATTTGCGTCAACAGTGTGCAAGGCTTCCAATTTCTCCATGTCCTCCCCAACCCCTGTTATTTTCTGTTTTGTTATTTATTTACTTATAGTAGCCATCCTAATGTGCGTAAGGTGATATCTCATTGTGGGTTTGATTTGCATTTCTCTGATTGTTAGTGAAGTTGAGCATCTTTTCATATACCTGTTGGCCATTTGTATGTCTTCTTGGAGAAATGTTTATTCAAGTCCTTTGTTCCTTTTTTAATTGGGCTTTTTGTTTTCTTTTTGCTATTGAGTCGTTAGGGGTACCTTATATATTTTGGAGATTAACCCCATATCAGATATATGGTTTGCAAATATTTTCTCCCATTCCCTATGTTGCCTTTTCACTCTGTTGATTTTGCTTTTGCTGTGTAAAAGTTTTTCAATTTGATGTAATCCCATTCATCTTTCTTTGTTGTTGTTGCATGTACATTTGCTGTCATATCTAAGAAATAATTGCCACATACAAATTCATGAAGCCTTCCCCTGTGTTTTCTTCTAGGAGATTTATAATTTCAGTTCTTAACATTTAGGTCTTTAATCCATTTTGAGTTAAGTTTTGAATACAGTACACGGTAAAGGTCCAAATATATTCTTTTGAATGTGGATATCTTGTTTTCCTAATACTATTTGTTAAAGAGACTCTTCTTTTCCCATTGTGTAGCTTTGACACCCTTGTGAAAGGTCATTTGAAAATGTGCATGAGGTTTATCTCTGGAAACTCTGTTCTGTTCCATTGGTCTATATATCTATTTTTATGCCCGTATTATACTATTTTGATTGTAGCTTTGTAATATGTTTTGAAGTTGGGAAGTGTGAGGCCTCCATCTTTGTTTTTCTTTCCCAAGATTGTGTTCATTGTTTGGAGTACTTTGAGATTCCATATGAATTTTAAGGTTCTTTTTTCTATTTCTGCAAAAGATGCCATTGGATTTTGATAGGGATTGCATTGAATCTGTAGATTATTGAGGGTGGTGTGGACATTTTAACAATACTAAGTCTCCACTCTGTGAACACAGGGTGTCTTTGTGTGTCTTCTTTAACTTCTTTCAGCAACGCTTTTTAGTTTTTAGTGAAGTTTATTTCTAAACTTGGTGAAGTTTATTTCTTGGTGAAGTTTGCCTTCTTGGTGAAGTTTATTTCTAATTTTTTTGATACTATTGTGAATGGTATTATTTTCAGAATTTTTTTCTCAGATTATGCATTGTTAGTGCATAGAAATTCAACTGATTTTTGCGTGTTGATTTTGTGTCCTGCAATTTTGCTGAATTCATTAATTAGTTCTAACTGTGTGTGTGTGTGTGTGTGTGTGTGTGTGTGTGTGTGTGTAATCTATAGGGTCTCCTACATATAAGATTATATCATCTGACAACAGAGATCATTTTATTTATTCTTTTTTTATTTTGCTGCCTTTAATTTCAAAGCTTAATTTCTCTAGCTAGGATTTCCAGATGTGGGGAGAGTGGGCATCCTGATCTTAGTGGAAAAGCTTTCCGTTCTTCATCATTGAGTAGGATGCTAGCTACAGGCTCTTCATATATGACCTTTATTGTGTTGTGGTAATTTCCTTATATTACTAGTTTATTATGAAAGGGTGTTAAATTTTGTCAAATGCCTTTTCTGCGTGTATTGAGACAACCATATGATATTTATTCTTTATTCTGTTAATGTGGTATATAACATTGATTGATATGTTGAACAACATGTGATCAATTATATTAAACCATCATTGTATCCCAGGGATAAATCCCATCTATTTATGGCATATGAACCTTTTAGTGTCATGTTGAATTCAGTTTGCTAGTATTTTGTGGAGGATCTTTGCATTTATATTCATCAAGGACATTGGTCTGTAGTTTTCTTTTCTTGTAGAGTTGCATTTTAGTTTAGGTATGAGAGTAATGTTGGCCTCATAAAATAAGTTTGGAAGTGTTGTCTCCTCTTTAAATTTTTGGAAGAGTTTGAGAAAGATTGGTATCTATACTTTAACCGTTTGGTAGAATTCTCCAGTGAAGCTATCTGGTCCCGTTTATTGGTTACAATTCAATCTCCTTACCAATTCTATATCTGTTGAGACTTTTTCTTTCTTTATAACTCACTTTTGGTAGGGTACATGTTTCTAGAAATATATCAGGTTTTTCTAGGTTACCTAATTTGTTGGCATGTAATTGTTCATAGTCATCTCTTATGATAATTTTTATTTCTATGGCATCAGTTATAGTGTCTCCTTTTTCATTTCTGATTTTAGTTATTTGAGTCTTGACATTTTTTTATTTATGTAGCTAAGGATTTGTCGATTCTGTTGATCTTTAGAAAAACAACTTTTACTTTCGTTTATTTGTTTGTCCTGTTTTATTACACTCTATTTCATTTATTTCTGTTCTAATCTTTACTATTTCCTTCTTTCTGCTAACTTTGTTTTTAATTTATTCCTCTTTTTCTAGATCCTTGAGGTGTAAGTTTACAGTGTTGATTTGCAGATTTTTGTTCTTTCTTTTTTTTAACATAGGCATTTATTGCTATAGCATTTCTTCTTAGTACTGGTTTTGCTGATACATGTTTTGGTATGTTGTGTTTTGTTTCATTTGTCCAAAATAATCACCTAATTTTCCTTTATATTTCTTTGATCTATTAACTGTTCAAGAGTGTGTTATTTAATTTCCATGCATTTGTAAAATTTCCAATTTAACTTTGCTATTGATTTCTAGTTTCATTTCATTGTAGTCAGAAAAGGTACTTGGTATGACTTTAATCTTCTTAAATTTAATACTAGTTCTGTGATTTATCCTGGAGAATATTCCATGTGTTCTTTTTTTTTTTTTTTTTTTTTTTTCAATTACTGTTGACATTCAATATTATTTTATATTAGTTTCAGGTGCACAGCATAGTGGTTAGACATTTATACAATTTATGAGGTGATCTCCCAATTAGTCTAGTACCCACCTGGCACTACATTATAGTTATTACAGTATTATTGACTATATTCCCTATACTATACTTTACATTCCTACGACTATTTTGTAACTACCAATTTGTCCTTCTTAATCCCTTTATTTTTTTCACCCAGCCCTCCAACCCCCCTCCCATATGGTAACCATCAGTATTTATGAATCTGTTTCTGTTTTGGGGTTTTTGTTTATTTTGTTCTTTAGAGTCCACATATAAGTGAGATAACATGGTATTTGTCTTTCTCAGTCTGATATATTTCACTTAGCATAATACCCTTTAGGTCAATCCATGTTTGCACAAATGGTAAGTTTTGTGTGTTTTTTTAATGGCTGAGCAAAATTCCATTGTATATATGTACCACATATTCTTTAATCAATCATCTATAGATGGGTTTCCATATCTTGGCTATTGTAAATGGTACTACCGTGAACATAGGGGTACCTATATCTTTTCAAATTAGTGTTTTGGATTTCTTCAGATAAATACCCAGAAGTGGGATTGCTGGGTCATAATGTAGTTCTATTTTTAATTTTTTATGGAATCTCCATACTGTTTTCCATAGTGGTTGTACCAGTTTACAATCCTACCAACAGTCACGGGGTTTCCTTTTTCTCTACTTCTCACAAATACGTGTTCTTAAGGATGTACTTGGGAATATATAATAACTTCAGAATGTGTATTCTGCTATTGTTGGGTGGAATTTTCTGTATGTGTCTATTAGGACCAATTAGCTTATAATGTTGATCAAGTCCTCTGGGATAGTCTTTATTTCTCTTTAATGTTTGAAGGACAGTTTTATTGGCTATAGTACTCTTGATGGCAGTTTCAGTTTTCACCTTCAGCACTTTGAATATATTATACCACGCCCTTTTGACCTGAAGTCTTCATAAAGGCTTTTTGGACCATATATTATTGTTAAGTCAGTGTTTCAACAGGAGAGAAGGTCTAGGGCTTTCTATCCATGCATCTTGCTGAATATCACTCCTAACTTTTCTTCTTAAAAGATTGAAATAAGTTCAGTATTCAGTGGCCAGACATTTAAGAGATAATAGATAACTTAAAATCATCCAAATGCTTGAAAAATCTGTTTCTCTCACGTCAATCATCAATTTAAGAAATATTTGCATTGCTTAGAAATAGTAAAAATAAAACTCTAGAATTATTTACTAATGGACAGCTCTGAATAAAATGTTTTCATAATTACTTTACCTAAATATTTCCATGATTATTGATTTTTATAATCCTATAACATTAATAGTTGTATGATTCTGTTTTTAAACATATAGTTTACTGCTTCTGTAGGTGTTGTTAGTTTTTAAACTATGTTTTTATAAAGAAAAAAAAGCAAGAACATTTTACATGTTTTATACTTTTTGATACAATGTTAGACCTAAAGTGAAATTCATAAAAGCCTGAAAATGTAAAATAAAAAAATAAATTCTATATGTTTTACTTATCTCATAGGAATTGAATGTACAGTGTTACTTTTTATATTTTCCCATTTCTACTTTGATGTGAAATGAGAAGTAATTGTAAGTTTCATCTATATGCCCAAAGACAGACTCGTATTTAAAATGTGCACAGTAAGACAAGACCTAGGAGGACTCAAGGCCTTTCAGTTATTTCCTTTTTTTTCAGGCAGTCTCAAATTTAAACTTTGTCAAAGGAAGAACATATATCAATATATGCAGCTATTTGTTGACTCTGGAACCTAGTTTGAAGTATTTTCATTGAATGAAATTCTTTTTGTGCTACAATTTCATTCATATTATGAGCATTTTATTTGCAATAAAAAATAGGATTGTTCCTTTTACGAGAGAGGACGCATGTGATTCTTATACTCAATTCTGTACTCATCTTTATCCTTTTATATGCAAGTGATCTCCATGTTTTCTTTTGTAAATGGGCATATAACAAGCATCCTAATCCATGAAGAAAAGGCCGTCAGCAAAATTGTATCTCTTGCCTGCATAGCTGCTTTTCTTTTTACTGCCATTCTTAAAAATATATGACAAGCCAGTTGAAATAAAATTTCCTGTGTTTAAAAAAACGAATTGTATCCGGAAGCACAGAACTGTGACTGAGCATTGAGCATAAAACATACTGCCCTACTGTGAAGGCGTATTCCTACCAAAAATGTAAAACATTTTTATGTTAACAATATGTCTCCTCAAATGTAACAAAATAAGCATCTGATTATAAAGCAATTTGAAAGAGGTCTCAACATATGTGGTGTGGTAACTTGATTCTACCATGATTGATTAAAATCCTTTACTTTGTCACTAAATGATTTCATAACTGCCTTGAAAAGAGCAACAATTTGGAAACTCAATAAATGGTTTTTAAACTTTATCACAGTGTATGTTAAACATAGTGTTTTTAAAGAGCATAATATATCCGGCTTTGGTTTTCCTGTTCTTTCTCCATAACAAATTCTGTTTTATGCCTTTTCCCTTGACTTTTCAGTTTTGCAGACAACATCACATACATGTTTCTATTACTATTTATAGCACTCACGGCATTTCTTTGGGTGTTAAGTGTTGAAAATGCTGGTGGGGAAAATATTGTCTATTCTAGGCCCTTTTCTTTCTTCTCTTCTCTTTAATGAAACACTTTTAAGTGTCTAGAAAAAAGATGTCCCAATTTGGCTTGGGGATCATTTTAACTATAACCTCTAGCAGCATAGGTTTCATGCTTGTTCCCTGGGGCCTTTGTAGTGGGATTTATTGAGGAGGTCCAGCAGAGAGCTTGAATAGGTGCTTTTTTCCCTATGACTGCAAATCCAACAGTGATGTGTTATAGCATTGAGTGATTTTTATATTTTTTTTTTTAGTTGCTGCTGGTTTAAAAGGGTCCTGTAGGCAGAGAAGCATTTTTTTTTTAATATCTCAGGCTAGAACTTTAGTGACCACCTCCCTCTCTTACTTCCTCTCCCTGTCTCCTCTATTACTACCCTTCTTCCCAGGCTTATTAAGCACCTACTGTGTATAAGGAACAAACTTTTGATACTCAGAACAACATGTTTGTGTCTCAAAACAGTATGCTAAGCAAAAGGAAACAGCTATTGTATGATTTGCAAGTGTATGCAATTTTAAAGGGAAAACTAATCTAGAAGTATCGAAATATATAGACTACAAATACGTAGAAAACCTCCTCCACTCTCACAGAATTTAGTCTAACTTTTCAAGAAATGAGACCAGTCTCTTCAGCTCTGCTCAGTACAAGTCCATGGGTGCGAAATAAGTACCACCATCTAAGTGCTAGAAGGGCTGGTAACAAAAAGTAGGGACTCATCTTCTCTATCAGAGATGGTAAATGGGCAGACTCAGAACTATAGTCAGGATACAGCTGTATTTTTTTCAACCCATGTGTTTGTTTGTTTTGCCCTAAATTACATTGTTTTCTGACATATAGGAATTGGAAAAATAAATATGAATTTTTGAACTTCTCTTAAGAAAACAAGAATCTCAAGCATCCTAATTCCCGCTTTCCCTGCTAGCCATGATGAGCTGAAGCTGAGTGCCTTAGACACACCAGGCAATCTCTGGCCTCTTCCTCCCACGTATTACCTTCATTTGTCCATGCTTCTTCCTTTTACCCAAAGGTTTATGCATTAATACGTAAGCCCTGCTCTGTACTCATCTCTGACACCATGTCAGCACCTGTTTCCTTATAAAATGTTTCCTTTCACTTTTCTTCTTGTGCCTAGCTGACACTGTCTGAGATCAGGCCCCCATTGCTGCATATTCAGCAACTTAAGTGCCTCCTACAGAGTCCACCTCTTTCCCATCTCTTCCCAGTCAGTACAACATGCATATGTTTAAAAATAGGTGGCATCCTATGAGGCAGGATGAAAGTAAAAGGAGAGGCAGGGGTCATGGCCAGAGTGGGAGTCTAAAGTAGATTCCATAAGTTACAGGCCTAAGACAAGAGGGTTAGGGCCAGTAAAGAACTATGAAAATGTTTTTCAGAAGTGGTGGGTAAATAGAGAACAGAATCCAAAGAAACAAAGATGAATTTAAAAGGGGCGGGGGAATGGGCAATAAGCATGTGAAAAGATGCTCAACATCATCAGACATCAGGGAAACTCAAATTAAAACCCCAGTGAGATAATAGTATACATGCACTGAGATGCCCGAAACTGAGAAGACTGACAATACCAGTGGATGAGAAGCAATTGAAATTCTCATATGTTGCTGGCAGAAATATAAAATGGTACACACCCACTTGGGAAAATAGTTTGGCAGTTTCTTATAAAGTTAAACATATACTTAGCATAGGTGTTTACCCATGAGGAATGAAAACATGTCCGCACATTTTTACATGAATGTTTATAGCAACTTTAATCATAATGGCCCCCAACTAACAACAATCCAAATGTCCATATATAGATGAATGGATAAAAAAAAAATTGTGATATGTTCGTTCAGTAGAATACTACTCTGCAATAAAAATAGAATGAACTCTTGATACAAAGAATAACATGCCTGATTCTCAAAAAATTATGCGGAGCAAATGAAGCCAGATACTGTGTGATTGCATGTATATGAAATTTTAGAGGCAAAACTAATCTAGAATTATAGAAAGAAGATCAGTGATTTCCTGGGGCCAGAGGTGAGAGAATACTGACTAAAAGGAAATAAGAGAACATTTTGGAGTGATAGAAACATTCTGTATCAAGATCATGATGGTGGTTACACAGGTGTATATAGTCAAATCTGATAGAACTGTATACTTAAAACGTGTGTATATTATTATATGTAAATTTTAACTTAATAAAGTTTATTAAACAAAAAATACTTTAAAAATAGTACAGGCAGTCATCGGAGGAGACAAATGGCCAAGCAGAACAGGAAGCAAAGCAAAGGTGAGTAGCACAGGCACAGTATGTTACAAATGAAGACAACTAGGTGCTAACATGGAGCCCAATGGATTCTTGGGAACCTTTCCAGTGAAACCTCGTTCTAATCACACTAGTTATCTTGTTGTCTTTATTGCTCATTCTTCTTCCATGTTGGTACCCAGTCTGTTCCCTGTAAACTGAAATGACTTACTTCTTTCCCCTCTAATTCCTACACGTAACTCAAATTCTGTTTTTTCCTTCAAGTTCTCTCTGGACGACTGCTACAGTACCTTAACGATTCTTGAACAAATTAGTATCATGCAGTTAAGAACTTCATTACTGTCTACTTGGGTTGCTTTTACTTCCAACTATACTGGAAACTGGTTGAAGGCGGATTTCTAACATTTATACTTTGGTTACCTCCTTTTCCACATCCACTTAATGTTCAGGGAAGTGTGTCAAAATATGTCTTTAATTTTAATTTGTCTGCTTCTTTCTATCTCTCCTCCCACAATCCTAGGTTATTGTGTCTTACTTGGACAATATTGTCCACATTGTTTCTTGAGGTATTACCTTAATTGTTCTCTCTGATCCATTCCTACTCCTCTTTGTTCTTCACACAACAGTCAGAATGATATCTTTTAAAAGTAACTTCAGATTATTTTACCCCATTATTTAAAATGCTTCCATGACTTCTCACTGAAATTAGAACAAGATATGTCTTCTGCTCCCACCTCGATGCTACCTTTCCCTTCCACCTTTTCCCCTACTCTCTGTGCTTCACCAAGCAAAGCTCTTTCCCAGCCCAGGGCCTTTCCAATTGCTATTCTTCTCCTAGAATCCTTTTCTTCCAGCTCTTTCTATGTCTCCTCATACTTCAAGTTTCCACTGGAGTCCTCTGAGGCCTCTCCAAAGGAGTGTCACCTCCCCTGCAAAAGAAGTGTTTTCTATCACATAACCTTGTTTATTTCTTTCCAAGGTACTTAGCACATCTGAAATCTACCTTGATTATGTGTTTGTTTAATGGTTTCTTGTCTGTCTCCTCCCATCAGTTAATAACCACTGTGAGGACAGAAATCTTTTCTATCTGGTTTGTCATTACACATCTCGGGTAGTTAGCTTAGGATCTGGCTTATTGAAGACACTCTCTATGTAATCATTGAACGAATGAACAAATGAAAATCTAGTAGGCAAATAAATAACCAGTGTTTGCTCTTGTTTTTCCCTGAAATTTTCTTTTCCTAAAGTTTTTTTTTTTTTTTTTTTGACCTAATTTTATAGGTACTCCTATTGTGACTGTAAAAGCTTTTGCTCTTGACTCAATTCGAGAGAACATTAAATATTCGATTTTTAGTGGAAATGAAGATGGAGTTTTTTCTCTGTGCTCCGACTCAGGTAAGTCTTCTCTACCTTATAACAACTTTATTTCCTGCTTCATTTAATGGTATTTGTAATAAGTACCTCCCCAAAAGAAACTCAAAATTTGAAAGGTATAGATTGTTATAGGTAAATAATTTAAAAGGTAAACAAGAGTTTTTTATGGTAACTGAAAAGAAATTGTGGGAAATCAAAAACTATTTATTTACATGTACTTGTTAAGAATTCTTCATATTTCCAAATTAGATAGTTCTGATCCTACTCCTGAATTTTTTAAGATAAATTGGTTTCTACTTATAGCTTACCCATCAATTTGGGAAAATGGGAGATATAATAGGAAGATCATAGATACAGAGTTTGAATTGAAAATAAGCACACATGTCTAGCCTTAGGGAATTTTCATCAGATTCTTCCAATTCGCCACTGAATGTCAACAATGCAACAGAAAGGGGTAGCTGGAAAGGTTTCTATATGGTGGTAAAGAAATTACTTCCAAATACAGCATGTGTTAAATTTAGCTTCAATGAGGCCATTATTGTGTTTTAAACGAATACCAATTGATTATTTGAAACACACTTTTTCGACTAACAGCTATGTAGTAGATACACATCTACTGCTTCATTGTCAAACCTCAAGAAGAATGTTTTAAATGATTTCTGTATTACCATTGAACTGCCTTATTTAATCTGTACTACACGCACATGGGCAAAATTGAGAGGGGGTAATTTCTTAAGCAAATCCCTTCCTGTCCAGGATAGTGTTAATGACTTTTTGATCCACACAGCCTTTGGTCAGGAGCTTTCTGAGCTGATCTGCTAGAAGTCTTCATCTCTGTACCCCTTTATTTGATTACAGGGTGATGCAGGAAGCCTGTTGGCAAGAGGGCCATTGCAAACGTCACGAAGCCTTAAGTTTCTAGCAGTCCAGGTGGCTGAGGGTTCTGGGAAAAGAGCTAAGATTAGAACCTTAGAAAGAAGGTTCCCAGGATTCCCAAATCTTTCAGCCACCTCACTCCTGACATGGCCCAGGCTTGGCCTTAGTTTTTCTAGAGTATCTTATTAAAATGCAGATATAATATTCCAAGGTTTAGTCCAAAAAGGTCATCCACAGAAAACTATTTTTCAATGAAATAGTTATTTATTTATGTTGAAATTTATTTCTGAATTTCGTTGTACAATAGCTACAAGATGATAGAGTAAATAAAACATATAAAACTGTGTAATGGACAATAGTAAAATAAAAACCCATGTATTTGCCACCCATCTCTAGAGATGAGACATTAGTACTAGAACCTCAGGGGAATACCCTGTGTGTCCATTCCCTCTCACATCTCTCTTCTTTCACCCCAGAGGTAATCAGTAATCTGAATTTGGTATTGATCGCTGTCTTTTACGCATTACAACTTTCCCACTGTGTTAGAATCCGTAAACAATATGTTATTTAGTTTTACCTTGATTTAAACATCATACTAGAACTGTGCTGAAAGTACTCTTCTATGATTTGATTCCTTTGCTCAGCATTTTTACTATGATTTATAGTGCGAAAACCCTGATGTACACATTTAAGAAGAACCGTCAAAACTGACATGTACCTGCTGCAAGCTTACAAAATAGAACACGACCACTGTCATTGATATTCCCTATGTGCCCTGCTCTAATTGCATCCTTTCCCTCCACTGCTCCAGGCTTCCCAATGTCCTGGCTTCAGGAATAATCTTTCCCTTGTGACTTATAATCAGTGCATTCCTATGCAATGAAACTGTTTACTTTTGCTTATTTTTGAATTACATATATATATTTTAAAAATCACATAGCTCCAATCTAGAATTTAAGTAACTTAATCTTCAGGCCAACAAGGGCTTTCTTTCATATTTCTCATAGCCCTGTGTAGCTGTGCATTGTAGATAATAAGAATCTACTAAAAAAGTTTTCTTTTTTTTTAATTTACTTTTTCTTTTAATTGTGGTAAGAACATGTATCACAAGAGCTACCTTCTTAACACATTTCTAAGTCCGTAGTACGCGCTTGTTAACAATAGGCACCATGTTGTACAGCAAACCTCTAGTACTTATTCATCTTGTAGAACCAACACTTTCTCCCTGTTGAACAGCAGCTCCCCATTTCGCCCCCCTTTCAGGCCCTGGCAACCACCATGCTACTCACTGCTCCAATGAGTTTGACTATTTTCTATAACTCGTTTAAGAGGAATCATGCAATATTCGTCTTTCTGTGACTGGCTTATTTCACTTAACATAATGTCCTCAAGTTTCATCCACGTTGACACATATTCGTATGACAGGATTTTCTTCTTTGTGAAGGCCGATTAATATGCCATTGCATGTACCCACCACATTTTCTTTATCAATTCATCCATTGATAGACAGTTAAGTTATTGGAATTGTAATTTGAACTGTATTAATCGAAATATCAGTTTGGGGAATACCTATATCTTTACAATATTATTTTCTAATCCATGGATAATATAGAAAATCACACCAATTTTTTTGTTTAATGTATTTAAATAAAGTTTTAATCTTTTTCTATAGCAAACTTGCATATTGGTATATTTTTTGTTAGATTCAGCCTAAATACTTTACACTTTTTCTTGCTAAAGTAAATGGAAAAATACTTTTTCTGGAAGTACCAGTTTACATGCTTGAATTGGATTTTATATTTTGATTTTGTATCTTGCAAACTTGTAACTTCTTATTAATGTAGATCTTTGTGCTTTCAACATACCTATACAATCATTACCTGAAAATAACTATTTTCCCCATGTTTGTTGGAAGTTATATTGCTATTTCTCTTCATTTAGTGGTTAGCCTAGCTATTTTAACATATATAATTAAAGTCTAACATTAATCAGTATTTTGCTCCTGAATGATGCAAGAGACTTAGAATTCTTTATCTTCAAATGTATCTTCTTCAATTTATATAAACTTTTTTGACCACTATTTTAGTTATTGCAAATTAGACATTATTAATATTTCAAAAGAGATTATCTGCTTTTTTGCTACATGTTATTATTTTAGTATCATTTTCTTTCTGCCTGAAGTACATCATTTGGTGAGGGTTTATTGTATTAAACTTTATCAAATTTTAGTTGTTTGAAATGTCTGTATTTAATCCTTGTTTTTAAAATATATTTTTGCTAGACTTAGAATTCTAAGTTCACAGTTCACATTTTCTCATCATGTTTAGTATATTAGCTTACCGCCTTCTAGCTTCCAATAATTGTATTAAGAAGTCAGCTTTTGATCTATATACCATTTACTTGTATTTCTTTTTTCTTTTTTGAACTCCAGTTAGACAAATATTGGGCCATATCACTCTCGCCTATATCTCTTTTTCATATTTTTAATTTTTTTGTCCCTTTTCTCTTCAGTCTAGGGAATGACTATATTTTTCATTTCCAGAAGATCTCTTGGGTTATTTTTCAACTCTTCTTGGTCTTTTCAAAAAGTATGTTCTTGTCCCTTGCTCATATTTCTAAGCTTCTTTTCTTATATATGTAAACATATTAATAGTTACGTAGTCTGTGTTCAGTAATTCCAGCTTCTTAAGTATTTGAAGATTCATTCTACTGTCTATGGATTTCCTAGCTGTCTTTCATGGTGCCTTGTTTCTCTGTGATTGTTTACTTATTAATTATGATCATCTCATCGTCCTTTAAACTTTCTTTAGGAACTTTGAAGCCTAGGTTGAGTTTGTGCTCTTTGGAGAGGATTTGCTCTCCTTTTTGCAAATCACCTATACACGTCATCAAGCAAAGACTAGCTTAAATTTAATTATTGAGGGTTTTAAAAATAGATAGTTATGGTAGTATGGCTACCATAAATTTGGGCTTAAGCTAATGAATTCTTAGCAGAAAACTTTTTTCTCCCTTCCAAGGGAGAAAAAAGGTCAAAAAAAGCAAGTTTCTGTGCATCCATTTTTAATTTGTTTTTGTTTTAATAATGATCACTCATTTGAAGCATATTTAGCCTTTAGGTTCATAGCTTTACTCTGGTTTTCCTATTAGATCCTTTTTCTTTTGTGAGTTCAGGCTTCCTTTCTTTTTTTTCCATACCCTGTGCAGTTATCAGAGTTGAATCTCAAAGAACATTGTGTTAGAAACCCTTGGAACAAAAATGGGTTTTTGGTGATTGTCTACCTCCATGAATTACTGTTTTCATTTATTTGTTTGTCCTCCACAGATTCCTTACCACTGTACCAACTCAATAGTGCATGTCAATACATACACACATACACAGACACACAATTTATCAAGCACTTTAGTTGTTTTTATCATGGGGATCGTTCCAATATATAGTTTACCAACCACACTGCTGTCAAGAAACATTTTTTTAAATCTTTAAGTATGATATTAAATTCATCTCTCGTGCCACTTTTATCACTTAATCATTAAACTTATGTCTAAAGCTACCTAATATAGTTTTATGAATGTATACATTTTACACCATATACCAGTTAAAATAGAAAACTGGCATGTATGGTAAATCAGTGCAGTTGAACTCTAAGGTTGTGGTCACTTTTCTTAAGGGTGAAAATGTGAGAAAACCATTTTATTAGTTATTGGTTAAATAAGTTATTATTAGATAGCTCTCTGGTGAGAACTGTGTTTTTGATTTGCGCCAGAGTTTGCCCTCTGTTTCATAGTCACAAACCAAACATTTACTTTTGTAGCCAAACTTCTTGTCACTTGAGTTTCTATTCACTGTCTAAACCAGCAGGAATTTTTGAGTTTGGCTTACATTGCGTATGTCAGTAACAGATGGTAGTATTCATTGCATTATTTGGTAGATTGACATAAAACAAAAATGATCAATCTTTCAATGTTTCAAGGATGTAGTTTTAACAGGAGAGCATTTAAAAGCTTTTGGATAATATAAATATTTATCACATTCTGCTTTGAGTGTATACAATATGCATGTGCACAGTTTGTAATTGACTGAAGTAACCTGAGTATGTTATCAAGCATTTAGCATTTGAAGACTCTTGATATCATTTTGATGTGTATTTTGTAACTGGGACAAAAACTATCTATGTACATATATCAAAAGGAAAATATTACTACAGTTTCATTCTCAAATTATATATAACTGGCACTCTAACATATGAGAACGAACATGCAGTTGGTATTGTGAGGCCCTTACTCTGAGAGAAACATGGACTTCTGCCCATACTATTAGTCAGAGCCCAGGAGTACTTTCATCTCACCGGTGACAGTAAATCCTTGATGTCTCTGAGAAAAATGCACGTAAATCATCCAAGGCAAAATGTGGATCTAGTAGGTGTGCCAGCCATGAATTATCTCACAGACTGGTTATTGTCTTTTCTACTTGTATAACTTTCACAGCATATGCCAATTATTATGCCAAAAATAAAAACCAAGCAAGGAAAGCATTAGAACTGCAGATCCATTCCAAGTGCAAAATTCCAATTATCAAAGCCGAACACAAGCCTTTTATTAAAAAATCCACTTTGATCTGCACTATAATTGGCATACTTTCTACTAAGTGACACTGGCAATTTAGTATTGCATTTCTATTGTAGTTTTCCCTGACTAGTGGTAACAGCACATGATAGCAAGCTGAGTCCTCTGTTTGGTGGAGACAGAGCTCCAGATGAGAGCTTTTGGACCCACCTCAGACTCGGGCTCCTCTGCCGTTTCGGGGGACTCAACCCTTGTTTCACAGAGGTCTCTAAAGACCAGCTTCTTTCATTACTGGCTCATCAAAATCCAGCTTAATGATTCTCCAGCTGCCAATAATTTAATCTCTTCTAAATTTTCTGTCAGGGGTGTTGGTAACATCAGACTGTGGTTTGGAAAAGTAATTTGGTTTTAGTTCTGAATCGATAACTAAATCTGAGGACAATAACTAGAAGTGATTTTATATAATTTTAAATTTGGTAATATAGTGAGATCTTCACATAGAATATAAATATTAATTTTTTAAAATAACAGAATAGAAGCTGTAAAATCCCCCAAACACTCAATACCAAAGTTAGAATAGTAGAACATAATATGTTCCCATTAGCATCCAGATAAGTATGTGATAGCCTGGAGTTTTTTGGATTAGGTTGGTTTTCAGAGAAAGCTCTAAGAACTGTGGCTTCCAGGCCATATCTGCAGAAACAGTGCAGGTTTTTTCACCAGAAGATCAAACTTCTAATAGTCCATGGCTATTAAGTTTTCTCTTTCTAGATTCAGAGCTTCTAAAGATATTAAGTCTATATCTGATGACAGAGGGGAAGAGAGATGTGGTTAGAACACTGGAATCTACACTATCTGACTGTGAAGAAACATTCTAAATACACACTAATATGTATTACTTCTCCACAGCAACCTATGAAGTCATTATTAATAATCCCCATTTTACAGAAGAGGAGACTCAGCTCTGTAGAACCTGAATAACTTACTCCAGGTCACAAAGTTAGTAGTGGTGAAGCCAGGTAATTTACCTAAGTGAAGTAGCCAGGTCTAGGATCTATGCTTGGTTTCAGGTTTCTCAAACTCCAGAGCAGTGCTCATTCAGCAAATCTCCATTCAATGGAACTTCTGACAGTGAGAGCCATGTAAATCATGATAATAACAATAACAATAAATTCAGTGACAAATATAGTTGCAAAGTGGAGGAAAAGACAAAGTAGAAACTAAAGAAGGAAACTATCGGGGAGGAATTTTCTGAATTTGGGGGAAGAAACTTGAACATGGCATAACCCCCAATGGTCACTTCCTCACCTGGTTATCCTTTTTATAGGACAGTGTAACAAATATTATTGGGCACCTAATGTATACCGGACCTCGAGGTAGGGACTTAGGATATGGTGATTTAAGAGATGGGTAACCATCCTCGCCTTGCAGAACTTCTAAATCACAAGGAGTAACTAGACTAAAGCAGGGGAACGAAATACACGTAGGTGTTTGTGAGAGTCCGATGGGGCATGACATACTGATGGTGGGTGGTCTGGAAAGATCCCTGAGGAAGTACATAATTGGGGACCATTCCAGGCAGATGAAAAATCATGCATGAGAATTTGAGGAACAGAACATTTGTGAATGTTATGACCAGAGCAGAGAGAGCAAAATGGAGAACGCCACAAATGAGATTTCCGAGGTAGGGGAGGTCTTTTGGAGGTTAAAAATGCTGAGCTTTATCATAATAGCTGTGGAAAGCCACTGGAGGGTATTACACGGGACAATGACAATGTTGTTTTTCATTACGTAATTCTGAATGGGAACTGGGTTGGCGGAGAGACCAGTTAAATGGCTAATGCAGGGGAAAAGGTGGGAAATGGCAGTGGCTTGGAGGAGGCAGAAGTGAAGATGAAGAGATGTAGATTCAAGATATGTCTGAAAGATAGACTTTCCAGACACTGTGATGGACCAGGGGAGAGAGAAGGACAATTTAAGAGCTAGCACCAAGGTCTCAGATGTTTTATAGTTTCTTTCCCTTCTGCATGTTTGAACTGTGCAAACACCTGCATGCCCTCAACTTTTTCCACAATGACCCCAGTCAGTAGAGCTGGGAGGCAGCCAATGGGAGGCTTTGAGGGACAGGTGGGCAGTGAGCATAGGAGTCAAAGATGATGTAGGACTTTTTAATTCATAACTACATCATTTTCTTTTATTTTTTTTTCTCCATGGAAATAAAAATAGGAGAACTTACTGTGAAAGAACCCATGTTTCTTGATTTTGAAGTCAGAAATGAAGTACAACTCATCATTTTAGCCGAAAGTAATGGGCATAGAGCCTATAGCACAGTGGCGATCTTGATACTAGATGTGAACGATAACTTGCCGTGCTTTGGGAGAAGCATTTACCAAGTGGCATTGGCTGAAGGCCAGCTCTACAATGCTCACGTCATACAGGTAACAGAAATACATCCTGTGCACGTGTGTGTGTGTGTGTGTGTGTGTGTGTGTGTGTGTGAATGACTATGAATCAGTGTACAGCAAAATAGCTAAGGCCTTTGTTTTTCCAGCACGTAAGTTAAAATTTCAATGTTTTCAGGGCATGTACAATGTTTGATGGATGGATAAGTAAAAGAAGTCTGGAGTTTCTGAGTTCACTCTTCCTCCTCTGTTCATTCAGTGTTCAATTCATACCCACCTGCTTGCTCTGGGGACTCTGTTGAACACTGGCAGGGAACCTGTAGGGGCACAAAAATCAATTCATCAGTGCATGCAATTTAGTGGGCAAGTTAGAAATGTAAGTGTGTCATTTAAATGCATATAATTAATGTTATAATAGAAGAGTGCATTTAATGTCCTGAGAGAAAAAAGGAGACACGAACTCTTCCTGGTGAAAAGCATAAGGTTTCGCAAAAGAATGTGTGCACGAGGTCTTAAAGGGCAAGTAGGCATTTGTTGGGAGGACCTGCAGCCAGATGAGCGTGGACAGAGGCACAGACAGGTGGGAGAGCTGCCCATGTTTGAGATTTGCAGACGTTCCCTGTGTGACAGACACAGATCTGCTCTTTTCATGCTGAGCCCCGCGTCAGGAAGACGCTCCCAGCCCTCAAAGAGAACTGCTCACCAGGTGGTGGTGTTCAGGCTCTAAAACCCACCCACCCGTGATAGGCTTTCTACTGCTCAGGACTAGTGCCCATTTTTACCTTTCTCCTCACCCTTGAATGGATAGTTTTTATTCAAGAACCTGAACATTAAGAAGCCTACCATCTGTAGGAAATCAGTAGAAAACCATCTTCCTGACAAAGTCAGCAGCAAAGTGGGACATTCCCTTTGGCCTCTAACACCTGGTTGCTGTGACCCAGCACCTAACCACTATTAAGCCCCATTCCTTCCGGCCTAGGTGGGGCCAGGTATCTAGATGCACTTTTTGGACAAGACCACCAACAGTTCTTCCCTGCACAGCCACCTTCACCTGAATAGACAGAGAGACACCTTTTCACTTCCGGCCCAGTTCCTGATGCACACATTCCCCTCTTTGGAGGCAAACAAAACCAGTCATCTCAGCAGTCATGGAGTTTTAGTTCTGTCCCCTTCACACACAGTCCGGGATACCCAGGATTTCCTACGCTAGTTTTGCAGCTGTATTTTGTATAATAGTAGTCACGTTGCTCTAGTCGCCAGCCTCTCCCAGAAGCGCTGTGCCTTCACTCTACTGTCAGTTATGACTGAGATGTTTAAGAAAAGGATGAGGGCATTTGCTTGTCCAATCAGCATCACCCCTGCCCAGCGAAGCCTGTAAGGCGGGGATGACACTGTGGGGCCTACTTTGTCACAGAGGATCCCCGCATTGGGGCGCCGCTGCGTCATGCTTCTTTGTCACTAACCTGGAGAGAGCCAGACTGCACAGTGTGGGATGCACAAGGTAAAGACAACTTTTAAAGCCCAGGTCCACCAAACAGGAGCACCCGACCCACCAATTACTTCAAATTATGTCAAACTCTGACGGATGCAATGAACTTTATTCCTCACATTTTTAGATCATTCATATCCAGGAAGGTAGAGCTGCCATTTTCCTATGTCCTGTTGAGATACATAGAAATATCAAAGGCTCTGGAGCTCATGTCACTCGTGGTAGTTACTTCTTGCTTTTTGCCACAATATTGCCCATGTGCCCTCCTTTTGGTTACAACCCCACAAACTTCCTTTAGGAACTGACCCTCCACCATGGGAGGCATCGCATAGGAGGGATTGTCAATCGCAATAGTGATCTGCCCCCAACCTTGCCCCCGTCTCAGAGAGGCTTTCTCTCCATGGAAATTGAATCTTGAGTGGTGGGAAGACCTGGACAGAGAAAAGTTAGGGCTGATTCATCTTGATGGTAATAACTCAAAGAAGCTGTGCCCCAGAGGTGTCCCATTCTTGTACCTCACCTGGATGCTATCTTTCTGATACATTTCTTCCCAGTGAAGTTAGCCATAGTGGGTATATGTTGCTGGTATTCTAAAACCCTAACTGATGTACCTCCTGGGAGGCCTACTCTGGAACACTTTTAAGTCTATGGCCTCAGGGGACATGGTAGACTTTCTTCTGCCTGAATACAGATGAGTTTCTCTTCCCGATCTCAAATGGAAACTGTGTATTGCTGCCTGTCTGTACCAAATGCCTGGCTGCGTACCCTGGGCGCCCCACTTGGGCCACTCAGGATGCCCTAAGAACTCTGGCAGCAGTGTGAAAGATAGGTTGAGAGGATAGGGAAGTAGAAGTAAAAACCCACTAGGACATCAGTATAATCACCTGAGAGAGAAGACGGGGGCATGAGCTCAGGCCAAGGCCTGACGGGCATAGAAGATAAAAATAACTTTAAAATTTTTTTAATTAATCTGTCAACTTGTTCATAAACAAGATCTTGAATCCACTAATAGTTTTATGATCAAAATGTAATGCAGACTAATAATATATCTCCACGGAGATTGATGCAAAACTGTTGTTTTGTCAACACTACTTTGATAACTCATCACATAAATGATTAGGAGGTAAATTTGTTAGCACTAAATCTAGACTTTGTTTCATCTATTTAATGATCCTTTTTAAATGAAGCTTTTAATATAATGTAAAAAGAAATCCACATATGGCTTATTTCACAGGCAATACTTTAAGGAAGTAAAACAAGCAAATGACAGATTTTCCTCCACTATGTGGAGGTTTCCTATATCATTTCTTTCCTTTTCTGGTGCTAGCTTGAATCCACATACAGTCCTGGAAGTCTTCTGTTCAAGCAAATTAGATTTTTTTTCAAGTATTTTTTCCTCTTGCCTAAAATTGTACTGAACGTTGCTTGAAATTTTTTTGACTGAGTACACAGACTTGTTTCCTAATCTGTTACCTACTTTATTATAAAGTGAAATGTAAGCCTAGCAGTTAGTCCGTATTGCTTTGATCATCGTTTTTAAAATGTACTTGACAATCTGTGATTCTTCCATAATGCATTTCTCTGAAAAACAGACATAACCCCTGCTGCAGATTAAATCCTTATCTAATGGAAGAGTTGCTTCCTCACAGGTGCTTGCTACAGACCTGGACAGCGGGTTGAATGGCCTCATTGAGTATTCCATTCTCTCTGGCAACCAAGGAGAAGCATTCCAGATTGATGCACTGAGCGGCGTGATAACAGCAAATGGGACTCTGGATTATGAGTTCACCAACTCCTACAGGTTTGTCCCCGGTTCAGATCCATGTGACTGGCTCTCTGCTTTGTTTCTGACAACACTGCTGTTGCTTTGGGAATGACTTTCTATTATGTATAAGCTTAGTTGTAAAATGTGTTTTCTCTTTGATCCAACTTATGATCACTCTTTTGATATATAGAAAGAGTCTTAGGGAATATTTGCAGTTTTGGAAAAGGTGATGAGACTAGAGGAACTTTAAGGTCCCTTCTAGTTCTAAGATTTTGTGACTTTGTGATGCTATTAAGTACTAAAGTGAGAGACTTTGAAAAGGACAATATTTGTAAAATGCCTACTGAATCCTAGAGCACTCTGCAAATGTTTGTTGTTATTGTTTTTTAAAATAGTGAAGACTGAATGACATTGTTCTTTTTAATTCTTTGTTTTTCATATATGAAATCATAATCCTATTGTCAGGTCCTTGCTGCAGAACTGTGTTCTAATAGAAATGACCTTAATAAAAGCACCCATTCAACATTAAATACATCTTTGCCTAGAGTCCAAGATATGCCAGCCTTCTACGGAATTCTATAAAAGAGAATAGTAGTGTTACAAGTCTTCTAGGTATTGAAAAGGTCAGTGCTACAAAAGTCTAGCCATACATGCAGAGATTTTTATGGCACCTCAGTCTGCAAAAGAAAAGGACTATGGAAACAAAAATGTCCGTGAATGGGGAATACTTTTAAGAGCAATGGCCCAGTCTTCTGTGGAATACAATCATATTTTAAAAGAGAAAGGTATATTTGTATGTGCCCATGAGGACAGAGCTCTAGGGTGTGATCACGATAGTGCTTATGCTGCCGGTCTGTTTGAGTAAAAGTACCCATAGAACTGGACGACTTCAGGAAGAAACCTTGAGAAACTGTTCACCTTGTTTGTCTCTGGAGAAGGGGTCACGTAGGAAGCATGGGACCAAAGCTTGACTTTCTTATTGTGCATTTTCATAGGCTTCCTATTATTTGTGTCATTTTTCTGTATGTTCTTCCAAAAGGCCTTGCACAGTGTTTCCTTTAGTCCTCACAGCCACCTCCTGAGGAGGCTGAGTTAGGCATTTTCTCAGTCACTGAAAAGACAACAGACATACGGTGGCTCGCGCAGGGTCACGAAACCATTTAATGATCACGCGTGGACTGGCAGCCAGCTGTTGTGGTTCTGAGTCACACTGTTTCCACCGGACAAGCCACAGAGCTGACCTTCTGTTTAGGGTAAAGAACAGGAATGCAAAAGACCTAAGTGTTCATGCTCTCCTAGGCCAGGCCCCTTCCGTGCTTTATGAGGAGAGTGCAATATATGCCTTTGGTTGAGCAGTGAGAGCTGATGAAAATGGGATCTGTTACTAGGAGGACTGGATTAATTCACCTCTGGAAAACTTCCCAACTCTAAAAGTTTAAGTATTTCGTTCTTTTTGTTTAATATTTCAAAATATCACTTCAAAATTATTTTCAAAGTTTAAGACCTTACCTGGTATTAACTAGTAGCATTTTTTTTCAGTAATAGGATTTTTTCGGTAATATTTTAGTGTAATCAATTGCTACAATACTTATTGTATAAATATACTAAATCTGATGGTATAAATATGTTATAACCTATCCTTGCCACATTGTTTCTATAGTAATTTTAAGCATAAAGCTTTTTTTTCTCCCCATAGATGACAGCAGGTAAATCTCAGCCTAGTTGCCACCTGAGTGATTATGAATTCAGAGATTATTGAAGGTCTGCTATATTCCAGAAACTAAGTATTTCCTGGTTGTAGACTTACTGTTACAATGTTCTTTTTACTCTGTGGAACATAATTAGCCATTAAATCTAACTTCTTTCAGATTTTCCTATTTGTATCACAGTTTCAATGTTCCAAACATTTAGATTGGTCCTAAAATTTAAAAGTGTCCCTCACCATTTCTCTATAAGGAATTTAATTCAAGACTGGGAGAATTGAGAGAAGTTGAACGCAACACATATAGCCACAGAGATACACACACACACACACACACACACACACACACACACACACACACTGTCTCCAGTTCACCAAGGCAAGGAAATATTTTAAACCTCCTGCCTCTCTAGGTTCTCCCCTCCCTCACCTCCTTATGGCTTCTCTTTCCCTTTAGTACTTTTTTCTGATATTTATAGCAGTGGGAAATATGGGATGATTTCAGTGAATGCTTTGGAAAAGGTATCATTTAGCTTTTAACTTTACTTTGAAATATTGCTATTTTGTCTGCTATTGCTATTCCGATACTGTTATAATATAAAACGATAGGGAAAAGATATTGTCAGTTATGATTCTACTCAATATAAATGCACTAAATAAAAATCAAATAATTTTTAGTCCTCATATTAAGCCACATGTAAGAAAACTCAGTGGAAATATGATGACAAATTATAAAATAGACATTTTAAGTTCTGTTTGATTGATATTCCTGAATTTTAAAAACTATTTACCGAGCATGACATACAGACATATGAAACAGTTCTCGTTTTCAGGGAGCTGGAAAATTGAGTGCCATTGTAATCCATGGCAGGAAGTATATTAATAATCACAGTAATTTATGGAGCACCTGCTTTACATGTTAAATTCCCATAACAGACTTAAGATTTACAGAATGAGGAAATTGAAATTCAGAGAGGTAAAGTTTGCCAAAAATATGCCGCTAGTAAATGGTAGAACTGAGATTCTTGTCCATGTAAGTGGTCATAGTAGGGCTTCCTATTGTATCATGGGAATGAATCTGAAAAGTACATACATGTATATTAACAAAACAGAAAAAAAATCTTTAAAAACTTAAAATAATAATGACAAGTAAGTTCCAGTTTTCAGTTTGTGAAAACACTTGTCTAGGTGTAAGCATGCAATAATTGGATTTGAATCACTGTTTTCCACCACTTGGCTTATGGAGAGACATTTCACTGTTTAAGATGGTACTTGATATTCATGTGAGCCTTGTAACACTTCAGGGCCAAGATTTTTAGTCTTTTGAAGGACTTTTCAAATGACCAACAAAAGTGTCCTAGGCAAATGAGAGTTAATTTCAGTGTTTAAAAATGCAGTTTCCCGCATACACATTCTAGGTCAAAGAGCAGTTATTGCCAGGAGCAATGCTAAACTCATACTCCCATTGAGTGCTCATTGTGAGAGAAATAATAAAAAGCAGTAATATATGCAAGGTAGGAAAAGCCTGAGATGTTAATTATCTTTTCCGAAATACATGTCTCACATGTCTCATAAGCAGCAGGGCTGGGTTGGAACCCGTCTGTTGACTCCCCATGGAAAAGGGAATAAAAGACACTGCAGGCAGGACGCATGAGGAAAGGTATGGCTATGCCATTATTTGGTGTGTTTGGAAGTAACAAATGGTACAGTGCACCTGAGTGTGGGATAATGGGAAAGAGGCTGAGCATATGCAGGACTAGGATGAAGATGGTCAAAAGGTAGAAACTTCCAGTTACAAGAGAAATGAGTGCTGGGGGTATAATGTATAGCACGGAAACTACAGTTAACACTGTTGTATGGTATATTGGAAAGTTGTTAAAAGAGTAGGTTCTAAGAGTTCTCATCACAAGGATAAAAACGTTTTTTTCCTTTTTTGTGTCTATATGAGATGATGGGGGTAAACTAAATTTAGTGTGGTAATCACTTAACAACATATATAAGTCAAGTCATTATGCTGCATACCTTAAACTTGTAAAGGGCGGTATATCAATTACACCTCAATAACACTGGACAAAAGTCACACAATAATCTGAAAAAAAAAGAGGCTGGTAGGTTTCAGGCAAGTTTTGAAGGACTTTATATGCCATATAATGGGGATTGTAACCTATCTGGTAGGCTGTATAAAAGTGTAAGCAATTGAGTGCATGTTCAGATCTTTATTTTAAAAGACGTCTGGTAATGGATGTACTGCAGGACCAAGAACACGCATCAGGCAGGCTCCATAAGCTAGACAACAGCTGTGGAAGGTCCGTGATGATGAGTCAGTGGGATGGAAGGAGGGGGCCTACTTACTTACTAGTTGATTCAGATACGGAACCCATCGGAACATGGTGACCAGTTGAATTAATTTAACAAGGAAAGAGAAAATACTTCTGAAATTTCTACATAGGAAAAGCAGGAAGAAGAATAGATTGGGATTGGGATTTGGGGGGAGGCATTTTGAGTTTGAGGGACTCATGCAAGAGCAAAAGTAAAGATACTCCTTAGGCAATTAAAATCATGGACAGCACAGGGAATAGTCAACAACATTGCAGTAACTTTGTGGTGTCAGATGGGTACTAGGCTTATTGTGGGGATCACCTCGTAAATGATATAAATGTCGAATCACTATGTTGTGCACCTGGAGCTAATAAATTGTATGTCAATTGTAATTGAAAACTAAATTTAAAACAAAATATGTTGATCTGGAGCTGAGGGAAGAGGTCTTCATTGAAGATTTGGATTTGGGATTGATCTAGGGAAAATATGTAAAATGGAATTACCTGGACAGAATATGTAAAATGAGCACTTGGGGGATTGCCACGACTTGAGGGCCACACAGAGAAATAGACACCACAAAAATAGATTCAGGGACTAAACATGAATCTATTAGAAACATGATAGAAACATGAACCTGGAAAAGGTGGTTTCATGGAAACCAAGGGGAGAGGTTGGACTGTATAAAAGAAAGGGGTTTCAAAATGTGTATGGTTTAGAATCGACTAGAAGTACTCCTTATATTAAAGAGTTTGCAAGCAATAGGCTTGTCCTAAATTGTCTCCTAACAAGATAACGTACACACTGTTATATTTGTAGGTTAATTAATACAAAGCTGTAAAGTTAATTTAAAACTCAAGTGAACAGATTAATTTTCTTTAACAAAAATATTCTACAGTTTAAGTGAGCAAATACAGTTTTCTATAACCAATATGTACTATAAGCACCACAAATTCTGGGAGATCAAACAACAAATATTTCATGGTTATGGGTTAGTATCTTAGAAAGCATCTCTAAACTTCAAAGAGAAGAACTGTAATTTATGATAGTAAGAAACATCATATGTGTAGATTTAAAGTTATATAAAAATTTTGCCCCATTTGGCCAGCATCCCAACACTGTGTTTTGTTCATTTTTCCTTCTGTAGTCACCAGAATGGAAATATTCTCCATCCTTACATCCTTCTGTTCATGAACAAGGGCCGAAGTACAAGTTTCCAAAATACATATGGCAGGATTATTTCCTTTTAGTTTTCAAAATACATATGGAAGGATTATGTCCTTTTAGTTTTCAAAATACAGATGACAGAATTATTTCCTCTGTGGACTTCTCAGTGAATACCACTGGGACCTGGAATTTCTTTTCGTTTCAAACAAGGCTGAGTGAGCATTTTGAGGTTTATAATGTTCATGTCCACAACTAGAAAGTGATCATTGTCTGATGATTAGAAAGCTCTTGATATAATTTTCCAAAGGCGAGCCATGGAAGGGATGGAGGATAGTGAGTTGAGGAGTGAATAAAATAGGAAGCAGAGACAACTGTAATGCATGATTTTCTTTTTCAGTAATGTCGAGTTAAAAGGGAGGAATGCCGGGTGGCGGTGACTAAGTGGGATTCAGGCTGGAGAGTAGTGCATGTTTTTAGGAATGGCTCAACGTGAGCATGTTTACAGTCAGAAAGAAAGTATTGTTAATAGATAGATAAAAAATAAAGATTTGACTCTAAGCACACATTCTTATTTAAAAATTTTTATTGTTATCAAAGTAGTACATTTTTTGAAAAATCAAATAGTATCAGAGTATCAACAGACTTAGATGAAAGTCAGCTGCCATTGTCTCACCTGTGCCACTACTAAAGCCTGCTAGAGGCTGACATTTTTAACTCGTTTTCTCCATTATTATAAACACCAAGATGTCTTCATTTATCATTTTAAACATTATCTCTCGACTTCCTGTTAAAATAGATGTGGGTTTAATCTTTTTACCTTCTCGTATCTGATTCTCTTTATATTCATACACTGTTTTTCATTTACTCAATAATCAGTGTTTACATTATATGAGTCTATAAATGTTCACTTCAGAGCCATGCCATTCTTCTATTTCCATTCTTACTCTCCCCCTTACCCCCAAATTAATGATTATCTATATCCGTGTACTTAATTCCTTGTAAATGTTCCAGTAGCTCTGTCATGCCCACACATCTTTCCCCCCCAAATGCCTCTCCTATTCTATCAAGTCCCCTTTGTTCCTTGGAGACCTCCTTCCTGCTGCTTTCTGCTCTGCTGATCTAGTCTTACCAATCTTTACTGTGCTCTCTAAGCCTTTAGCAAAGCTGATGATTTCACGACTTTGCTTTGTTGCTCTCCTACTTGCGCCCATGTGATGGATTTCATGTCTTTCTGTTTCTTAGTTTTCTCTTCCAGGAGCTTTGTAGGAAAAGATGCCAGGGAAGTCAATTCTCTGAGTTCTTGCATATCTAAAAATGCCTTTATTCTCCTCTCATGTGATTATGCAATGGATAATATAGAAGTTGAACATTTTTTTAGAGTTTTGGAGGCACTGTTCTGTTATCTTTTAAAACCCAGTGTTTCTGTTGAGAAGTCTGGTGCCATTGTAATTATATGCTTTGTATATGATATTTTTTTCCTTTTCTGTGGAAGTTCTCAGGTTCTTTACCCATAATGTTTAGAAATTTTGTGAGTATATACTGTGATGTGGGTTTTTCCTTGTGCTGAGTACTTGGTGTGCTCTTTTAATAAGGAGAAATCTTTCTTTTTACTTTCTTATATTATTTCATTGTTAATTACCTCTCCTTCTGTTTTTTGGGGGTTTTTTGTTTGTTTGTTTTTTCTTTTGTTTTGTTTGTTTGCTTATTTTGTCCTGTTCCTTTTCCTTGGATCCTATTCAATCAAGCGTTGGGCTGCCTGGATTGATCTTTTGTCAGTAATATTTTATTTCCTACTTTCCACTTCTTGTTTTGTGTCTTGGTTTATTTTTGTTTTTTATGGAGAATGCCTTAATTTTAACCTTCTAAACTTTCTTTTTTGCTTTCTAGTTAAAAAACATTTTGGATATTGTATATATTTTTATTTCCAAAAGTTCTTCCTTGATCTTTGAACTTTTCCATAGCATCTTGTTCTTGATTTATGCATGCATTATCTTCTGCTGTCTCTCCAAGGACATTAATTAGAATTGTTTTTACATTTTCTTTTATTCTTTCAAGATCTGTGTGTTTTTTCGAGTTCATTTCTTCTCTTTGTCTATTTTGTGCTCTCTTCTTCATGTTGGAGGCTTTCTGTGGGAGGTAACTGCTAAGTCTTTAGCATCTCTGAGTGAGCTGGTGGAGCTTATTGACCAGTACACTTAACTTCAGATGAACCAGAGGGGAAGTCGACTACTTTGCAGGATGACATACAAATGACAATGTATAAGGTCAGACAATTAAGTTCACGAACTCATTCTAGAAAAAGTACTACATACCTCATTGCTGAATATCACTACGGTCACCTTCGAAGTACTCCCCTTGGGAAGCCATGCACAGACACCAGCACCTAGTCCACCCTTCAAAGCAATTATGGAACTCTTTTTTTGGAATGGTCTTCAGAGCTGTCGTCATATTATGCTTGATGTCCTGAATGTCATCAAAATGTCTTCCTTTCAATATTTCCTTTATCTTTAGGTAAAGAAAGAAGTCATTGGGGCCCAGATCAGGTGAGTAGGGAGGGTGTTCCAATACAGTTATTTGTTTACTGGCTAAAACCTCCTTTACAGACAGTGTCATGTGAGCTGGTGCATTTTCGTGTTGCAAGAGCCATGCATTGTTGGCGAAAAGTTCAGGTCGTTTTCATCTAACTTTTTCACATGGCCTTTTCAGCACTTCCAAATAGTAAACTTGGTTAACTGTTTGTCCACTTGGTACAAATCCATAATGAATAATCCCTCTGATATCAAAAAAGGTTAGCAACATTGTTACAACAAGTTCGGGAACTTAATTGTCAGACTACGTACAGAGAGTTCTCTTTTCTTGGAAGGTGCTTTTATTTCTCCAAGGATAGTCTCTCGATATTATTCATTCTGAATATGATCGTCAGGTATTCATTTGCCTGGGAGTGAAGAGCAATGGGCAGAGGGATTTGATTGTTCTGTATTTTGAGTTTAAAATAAATCTTTAAGCTATTTTTGGATCTCACCTCACCATTTGCCATGTCTCCAGCCTCTCCTTAGTTACATGGGGACAAATCTGTTTCTCACTCATCCTTCTCTCTCTCCAATGCATTTTAATCTGTGGTTTCCTCTGACCCACTCACCAGTAACCACTCCAAAACTGGCTTGCATTTTCTAGAAATTTGTTGAAATTTCTCACCCACTTTACCCACTAATATCATCTCCCATTCTGTTTGTAGCCTTATGGATGTATATCTTATTTTAAATTCTTTTGTTCTCATTATAGTAGAATCTCAGGAGAAAGAGGAACTAAAACTGTGTGGATATAACCAGAAATCATAGCTCTTCTTTTCATAGGTGTTTCTGATGTTGGCTGATTATCTTTTCTTAGAATTTCAGGAGGAATATTTCATTGTTGGAAGACATTTAAAATACTGGTGAGAATTTTGAAAGATCTTCTACCAACATCTTCAGTATTTGTTAAGGCAATCAGCAAAGATCTTACCTGGTCAAACCTCCTTTAAAGTTTAACATGGTTAAAGAAGCTTCCTGTGGTTGATAGAGCAGAGGAAAAATGCTCTGAACTAAAATGGGACTGTTCTAAATCTGGCCTGTCTCATTTATAGCCTCTGCTGATAATACTCATCAGGGTAGCAATTCTGGAACATGGAGCCAGTTGGACTGGCTACAATCAATAGCTTCACAAAGGCTGCCAAAGAGCCATCATAAGAAACTTGAGGTCTCACAGAAGTTGTGTGTAGAATCTCAGTGGATCTGCCTTTATAATTTTTCATTTATTCTTTAAGCTATTGAGAAACCTTTTACTTGTCCTTTTATTTTGAAATTGGATCATATATTTTCCTCCATATCAAAGAGTCTCACTTCTTTTTTTAACCTGACATAGGCATTACATAGAACCCCTGAAGTTGTAATGTTGTAAAAATAAGGGTGGTTATGGCTATAGTGGAAGAATAAGACGTAACTTTGATGTCTTGGCTGAGACTTTAGTATGACATTGGGGAAAGGCAGGCAACAGGGGCAGAGAACATTATGAGTTGATTATTTTTAGTAAAATATTTCCATATGTATCTGACTTACGTTCATACTAACAAAACAAAATTTCCACATGGAATTATTCCTAGGCTCCAGAAGTGTGAAACTCAAGTGGTCGTTATCTTGATGTCCCAACTCTGATAGTGTTGAAGGAAGCCTGTGTGCTTCATGCACGGTAGATAAGCAGTAATCACTTGCTATTAAGTTCATGCTTATTTTACATCATTTTAAAATTTAAGGTTGGAAAGAAAGAACACTTATCAGGTAAGCTAACAATGGAAAAGAAAGTCGAAGTGTGTCAACTTCCAAAACTCAGTTTCTTAAAAGGTAGTATCAACCACTGACTAAGACTAATACCATCTCTGAAGTAAAGATCATCTTCTGATTAACAACTCACTTTATTACTCACCTACCCTCCTGGATCTCCCAGTGTCTAGAGGGGGGTGAAAAATAAGCTAACGATTATACATTAGGGAGTGATATATACACAGTAAGAGAGTCATGTTGAAGGAGGATAGTATAGCACAAGCTTTCCAGGCAACCAAGACCTGGGCTCTAATCCAGGCTCTGTCACATAATAGATTTATAATGCTGGACAAATCTTTAGAAAATAGCACTCAACCTATATTAAAGAAAATCAAATAAGGTAACCCATCGGCTTTCAAGGTACTAATGGGGGAGGCAGACAAAGAAGGCATCCAAACAAAGGGTGATGATTGCTATAGCAGAAGAATATACAGGGTGCTATGGGATAGAGAAGGGGCATCCCAATCAGACGAGAGGTCAGTGAATGCCTATCGAAGATGTAAACTTGAAAGACCAAGAGGGTGTAGGGATGGAGAGCCCAGGCAGAAACCAGCTCACAGAAGGTGATGTTGTGTGTCCTCAAGACTTGGACTACCCCTGGAGAGCTAAGGAAAGGTTTTAAATAAGAGAATCGAGTTTTCAAATCAGGAGTTTAGATAGAACAATTGAGTTGCAGTGTGGGGGGATGGACAGGAGCCGATGAGGCTTGCAGTAGGAAGATTGGCAAGGAAACCAATGATCAGACGAGAAAGGATATAATGAACGTACGGCATTCCAGATAAAGATGGTAGGGCATGAGGCTACAGAGACCAACCTGTCCTGGTTTGCCCAGGATTATCCTGATTTTAAAAACAACAACAACAACAACAACAACAAGCGGAGTCTCATGTCCCAGGAAACTCGTCAGTCCCTGGTGAAACAGGATGGTTCACCAGCCTTTCTGAGGCTTGAAAGGTATGGCTGAAATGGACGAGAACTGAAGCAAATAATACTCAAGAGATAAAATCTATGAGACTCGTAATTAATTGGATGTGGGGAATTGGTTGACAGGGAGAAGTTGAAAACACTAATGTGGTTTCTAACCTGTTTGCTGGAGAAGCTCGTTGTACCATCATCCGAGACAGATTGCATCACTGCATGTGAATTCTTTCAGATCATAGATTGTTACGTCTACTTTACAGTCCAGGCCAATCATGCATCTTTTGTACATGTATTAGTCATGCAATATCCTCTCTTAGTTCTACCATTTTGATCATTTTGCAATTTGGGTCTAAAAAAATATCAATACAAAGCAATCTTTTAGTGCCTCTATCTTTTGTTGATACAGTAAAATGGAAATATGTAGCAATATCCAGGCCATGCGTGGCCAGGCCATGCTTATACAATGAATAGGCATTGGTGTTTGTATCTATTAGGTTGTTCTTAGTAAGAAAGGACTGGATTTGACAGTATGTCTCCCAGATATGGTGCATTTGTTTTGGTATAAATGCTTCATGTCCCCTGGTAGCTTGCTGGATTTGCTTCTCTAAACATGTCAAAAATAGATAAATAAATTTCAGGCTACCATTCTTTTATAATATATATTAAATGATGCTATTTAGAAAAAGCCAGGAAGAGAAATTAAAGTAGCTAGTCAGTGCATTTAAAATTTTTCGACTAGAAATTCAATATTTGTGTTGTTTTACTTATTTTTTTTTTTTTTTTGGATAATAGATAACATTCCTTGATTCTTTTCCAAACCAGCTTGACTGTGCAAGCCACGGATAAAGGGATGCCCAGGCTTTCTGGTACAAGTGTGGTCAAGATACAAGTGATTGATGTAAATGACAATGCTCCAGTTTTTCTCCCCCATGAAGCAGTGGAAGTAGCAGAAAGTAAGTGTGGCAATTTGCAAAAGTGGTTTTGACGAAGTTGTGTAACATCATCTTCCATTTTTTTCAGCCAGGCGCCATATTAACTGTGAGTACTAATCCTCAACAGCCATGCATCATAGATAGTTTTCATCTTCATTTTATAGAATTGAAAATGCGTCATCAAAAGTTAAATATCAACTGTCAAAGCAGTTAACTGTGAAAGCTGGGATTTGCATTCAGATTAGCTAGAGGCCAATTCCCCATGCTGAAACCACCATTCCACACAGGTTCTTTCTGTGTACAGACCTTTCTTAAAAATGAAATCTATGAAGAAGCATATTTTGTTCACTGTGGTGATCGTCCTTAAACTCCTCTGAGAAGAAGCGATCTTCTTAGACTGAGAACTCGGTCAGTCTTCACAGTATACTAATGACAAGTGATAAGTGAAGGGAATTGGATGGTCATCAAACAAAGTCACCATTTTCCTCTTGTGTAAACTAAACTTCAGCAATTGAAGAAATATTTTACCACATTACTGGTAAAAGTTGGAAATGCAACATTTTATGTCATATGCTTATTAATCTTAATTATTTGGGTCTCTGGGCTATAAAATGACCATACAGCATGATCCCAAAGTTGTCTGTGGTCAATGGTTCGAGTGGTAAAACCCAACCCAACTCTTTATGGTTGAAGTTGCAAAGAGTGGTGGCCCTTCACTTGCCTCTCTCCTTTCACTCGTAATACCAAACTTATTCCTAAAGTGTTCCTAACATTTTATGTCCACAAATAATAACAATCACCACTCAAGAGGGATATATTTCAGAGATTTCTATATATAAGTATATCTACAAATAGTCTAAATATTCTAAAATATTCTACCAGTAAAAGACTGTTCGGTTTTACCTCCCAGATGATTTCACAACTTTGCTTTATTGCTCTCCTAGTTGTGCCCATGTCATGGATTCCACCTATTTGATATATTTTAATTCGCATTTACTGAACATACTATTCCAAAGCACATACATTAGCATCAAAATGCAGCAGTATGCCCAGTATAAATATATCACAAGAACAAACAGCATAAATCAAAATGTACTGAATGGGGTAAGGTGTGGTTGGTGCACATAGAGAATGTTCAAGCTTGAAATATAAAAATTATGAATCTCATATACAGTGGAACTATTCTGAATACCTTGGCATCTTTTTTCTACCTGTACCATACATATAAGCTTAAAAACAAAGTGCCTTTCATGGCAGTTAAACTAAAGAATAGCTACAGTGTGTGAGGCATTTGATATGTCACTTTTTGGGGGTGAAAAATATTACAGATTTGCTTTCATTATATGTACTATGTATACTTTTCCCTCCTATTCTTGATAATTCTGAGTCACATTTAAAGAAAGGAAGCAGTCTATGTACCACTCAAAAGAATAATTTTGCAAAAATAAGTACAAGGAACTAAGTATCTATTTCTAACTTCAGCATCCAAATACTTTCATTTCAATCTTGTGTATTTTTCAAAATCTTATGTTTTGTATTAATGTTTTGAATAATAACCTTCTTGCCACCTATGTCCCCCATGAATATATGATTTTGATACAAACACTATATAGGACAAATAAGTGGGTTGCAATGTTTCTTGGTCCTGGAATTGTGCTGTAAGAATACAATTAAAAACGTAATATAAAAATTGAATATACCCTACCTCCTCAATTCCCCACTCAGTGGTAAATTTTCGCTTTTATTGGGCTTATAAATTCTTCAAAGTTTCTGTTCCGTTCATAATGAGCTTTGTATGAGAAATCATGCCAAGAAACAGCAAATCATGTTGGACTTAAAATAAAAAATGCTTGGATGGAACTACTAAAGAAAAGTCTTTCAAAGGGTGAATTTTAATGGAGACTGACATTGGTCATGACTATTTCAGATTCTTTGCCTGGTGTAATTGTGACTCGGATATCAGTTCATGATGTGGATTTGAATTCAGCTTTCATCTTCCATTTCGCCAAAGAGAGTGACGCTGGAACCAAGTTTGCTATTGATCGGAACACTGGAGTAGTGGTGCTAGTGAAAACACTGGATTTTGAAGAAGCTACTGAACATGAGCTGCTTATCCAAATTTCGGATTCGGTGCACCACACAGAGGGAGCGCTCGTCATCCGTGTGGTGGACGTCAATGATAACCCACCAGTATTTTCTCAAGATTCTTACCAGGTAAACAGCTTAAAAAGATGCTGAAACACAGGCAAAACTGGAAAGAATAGGGAATAATGTAAGCCTATGCTTGTTGGCAGACTACTTAGGCATACCATATTCACTGTTTTTAGTGCTTAAGTTGATGCTGAGGAGTTTATATTTCATACCCTGGAGGCTAGAAATATATATGGAATTGAATATCTCATTCAAATTCAGTTTTTTAAGTATATATCATGTCATCATATGAAAGTATGTCACCATTTGTATAGTTTTTAGGGATTGGGGACCAATTGTTCTAACTATCGGAACTTGCCTAATATTTTCAAAGCCATAGACAAGACAATAAGGTAGCTTGGATTATCTGCAGTTTCAAGTCATTTGAGAAAACTTTTTCTTTCCTAGGCATATTTTTGGAATATGTTGACTAACATTTTACAGAAACAAATCATGAACAAAACTGTAAAGAGGAAATTTTAGTTTTTAGAGCATAGTGTATGTTTGTAGATGTGACGACAATAATAGCATTCAACTAAGTACTTGGAAACAGGCTTCAGGACTCTTGGATATAGCAAATGTAGGGTTACCGTGTAAACACAGGAGGGAAACTAACATAAGTAATGATTTTCTGTGAAGGCTTGCTACATTGCACAACGTACATATGTAATAATATAACTATCCTCTACCACACAGAAATAATTTGGAAGGAAATTTTTCATAATAAAAATCAAAACAATTAATTTTTTTAAAATATATTTTTTTTCTGAATACTGAGACCACTACACAAGCTTCTTATAATATGTCAGCTCTATAAATGAATATGTCTAATAAAGTCAGGTTCTCTGTGTATTTTCCTTAAGCAAAATAAATAAAATGATCTCATGTTCTGGCTGTTAGTGACAATATTTATAGTCTTTAAGTACAATGTCCATTTCTCTCTCTTTTTCCCCCAGGTCACCATTCCTGAATCGGTGCCTGTGGGGTACTCCGTGCTGACCGTGACAGCCATGGACTTAGAAAGCAACGAGGACATTTCTTACAGAATCCTTTCATCTTCTAAGGAATTCTCAATTGATCCTATGAATGGTGAGTTATTTATAGTGGCTTTAGTGTTCATAGGTTTGAGTTACAGGGTGGAAACCTGAAGTAATCCTTTCCAAATGCTCTTAAAATAGCTCTCCACCCCCAACCCCTGGTTAAATTATAGACACCACCTTCTTATTTCTCTTCACATCAAATGCTATGGTAGCAAATCCCAGTGTTATTTTTCTTCTCCAACAACTCAGTGGCTGGGAAGCAAAAGGAATTGATTAAGTGCTGGCAGAGGCGCATAAGTGCAGAGATCCCCATATAGTAAACACCCAGTCCATCAGTCCAGCCAAGCACCATTCACGTAGTTACCCCAGACCTCGGCAAGAATCAGATGAAGTCGAATGGACTAATTTAGTACTGAGGACTTCACGTTACTAGAATTTGGAAGCTTTTTATCAAAGCACAAGTACGAAGAGTTCAGTAAGAGCATCATACATTCAATAAGGACCTCCCCCCCAAAAAAAAAAAATCAAAAAGGGAAAATTATTTGAGCATCTCGACTAAGTAAAAACATTGTGGCTCTGGTTTATTTGATGCCTTCTGAGGCTCTGTACTTTTATCAGAACAAGATATTCATGGCTGGGAAATGTGTTAGGCAAGTGATTTTAGATTAGAATAGTTAAGCATTGTATAGAGAACATTTAACGGTGAGTAGACATTAAAGCTAAATTTGGTAAAAATGAATAATTAGCAAAGCACGGTCCCTGACAGAGCACACTCTAGAAAAGAACAGCCTGGGACACAGTACACTGTGTTCCCCATCTCCACTTACAATGGCATCATTTCACAAGTGAGGGCTAATTTTAAAATGACCCTCAGGATGGTGGATGTTAACTAGACTTATGGCAATATATACATATATTGAATCATTATGTTGTATACCTGAAACTAATCTAATGTCATATATCAATGATATCTCAATTGAAAAAAAAATTAACCTGAGGATTATCTAAAAGAAAAATTAAGTCATGAAATACAAACATGAGGCCCATGGTGTGTTGTAATGGGGAGATGTGGGTCATGTGGCCACATGTGTGGATAAATGTCTGTAGTATGGATGTAAACATGTCAGGAATTTGGCTTTCCTTTGCTTTGTTTTCTGTCTCTCTCACCTCATACTCGCTTTCTTTCTCTCTCCCTTCCTTTTCTTTCCTTTCTTTCTTTCTTTCTTTCTTTCTTTCTTTCTTTCTTTCTTTCTTTCTTTCTTTCTTTCTTTCTTTCTTTCTATTTTATTTTACCTTTATTAGATATGTACATACACATACATATGTGAGTGTGTGCGTGTGGCGTCAGATGATGGGACCTGCTGCCCTGGCCACAGCAGATCACAGTGTGGGAAGTGGGAGGTGGTCCCTCTGAGCTTTCATTCCTAGCAGCTCTTTTGCTTGATATGAGTTATCAACAAACTTTACAGTGAGATATTGATGAGAACATTTTTAAAACATAACATGTTATCAGATCAATTTAATTCATGGTGGGACCCCAACTGAAATGTGACATTTATATGATAGCATTCTGTATTCTTTTTTATCGCCCATACTTAAAACACATGTATCTTAGAAACATGTCATTATATGCATGCTTGGAAAAATGACATATTTCTATATTTTAAACAATATAATATATTAAATATATTTCATCAATAAGGGGAAAATCCATGTGCTGAACGAAACAAGAGGTTTAGGAAAAATATCTCTATAATTAAGCCACAGTTGTAACTTTGCATTATCAGACTTACTGCTTTTATTTGACTAGAGTATTGTCAACCAGTATTTCCTAAATACATACCTGTGTGCTAGAATGTTGTTATACATGTATCTATGGGTAGCAGCGTGGGGTATACATTTTTCAAATAAGAATACATTTTCCTTTAAAATGGAACAATTTACTATACCAAAATAAGATTAAGAAAAATTTGTGGCAGAGTCATCCTCAAGGAGCATACATACTTAAAGAGTGAATGCCATGAATATTATTTCTGGATCTTAAATGTTACAAAAGCATAAATATAATAATTTTAATTTTCTATTTGGAGTTACTCTTGGTTGTAACTTAAGTAACAAATCTAACAAATAACTAAACACATTAGTAAATATTTCATAAATATTTACTGACCAAATGGATCATGAAATTTTCATTTCATGACATTTAATTTATGTCTTGTTTTTCAGGCACAGTGTTTACTATCAATCCTGTGTTTCTTCTGGATAAAAAATCAACAGTTCAGTTTCTTGTTGAAGCCAGTGATGGTGGAATTCCTGACCTGAGGGCTCTTACCTTAGTGGAGATAGAAATACAAGATATAAATAATTATGCCCCTGAATTTGTAGTAGAATATTATAACCTTAGCTTGAGTGAAGATGCTAGAATTGGAGGCACGCTTGTCACCTTTTCAACCATTGACCGTGACTGGACCCGTGAAAACACACATGTTGAATATTCCATCATCAGTGGTAATTCACAGAACAGGTTCCATGTGGAAACTAGTTTCATTCATTCGGAATATCGTTATAAACAAGTTGGTTATCTGGTGTTGCTTCGCAGTCTGGACAGAGAAGCTTTTGCCAGTCATAAACTTGTCATTCTGGCATCTGACCACGGCTGCCCTCCATTGAGTTCCACAGCCATTGTATCCATAGAAGTGCTTGATGTCAATGACAATCCACCGACATTCAACAGTCTGAAATATCATGCCCATGTTAAGGAAAGTACCCACCTAGGGAGCCACATCACTGTGGTCTCAGCCAATGACCGTGATGTGGGTTCGCATGCAGAAATCATCTACCACATAATCTCTGGAAACGAGAAGGGGCATTTTCACTTAGAAGAGAAAACTGGAGTTCTTTATTTGATGAAACCTCTGGATTATGAAGAAACAGTAAAATTCACTTTAACTATCCAAGCTTCAGATGAAGAAAAGAAACATTTTTCTTTTGCAGTTGTGTTTGTCAATGTCCTAGATGATAATGACCATGCACCTCAGTTTATGTTCTCAAGCTTGAACTGTGTTGTTCCTGAAAATCTGCCTGTTTTCTCCACCATATGTTCTGTAAATGCTTTGGATTTTGATGCAGGTCCTTATGGAGAACTGACCTATTCTATCATAGCCCCTTGTTCTGTCACTCATGGGGTGACTCATAACCATGACCCCTTCCTCATTGACCCTCTGACAGGGGATATCCGTGCTAAGCAAGTCTTTGACTATGAAAACAACAATAAATACTGCCTCACAGTTCAGGCAAAAGACAAAGGTGACTCAACAGCCTCCTTAATGGTTTGGGTGGATATTGAAGGGATTGATGAGTTTGAACCCATTTTCACTCAAGATCCGTATTTTTTCAACCTCCCAGAAAAGAATAACATAAGACAGTTGATTGGCAGAGTGGAAGCATCAGATGCAGATGCTGGTATCGATGGTGTTATTCTTTACTCCCTTGAAACGCCATCTCCTTTCTTTTCAGTAAATAAAACTAATGGAAATATTTATTTGACTAGAGCCCTTCCCCTAATAAGAAGTCAAGTCAGCAAAGAAGACACCATTGAAATGAAAATAATCGCTCATAGCCCTAAACAGGACTCCAAGTTCACATCTTGTACTGTTTTTGTGAATGTGTCTTTTTCCTCAGAAGGAAAACACTGGGCATTGTCAGCTAGCAGCTTCTCCATCAGCCTCACGATCTCCTTTTTAGTGTTCCTGTTACTGGTCTTCATTCTCATTGTCTTGATTTTAAGACATAAACGAAAAGACACAATAAACAATTATGAAGAAAAGAAAATGTCATCATCCTTAGATATCAATTTGAGACTGACCAAGGATGCCAGCATGCTCAAGCCCTTCCAGAAAACCAATGACTGCAGTAATGAGAACGCCGTGCCTGTGGACTCCATGCCAGAATGGTTGAGTTTAATAAGCATCATGGAAAAGGACATTGTAAATCTGTACAGGCACTCGAACTCCAGTGGCCACTGTTCTGTGGAAGGAGAAACTGCTGAAGATAAAGAGATCCAGAGGATAAATGAGCACCCTTACAGAAAGGACTCTGGCTCAGTTCTGAGTGACCGAGACTCCAGGGTGCCAGACTCTGGAATCCCAAGGGACTCAGACCAGCTCTCCTGCTTGTCTGGGGAGACCGATGTGGTGGTCACTGTCGAAACAGCAGAAACCAGCCATACATTTGAGGAAGGAGATAGAGGAGAAGGCTGTGGTACAAGCTATGTTCAAAATAATGTGTTACCCCACACACTGAAGAAGAGAGAGGCAAAAGTGGGCGTCCTGGCTGAGATCAGAAAAGAGTCTGTCTTTGTTTCAGGTGATCAAGAAGCAAGATGTGCAACTCTTTCGACCCAGAGAACCTCTGATCATGAGGTGAGAGGCAACTATCACTGGGATTATCTCCTCAGTTGGGAACCCAAGTTCCAACCTCTTGCCTCAGTATTTAATGATATTGCAAAACTAAAGGATGAGCATTTACATATGCCTGGCATTCCCAAAGAGAGGAAATCTTTTGTTTTTCCACCACCATTGATAACAGCAGTAGCACAACCTGGGATTAAAGCAGTTCCACCAAGAATGCCAGCCATGACCCCAGGGCAAGTGCTTCAGAAATACCCACACTCCCCGCTTCTCTACCATCTCAATTCTCTGCCAGAAGCCATGACTCCCAGTTTCTCTCCATCTCTTTCCCTACTGACCACACAGACCCCTGCCATGACTCCACTGTTGTCAAATGGAGAACTGTTGGGAAGACATCTAAGTGATACATGCCATGAACTTAAAGTAGAAGATGAAGTTCAAATATAAAATGGCCTTGACATCAAGCACCTGCTCATCATTGGTCATAAATGACTGAACAGAACACTCTTAAGCAAGCTCCTCGAGACTGGGTGCGTTTTATCTATAAGTGAGTGATTTAATTTAGTCAGGGTTTTTAGAAACTCCTCATTCAAGTTTCTCAAGTTTCTTCCACCCTTAATGAGGAGTTACCCCTCTTTTAGCCTTTATGTTTTGCTCTCAGGACTCCTTTGTGTGTGTGTGTGTGTGTGTGTGTGTGTGTGTGTGTGTGTGTTATGTAGTACATATTCTGTCATACATGGTTTTCTGTATGATTAGATTTCCAAAGGACACAATGAACTCAACTGATTCTCAACATGTTTATATGAAATAAATGGAAATAAACCACAGGTATAGTACATTCAGTCACATTACTTCTGATTAAACTGCTATATCTAAAATGACTCAGTAAAGACTGAATAAAGAATGAGTGTAGTACAGAAAGTAACAGAGGGTAAAATTGGAAGAATAAACTTAAATTTTAAAGTGAAGCAATTTTCTGTAGATAAGATATCTTTAGAGATGCATTTCTCCACTCTCCCCATTGGCCACACTTGTAGAGCTTAGCCATAATTTGAATTTTAATGTGGTATCTTTTGGATATTGAATGAGAAATTAAGAATGAAATTTGTCATAACTCTGTGCCAAATAAGAAAATGAGTCCTGATTAAATTAACTAGAGATGTTTGTCCTTGACAGAGGTATAGGATTGATAAAAACAGTAAGAACATGGTTCGCTGTCACCTAAGACACATTTCCTAGGCCCTCTTTACAAATAGAATGATGATTTTTTTTTTTTAATGCTCTGTCTTGTAAATAGTACGGGTACAGACATTAAAGTTTGAAGATTAATTTGTAGGTATTTCTTCATTTTATTTTCTTCTAGATATAGTAACTTTTGGTGAGAAATAATTTATCCACTCAATGTCCGTTTTAAGAGTTTGCATAGATAAAATTATGTTATTAGCTAATAATTTTTATAGAGTAACTTAGCAATATATTTTTAAATGGATTTGTTTTTTACAAAATGTTTCTACTATAAAAGTGAAGGATGTGTGTGAGAAGTCTTTCTCCCATTTGTACATACTCTTGTTTAGCTTTAACGGTCATTAGACAGAGCAGTTTGGCAACAGTTGAAATAACTCTGTTTTGTACGGCTATTTCAGAAATATAGTGGTGGTGTGTAGTCTCACATATAATGCTATATCCTTCTCTCCAGTGAGTCTGAGAATCTGTCAAAGATTCTTATCCATTCCAGGAAAGCAGTGGACATCCCAGACATGATGGTCCAGAAGTCATTCATGGTAGGCAACATGGCCAGTCTTTGGAATAAGAGTTTAGGATTCCAATGGGCACCTGGTATGGTTTTCTTAGTGATTAGTGAGGCCTTCTGCTATAGAAATGTTTCCTTTATTTTATTTTCAATAGGCCTCATCTGTAAAATTATTTGAGGTAACTCATTTCTCTTTACCGAAAAGCATTACAGGATGTTGTGTTTGATATCTAGTTTTGTACATAAATAATTCTAAGGTTTCCTATGCTGATTTCATCAATTATATCTTTCCTGACTCTTAAATTGAGAACAAGTGTATGAAACCACATTAGAAATTGTACGAAACATGAAGGTTTTTGGACAAGCCTGGAATCCTAGGGAAAGACATTTAGACATGGGACACTTAAATATTCAAGGAGGATGCATGTCTCTCCATTTTTGTCATGGCATCTGGAGAAGAAGATTTCATGGTTTTGTAAAAAAAAAAAAAAAGTCATTTAATCATTTCAGTGTTCTAATATTTATTCTCTCTTTGACTTCCTTCAAAAGATTGCTTTGAGCATACAGAGAAATTTTATACTGATTTTTTCTAATTATATATGAAAGTTTTGTTTTGCAACAGAATTATTTCTAGAAACCAAGAACATTTTCTTGTTTTTAAATAAACAGGTTATTTACTTATGCTTAAAAAGTTATCCATCTAACTCTTCCTTAAGTTATTTGCCTGTGATTTATTACTCATTCTGGGCATAATTCTGCATTTTTTTTTCTAGATATTTAATAAAAACAGACGGCATGAAGTATTTGGAGCCTAGTGGATTTTTAATTGATGACTTTATTAATACTGTATCCAATGCCACACCACCACCAAACAAATGCTACAAGTGGGGATTGAGAGTAAAAATGTGAACGTGCTGGTTAAGTGTTCGCAATAAATCATTTGTCCACCCTTTCAAATAGAGTGCTTTTTTTCCTAAAAGAACAATATAATTTGTACAGTTTTCCTTCAAGTTTAATATTAACTTGCCTCATATGTTGTGTTTTACTTTGCTGATCTATACACCAGCTTTAGCATTCTGAAGGGGGTACAGAACTTGTTAGTGGAAAATCATATTAAGCCCCAAATTCATAAGCTATAAAATAAAAGACAGTTGTCTCTTGTGGAATTTTGGCTGCCTGAAATTCTGGACTTTTTTGTTGGCAGCCTTCAAAATGCTGGTGTAAATCAGTACCAAATGGATATCAAAATTCCATGTCCTAGTAGTAATCATTGAATTGGCTTCCAAAACAGATTCCTGGGCAAAGAAAGGGGGAAATGCTGTATCTTTAGGTATTGGATCATTTAACTGTTCTCTAAAAATATTAAAATGAACTATTGTAAACTACTGGCTGCCTATAACTATACATACTTAGTCTATGACCAGTGTCCTGTTGAGACAGGAGTTGTGTTTCTCAGCACCTTTACCTTCAGTTTCAGAGCCCTCCTTGCTGTTTTCCAGAAGTTACAGTGATGAAAGCTAATTATAATTTTAAAGTTATTTATATAGAGACATATGTTTTGTTATTTTTGTTTTGTTTTACCATTTCACACACACCTTAACTTTAAGTTTAAAAAAGCAAGACATAACTAAAAGGAGCAAAGATGATAGTCCACTTCAAAGCAATGAAGAAGACGGAGTTAATTTGATTAGTAGATTCCCACATGATATTATGGATAAGCTTGTTGGGTTTATTTTCACAGCATGTTTTAGTTTGCTTAAAAGTATAGGGCCATCTGTTTGGTCATAGCTGAGGAGAGTTCAGACAGAAAATCGTTCTGTCTAAGAGGGATACCAGGATCAGAGAAGGTGCTAGAGCTTTGCATTCCCAAACTGCCATTCCCATGTGAGGCACTGAAGGACCAAGGTAGCATTTGAGACGGTGGGAAGAAGCAGGGAAGAGAAAAATAGAGGATTAAATCTGAAAAGGAATAGTTTAGGGCACGGGTAGAGAAATGAAGAGGGGAAAAGGGTAAGGATTTATAAAGAATTATTTTTAAATGTAAAGATTTTTCTAAGTCACTCATTTCCCCAGTATAGGTTTATCCTGTTGAAGAATCTCTCTCTCTCTCTCTCTCTCTCTCTCTCTCTCTCTCTCTCTCTCTCTCTCTCTCTCATCTCTATCTCTCTGTCTCCCTTTTGAGAAATCTTGTTTTCTTCTCTTTCCTTTCTGTTCCTTTCAAGTCTCTACCTCCATTGATCCAGTGTCTGAAAATTTAAGTTTATCAAGTTGTGAACCTAAAGCTAGGCAGCAATGAATTAAAATACATTTGACTATGAAAACCTGAATTCGTTGGAATTTTTTCCCCCTTTTGGTGAAGTATAGTATAAAAAAATTAGAATGATTACCCTATGTTATTTCCCACTCTACATAACTTTGGCATTAAGAGTGCCACGATTTTAAATAGTTGATTTCACACATATACCAAGTAATGGAAGTTCAGAAGGCAGTTGGGATAGAATATGAAATTTTAGCACCTGGTCTTTTTTCTAGTAGCTCATCTTTTTGAAAAATGAGTGCTTGTTTGATAGTCATGATTTTATATTAAAATATTACATTTTATATAACTTTTAAACCACAGTATATAACACACAAGCATAATCAGTCGATAGTTTGTTCTCTAATATTGTCCATTTTATTTGAATTCTGGTGACATAAATTACTTTGATTCCATATAGATCAAAGAAATGTGTCTCCTAGAAACAAAATCATGGCAATCTTAGAAAGATCCAGCAAAAAGTGGCTAGAGTATCAAACTATACCTTTCTCTTACAAACTTGGCACTTGGCTATTTGATGACAATTTAGCACTTCCTACTGTTTTGGTCTATGTAATTTTCCTCATTTCACCCAATTTATTTATTTGCTAAACCAAAACTGTGAAGTGAGTAACAGAGAGGGGAAAGCATACCAAATAAATAGCAGATGCACAAGTGCATCTCTTGAATGAGAAAGCATTAGTTTGGTTAGAAAACTAAATACATGGATTTCATTGTTAGATAGTAAACCCTCAGGGCAAAATCCTGCTCTCAACTTGTATTATGAAATACAGATGTTTCTTAGAATGAATGAATACATGTGTGAATGGGCACAGAGGGTGCTATAAAGCGAGGGTGTGGATACATCCCTTGAACCCATTAGGTGTGAATTCTAACATAGTTCTGTGATTTTAGCCAATCATAGGACAGAGGGAAAGTTAAGTGCAAAGATCCTATGAAATTATAAAATATCTTAGACAAAGTCGCATGACTAGAAATTCCTTTTGTGATCTGGTTTGTTTTCTCTTTCTCCTTTCCTCACAATATACATACATTTCTTGAGAGTTCTAGACATAATGGAAACAAGTTATAGATGACATTCAAAAGCATATTGTTGGAGACAGCCACATTACATGACCAAGCACATTGGTTAATTTAATTTCAGATCCTGTAATAAACCATGACTGCCCTGAGGCTAACAGAATGAAGTTCTATCAATAAAATAAGAGTATATAGTTTAATAGATATGCCTAGAATGTTTACATCAAAATATATTAAAATTTAAAGTAAAAACAATACGAGGAATTTATAAAGGATATTCTATATGTGCATAAACTTAGTATGGGTTAAAAGTGATATTTTAAACAAGTAGAGGTTATTTAATAAATGTATGCTGGGAAATAGGGGGAGGGAGTAAATATGAAGTTATTTCTCCTCACACCATAAGCAAAAAGGAATTCTAGCTGAATTAATGAGTAAAAGTTAAAATGAAATCATAAGAACTGGAAGAAAAATAGAATAAAGGTAGGAAAGACCTTTTTAAATATAGAAGCAAAGGTAGAGTAATAAATTTGAACTTACGATAATCAAAAGTACTATAACAAGTTATAAGAAATGATCATTGGGAAATACTTCATAGATTTAATCGACAAATATTTATGTAGCACCTATTGTAGACAATGCGTGGATCTGACTCTGGAAATATAAGAATGAACAGGATAGATAAAGCCAGTGCATTTACAGTGCTTACATTTGATTGAGGGAGATAGTAAAAATATGCTTTCAAGTAATGGTAAGTGGTATGACATGAAGAAAACTAAAGAAGTATATAACGAAAAACACAGAAGAAATTGACAAGGTGTGGGGGAATACAGCAGTACTATTTTGATTGGATGTTCAAGGGAGGTGTCTATGATATGATCCTTATTTGAACTGAGTGAAGTGAATGAGCCATGCAAAGTTCTGAGAGGAAAGCATTGAAGGTACATGTGTTAACAAGTACAGTGTTCTTGAGGTTGGAGCCACATGGAGTGTTTGGGAAAATAAATCCAGTGTGGCTCAGAACTAGTGTAAGAGGTAGAGTAGTAGGAAATAAGATCATAGAGGTCACTATTTTTCAGATTATGTAGGGCCTTGTAAGGTTATGGGGAAACACTTCAACTGTTGTTCTGTTGTGTGAAGTCATGGTTAGTTTTTGCTCAGAGATATGATATTATCTGATTTATATTTTTAAAGAGTAACTGGCTACTTTATAGAAAATCAACTAAGGTAGGGGTAGGGAGAAGGTTAGTGTAGTAATAATACCCCAGTTAATTGGCTATTGCAGTAGTTTCAGATGGTGATCATTGTAGCTCAGCCGGGGTGTTATAGGTGGAGGTGAACAGAGTCAAGATACATATTGTAGGTAGTGTTGTTAGTTCTTGGTAATGAATTGAATGTGGGGTATGAAGAAAGTTGGACATAAATCTAGGGTTTAAGAGAGAATTTAGGGCTATGAAGAGAAAGTTTAAAGTTATCAGATTTTAACTAGTATTTAAAGTCATGAGATTGGATGAAATCATTGAGAAGTAAGTGTAAATAGAGAAAAGATCCCAAGAATGACCTGTAGGTCACTGATCAAGAAGTTAAAAAGAAAGAAGATCCAGCAAAGAATTCTCAGAAAAAAACTATTGAGGTAGGATAGAAAAGCAGGATAGTCTGGTATCCCAAAAACCAAGTAGAGAACTGGTTTAGGTTCCAGTTGGGGCAAGATGGCAACATCAGTGTAGATTTTTAAATGTTCTGAAATCACCTTACAAAGCAGTCAGAGCATCTAGAACAGTGAAAGTAAAAACTCCTGGTCAAAATTTTTAACAAAAAGTAAAGCTTTTTGTACAAATTCTACAATATGAGCAGGCAAACAAAAATACCAACTATTGGCAGTAACAGGAGAACAGAAGGAATTTTCAGTGTTCTTTGAGCTGGAAAATAAGGAATCACCAAAAAGTACTCACCTACTCAGAAAAGGTCTATCCTTGGAGGGGAAACCTAGCAGGCAGGCTTGAAAATAACTGCTAAAACTGGGGGAGAACTACAGAACACCCACTTTGTAATGAGTGTAGAAAAATTAGGACAAAATTAGATTATGCTGGTATATTCAAGTCCCCAGAGCTTCCAGAAATACACAACCAAAATTGCCTTCTAGAAGAATGGAACCCCACATTAAGTAAAATCAACTGAAAGTAGGATTCAAGTTCATATGACTAGTACAGGGAAAGAAGTCCTAGATACAAAGGCAAAAAGGGATTAGCCCTTTCCACCTATATGGTAACTTCCTAAAATATAGAAAAACTCATCACAATAAAACATGAGCAACAGAAAATGACTGCAATATAAAATGTAAGCAAAAAAACTCATTCTCTAGATGATGTGCCAATGGACAGTGAAAACACACTAGAAAAATATGGCAAAAAGACCAAAGAAAGTTGTGATTTAATATTTCAAAAC